>NC_088352.1:1547500-2160000 GCF_036884655.1 Musa acuminata AAA Group
GTTTCTAGTTAATACCTGACCAAATGCCAATTGATGATGATATTCTAATCTAATCTATAACACAAAGCAGCAACTAATATATTTATGTGACTATATTATATATTATGAATTATGTGAATTTGGACTTCCCTAGCTAGCTAGTGCACATAAATTCTTTGTAATCTACCATTATAAATACAAATACGTACGTAAAAAAAAATCACAAGGCGACTAGCCGAAGAGACGGAGCAAGCTGTAAAGTGATACAAGAGTCGAGTCTTTTGATAGACAAAAGTGTGGCTTAGTTAGTATGTGGGATGTTTCCTTGGGTGGCCCCTCGCACAAGAAAGCTATCAACTGTATAAATACAGAGCTCAGGGGGCAATGTATCGATGTCTTCCCCATCCCCCCACTCCCAAACACTTACTCCAGTCTATATAGCGCACATGATTCACGGTAAGCAAAACAACTTAGCTTTTAGAACCTATCTCTTTTGTGTCACATCTCTATCTTAGCTTTTTCTCTACATGCAAACATTTCTCATTTACTTGATGTTGTTTTAATCAGCATTTTAGTATGTTTTTTATTGGCATAAAAATACACAGTTATGTGGACTAACATAATGTCAAAATCAAAATAAAAAACATAGATTAGGTTTATGTACCTCAAAGAACATAGTTTATGTACCTTATGCTATGAAACAATAACTTAGTTTGATCTAGCAACTCATTATAGTCAGATTTGTATGAAACAACAGCATTGATTTGCAAGAAGGAAAATAGACACTTATTCTTTATCTCTTTTTATCTTTTATAAGACCATGATATTGATGGAAGAATAAGGATTAATAAGAAGATGAGAATAAATCTATGATCTATAATCTAATCTCTCATAAGTTCTATATATATACAAGCGAGAACAAAGGATCTAGATAGATAATTAAGAGAGTTTCTCCCATAAAATCATATCCCAAGGAATCCTAATATAAGTGGACTTTCATTCTATTAGAATTTTAATATATCTTAACTAATTGAATAAGGGTCATATAATCTAATATTTTTCTCACTCGGCCAATTAACTAATAAGATATAAACAAAATAATTCAAAATCAAAATTAATAAAATAAAATTTATTTTAAAATAATTTTACCTAATTGGATTCTGAAATTTTGAAAAATATTTTATACGTATGTATAAACTTTATAAAATATGCCAATAAGTCTAATATAAATAATAATATCATATTTAATCTGACTATCAATGTAAATCATAGTGGTTATATATTATCAATGTCATACTCTCTTTTTTGTATCACAATACTATTAGTCTTTCTTAATACAATTTATAATATTTTTATTAATTTATCTTGTCAATATAATCTTGTTATTATATTTAACCATAATATATATATAAATAAACATAAATAGAATAACGAAAATAAATAACTTTAAGTATAAATAATAATAATAATAATAATAATAATAATATTTACTTAAGTATGTCAATTAATTTTTTAAGTTTCACTATATTAGTTGTTAACCCATTTAGTATGGCTTTACAATCTAAGATTAAAGAGCATATTCTTAGAATAAAGTTAGTAAGTAATAAATCTAGTTTTATTATCTAATATTATCATTTGAGTCATGTTTACTCTTAAAGATTAATTTAGAATTGACTTATTTATAATTATTAGGTAATTTGATAAGTTTTCAAATATAATTTTGGTCTATTGATTTTAATTTTTTTTCATTGCATCATATCACATTTTTAAAATCATTATTTTCCATAGCTTTGTGAAAATAATAATAGGTCATTTGAATTCTCGTATTATAATATAATTTTTAAAGATATATCATATAATTATTAGAAATGATAAGTCATTTTCTTCGAGATATTCTCAAAACCATCGATTATAGTTGTTTTACAAGTTCATTAGCAATGATATCAACATTATGTAGGAATTAATTAATGTAATTTTATTATTAATCTTCGTCAAATAATTTAGTAACTTAGGAATAATAACTTCTTAAATATGAAATGATAAAAGAGTATTAATCTTTATCTCCTTCAAATTTTAAGATTTTTCACTCTTATTAATTTCATAATTTTTAGAAATCTTATATAACCAAATTTGATTGTCTTTGTATTGTTATTAGGATAATAAAACATATACTCTTAGATTTTTTTAGATAATCTATAAACTACCCCGATATAGTTCTTGAATTTATTTTTTTTTATGTGGAATGAAAACTCTTATTCTATACGATAACCCAAATATATAAATGTCTTAAAATATATTTTCTACTAGTCCATAACTTAAATAAAGTTGATAAAACTAACTTGTTAGGAATTTATTTTATATATATATATATATATATATATATATATATATATATATATATAGTTGTTCTTAGACCTTTACCCCATATTATTCTAATATAGAAAAATAACTTATCCTACTTTTAATCATATTCATAAGAATATAATTTCACCCTTTAGTAATTTTATTTGCTATAACACACTTAAGACATACTAAGCATAAATATCTTACTTTGTAAAAAATTTAGAAAAAGGATTAAGATACTCACTCGACTTATTATGTCTACCATAAAGTTTATCACCTCTATTGAATCAAATAATTTTAATTTTTATTTATTATCTTTTGATTTTATTCATGTACACTTTAAAGATATTAATAACATGAGAAGTTTTATGTATTAGACATAATATTCATATCTTGATAAGTCATATATAATAGTAATAAAATACTTGTCTTTCTTTACAAAATAGGAAACACGAAAAAAATATGTAGATATAAGTATACATCATTCCAATGAGTTTATGGAACAATATTTCATTCGTTATTGTAAACTCAATATTTATATTAATTATGTACAAACCATCATATACAATTTCATAACTCACTTTTATTGACTTATAAATACATGAAAAATAATATCCTAACAATTATAAATAAAAAAAACTAAATTTCTAGAATAGGAGCATATACCATGTCTATTTATAGGCTTAAGATATTATAAAATAATATATGTATTCCAAGAAGAAAATCATGTAGCTGATTAGCTGATCACTCATGCTCATGCCAATAAACATTTTGATCTTTGGAGGAATTCATTTTCATTTCATCAATTAAATTCTCTATTTTTATTTTGTAAACAAATTATAGGAATAGGATGACACATTAAATTAGAATACGATTATCATCTACTATCGTATTCACATCTATTTTGTGTTATTAAAACTTTAATACTTTATCAAACCAGACTCAATCTTATCAGCTTTTTTATAAATTAATTCAAGACTTTTCGTAAGATATAATTTTAATCTTCACGTTCACAGTACACTAATGGTATGTTTTAAAAATTAAGACGATGGATGAGTGAAATTTATAGCCTATCATTCTAACATACGCAGAGAGTAATATTGAATCTGTTTATATGTAGGTTTTCTGTATTGTTTTGTCTTTGATCAGAGATGGTGAGAGCCAGCGTGCGTGCAATTTAGACTCGCCGTTTCTCTACAACTATTAGGTGGCTATTTTGCCCGCACATTCGTGAATGCAATGAATCGTGAATTCCCTTCGTTTCTCTAAAAGAACTAGAACTTGGAAGGGGCCCTAAAAGGTTGGGGGAGAAGAAAGGAGGAAAAAGAAATGAGTACTGCAGGGGAGCCGATTGAGAAAACTATAGATCGAGACTGGGTTGTCTCATTGAAGAACAAGTTGAAGGAAACAGAACAGGAGGATTGGCGCACCGAACAGCCGACCATCTTCAGAGTCTTACCGCACTTGCGAGGGATCGATCCAAAGGCATACGAGCCAATGATCGTCTCGCTCGGCCCATTCCACCATCTCGAGTCTCACCTGAAAGCCATGGACCACCTCAAATGGCACTATCTCAACAAATTCCTTGGCCGAAACCCCGAGAAGCCCCTGGAAGACTACCTCAAGTTGATCAAGGAGAAAGAGCGGCAAGCACGTATGGCCTACTCAGAAGAAGTGGAGATGAGCAGCGATGACTTCGTCCAAATGATGTTGCTTGACTGTTGTTTTGTGATTGAGACCATATTGTCAGAGGGAGAAGGACAAGCCACGATATGGTCGCTATCGCCAGTGTTGGTGCGTGATATGCTGATTCTGGAAAACCAACTCCCTTTCTGTCTCCTCCAGCCTTTGTTCGACTCTATTTTTCCTGACCAATCCCATAACCTCAAGAATTCGATACTTGATTTCCTCAGCGAGTCCATAAGCATCAGGCCGGAAAATCCCTCCGTCGAAAAGTCATTTCACCATACACTCCATCTTTTCCTTTCTTGCATTCTCCCAGCAAAGGACGGAGATGGCAGTGAATCCTCCACATCCCTCTGCCACAACCTCAGCTGTATGCAGAACGTGTTCCCCGTGTCGTTTTGGCTCCCATCGTGGCTAATCAAATTATCATGCTGCTCTAGAGACGATCAGGAGGAGACAAATGCGCTTGGCGGTACGCAGAACATGTTCCCCGTGTCCTTTTGGCCCTCATCGTGGATAAACAAGTCAGGCTGCTCTGGAGACGATCAGGATCCGACAAATGCGAGTCTGAAATGGATTCCAAGTGCGACACAGCTCACGGAGGCTGGCGTCCATATCAGGAGGAAAAACAAGGCTAAGAGCTTTCTGGACATCACCTTTCGGGACGGGAAGATGGAGATCCCACAGCTTCAGGTTGATGACCACACCAACACCCTCCTCAGGAACCTCATAGCATTCGAGCAGTGCTGCAAGGAAGCCAGCCATCATGTCACGTCCTACGCGGGACTCATAGATTGCATCATCGATACTGCTGCCGACGTCGCATTGCTCCAACGAAGTAAAATCATTATTAACGGTATGGGCAACGGCGAAGAAGTCGCTACTCTATTCAACCGAATTTGCAAGGAGGTAATGATTGACGAACCCGATAGTGGCTACTTTTCAAGAATCTACAAAGAAACCAATGAGCACTACGACGCCAGATGTAACAAATGGCGAGCAAGGTTGAATCATGATTACTTCAGTAATCCTTGGGCGATTGTCTCGGTGGCTGCAGCTATCTTTCTCTTCGTTCTCGCTACAACTCAGACCATTTACACAGTACTGAGCTATGTTCAGCCAACTAAGTAGTCATGTATCATTTGTTAGTTTGTATGAACCACGTAATGATACATGTTCTCAGAGTTTGCACGTGTGATACATGTTTCTTCTATTTCTGCAAGTAAAGCCTTTCGCATGGCAATACCTATAGTATCAGCTTCACCTTTCATAAGCGGTGACAGAACGAAACGACCATAATAAAGACGTTTACTGATTCAACACACCTCCACTGTAGTGTTCTAGTGGATCCTGCTACTTCCTCTCGAACCATACTATACTAATACTATTATTTGATCAGATCATTGAATCATTTATTTCTCTTGAAATCCGTTGTTTTCTTATTTCTACACACATCTTTTTTTAGGGGGTCAACATCAATTATGTGGCATAGGTGTTACATAACGTACGAAACTTAATAGTATACCACTTCTACGAATGGCTCGTAATGCTGCATCTCTTTGGAGACCAGGACCTTTTAACATAACTTCTGCTCATTGCATACCCTGATTAACTACTGTACGAATAACATTTAATGCTATTCTTGTCCTATGCCGCTTAAGCAGCATAGGGTGTCCCTCTTCTTGTCCCTTTGAATCTGGAAGTACCAGAGGCCCAAGAAACTACCCAACCTCATACATCTGTAACAGTTACAATGATATTGTTGAACCTTGCTTGAACATGAATAATTCCTTTTGGTATTCTACGTCCATTCTTACGTTAACCAATACACCCATTTCTACGTGAACCGATTCTTGGTATAGCTTTTGTCATATTTTATCATCTTATAAATATAAGTCAGAAATATACAGAAAGAAAAGATACGAAAATATCCATTTCATATTAAAAGAAATTCTTTATTTTATCTTTTCTTTAGAAAGTTCTTTTTTAGAAAGATAATCCTTGTCTCTGTTTATGTCTCGGATTGGAATAAATCACTATAATTCGTCCGCGCCTACAGATCAGTCAATATTTTTCATAAATTTTAAGAACGGAAGCCTTTATTTTCATATTTCTTATTCCTTACCTTAATTTTGAATCTATTCCTTGGAAGAAAATAAGTCTCTTGAATTTTTTTTTAACTTCGAATTGTATTGTCATGAAAGAAATGCTTTAAAAATCACCTAATCATTCGAATCTTTGTTGCGAAGTCTATAAATTATACGTCCCCTGGTTGAATCATAACAACTTGCTTCAATTTTGACTCTATCCCCAAGGAGTATTGGTATAAAACTACATCCGATCCTTCCGGAAATATAACATAGAATTATATCTTTATTATCTAGGCAGACCCAAAACATACCGTTGGGAAGTGATTTAGTAATTAAACCTTTATGAATAAATTTTTGTTCTTTGTAACTTCCATGAAATATCAACTAATGGAGGAAGAGTTATATAACTCACTTTTCCTCTCTATTTCACAAATAGGAAGTTAGAGATAAAATTAGGATACCAGAGGGGGAGGATCACCATATATATAACAAAAGTTCACCTCCAATTTTTTCTCGTCAAGCTTCTTGATTTGTCATTATACCTCGGGAAGTAGAAAGAATTACAATTCCTATTCCACCTAAAATCTTAGGAATTTGTTGATAGTTAGAATAAATTCGTAAACCGGATCAACTTATACGCTTTAAAATAGTTCTGTTGTATTCTTTTCCTAGTCTTTCTATGTCACAAAGTTGAAACCAAGAAATATTTGTTACCTTCCTATGTTTTCGAATGTTTTCAATAAGACATTCTCATAGAAGTATTTTCACAATATTTTCAGTAATATTAGTAGATGTTATTCGCACCGTTCCTTTTTTATTCTTGTCAACATTTCTTATAGAAGTTATTATATCGACAATAGTGTCCTTACCCATGACGAACTATAATTATTGGTGCCTCCTAATTTTGATATAATCAACATGTTCCCTTTTTTTCTTTGTTTTATTTTCTTTCTTTTTGTGTTATAAAATTATTTATTATTAAAAGTATATGCGTGAGACACAATCTACTAATCTACTAAATTTGATCTATTTTAGACGTTCTGATATATCATAGTCCCATATAGTAGTATTTATAATACCTCGGGAGCCAATCAATCGCACCAAAAACTTGAGTTCCTTTTGGATTTCCTTCTTGATCACTGACAACTGCAGCATTGTCATCATATCGTATTATCGTACCGTTGTCACTTTTGAGTTCTTTACAAGTAGGCTACAATTACAGTTCTAATTATTTCCGATCTTTCTAGTGGCATATTAGACAGTGCTTCTTTGATTACAGCAACAATAACATCACCGATATGAGCATATCGATTATTACCAGCTCCTATGATTCGAATACACATCAATTATCGATGAAGACCAATACACTGTTTAGTTCTAAATACCTATCCTGACAAATTGAGTTCGTATAGGCATTTTGGACGCATCTAGTGAAATAGCTGCTTTGGCTACAGCTTCTAATACTCTGCCTATTTCATAAAGTTTTTAACAACGGACACCCAATATTTGTGGGATCCCTTTCCCGAACTCATAAGTGTTTCCGTAGGTCTTACTGTAACAGGTTTGTCGGGAAATATACATAACCATATTTTTCCACCACGACGCACATATCGTGTCATTGCTCTTCGCCCCGCTTCTATTTATTTAGCCGTGATCCAAGCGGGTTCAAGTGCCTGAAAAGCATATCTGTCGAAACAAATACGATTGCCCCGACAAGATATTCCCTTCTTTCTTCCTCTATGTTGTTTACGAAACTTGGTTCTTTTTGGATTATAGTTGATGGTTGTTTCTTAATTCCATCTCTACTACGGAACCAGGCATGAGAGTTTCTTCTCATCCAGCTCCTCACAAATGAAAAGATTCAATAATATTACAAATACACATGTATTTAATAAACTAATACACTAAGACATTTATTAATATTGAATTTGTTTTGTTATACAGGAAGATGTATATACATGATATACAGCTAGAATATTTATGTTATGCATATTTATAGATATAAATTATAGATAATGCTTTTTATTGTATAACGATCCTTGATCCTTATTTTTATCCTTATCAAATGATGCCAAAATATTGTAATGTAATCTCAATAAATAAAGGTTTCCCGGGCGAATAATAACTCTTTAATGTTTTATTCCTAGGTCAACCCATGACTTCTCATAATAAATAATTTTTCTCTCGGTTCGTTCCGCCATCCCACCCAATGAATTATTCGGATTCGTTTTCAGTAGAATCCTGTGACTGAGTTCCGTCGTTCCCATAGCTTCTCAAGCTTCTCGAGTCAATCTCCTTCGTTTTTATTAACCCGAGGCTCTTTATTATTATTTATATTCGATGCTTTATCACATTACCTTTATGGGGTAATTCATAGACCATACATATTGGAATCATATATCATTGATATTTTTGTTCTCTTTTTCTATCATCCTTCCATTTATCCACATCCCTTTATTTTTGTTTCACAACCCATAATCAGATTTTTTATGGAAAATATTTTAGTTGCAGTTGCTGCAACTATATGATTGATCCACTCATCTCATATAGTGACTGTTTCTTGGGATCTCGACAATACGAAGCAATAAGTTGGTTATTAGTTTATTTTGTTTTTATTTTTGTTTTTATTTATTTTATATAGTTATTAAGTTTAAGTAGGGTTTAGTCTTTTTTTTTAATTCCAACTCTAAACTCTAAAGAAAAATTAACGAGTCACACACTAAGCATAGCAATTATAACAAATGGTCAATCGAATTTTTATTCAACATTATAGAATTAGAATTGCTCATTTTTGTTTGATTTAACAGAAAAAGAATGAAACAGTTTGTTATCTTTTGTTCGGCCAGAATGGCAAGATAAATAAAGGTCTATTATTCCTTGTCCACAAATATCCAAATTTTGATGCCTAATACTCCATAGATAGTTCGAATTGTATAGGAACAATGATCAATTTTAGCGCGAATTGTTTGTAGGGGAACCCTGCCCTCTTTGATCCATTCGACACGTGCAATTTCTTTTCCGTCAATCCGCCCTACAATTTGTACTTGCATTCCTTTTGTATCGGTTTGTTCAGCTAATTCAATAGCCTTTTTCATTGCCTTTCGAAATGAAACTTTATTTTTTAATTGTAAAGCTATACATTCCGCAAGAACATTATGTTGCCCGTAAGGTTTTTCAACTCTTGTGATAGCAATGTTGACTCTTCGGTTCACAGAATGAAATTCTTTCTGTACATTCATATCTAATTCTTTGATTCTGGTCCTCTATTAATAAATTTAGAAATCCAATATAGATTATGACCCGGATCAAATCAATTTTTTTTTTAATTCTTATATGAGCGATTCCTTTGAAACCCGAGGATATTCTCCTATTTTTTTTTGTACATAGTTCTTGATACAATTCCATATTTTTTCATCTTCCTGTAAACCCACGGAATAATTTTTTAGTTGTGTGAACCAAAAGGAATGATGACGTTGGGTTGTACGTACGAAGTGGATTTATTTTTTGTCCCATATTTTCCTATTATATTTTCTTTCCATCCATATATGTTATTTTACTATGATTACTATGATGAATCTAAATCTTAGATTCATCTAAAAATAATTTAGATTTATCTTTTAATATAATTGTTATATGACAAGTAGACCTTTTTATCGGATAACTACGTCCTCGAGCTTGAGGTCTTAATTTTTTCATAATGGTACTCCTATTAACTTTGACTTCACTAATGAATGAATCAGCTTCGTCAAACCCATATTATGACTAGCATTTGCTGCTGCAGAATAAACCAATTTTAAAATGGGATAAGATACTCCATAAGGTATGAGTTTCAGTATCATAAGTGTTTCTTCATAGGAACGTAGGCGAATTTGATCAATTACTCTTCGCGTTTTGAAAACAGGCATACTACATATATGTCGAGCTAAAATTTTCACTCTTATCCCCCAATAATGAATGATAAACACTTGTTTTACTTTCAGTTTTTTTTTCACAAAAAAATATTTTTTTTAAATTTAAATTTTTATATTTAATTTATATTTTTATATTTTAATATTAAAATAAACTTTAAATTAACTTAACGATGAGATTTATTATCGTTTCTTGCATGTCTCGCAAAAGTAAAAGTAAGGGCGAATTATCCCAATTTGTGACCTACTATACGATCAGTTATATAAATAGGTAAATGTTCCTTTCCAAATAGCGATTGTATGGCCAATCATTGTGGGTATAATGGTAGATGCCCGAGACCAAGTTACTATTATTTCTTTTTCCTCTCTCATGTTGAGTTTTTTTATTCTTTTCGATAAATGGTTATATACAAAAGGGTTTTTAATAGCCAACGTGTCATGTCACAGTGTATTACTCCTTTTCTTTATATTTTTTTATTTTAAAGATTAGCATTCTATGTCCAATATCTCGATCTAAGTTAAGTATGGAGGTAAGAATAAATATAATAATGATGAATGGAAAAATGAGAAAATCCTTTATCTAGCAAAGGGGGTGGCTGTAGCCAAGTGGATCAAGGTAGTGGATTGTGAATCCACCATGCGCGGGTTGTCATTTGCCCATCACTTTTTTTTAAATTCAAAAAATTCTATTTTCAATATTCCTATTTACGATAATGAAGAATAAAACTATCACTATATTTTTTTCTTTTCCTACTTCTTCCACAGGATAACCCCAAGGGATTGTGAGTTTTTTTTCTACCGAATAGGGCTCTCCCCTCACCGCCCTCATGGGGATGGTCTACACGATTCATAACTACTCTTACTACTGGATGTTTATCTAGCCAACACTTAGATCTGGTTCTATCCAAACTTTTTTTGGTTCACCCCAACATTACCCACTTGTCCAACTATTGCTAAGTAGTTTTTGGATATGAAACGGACCTCCCCATATGGTAATCTTAATGTGATCGATTTACCCTCTTTTGCAATCAGTTTTGCTACAGCACCTATTGCTGTTGTAGCTAATTATCTACCCTTTCTAAGTGTAATTTCTATGTTATGTATGACTGTGCCTAAGGGCATATCGGTTGAAGTAGATTCTTCTTTTTTATCAATAAAAATCCCTTCCCAAACTGTCCAAGCTTCTTCCAAAGAATATATATATATATATATATATATATATATATATATATATATATATATATATATAATTGAACAGTTAGAATTTTCAATTCACTGTCAACTTGACTTCTATTTGATTATAAATAGTTGTCAATTGTTAACTATGTATTTCTCACGTTTGTACTTCTAATCAACTACTAAATTTTCTTATAAAATATTTTATTTATAGGATATTTTAATTGCATCGGTTAGAGGTTAACATCCAAAGTTTAATTTTGCGAGAGCATGATAAAGACAAATATAGAATGATAATTTTAAATTCCTTATATCTCTACAATATGAGAATCACAAATTTGAGTGCATGATTTGAGTGTATGATTATAGAAAATCTTTTCCTCAAAATTTATATAAATATATATTATCTCAATAAATGATATATCTTTTTCAAAATAAATATTTCAGAAACCATTCATTTGTGATTATCCACAATTATCAACGCATATAAAAATAATTCTGTCAACTTCTAGCTGCTTGAGATAGAACACGGTAACATAAATTTTCAGAGAAAATAATGCTTATATATTTTGTAATGTAAATAGATCTAGAATCCTTCTAAAAATGATTAATACTTCAATCTTATCGTATCAAAATCAATTATGGAGACCTCAAATTGAAAGCTCTCATTCGATTTTGTAAAACAACATTCAATTACGATAAAGAAAGTGAGTCTCGATGATCGAGAATATATATTTTAATTTGACCAACATTAATTACTATTTGATGTGATTGTGGCATACAACCTCCCATCACTAGACTATCTATGAGTGTTTATTGTAAACAAAAATAAATAAATCTAGAATCCTACTAAAAATGATTGATACTTCGATCTTATCGTATCAAAATCAATCATGGGGACCTCAAATTGAAAACTGTCTCATTCGATTTTGTAAAACAACATTCAATTACGACAAAGAAAGTGAGTCTCGATGATCGAGAATATATATTTTAATTTGACCAATGTCAATTGCTGTTTGATGTGATTGTGGCATACGGCCTCCCATCACCAGACTATCTATGAGTGTTTATTGTAAACAAAAATAAATAACTATCTATGTGAGCTGATCACAGAGTCTATATATAGACTCACATCCGCCACTCCCGTTCATATTATATCTTATTCTCCGGTCAGCTTTCAAGGTTCTCTTCTTTCCTCGCCATTTATTTCTAGATTGATTTCATTAGTTTGTATCTTCTAAGCAATTCTTTCGTTTAACGTCTTAGCCGTGTTTCTAAAATTTGCCATACATTGAGGAAAATTTAGTGAATATATGTGGGATATATATATTGGTAGTAGTTAAGAATAAGCAGTACCTAACAGCTATAATTCCTCTAAATTAAGGTTTGAATGCCATGATATTATAGAGGAGAGGATAAAGTTGGTCGATCCATTGAGTGGGATGGTAGCAGCTTAATTATCATTATTGAATCCATATATTCTCTAAAGTTTTTTTCTAGTTAATACCTGACTAAATGCCAATTTATTATGATATGCTAATCTAGTCTATATAACACAAAGCCGCAACTAATATATTTATATGACTATATTATATATTATAAATTATGTCAATTCGGACTTCGCTAGCTAGTGCACCTAACTTCTCTGTAATCTACCATTATAAATACATACATAACAGAAACTTAAGATATGAATTGTATATTATTAGCAGGTGTCCTTACCGTCTTCCCCTTGTGCTTCGTCAATTTTACTTGGACTCCCTTTTCCGGCACACTGATAATTAAACATAGATTAGATTTACGTATCTGTGATAGGATATCTTAGTTTGATCTAGCAGCTCATCATAGTCCGATTTATAAGAAGTAACAATAACACCGATTTGCAAAAAGAAGATTTATAAGAAGTAATAATAACACCGATTTGCAAAAAGAAGATTTATAAGAAGTAATAGTAACACCGATTTGCAAGAAGAAAAATAAGCTTTTATTCTCTCTCTTCCTGTCTTTTATAGGACCATAATATTGATGGAAAAGTAAGGAATAATAAAAAAATGAGAATAGATCTATGATCTATAATCTAATCCCTCGGATATCATATTTATATATAAGCGAGAGTAAAAAATCTAGATATAAGAAAGTTCCTCCCATCAACATTGTATCCTAACAAATCCTAACATAAGTGAACTTTTATTCTATTAGAATTTTAATATATCTTAACTAATAAGGATCATATAATCTAACATTTTCTCACTTAACTGTCCATTAATTGATAAGATATAAAATAAAATTATTCAAATTCAAATTTGATAAAATAAAATTTATTTAAAAATAATTTTACCTAATTGGATTCTAAAATTTAAAAAAATATTTTATACAAATGTACAAACTTTATAAAATATACCAATAAGTTCAATAAATATAATAATATAACATTAAGTCTGAGTATCAATTTAAGTCGTAGGTTATATGTTATCAATGTTATACTCTCTTTTCTATATCATAATACTATTAGTCTTTTTTAATACAGTCTATAATATTTTTATTAATTTATCTTGTCAATATAATCTTGTTATTATATTCAACCATAATATGTATATAAATAAATATAAATAGGATTATAAAAATAAATAACCTTAAGTAAGCAAAAAAAATATTAATAATAATGTTCACTTAAACATATATCATCATATATTTTTTGTATTAGTTATAAGCCTTATTGTAAGAATATGTTCTTTAATCTTAGATTGTAAAGCCATACTAAACGGGGACAATAGCTATTTCTAAACTTTTTATCTAGCCATCAACTACTTTATACTAATATGCTTAAATACGCTAAAATTATTCAGTGATTCAACCATGTTAATTTTTTTAGTAAGAAGTTTTTTTAGTCTGCACAATAAACTAAAATCACTATTGATAAATAAAATATCATTCGTATATAAGACTAATATGATGAAATAACTTTCAATGACCTTTAGTTATATACATTGATCAATAATATTTTTATTAAATCTGAAGAAGATAATAATATTATAAAACTTCGTATATCATTGTTTAGAAGTTTATTTAAGGCTATAAATGAATTTCATAAGTTTGCAAGCCAATTTTTGCTTTTCTTTCTCTATAAATTTATCTAGATTCTCATTCAAAAAAATTATTTTTAGATCTATTTGATGTAATTCAAGATCATAATGAGTTACCAATATTATGATAATGAATTCCTTCGAAAACTAGTCTCATTATCGTCCATACTATTATTTAAGGAAAAAATCTTTAGCCATAAATCTAGTTTTATTATCTAATATTGTCATTTGAATCGTGTTTATTCTTAAAGACTAATTTACAATTGACTCCTTTATAATTATTAGGTAATTTGACAAGTTCCCAAACATAATTTTGGTCCATTGATTTTAACTTTTTTTTCATTGCATCATATCATACTTTCAAAATCATTACTTTATGTATCTTATGAAAATAATAATAGGTCATTTGGATTCTCATATCATAATATGATTTTCATAAATATACCATATAATTATTAAAAATGATACGTCTTTTCTTTCAGATATTCTCAAGACTATCGATTATAATTTCTTTACAAGTTCATTAGCAATGATATTAATATTATGTATGAGTTAATTAATATAATTTTGTTATTTGTCTTCATCAAATTATTTAGTAACTTGAGGAATAACAACTTCTCAAATATGAAATGATAAAAGAGCATTAATCTATATTTTCTCAATATCATGATTAAATTTTAAGATTTTTCACTTCCATTTATTTCATAATTTTTAGGAATCTTGTATAACCAAATTCAACTATTTTTTATTATGATTAGGGTAATAAAATTTGTACCCTTGGAGTTTTTTGGATAACCTATAAAATATCCAAATATAGTTCTTGAATCCAATTTATTTTTATGTGGAATGGAGACTTTTATTTATGTATGATAACCCAAATATATAAATGTCTCAAACTATATTTCCTACTAGTCCACAATTTAAATGAAGTTGATAAAACTGATTTGCTAGGAATCTTATTCAAGATATATACAGTTGTTTTATCTGGTATTGATTCGAATATAGAAGAATAACTTATTATGTTTTTAATCATATTCATAAGAATATAATTTCACATTTTAATAATTTTATTTTACTACAGCACACCTAGTAAGGTATACTAAGTATAAATATCTTGCTTTTTTAAGAATCTAGAAAAAAAGATTAGAATACCGACCCAACTTATCATGTTTACCATAAAATTCATCACCTCTATTGAATCAAATAATTTTAATTTTTTATTTAATTAATTTTTTACTTCATTTATATATATCAACAACATGAGAAGTTTCATGTATTAGATATAATGGTGATAAAATACTTTCTTTCGCTACAAAATAGAAAACACGAAAAAGTGTGTAGATATAAGTACATATAATTTTAATAAGTTCGTGCAATAATATTTCATTCGTTATTGTTAACTCAAATATTCATATTAATTCTATACAAACCATTATATACAATTTCATAACTCACTTTTATTGACTTATAAATATATTAAGTTTATCACCACTAAGAAAAATAATATCCTAACAATTATAAATAAAAAAACTAAATTTCTAGAATAGGAGCATATACCATGTCTATTTATAGGCCTAAGATATTATAAAATAATATATGTATTCCAAGAAGAAAATCATGTAGCTGATTAGCTGATCACTCATGCTCATGCCAATAAACATTTTGATCTTTGGAGGAATTCGTTTTCATTTCATCAATTAAATTCTCTATTTTTATTTTGTAAACAAATTATAGGAATAGGATGACACATTAAACTAGAATACGATTATCATCTACTGTCGTATTCACATCTATTTTGTGTTATTAAAACTTTAATACTTTATCAAACCAGACTCAATCTTATCAGCTTTTTATAAATTAATTCAAGACTTTTCAAAAGATATAACTTTAATCTTTACGTTCACAGTACACTAATGGTATGTTTTAAAAATTAAGTCGATGGATGAGTGAAATTTATAGCCTATCATTCTAAAATGTGAAGAGAGTTATATTGAATCTGTTTATATATGTAGGTTTTCTGTATTGTTTTGTCTTGATCAGAGATGGTGAGGGACAGCGTGCGTGCAATTTAGACTTGCCGTTTCTCTACAACTATTAGGTGGATATTTTGCCCGCACATTCATGAATGCAATGAATCGTGAATTCCCTTCGTTTCTCTAAAAGAACTAAAACTTGGAAGAGGCCCTAAAAGGTTGGGGGAGAAGAAAGAAGGAAAAAGAAATGAGTACTGCAGGGGAGCATATTAAGATAACAATAGATCGAGACTGGGTTGTCTCATTGAAGGACAAGTTGAAGGAAACAGAACAGGAGGATTGGCGCACCGAACAGCCGACCATCTTCAGAGTCTTACCAAACTTGCGAGGGATCGAACCAGAGGCATACGAACCAGCGATCGTTTCGCTCGGCCCCTTCCACCATCACAAGTCTCACCTGAAAGCCATGGACCACCTGAAATGGCAGTATCTCAACAAATTCCTTGTCCGAAACCCCGAGAAGCCCCTGGAAGACTACCTCAAGTTGATCAAGGAGAACGAGCGGCAAGCACGTATGGCCTACTCAGAAAATGTGGAGATGAGCAGCAAAGACTTCGTCCAAATGATGTTGCTTGATTGCTGTTTTGTGATCGAGGCCATATTGCCAGAGGGAGAAGGACAAGCCACAATATGGTCGCTACCACCAGTGGTGGCGCGTGATATGTTGATTCTGGAAAACCAACTCCCTTTCTGTCTCCTCCAGCCTCTGTTCGACTCTACTTTTCCTGACCAATCCCATGACCTCAATAGTTTGATACTTTGTTTCCTCCGCAAGGCCATAATCATCACGACGGAAGATCCCTCCGTCGAAAAATCATTTCACCATACACTCCATCTTTTCTATTCTTGCATTCTCCCAGCAAACGACCGAGATGGCAGTGAATCCTCCACATTCCTCTGCCACAACCTCAGCTGTATGCAGAACGTGCTCCACATGCCCTTTTGGCTCTCATCGTGGCTACACAAATTATCATGCTGCTCTAGAGACGATCAGGAGGAGACAAATATGCTTCTGGGCTGGATTCCAAGTGCGACACGGCTCACGGAGGCTGGCGTCCATATCAGGAAGAAGAAGAAGGCTAAGAGCTTTCTGGACATCACCTTTCGGGATGGGAAGATGGAGATCCCACAGCTTCAGGTTGATGACCACACCAACATCCTCCTCAGGAACCTCATAGCATTCGAGCAGTGCTGCAGGGAAGCCAGCCCTCATGTCACGTCCTACGCGGGACTCATAGATTGCATCATCGATACGGCTGCCGACGTCGCATTGCTCCAACAAAGTAAAATCATTATTAGCGGCATGGGCAACGGCGAAGAAGTCGCTACTCTCTTCAACCGACTTTGCAAGGAGGTACTGATTGACGACCTCGAGAGTAGCTACTTTTCAAGAATCTACAAAGAAGTCAATAAGCACTACGACGCCAGATGTAACAAATGGCGAGCAAGGTTGAATCATGATTACTTCAGTAATCCTTGGGCGATTGTCTCGGTGGCTGCAGCTATCTTTCTCTTCGTTCTCACCACAACTCAGACCATTTACACATTACTTAGCTATGTTCAGCCAACTAAATAGTCATCATGGTCTGTATCATTTGTAAGTTTGTATGAACCACGTAATGATCTCTACGTTTATCTTTAAAGCTGTTTGCGCCATGTACGCGGATGTCATATCGTCAACAAGCTTAAAGTTTTCAATCATGGTGCAGATTCACTGTGTCAACAAGCAGACGGATCGAATTGAAGTCATAATCTTGTACACCCACATCTATTGCATACGTAGTAGCGTATGAAACTTCAACACCACCTTTTGTAAATTAAGATTGCCTTATTGGTGAATCTTGATAAAAGAACAGAGGGCTTTTCTTTGAGTGGTATAATATGTTTGGCGTAGTATATAATATTATTAACATAATTATTACTAATATTATATTTTGAATATGGATATAAAAAAAGCTTAACTAACTAATAATTTATGTCAAGGTTAATGAAAGTGGAACATAGTGAGCATTTCACCAATTGAAAGGAACATTCGATCGAGGTTGATGTGAAAATTAATAAAGAACTGCTGCGTCCTCTTGTTCTGTCTAGTAGTTTTTTTTTTTTTAATAGAAAAATGACGAAGATAAAATTTAAATTAAAGATCTTACGATATATTATCAAAGTTTGTACGTTAATTAATAGCCCTATCATTGTCTTGGACAGCTTTTGAAACTCTTTACTGCACCTAAGGTGTAGTTTATTTTGTTTTTTAGGAAACTTTTGCAGAACAAACTTTCTACCTCTAAGCCACTATTAATTTGTCTCCACCCTTCCAATGCTGGCTTTACAAATCTAAAATTGAATCCCTCAGCCATCTTCTCTTCAATCGACGAAGGTGAGCACTTGCAGAGAGAAAAGATGCTCTGGTCCTCGAGGTTTATCTGGCCACTGGATTTTGGATGTTATGGAATGGTAGGAATGATGCCAAGTTCAATCAAATTTAGGATAAGCCTAGGAATATTATGTTTAGAACTTTTGCATATGCTGCTTCTTATATTGACACCCAATCTGATTGGTGAGCCAATGTAAAAGCCGTAGAGGACTTCTTATTTATTAGTTGTTGCAGAGAATGTTCAACAAACAAGCAGTAGATAAGCCTCGAATTAAGATCAACAGTGGTGAAATTAGCCACATCTAGAACGAGATAATTTCTTTGAGAATATGCATTTCATATTTATTCGGGACTACGGTGCACATCATTCAGCAGCCTTGAACCGATAAGAGGAATAAGAAAGTGTGCCGTTGCTCCAGCTCTGATGGACCTGTTCGGCCTTCGCATTCTCGCCGGCAGCCCCAAGCGCCACATGCAGAGGGTAGAAGTGGTCCGGCCATGGCTGTGCCATCTTCGCGTTGGGCGCCTTCACCAAGTAGTTGTTCACGTCTTCATACCTACCAAACAGCATCAAGGAGTCAGCTCAGTGCAGTGATCGAAACGCCAACAAGCACGTATATACATGTCATACCTTCCATTAAGAAGAGCATCTGTGAGCCAGTTATCGAAGTCGACGGCCCAGCTGGGCGGAGGTGCACCATCTCGTCCGATAGCCCTCAGGTTGTGCGTGGCGCTGCCGGAGCCGATGAGGAGGACGCCTTCCTCCTTGAGTGGCGTTAACGTCTTCCCCATCCTGTAGTGGTATGCAGCATCTTTGGCCGAGTCGATGGAGAGTTGGCACACCGGGATGTCTGCCGCCGGATACATGAGCATGAGCGGCACCCAGGCACCGTGATCCAGCCCGCGGTTCTTGTCTTCCTTGACGTGGCCGAAGCCCGCCTCTTGCAGCAGCTCTTTCACCCTCTTCGCCAAAGCAGGAGTCCCTGGTGCGGGATACTTAAGCTGTCACAATTCCAAGCTTCTTAGTTTTCACTTGCTCTCCTTCCGGAGGACATTAAATGCTGCGTTACTCATCTTCTATGCACTTAACCATGCCCTAAGATAAACAATCAAGATCCTCTTCTACATATGGAAATGTCAAAGATGCATGTCTTAATTAGCACTTTACGTGGAAAGAAACTCAGTTTAGGAGACTCATTTAGTAGGTCATTTAATCTAATATTGATTGAGAAATATAAGCCGGGTTTATAAGTCTGTCGAGTCTCCCTTACTCTTAGATATACTTTTTAGAGTTCACATATTCCGAAACGGACAAAACCCCTAGCAAGCTTACTGGCTATACCAATGATCGACTGATCAAATGGTCGATGCTAGAAGAAGGGAAGGGTCTAAGGCTTGCATCTCAGTCGAGCAAGCTCGCTACTGCATAAAGCTATTTTAATCTCAAAATAAGATGTCATTGAATTGGTAAGCCTCATGTGTTTTAGGTCTACCTAACTCTCGCCACCTAATCATTAGTCAATTGCCCACCCAACACGTGCGTGTCATCAAATATTATTATAATTAAAAAATCTCCCTAATAATTTTTTTAAGTGGTACTATTGACAATCCTTTAAAAATAAAAGGATTGATGAGACACATAAGAGTTATTTTACTATTTAATTATTAGTTATTAGGGAGACTTTTAATTAACTCCCACTTAAAATAATACTATTGACACCCACATTTTACTAGGGATTAAGTCTCCCTAATAATACTATTGACACGCACAGTTAAAATAATTAACTCCCACCTAATAACCTTTTAATTAACGCCCACCAAATCATTTTACTATTTATCAATAGGTCTACCAACTCCCACCACCTAATCATTAGTTAATTGCCCACCCAACACTTGTGATCGTCAATGGTATTCACTAATCAGACTTTCAATGATAGAAGATCCACAATTTTCATGGACAAACTTGATGCATCGCATGTCTTCTTGAGATTCAACTAGGATTTTGAGGTATGACAAATATTACAAGTCCTCTAAAATCAAGGGATCACAAGATTTTATGCAACCTGGCGAACTCCAATCCGTGAAAAAGAGGAGATTTTTTTTGTTGTTGGAGGAGGAAACAAGAAAAAAATATCCAGTTTTCACAGAGAAAGAAGGAAAGAGAGAAAAGACGAGTACAGGGAAAAGAGGAGCATAAGAAGAGTAGAGGGAGGGGATGATGATGACCTGGTACATGGACTTGGGGAAGCCATAGAAGTCGTAGATGGTGTCGTTGGGGCCGTTGATCACGTTGACGGTGGGCTCCGACACATCCCAGTGGCCGGAGACCATGAGGATGGCCTTGGGCACCTCCGGCAGAACCTGATCCCTCCATGACTGCATGAAGTGCCTCGCCTGCAGCCGCTCGTCGATGGACAGCGTCGGCGAGCCATGAGACAGGAAGAAGGTATCCATCATCAACTAGAAACCACAGCACAATAGATTGGTGGCGGTAAGAAGGGGGGAGGAAGAGCGATGAGATATGAGAAAAAGTATTGGTTGTTTATAGAGGATTAATGCGTGAGGATTTGAGTCGAAAACCAAAAGGGAAAGAAGAGTGCTATATTTATCGAGTCAATGCCGACGTCGCCGTGAGGCTTCTCTGACCACGAAGATGCCATTAAGTTCTAGATATAGTAGGGAGAAGCTAATATAGAATCAGCTCGCTTTGACTGTCGGACCGTGTCAGCAATCGTAGGATTCAGATCTTCGAAATGCATGCGACCACCTAACCACGTAACCAAGTCTTGGCTCGGTGGATCAAACCGTCCAATCGCAAGTTTAGTACAACACAAAAATAAAAAAAAAAGGTTAATATTCCCTATTGACCATCCTTTAAAAATAATATAATAATATTTTATTATTTATAATCTAGATATTACTAATTTAATCTTTTTTTTCCACAACCCCCTGCCAAATAATATTAAAAAATTTAAAATAAAATTATAAATAGTAAAAAAGAGGTTACAAATAATAATATCCAAATAAAATAGATGAATTCTGAAAGGCCTCTCACTTTAGGCTTTTTCTTCAATATCCTCACTTTTCACATATTCCAAAATGCTCCTAAGAGGATAAGGTAAAAAGATTCTCATCTTTTGCATTAGATTAATTCTGAACAAATATAATTATCTTATTTTTAATCATATTATGATGTATTTAGCACCTCCACAAATATATTGTAAACCTATACGAGAATACTATAACTAAGTGACAATGATTTAAAACTATAATACAATATGTGAAAAATACTTTGTGTTCTGAGTTTCTTTTTAAGGTGTCTAGAGAGGGTGCTTTCAGGAGAGGGTGAATAAAAATAGTGTAAATTCTTTAAAATATATATAACGAGGATAACTCAAAGTATGATAATTGACCTCACATTATCATATGGGGGGAGCTCATGGGCACTGGAACTTCGAAAGCTCTCTCGACCAACGAGAAAACTTATCCCCTTCCTTGGAATCCCTTTTACATGTAATGGTATTGGCGGACAAAATCTAACAGTAAAAGCTGTTGGTTTCGTGGCTGAGCTTTGAAGGGTAGCTGATTAGAGGGCAATCCAACTTAAATGGCATGTCTCTAATTATTTTATTTTAGATGTTACAATTATTCGTAATAGAAAAGTAACATTAAGATATATTATGATCAGAAGCGAGATTAATAACATATAAACTCAGAAGAAAATTCTATGGATTTGGTCTCACACCTTCATTAGATGTGAGCTCGGAGTAGCTGTTCTTCTCTTGCCATGTGATCAATATAAAGCAACTTCTGTTTCGATGGTAGTTAGGTTGACTAGGTTTCTCCTCTGTTTTGCCATAAATCTTTTTATGCATGATTTAAAAGAATGTGTTAGGTACTTGACGTGAAGATATATCCAAGAGAATGCCATACTAAACTTGGAAATTAATAACATATAACGAATTAATTAAGCCTTAAACTGTAATGAAACAACCAAATAAATGACTAAGCTATCCAAATCATAAAACAGAAGCGTCCAATTCTAGCGTCCCTAAAGCTTAATCTAGGAGAACAGGGAAATAGCGAAGAGAGATCCGAGAGCTGCCATCAACACAGAAGCAGCAGTAGTGGTCTTCAAGGCAGCACCGGACTCCGTGTTAGCCGAACCGCCGCCCGGCTGAGATGATGGAGCTGCTCCTGGCATCACCTCCGAATGCACCATTACGCGAATGATCAGCCGCTCCCCGGCCTCGCAGTGGCCCGGCTTGCCGCTGATGAAGTAGAAGTAGCCGTGGCGGTCGAACCTGAACGTGGTGTTGCCGTCGACGAACTTGAGTTGTGGATCCGTCGTGTTGCATTCCTTGTACGCGTTCTTGTCCACCACCAGCACCGAGTCGTTCTCATACTTGAAATCTAAAAGCTCAAGTAATCAAATCAACATGACCACAAACATATGATCGATGAGAGGAGAATCTTATGTTACTAAGATTTAATAACCGAGTGCTCTTCGTATCAGTGAGGTGAGTTCTACTATTATATATATAGTGATCAACCTACACAAGGAATCTCCAACATGGAAGCGATTCTTTGTGGCCCAGTGGTTGTAGTTCTCCAACTCATCTCCGGTGGGCTTCGTCCAACCTCGGGGTCCTCCGACGCGGAACTCGTAAGCTGATACGGCGGAGGTAAGCAGAAGCGCGACCGAAAGGAAGAACAAGAGGTTGGGGAAGAACTTTGTCTGAATCGGAGCCGCCATTGATGAGGTTTGAAGAGCGAAAGCAATCGACTACTCGTTTGTTGGACTTGGGAGCTCGTGATAGCAGGAAAGAAGCAGGCGAGTGCGCCTTAAAACAAGAGTGAGAGAGAGGGTAACGGGTGGTCAAAGTTAGTTGGACTGGATTGAGCATGAGGAATCGAGGGAGAGTGGGGAGAGTTCGTGATTCATTGAAACGGCTGTGGTTGGAGTACGTGCTGAGATTTGATGTGCTACGAGGGATAGACATAATGTTCCAAGTTTTGTTTGTGACTGCATGGCGTTGAACGAGTCAACCCGTGTCGATCGAGGAGAGTGCGGAGGACGTGGGGGCTTTAACGGTCAAAAATATCGTGTTCTTCCACTAAATAGAGTTGGTTAGAAAAATAGATTTTGGTTCAAGCCCGCAGTTAGAAATATCGTGTTCTTCCACTGATGATAGTTTAGGCTATCGATTTAGCCATCGGGCCTAATTCAATTTTGATTCAAGCCTAATAATTTTTTTTTTGTGTGTATAAGTTGACTTTGTTTTGATGTAATACTGACTTAAATTGATTTAAAATAATCTCAATTATGATATTATCAAATCAATCACGACATATTTTTAAAATTTTCGATATATTATCCTCTCTCTCGATATGTTATTCAATTTTTTGATATTTCGTTTGAATCTATGACATATTATTCTTTCTTCGATATATTACTCGTTATAACGATGTATTGATTTTCTCATACATTTGATATTGAAGTATAATATTTGATTTTTTTAGCATGAATCTATAAAATGAAGTTTGATACATATTGACCAAATCTTGACTTAATGTCTAAAAGTTACCACACCTACCTATCAATTATTTGTGTGCCACTATGCCTAATCCTCTAGATCATCACACCCAAAGGTATCGCCCTACCTCACTTAGCCTCATCGATCCCTTATATTTCATCATCATACCTGACTATATCATTCTATCCTATCGTATTGCTATATCTAATCAAAGTATTAACATATAGCATACCAAGTCAAACATTCCATTATATATAACTGCATGTATCGTAGTGAATATGATGTCACTCATCCAAAAACGTAATGTGCCCATACTACTACTTTGTGTTTGACACCTCATCTCCACGTGGCTAAGCCACTTAGCCGACATGTGGGAGCCATTTAAATAATCTTCCGTCGTTACCTCAGCTTGATGTAACTATACCCTACAAGTGTCAACTGAAAAATGATACGCACCCATTATCGTGCAAACAATATTGTGACCGGGTGTAATGATCCAACACTAGTTGATGGCGGTTTCAATTGGAGTAATATAGTGGCTCTGCATCAATGAAGGATGGTTATAATTGATTCATATGTGTTTATTACCATACCAGCTGAGTAACAAACCCCTAGGCACTCACTATAAAAGGGAGACCAATCTTAGTTCCACTTGTCTACTAAAATAGAATAAGTCAAAAAAATATATATATAAAAAAAGAAATTTAAGTTATATATATATATATATATATATATATATATATATATATATAAGATCGGCGGCAATTAGTGCCTAAACCAAGTCTCTGTGTATCATCATGATATTTAGAATGCAAATGCAACTAGGAGTGCTTAACTGTGTTGTGAGTGCAAATGACATCATGATCATCATATATACATGATGATGGGCCGTAAGCGTCCGTTGATGGGCCGGCCAACATTTGGTTCCGATTGGATCAAGGTTCGTGTGTACGTCGCAACAGCCACGTATCCGTGTAGTGTCTGCCCATGGCAAGCAACGCCGAGGCGGTCGCAGGATAGCCGCACAACATGTGAGACCGTAAAATTCCGACAACCGTCATCACCGTAAAATGACATCCCGCGATCTAATTCGAGATCGTCGTACTTTATCTTACTGTCGCCGGGGTTCAAAGCGAGAAGCGGTGGGTGTAGGGAAACATGACAACAGCTCTGGGAAACGTGGGAGGCGTCCTCCTCCACCTCCCGCTCCGCCACTTCCTCTTCAATCCTCGCCGGAGTCTCATTCCCAAACCCCACCTCCTGGCTCGAGGCGTAGTTATTCGAGCCGCCACCACCTCTTCCTCCTCTCCTCCTGGGACGGCCACCGGCGACTCCAATCCGGTAACACAGGTCTTATTCGTCTACCCTTCATTCGCAATTCGATTTATCATCGGATTTAGACCTTTTACACTCTACCCTTCATTCGCAATTCGATTTATCATCGGATTTAGACCTTTTACACTCTGTCCGCTTCTTAGTTAATGTCACGGGAGATGAATGGTTCGGTGATGTGCAGACTATGAAAGGGGAGTTGTTATAATTTTGGGACTGGTGATACAAATTGAAGGTGGATTTGGTAAAAATTCGAATTTTAATCTAGGAGGATATTTCATTGAAGCTGCTGCATCAGTTACAATAAAAAGTCCATCCAATAGAGATAGAAAAAACAAATGGAAAACAGTAAGCGGTTCAGAGTTTTACAATTCAAAAAATTTGCATGTTATCATATACGACATCCATGGATGGATGTTGTGTAGTTGCATTCACAGGCATGATCTCGCCCTTGATGTCCCAGAATCATATAGTATTTGAATTGACCATGATTTTGATGAATACAGTAATTCTGCACGTCAAAAGCAGTAATATACACTATTGTTGCTAAAATATTGCTAATGCCATCATATTAGCTCTGATTGATTGACAATGAGAAAGTAATATTGTATTACATGAGCATTGCTGATCATTCTTCCTTTCTTTTATACTCTTCTCCATGTCAGAATTTGGGGGGTTATGCTTTTCAGTTTGTGAACCTTGTACTGCGAATAGTTATGTGGAAATTTATAACATCCAGTCAGCTCTTTGAGACAAGTACCTGGCTTGTTTTCTTTTATATTTTCCTGACTATGATTTTTCAAACCAAATTAGAGGGTGGAAATCATTTAATAGTTGTTCATAAGATTGTGCCGAATAAGGCCATTGAGACTTTGCTTCAACCATGTTGACTGCCCTTAGGCTCATTATTTGAGCCCTTGAAACTTAATTCTTTTTACAGTATCCCAGTGTATCTATCAAGACCTGCATGATTTTGGGAAACTATTCTTGTAAGGAATTTATAAATCCATCACTGCAGTATACAAGCTAATCATTACCATTTTAGTACCCTTATTGGTAGAATTTTATATGAATTTAAGCAATCGTTATTTGATTTGGAGTTTGTGAGTTATTATTTGAACTTTCAAAATTTTCTAATGGACCTTACGTAAATCCTGTTTTACCAAAAAAGCCTTTGTTTGTCTGATTATTAATACAAATATATTTCTTATATGTACTACATTTATTAGATAATTTTTTTGGTGCTTTAACCAGCAGTCTTGTGTTTGATAACCCTTTCCTGATGTGGTACTCTTTTCAGGATCTCACTGAAGATGCAAAAGTTAGCACTGGCATCCCCATATTAGCTTGTCCTATTTGTTACAATTCTTTGATCAGCAAAAATGGTCCAGGCTTAACATTGTTAGTATTGGTAGAAGTATTGTTATTATTATTATTAATTTTTAAATTGTCAACACAAGTGTGACTAATTACTATACTATTTCTTCTAGTATCATACAATATTTGCAAAGTTGAAAAGATCATCCTGCTTTGTGTAATGTTATATTGGTTGAATTTTTTCAGAGCATTCCAGTCTGCGTCCAATCTTGAATGCCATACTTGCAAGAAAGATTACCAAAACAATGGTATATATCTTGATCTGGCAGTAGCTAGTGGATCCAAGGATTATGCTGAAACTATGCCAGCAATGACTGAACTTTTCAGGTGTTAAATGATTCTTCTTTTGACAAGCAAACCATGGTGCAATAAAAGGAATGAATGTTACCATGTTATGGATCACATTTATATTCAATAGAATCTCACAGACTTTTCTGTTTAACAGCATTGTTGAAAGTATATACTAGATTTATTCATAAATGTAATAAGGTTCTTTGTAGTCACATAAAGATTATAAGGGCCAAGGCTTGCCATTTTGCCTGGACCAGTATGAAGGGGAAGTTATGTATTGATCTAGACGTGAATCGGGATGCTGACCGTCTCTTTTCAAGCGGCATGTCTGGTTCTCTTTTTTCTTTTTACTAGGGATGCCCCTGCCCCTCTCTCTGTCTCTCCATAAGTTTCTATCACCTCCCTTGCTTGCCTCTCTTGTGCCACCTACCACTGCCAGACCATCACCCGCTGTCCTCATCCCATCCAGTTCTCCTCTCCTCCTCCTCCTTCCAATCTTGTCTTCTCCTTCTCCACCTCCTCCTGTTCCTCTTTCTCTTACTCTTCTTCTCCTTCTCCTCCACCCATATGGGTCTGGTCATGGGCCAGCATGGGTCCAATAGCAGAAATGGGATACCTTGATATCCTCTTATATACTCGTGTTTATATTTAGGAGGACTTTTTTCTTCTCTGCTACTAATTTATAGGAACATGATAAGTTCAGACCACAAAGACAAATTAGACAAGAGCAAGAGCCTTGCACTTCTTAATGCTTGGAGTTTGATATGCTTAGGAATCAGTAACTTCCGTAGGGACAAGCATCATAATTAATGGCATTCTTCTTTATCATTCTTCTTTATTATTCAGTGGATAGATCTTTTACTTTCTAAATATATTTGGTCTTCTGATCTAGATTAAGGGTCTCTGAATGTGCTAGAGCCCAAAGGTTCCCTCATAGGAGATTGATTACCACCTTTCTGAACCTCTAAATTCCATGGAAGATGCTGGTTGATCCTTCAAAAGATAAACTGACAAATTTATAATCTATATTTTTCAATACAAAGAGCTGAAACCCCCATCGTTTTGTGAGGGTTCTTGGTGAGGTTCAAGTTAGTATCTTTCTTGAAGTCCTACTAAATGATTATCTGTATCTTCTGCCTAAAACTCATTCATTGTGGATAAGGGATGATTTATGTCATTGATGAGCAAATGGTTTAGCAAAACTCTTTTGTTTGTTCTTTTTTGTCTGAACAAAAAACTTGCACATCTCTTACACTCTTAAATATCATTTTCTTGTTCTCTGTCCAATATGTTGATAAGTGAAGATAGTTACTCTCAGTTTCTGAAAATTTTCAGTGCAGAATCACTGTTAAATTCATCTACTTTTATGGGCTAGGTTTATTCATTTAATCATGAGATGTCAATTCATGCAACACCAAATTCATCTTATCCATCGTACACATCTTATGTTTGCAATGTTTATCCATTAATGGTTTACCAGACACCATTCTGATTCTTAAATTTCTATGTTCTAATATACTCATTCCTAAGTCATGATTATAATATATTATATTATACATATATCCCTGTGATTTGGTCATTGGATTTTAGACCCTTAGACAATAAAAACTAATTTTTATGTGTTTTTTCTACTATGATTTTCATATGCAAGAGGATGGCAAAGTCAGGTTGATGTTCAAAAAAATATAATGGATATATATATATATATATATATATATATATATATATATATATATATATAATCTGAATGTTTTCCTGCAAAAAGAGATGCCTACACTGCCATGTTAGAGTGAATCATTTTATATCATTTCTTGTCTTCATAATTTTTTTTTAAAAGACCTGATGTGAATCTCCTGCTAAAATTTGTAAAGTTTTATTATTGAAATTGAAGAACCATTAAGTTGTTTCATTTGACTTAGACATTCCAAGTATCTTCTTACGAATTGCTTATGGAACAGGAGCCCATTGGTATCATTTCTTTACGAGAGGGGATGGCGCCAAAATTTTGTATGGGGTGGTTTCCCTGGTCCAGAGAGAGAGGTTTCATGACTTCTTTCTTGATACCACTGTTCAGCTTTAAACTTAAATTGGATCATGTGCAGAATATTATTTGTGAACTATTTCAACATCTGTTTCTTGCAATTTGGGAGTACTTAACACTCAAGAAACAAATACATAAAAGCAATATTTTGGAATGAAGTCAGACTGCTAATATCATCAAAAAAACTGTATGATACAATACCAAAGAAATAGAATTTATTTTTTGTGTCATTTCCTTAATTCTAGTGTCAAATCTTTATAATATTCTCGGTATCTAACTGCAGTTTGAAATGGCTAAAGGTTATCTTAAACCCAGCACTGGTGGAACTATTATAGATGCAAGCTGTGGGAGTGGCTTGTTCTCAAGGCTGTTTGCTAAGAGTGGGATGTTTTCGCTTGTTATAGCTTTAGATTTCTCAGAGAATATGCTGCAGCAATGCTATAATTTCATCAACCAGGAGGGCATGCCAAGAGAGTAATAAGCTTCTTTCTTTCTCAGCAGTCTTGTGAATCCCAAAATTTAACTTGCTAATTGTCTTAAGGGAAAATTCACACTGAAACTATTATGAGAGTTTCAGGAAAGTTTAATTTATAATTTGTTATGATTCAGGAACTTGATTTTGGTGAGAGCTGATATCTCTAGGCTCCCTTTTGTCTCAAGTTCAGTTGATGCTGTTCATGCTGGTGCTGCCATACATTGCTGGCCTTCTCCATCTGCTGGTGTAAGTATTTTCTTTCCTTCTTTCACTTTTGAAACCCAAGTGTTACCCTCTTCTTTGCCTTTTTTGGGATATGGAAAAAGCAAGAAAAAGAAGGGGTAACTATCTAAATAAGTTACATTCTCCCTCCCTCACACGTGTCCCATTTGTTTTTGAAAAAAAAAAAACATTTTTATTAGAAATTTGTGGTGTTTCTAGGTAGCAGAAATAAGCCGAGTTCTGCGCCCTGGAGGTGTATTTGTTGCAACAACCTTCATCTTGGATGTCTTGCCTCCGGTTATTCCAATCTTGAAAACAGTCCGCCAGGTAATGCTTTGATCTAACATTTATACTGTCAAAAAACTACTGTTTACATGAAATTGTAGTCTGGCCGCTGGTTATCAATGACATGTGATACACAACTGATATAAATGCAACGCACATAAAAAAAAAGATTATACATTGGGTTGCTGATACCTGGCCCCTGGTCCATGGTCCAATATCAATGGATCTTATGGCATATTTCTTATTTGTTTTAAGGACAAAGCACAGTTATAAAGGCATCTATAAGCCCACTTTAGTCATCCTTTTGTTCATACAAGAGATGCACTACCATGGCTACAGAGAGCCTTTTTTTTATGATGTTAGAAACATAACATTAGTCCTCGTTCGTATGTCTCTATCTTGCTATTTGCGTAAATAAAACAGGTTTACATCGGATGTCTTTGTGTCTTAATCAATCAGGTAAGCCTCATTCTTTTTAACTGCTGAGTTATTGTAACCTTTGATCTTTATTTTATTCGGTTTTTGATTTGCGGAAATTGGTGGCATTTTCTTTTGCAGTATTATATCCGTGCCTCGAGCAATTACCTCTATCTATCAGAAGGTGAACTTGAAGATCTCTGCCAGACATGTGGCTTGGTCAATTTTACATGTGTGAGGAATGGACCTTTTGTGATGATATCTGCAACCAAACCCAGTTAATCATGACATTGTATACAAAGCTCATAACCCGATTTTTATGACCCTTGCAACTCACTTATTTTTGAAAGGTGCATGATTGTGTAGTCGTTCATGTGAGTTTCTGCACATGATTTACCTGATCTCAGTTCTTGAAATTTTTATGAATGTTTTGTTATGTTTTTATTCGTCAGGTTGATCATGAACAGAATAATCTCCTTGTCTGCTCTCGGACTTTCTCCAAGGAAAGGAAGGGGGGCTGCTGCAGAGGATGTGATAAGACTCTGCACTGTGAACTTGCAGTCGCTAATGCCATTTTTACTAGGTCGAAGCTGCTTAATTCTTAGGGTTGTAATCCTGTAAAAAGAGGATGGTGGGATTCTTCTTCTGCCTTTTCTCATGCTTAAACAGAAAAGATATATATACCTGCCTTGAGTTAACTTAAATGCATATTCTGTAGAAGAATCTTCTCCTTCCTTTTCATATAATTTGCTAAAGGAATAAATTTGTGTGTGAGATGGCATGCAATTAAGCATCTGCTGATTAAATGTCTTGACGATGTTCTTTTAGATATAGAGCACGTCTCTGAGAATTGGAAACATATTTAGGTGACGAAGTAGAATGAATAGTCTACCATCATTGTGCCATGTTGCATATTTTGACCGTCATATGGAAACAGTCTATCAGCTAATTCTCTGTGGTTCCACTTCTCCACACCTACAAACCGGAAGGAAAGAAGAGAAACAAGCAGCTTGAAACATCTTCAATATATTAATCCAACAGAAGGGTGGCAAGCAAATGTACAATGTACATATTTTCTTATAAATCTTTTCACCTGTGTTATACATTATTATTATTGATGGTCATGGTGGTGCTCGTGGTGTTGTCATGGCACCGACACTGAGATGGGAGTCGCATCGTCATCGTCGTCGTCGTCGTTGCCACCGTGAATGAAATCGACAGGGGCCCCATGAGCGGGCGCCGTTGGCCCCACCTGTTTTACCAGCCGCACCTTGCGCCAGCATGGCGCACCATCATCGTCAATGGGTTCGCCTTAACTGGATCCTTGGGGGCCCATTGTTGACTATCCCGGATCCGTTTAACAAATAGGATTTGGGCTCAATATTGTGATACAATTCGAAAACATTTGCACTTGTAATTGATATTTTGATTTAATTATATACATCTCAAGCTGATACTGATCCATGTCCTCTGTCTGGTGTATTTATGATATTGGACTCTTAAGATTGTCATCTCACATGATGTTAGGTCAGAAAAGCTACAAGGATCTCAATTCACAGTCAAGATGAAAACTTCTAAATGACACAGTAATTTTGCAGCCACAGATTTGATCAATCTATGTTGCTAAATTTTCAAACCAATCCTGTTTGTATGAACTTAACTCACCTCTTGGTTTTCTGAGTAAAACTTATGATCTTTAATCAAGCAATCCAACATTTATGGCAGAGGGGTTTTTGCCCAGCCTTGTCCTTTGGAGACAGTGTTAGGACTGATGTGAGATGCCAAACCTTGTCTCCTCATCCATGCCCCAAGTTTGGGTTACCCATCATCAGCAGAAACACTAAGTAGCCTTGCTATCACAGGTGCATGGGGGGCCCTCAAGCAAGCAACTCCGATTATGACACCAATAGACAACATAGAATTTGTGGGAGATAACATCATTAGATACGCAGGAGGAGGGTTGTCTGAAACAAGAATCATGAGATGAGACAGGGAGACCCCTCAGCCTCAGGTGTAGCAGTATCTTGTCTTTCGTTGGTGCTACTTCCTGAGAAGAAAGACATCTAACTTTTCGTGCTTGAGGGAGATCTTCTTATTCCAAGTTGAAATTCATTTCCAAATTCAAATAATAATGATTAATGTTCTGTTTTTTTCTTTTTGTTTTCTTTAATTTGGTGGAAGGAGAAAAAGTGGGTTGTCATTTATGACTGCCTGTTTGCTAAGGATTTATCTAAAAGAAAAAGGTTTATCTCACCTGTTTTCATCACCAAGTCACCAAATATCTTCAGGTATGTAAGATGTATCAAACCAAGACAGTATTTGAACTGAAAAGGTAAAAACTATGCCCCTTCCCAGGAAAGAAAAAGGATGTCAATTCGATAAAGTGATATCTCATCAGCTGCTAGTTAACCAGAGGTGTAGATTTCACTTCTACTCCTTTACGTCCCCTTCAGTCACCACAATTTAGCAACTTATTAACACATGATTTTTATCTAGAATTAAAACAGCATTTTTTATTAGTGAGTGTGTGTGTTGGTAAGAACAACATTTAGTTCTATTTGCTTATTCCAAGTAGTTGTTGTCTTCACATTCTTGTGACAGATTATGAGCTTAAAGAACTTTAACAAGATCAGTAAACCTGGTTAGGCAGCTCGTTGAATTGTTGTTGCCTATCTGGTAAACACTGTTCTGCTAGGCAGTATAGTAAGTGCACCATGTCCATGAATTATGGTGAGAGACAACTTTATTGAATCCTAGTTGTTCTTGCTGAACTCCAAGGGATGGATGTACACCAGCAATAAAGTGATGATCCCTCAAAGTCTTGGTCAATGTCGGAAGAGTTTAGTCAAATGCTCATGTGGGGGAATTTAGAGTCTGTCTGTCTTGGAGTTGGCAACTATCTTGGGTAACTGTTGCCAAAGAGAAATCAGTCAAGAGAAGGATCGACACTCTCTAAGGTCTAATATACACTTACCACACAACGAGAGGGGAACCAAGAGTCGTCATTCTTGTGTCTTGCAGAAATGGTGGTACAGAAGGAAATATTAAAGGGCATGTGCTGAGTCTTTGCAGAAAAATGACCAGTTGTTTTAGAGTTTTCTGAGTCGAGGACTGTACCCTTCTTTGGACTGGTAAATGGCCTTGTCTTGTTCTCTTGAGTAAGAACAAGTCCTAATTGTCATTGCATCCTGCCACCCTTCACTCACTCTTGACACTATTTGTATCTGTGCATTTGGTTACACCATGATGCTTGTTCTAGTTTAGGCACTGGTAATAATGTGGATGGTGGTGTGTGGTTGAGCATATGGTTCATGTCTTTATTAAGATGCAGATAAAACCACCAAGGTCCTTTTATGGAGATTGTTGGTATCAGACATGGGAAACCAATATAAGAAAAGTTCTACAGATCTTGTTGATGAATCTCAATTGATTCTTGACTAAGCTTGTTGCTAATATATGGCTAGTCTCTTGTACTCACAAAAACCTGCATGGCCTACTACTATTGCTCTTATCATTATGTGATGAACATGTTGTATGTAGTAAATGATGCTGGCATAGGGTTTCCAAGTGTCTCATAGCAAGATGACAAGATCTTGTGGTCAGTTTGACTGTCATGTCTGCTTCATCCATATCTGAACTAAGGGTGAAACTTTCACAGCTTTGCAATCAAGCAGTTAGGACTCAAATTAGGATGAAACACTAAATGATCAATTAGTCTATCATCAGTCAGAAAGCTAGAAAAGAGTGCCTTGCTCATCATATACAAGAAAGTTCCATTGTCTTTTTTCCCCACACAAGGCAAACAACCCACCTTGATTTCATGCCTTCCCTAGTAGATCTATTCTTCAATAAAGTTCATGCAGAATATGTAGAACCAACCTCACTTAGCTGTGTCAAATTCCACCTCCATGGTTCTTGATATCACAAACTGTTCCAAGGATAGTAGATGTGGACATTCCAAAAAGAAATATCATGTGGGAGATGAAATATAAAAGAGTATGTTCTTGTCAACTAGGTCTTTATTTCTCTGCATTGCGCTACCTACCATAGGAAGGGAAATTTTATAGAGGATCACAATTGATATTATTTTATAGAGAAGGAAATCACCATCATCTTGTCTAAGACGAGAATTTTATGGTGACTTGGATGAGATGTAAACAAGCTAATGTTACTGTCCACCTAACAAGAATTATTGAATAGATTTGCCTCAAAGTATTTTACATGAATTATGTGATATATTTATGTCTCATTTCACCAATTAATTGTCCTACCTACTGTACAAAACATCTATTTTTGTTTTAGGAAATACTTTTTCGGTCCTCATTCATTTGGTGAGATCGAACACATTAATAGTCTTCAGAATTAGCCTTTTGAGGTCACAAGGAAGATAACAATTCATGTATCTCTAAAATTACTCCAAAATATTCTCAGTGTGGCCCTGGCAAGTAAACCTTCCCTTGACCTAAAACCTTGAGCCAAACAGATCAAGTGCAAGACTTATTCTATGTTCCAAAAAGATGGCTCAAATCTCTCTTTAGCTTCACAGAATTTTCTCCCTGGATCTTTACTGCCTCTCCTACATACATAACTACACCAGTCAAAGGAGGACTCCCTCCATTCCTGGGTCAAGTCAACCAGAGGAGTGTTGGTGTAAGCTACAAGTCATGGCCTTCCCTGGTCCTGTCAACTTCACACGGCATCTCGCAGCATAAAATATAAGCATGTACTCTTCCCCTAGAAAATAGGCAACATGCTACCATCCCTGCTCGAGACTGATCAACCATCCTTGGTCTTAAAAGAATTACTGGTTGATGGTTGATCCAACAGTTCACAGCTTGGTAACTTCCTGCTGCTTGCAGATGACCATTTCAGTGAGGGTGTCGTTCATGATAGGATTCTCTGGTAATGGCAGTCGCATGATTTGGTTCTAGTATGGACATTAAAGTGAGACAAGATAAGAGACAGCCACTCATGTAGCTTTGTCAGTCTGGTTGCAGTCATCATGCCCGGTTGACCCCAGTTGGTGAGCTGCTTTGTTGACACCAATTCTCACCTCATTAGGTGCATGAAACAACGGCAAACCACAGAATTACGCAAACCAAGTCGTTCAAATCCACAAAGTCTTGTTGTTAGTGATCCTTTGAGAGATTGTCACTAGAACTTGTTTCTGAAGTCTGATGGAAGATGTTGGTCTTCTTCGAGAAGGAAGAAAGAGAGGCGAGGCAGTCGGGGAAACCCCTCGATCTTTTTTTGAAGCCCGTCGTCCTTTTAAGCAGAACACCAAATGCTCCATCTCACGTGTTACTTTGGGATGGAAGAAGAAAGACATCATTTGATGTAGATCACATTGTTGTCTACAGTTCTCTATCATTTATTCCAAAACCTGACACATCTAATCATGCCAAATTTTGTTAGATCTGTTCACTTTCACCTGCGAGCCCAAAAAACCAAGCATTCTAAAACGCGGGAGAGAGAGAGAAGATTTGTGTCAGCAACTCAGATTGTACATTGCTGTCTTACAGGAGGAGATGAATAGAGACTGGAAATATTGTTGCGAGCAAAGTAAGAAGCAAAATATGGGCACAGCAAATTTTTGTAGATCAGTAAATGTTCTTTGGAGCCTAGAAAGCTTTTACACCACAACCTTATTATCCATGGCCTGTTGCATCTCTGATGTGATTGGTTTTGAATGTTGCTATACCATTTTACTGCCGTTGTTCTTTTCATTTTCCTATCTTTGGGTGGTCGCTTTCAATATATTTATTGTTCTTGTCATTTTCTTTAACCTGATCCATTGCAAAACAAAGAAAGATCAGGATTTATGAATAAACCATTCAATATATTGTTCTTGTCATTTTCCTTAATGTAATAATTTATTGGATGATGTTCATATCATCAAATTTTAATAAATGAATGTTACTTAATTAATATTTTAAATGTAAAATTTATCGAATGAGATTTTGAATCCTTATCAAGTAGATATCAATGGACAATGTTTATAATTAAAATAATCTTTGAAATGTCTTCCAGTTTTATTGACAATTAAGGAAGAGTGAACTAGAAAAACTACTATTTATCTCATTTCATCATAATATCATATATTGTCAACATTCAGAAAAAGAATAGGATGTACTATTTTGAAAATACATAAACAAAAACTAGTATTTATCGAACACCCATTCAATTGTAAGCTTTGACGAACACAAGATTTATAATTTGCGAATAGTCGTAGAGAAAAGTATCTCTCTCATTTGCGAGAACCGCTTCTTTACGTGAGGAAGGTTTAGAATGATAGTATTATATGAAACAAGTCGCCGTTACGATAACTTTATAAAACTGATGAAGAATTTGCAATATGAAAGCTTTTAATTCATTAGCATATTTTAATTTATTTTTATCGAAAAATCAATAAACGATAGTAATGAAGTGTCAATATATACCGTATTTGATAAAAGGACAAATTCAATGCATATAACTCCTAGTAATATTAATACCGGATTTGGGAAGACCAATGCAGTCTTACCTTTATGGATAAGAAGAGTATATTCACGAATCAAATTATTATCACTCACGTCATAAATAAACAATCTGATTTCTTGTATAGAAGTACTGAAAATTGATTATTCTACATAATTATAAAGGCATTCCGATTCATTGTGTCAACGTGACGAAGGAATCGGTATATGAATGAAAGGAATCTATCTATATGTAGCATGATTAAGATGGAAGATTGCTGAAAGCTTTTGCTCCACTTGATTTCCATCTCGTCCCATTTGTTCGTATTATAATGTAAACATTGATAGACATCACATATTTGCGTTTCGATTGCACCATGCACATCTTTAGTCTTCTTTTAGAAGAGCTACTGTGGTTGACAATGCCTGAGGAAATGGGACGAACGACAGAAGAAACAAACTACTACTGTTTCCAAGCTCTGTCATTGTGCAAGTATAGTGATGAGCTCGAGAAATCCTCTTAACGTACCAAATAGATAGGTAATAGAGAAGACGAAGAAGATACTAATGTATACTTACCAGTGCTGCTTGCTACATGTGTCATGTGCATGAGGAAAAAGAAGGCAGCCATGAACTCCTCTCCTTCTGCGTCCAATAAAAACCTCACTACATCTCTCTTCTCGATTCCGCCATGCCTTCGCTCCTCGTGGCTGCGATGCTCTCCGGCTGCCTCTCTCCGTCCAACTCCAACCGCCCCGAGAGCGGCCTCGATTGAGCTAGATCGGTGCTGGCGTCCGGCCAGCCGGACCGCATTGCTTTGGACGCGATATGACCTGGGAGGAGGCCGCTGAGCACGTTGTTGCCATACTCAGCCGACGGCACGCTGTAGGGCTTTGCATCGAAGCTTGTCGGCATGGCACGCGTGTAATTGGCTTGGAGTAGAGAGGGTTGAAGTGGGGATTGAAAGTTGAGGGCGGGAGGAGATTGGCTGTGTCCTCCACCGAGGCCAAGATCTTGATAAGGTAGTTGGTAGTCGCTGTTGTGGTTATCAGTAGGAGTACAGGTGTTGACACTATATGCAGTAGTTGTGGGGATCAAAGCTGGAGGAGAAGAAGAAAAGGAGGAGATGGAATTAGTCGTAGTAGGAAGGGACGGAGATTGGACCTTTTGGGGGAAGGGCCGGAGGAGGAAAGGGGGCGGAGGGGCGTCGGTGGGACAACGGAAGCCCACGGAAGCAGAGTGGAAGAGATCGAAGCGGGAGCGGGCGAAGGGGGAAGAGGACGCGGCGGCGAAGGGAGGGGATGGGATGCCGGTGAATTCCTGTACCATGGCCCGGAAGTTGGACGTGTCGGTGGTGAGCACAGTCGTCGGGGCCCGGCGCGAGGCCCTAGAGCGCTTCTTCGAGCTCCGCGACCCTGCAGCTGCCGCAGCGGTGGGGACGGGCTGTTGCACTGACGACATCGACGACGACGACTGGCAGACGGCGGCAGCGGTGCAATTGGAGGAGTCAAGATGAGAGCAAAGCCAAGGCACCGCAGCGGCGGAGTCGAGGGGGAGGAGCGAGGTGGAGGAGTTGAGGTAGGAGATGGACGGGTAGTCGAAGAAGTGCTGGCCGTCGGATAGCGGTGCCGGTGGGAGGGTGGTGGCGCCAGCTACGGAGGAGGAGCTGAAGAAGGCGGAGAGGGAGTCGACATGGGAGTCAAAGTCATCATCGCCGCCGCCGCCGCTGTTTGACTGGAGGCTACCACGGTTACCAGAGTCCATGGTATAGCTTGTAGAAGACAGAGAGAGGGTGAAGGAAACAGTACTCCAGGAGGAGGAAGAAGAAGCTGCTATTATCTCAATTCAAGAACTGATGGCAAACACGGAGACGAAAGCTATCATTCTCCCAATAAACGTAGATCAGATCACTCTTTTCCAAGAAGGATACGCGGGAAGAGAAGATCAGAGAAGAGGAAGGATCAATCAGCACTCAGCCATGGGTTTTGAGGGAGGAGAATGGGAGAGGACGGACAAGGAAGGTTCTTTGTAGCTTCTGTTTTCGTGTTTTCTGGTAACTAAAAAATGGCTCCTTCATCCCACGTTTCCACTTACAAAAAGAATAAAAAAATCTTTTAATTAAGGGAAAATTCTTTCTACTTTTTGATAGATTTCGGGGTTAGAATTGTGGGGGGCAAAATCCAAGCCACTTATCAATGTCGCAATTGGTGTCCAACACATACTGATCAGAGACTGCCGTCAATTCCAATTAAGCATGAGAGAATAATTACAATAATTAGATAGCAATAACACACCCACTTGAGTTGGATTAGAACGTCTAATCGACCTAATTAGATAGATAGATAGATAGATTGTGAATTATCTTGGGGGGATATACACTACTCGTCAACCGAAGTTGCACAAGTACACATCACTCCCATGACCCTACAACAGAAGAACTCTTAATTGTATCTGAGCTTGTTCTCATCACAGTTCTCCAAGTCACAACACTTCAATGGCTCCCTCATCCATCCCTTTCACCAGCAAAGCTGATCTCACAAGCAACAGGTGGGCTCAATTGGATCCAGTGCTGTAGTCACAGAACAAGTGTACTGCCTTCCATGCACTGACATGGGATAAGTTGGACAAACTGCAGCAGAGAAGGCAATACAAGTTTCTTCCTTCAGTTTAAGAGGTCCAACATCCACAGTGGAGTAGTTCATTGATGTAGCTACATAATGTTTGAAGAGGACTTCAAGTCATTTGCATTTCTTTTTACCTTAATTGAAGTCATTTTACTACACAGAACGATTTGACCAACGAAGATCTTTTTGACCTATCTCCTATATTAGATGCTAATTCAGTGGAGTGTGAAGTATTTAATGATTTCCAGCTTTACTCTATTATACAGCTTTCGTGTTAGGTTAGAATTTGACCATGTTTTCTCCTTCTGTAATTGGAAAGGTTTCATCTTTTTTCTCTGTGGTGTTTCTATGATTGAAAGAGTAACTATATATCTGAGTATTTAGACTGAGGCAGCATATCGATATCAGGCACAAGTACAAAAATCTGAGGCCGAACATATTTGCTGATAAACATGTTTGTACAAGTTTTCATAAGTAGTTGTGTTCTTAATTTTTATTAATGTAGTTTGAAACTTTGGATATTAACAACTTAAAAAGAATGCAGAAATGCAATCATCATTTACTTGAGGAGGATTATTTATTGTATTAGCTTGCTATGCTCTCGTATCCCTTGTTTAAGAAGATGCACTAAGTTTATGTAAGAAATAAAAAAAAATGAAAAAGTATTCCAGTGATGCATCTGATTCCTAACCATAATAAATCCACCTACCAGTACTGGATGTCATATCTAATAGTTGAAAAGGCAGCCATATGTTCTAATATTATTAATGAATCCACCACCAAGTGTGCTGGATTTCATATCTAATAGCTGGGAAGAGATGACAACCATTTGTTTAAAGGAGTTCTCTTTCTGCAGTATAAGATATCAGAAGAGCTTATATGATCATCAGAAAGCTTCTGAGGCTTACACCCATGCGTGGCTAGTTTTGTTCCAAGCTTGATGTGTTCGTCCGCTGAACTCACAAACAAATAAGAAGCAAAATTCGACTCGAATGTTGCAGAAGATGGGGCAATCTTCTTAGAGAACTTTCCGGGTCCATTACGGAACAGCTAAAGTAATGTGGCTCATGTTGTTCAACTGATAGATACTGCTTGAGGAGGACTCCATCCATGCCCATGAAAACTACCTTCCTAAATCACTTCAACCTCATATCATCTCTCTCTTGTTTCTTCTTCTATTCAAGACCAATCCTAAGACGTAGTTGTAGGGTAGTTTTGACTACGATTCAATTCAAATCAGAATCGAATTAAGTACTCGATAGAATCAGAATTCAAATAAGTTCCATAATATAGTTAGCACTTTAAAATCAAAATCTAGTAATGAAATCTTTTAATCTTTTCTTTTTTATCAATGCGAACCGATGGTTTGAATCAAAATTGAAGCCGAAATCACTTGAAACATCGGAAGATTATCCTCTTTAAGACCCAATGGTTTCGGAACTGAAATTGCTTGGAACCAAAACTGTTAATTTCAGATGTATGTTTCATGAAACTTAAAACTATTAATTCCGGGAGCATGATCAGATGTGTTGTAGAGTTTATTAGTTCTGGGATAAAGAAGATGGATAACAGTGAAGGTGCACATCCACTTCCAAGTTCTGGAGGATGAGTCCTTTCAATGACAAATATTGGGTAGTGTTGCTTCTTTTGCATATCTTCTTTCTCTTGACTTGACTCCATATCCCAGAGGACGGGCCGAATTAGAAAGATACGGGCCAAACAGCTCAAGATGCTTGATGCTTATGGATTGAAATTGATCTGTCTTCTGTGTCTCCAACTTGTGACCCAGTAATTTTTGTTCTTAGCTGTAACTTCTTTTGGATGTTAATCAACATGATACGTATTTTGGGTGGACAAAGGTGCATCACAATTGTCTGAAGCAAAAATGACATGAATGAGAATTGATGAGAAAGGTAAGGTTGCATCTCACATCCCTTCTTTATCAGATAACATTGAATTACTTGCCATGTTCTTAGCTCAATTCTGTTTGATTGCGTTTTAGATCGTTGTCAAGAAAGATGAATTCCATCAATGTATCAGAAGATGTGGCTGTTGGGTAACTTTTCACCGAACAAGCAGAAAGCTATATTTCCTGAGCAAATTTGCATGTCCAAGCTTTGATGGAAATGATAGCTTTCGCTGTCATTATTAGAGATCCAAATGAATGCCCTCCTCAATTAGCTAGCTACCTGTAGATATAATTTTTCTTGAGATAAGGTAAAGAGTTTGTGTAATACAGATCAATTTGTTGGTGCCCAACATTGGATGAAATCAGGTGACAATTTTGTGGACAACAAAATTGATCTTTCCATCAACATGAGACCCCTTAACTACAAAGATAGAAACAGCTAAATCAAACATCTCTTTTGCAAGAATAATCCTTCACACCTTGTTGCTGCCTCCCTTTCATGACCTACCTGGAAGGGTACCCAACCAATGTTGAAGACAACAGACCTTCCATATTGCTGAGATTCCACTCACTGACAGACCAATGTGGGTCTGACAGAGATCCAAGATGGCCATCGTCCCATGTTTGAGAACACATGTGAGGTGGTGAAGATAAACTCTTCCTGTGGAAAATAATTTTCATGTGCTCATTGGGTTTACTTGTGTCAGTCACTTGTTGGAAACACAAGACATATGTGTAGGTAAAGAACAGAGGATGACCCCTCTGCATGGTCCAACTTATCTGAAGCTCCCAACCTCTTTGATTGTGAAACAGCAACTTCTGTCGATAAAGGTATATTATATGGTGTGGGTGAAGATGATAAAGTAGGATTGGTTTCAGAGTTCTGTAGCTGCTGGATGCTATTTGGAAATGGGACTGACAGCTTCTGAGGATGAAACTAAGTATGCTGCTAATTTTTGTAGGTTTTAAGACTGAAATATGACTTCAACACAAGTACAAAGCATAAATGGAGCAAAAGAACATGATTCTGAGAAGGGTTTATGGAGATTCAGGTGAGGAGAGGAGAGACGTAATTGGCTGCTGATGGAAACGCTTATTCCAATCAGAATTCGTAGATCCTACCTTTTTCTCTTCACCAAAGAGGGACCAAAATGGGAAACTAAAAAGACGACTTCAGGGTGTGGGTTTCTTCTTCCTTTTACAACGCATCAGAAAGAGACTGAAGAAAGTGACATTCCGACTGAAGGGAGACTCGAAGAAGAAAAGAATTTGCCTGCTTATGGACATTGCAACTACTGACAAGTCTCTTAAGATGAACTTGCCATATATTCCACACACAAATCCAAGTATATATTTCAGTTTCCAAACATAAAGTAAATTAGTTTACCCTAAGAACAACATGTTAGTCCTCTCTCCATTGCAAAGAGATCAAGAAAGCTAACTTTTGTTTCTCCATTGTACATAGTTCTACTTACAAAATTTAGCTTCATTGAGGGGCAGGAAAGCCAATTTTTTTGCAGTGCTTTCAAACCCCGAAAGAACTCATAATAAGAAAAGGATAATGAAATGCTCTCTCTCTCTCTCTCTCTCTCTCTCTCTCTCTCTCTCTCCTTTTATTCTTAAACGCGGGATGAAATGAAGTCCCATCTCATTCAATCCCAAGCATACCCCAAAGTTTTAAAGGGGTAGTGCCATGGCACATCCCCTTCGTGCTTACTACTCCAAGCCATCCTCCAAAGAGAGGCGCTTCCACTCCACCAGGCGAAGTAAGAACTCCATGACCTATAATAATAATAATCCAAAGATCACATCAGCAATTTCACACCCAGCACACAAACTTCCATTTGTCTGTATAAATACATGAGGTTACACTAATTACTTCAGAGGGCCGTCGCAGGAAATAAGAAGCATTCGTCTCCTTTGGAAACTCTGAAACGAGGATCCCAATGCCTCGGCCTCTATCACGTAAAACCTAACAAAATCACGTCACATTCTTCCTGTTATCAACATCACTAACTCATGAACTTTAGAGGCAAACAAGGTAAATGGAGATTGCATGTATACCTTAAAAGCATCTTCATCGGTGAGATCATCTCCGATGTAAACAGGCAATACATTTTTGGAGTCAGCAAAACCTATAGGAATCAGAAGAAGTTGATGCTTCGTTAATGGAATAATTAGAACACCAAACCAATGCTACTCTTCGGTTTACCAAGTGAGTCTAATAGGAACTGCAAGGCCCTCCCCTTGTCCCATTTAATAATGGGACGGATCTCCAGTACCTAAATATGTAGTGAACGAGGAACACAAGTCACATCCATGTTATGGCGTTAAGCTCCAAAAAGAGAGAGAAACACTTCACCTTTCTCCCTGGAGTAATCCACAACATGGGGTATTCCTTCAACACTAACCACACCTGCTCCAGCAGCACTCTCCAATGCTGCATATAGTTCATACACAGAGAAGGATAAGATGAAAAGATTTTGTTTCCCATGCATGATGGCATGGAACAAGCAGTTGGTCCTCGAGTGTGAGCTCACGGCTGACCTTTTCATCTACACATCTAAAGTGAACAGACACACAGAACTTGTTGTTCTCCAACTTGGCACCAGGAATGGGTTTGGTCTTCTCCGACAGCGCTTTGTGAACCTGAAGGAGAAAGCAAATGTTGGTGATCATGTATAATGCTATAGTTTCATGTACAGATCAGAAACACTTGGAAGATGAACCGAACCTTCTTTATCATGGGCAGGAATTCGCTTGCTGGTTGAAAGAGAACAGTTTTTTTCTGGACAACGAAGACGAGAGAGAAGCATAAATGTGTGAGAGAAATTTTCTTGATTTTGATGTAATAACAGGGAAAATGAGTGGTACCTTCTTGGTGTATTTAGTTCCTTTGGGAACTTCGATGTCCATGCCATGGCTTCCAGCGTAGTACAACTCGGTCAATTTTACGAAGTCAAACAACTACAGATCATGGGAGTCAAATGGTGAGCAGAGGAAACAGAGAGACGGACATTACTGACACATGTTATGTCTTGGAGTTGGGTGTTCACTGCACCTTGCTTCGGCACCGCCCGCTCACAATCGCGGTGGGGAAGCACCCTGCCACTTCCTTCACGGCAGCTCTCATCTGATACTCCCAAGACAACCAATCGAATGATCACAATATCATCTTTTGATGAATTGGGGCACGCAATAAAGAGATGAAAGAATGGAAGACTCACTGCATCCGACATGAATGCAGAGTCGGGATCATCGACGATGGGGGACAGCGTCCCGTCGTAGTCCAAGAACATTACGATTTGCTTTCCTTTGGTGGCTTTCATGAGCTGCTCAAACTTACTCAAAGCAGATGGATGCCGCACCTGCTCCAGCAAAACATGACTATCAGCAATCGGGAGATCCGACCTTTTTGGGTTAAAGGACGAACGCAATTGAACTATAAGCGCTTACGATCCATGCTGAGTGCTCATTCTGTTCGCGCTCTATGATGGGCACCGCGGCAGCGCTGGCCGCAACCTTCGCGTGGATGGGAGAGGAAGCTTTCATCGACTCCAGCCACGCGTTGGTCCAGCTCTCGCCGAGCTCGACCTGAGAAAGGTGCTTCTTCCTGATAGCGGCTGCAGCGGAGGCGCCACCACCGCGAGGCGGGGGGTAGGGGAACAGGACCGGGGGTTTGGCTGCCGCCGCCACCGTGATAGCTGGCGTTGCCTCCGGCACGACCACATTCTGATTCGTCATGGCGGCGAGGAGTAAAGTTCGGTTCTTTTTCGTTCCCTTCGCTAAAAATGGGATTTTTAAGGATTTTGAGGGTTGGTAGGGCGGTGGTAGTGATTGAGATTGGGGAGTTGGCGACGGAGCGATGTCGCGGTGGGCGGTGGATTTATGGGAGCGAGGAGAACACAAGGCGACGAAGGCCGGGGCCCACGCCCAGGTGGTTGGCGGCCGTTGGGCCCGCCGCCGTCAACGTCGCGGCGAACGCAGCACGCGCCAGCGTCGGGTCCACGTGTGATGCGGACGTGTCGAGCCCGCAGCGCCAACAAATCCAAAAGCCACCTAACAAATGGCGGTAGCACTATTTTTCACCCTATAAAATTATGAAGTTTACGAATTAATTCTTCTTACTACTTATTAAGATCGTGCAATTATAAAAGAATATGATCATTAATTTTGGTCAATAAAAATTTGAGCCACGTGGTTGATGAATCCAAATATTACTATGCACTAATTAAATAATATCATATCAATAAAAAATCTAAAAGATCATTTTCCTATTACAATCTTCATTTGTTTTTTTAAGATGTCTTTATCGTTTTTCTCATATAATATTTTTATTTTCCTTTCTTTCATTGCACATCGCTTTCACCTATTGGTGCCACCTATCCTTTCTTATTTATATCTCTATCATCTCTATCGTCTACTTCTATTACGAGATTTTATTGTCTTTATATAGTATCCTTGTCTATCGTCTTACACCTCTACTCTTTTCACTTCGTAATTTTGCTATTCTTTATACTACGATCTTGTCCACTTATTGTATTTGTCACTTTTGTCCCTTCCCCATCTATCGCCTCTATTCCCTACCCATCACTATAAAATTTTGCCCTTGTTGACGTATCATGCTCATCACCTCTACCTTTATGTGCCTCATGTCACTCGTCATCTTTGCCTATGTGCACCTTTCTCAACCCATTACACATGTCACATTCGCTCTTCCTTTGTTTCATGAGGCGAAGGTGATAATCACGACGAGAGAGGAAGAGCGCACAAAGGCAAAGATGATAGTTGTGATGAGCAAGACCCCTCGGTGATAGGTAGGGGGAGGAGGTGACAGGTGAGGAAGGGTGGGTGACACCAACAAAGCGATGATGATAGAGACAATCGATGACTAGGAAAGAGAAAGAAATTTATAAGATTAAAAAAATAAAAAGATTCTATTTAGGAAAATGAAAAGAGGAGATACCTTATGAAAACATAAAAAAAGGAAGAGTTTTTAGGAAATCATTCAAATCTAAAAAGAATATGCTTTTTCTATAATCATTGAGCTAAATCTAAACCTGAATTTATTATAGATTTTTTGCTCATAATAAATTTAAACTAACTTAAGATGAAAATAAAATATGAGATATAAGATATATGTATTGTTATCTTTTGCCTTCGGTTGATAATTTTCTTGATCATATTCTCTTGAGAAGAACTTTTCATTTTCTAGATGTGATCCAAATAGAATCAATCTCCATATATTATTAGATTGACAATTGATATGGGAAATCTAACATACAAGTAATTCGTTAACACGTTAGATCTGACTATACACCTTGTCATTCTGATATGATAGTTAAATCATCATCTATAGGAATGCTGGTCCAATGTGGACAAAACAACCTATTAAACCAGAATGACAACTTGTGTCCCTCCAGCATCATTAGCATAAACATCGATTGCCTTATAATTATAGCATTTGACAATTTGACTCATGACCTCGTGGTTTAATAATCAGTTGAATATTTGGCATAATTGTTTTTAGAATTACTCGTCTGCTCTAATCTAATGGCTACCCGTAAAAGGTCCTAAAATATTATCTTATTATTTTAGAATCATATAAAATCATACTAATTTAAGCATCGAAAGCGCCTACGAACCATATGCCTCTGATATAATTTTAAAGGATCAGGAATCCATCGTTTTCCCAAAATCTAACCTATGATAAGAGTTAGAAGTTAGACTCATATAATATAATGATAAAATTTGATCGTATTACTAAGTCTTATTTTCATTGAGAAGAATGAGATTAAGCAAAAAAAAAAAAAAAAAAAAAAGATGAATAATACATACGAAACAAGTAGCGTGAGCCCAAAACCAGCTGCCATGTTCTTTACAGTGTGTTGAGTAATTTTTATGAGAGGATTCCATTAAAAAAGAACACATCCAGATTTTCTGATAGCATTAAAGATAGACACTAATCAAAATCTGTTCTTGGAGAGCAAGCCACGAGAGTGGTGTTAATTACAACACACACAGACATAAGAATGAACTGTTACTTTTATCATGATATCTTATAGTACTTACATATAAAAATGTATCTATGTTTGGGAGGTGATGCTGTGAATAAACAAAAAGACATTTATCGTCTTCCAAAATTGTGTTCCTCTCTCATGGTTTAGGGTTCTGAACTGTACCCCTTGTGACTCGCTAAAAGTCAATGCTTCCTTCCATGTACCTAATTCTGATCGTTTGGATCTGCGTGCAGAAGCCTTCAGAAAAATAAAAGGAGTAGTTGGCTGTCTTACTTTTAGTTTAATACGTAGAATCTATCACAGATTTGCACCAGCTTTAAATTATTATATCGATGGTTTCAACGTTAAAACTCTATGTTCCAGACTGAGCTCACTGTAAAGAAAATTCCCACGCAACAATTCCAATCTTTGCTGAAGGAACCCTCCGTTTATTACACCAAACAATCAATATTCTTCACTGCTGCATAAAAATATTTGATTGCTAAGTATTCAGGAGTCATGAAATGATTCAAGCTAATCAGAGATTTTTTTTTATAATTTAAAATTTTATTTATTCGATTAATATTTCATGTATATGTAAATCTTGGTGGTGGGAGAGCAACATATGAGAAAATAATTTGGGTGATTCAACTTATTTGAAGGATCAGAATCCAAATAAGAAAAAAAATTTATGATTTAGAATTTATTTAGTCTATAAATAGACTAAATAACTTAATCAAACTTATGATTTGATAACAATAAAATTTTTAGTTTTCTTTGTGTAATTTTATGTTAATTTTCTGGTTTGTTCTTTAAATTTTGAAGTTTTTCTTTCGAACAAAAGATCCAATGATTAAAAATTCAATAAAGATGTTTACATTTTGATGGAAGAAAGAGTTTTACTTAATGAGGGTGAAAGTTGTTATTCAACAAAACATAGTAAATATGTTAGGCGGACGAACAGACAAACTTGAACTCCATATGATCGATAAAAATTCAAAAGGAGCTAAAATATATTTTCTACGACGCACACAAATAGATAAAAAATACTCAATTATTGTTTAGGTTAGTAAATATTTAAAGAGTGGTTATATGATTTAATTACTTGAAGTAAGAAAAGAATCCTTTGTGATTCAAAATTTATTTATCTTATAAATAATTAATTTATAAGATAAATAAATTTTATATTAATTATTAATTTGTTTTTAAATAATTAAACATTTTCTTTTGATTTTAAAAGTGTTTTTAATGAAAAAGAATGGGTGATTTTTTTGATGTCGAGACTCCATATGGAAGACATATGGATTACACTACACGCTCTTGCAGAATCCATCCAAGCGTTTCTTGTATGCTTACATTTCTTCCGATGAAGACACACACAAACACACATTGATCCAGTGCAAGTCCATCGGGGCTCCGCAAGGATCATTTTCTTGCCTTCTTCGTGAGACATGAGGAGGACGATTAAGCTCCGTCTCCCTGACGTTTGTCGAAGTGGGATCCGGACTCGGGTTTCCGTGTCAGAAACCTGCGAGCTTCCCAGTGACACGTTCCCTGAACTCTTCTCCCCTCGCACCACTCGAGGCATTGTTGCCACCGATCTTTATCTTTATCAAGTGATCACTTATCAGCGGCTGCCTGCCCAAAGCCTGCCATGGTGGTCTCTATCCATCTTTCTCGCTTTGGTGGAGTCTCGAAGCATGAAGATTACCACTTCGGCCTCCCAGATATTTCTTTGCTTTTTGTTTGTTGCTTTGCATGCCGTTCAAATAGCTTATCCATGTCTGCACCTACATCTCTGCAAACCGTAAGCAATGACGGTCTTGTGGAGGCGTTGCCCTTCGAGTACCAGGATAAAATATTTAATTTACTTTGTAAGATATGCTCAATATATGTATTTTAAGATCTATTCAACTTATCCTCATGTGATTGTAAAGAACTAAGCAATTCACTAACCTGTAACTTAGATAAATCTTTTGATTCTTCAATAGCATCAACTATATGATCATATCTATCCATAAAACTTTTTAAAATTTTTTCAATAATTTTTTAATCAAAAATTAATTCACTATATCTTTTCATCTAATTTACTATCTCCATAACTCTTGAAAAATAGGTTTATATTGTTTATCTATAAATAAATTCTCAAAATTCTTTCAAAAAAAATTAAAATTTAATGGTCAATACCTTAGAATTACTATGATATTGTTACTCTAAGATATTCCAAGCATCCTTAGAATTTATTACAGTTGAAATTCGAGAAAATATAATCTTACTAAGAAGATAAAGAGCATACAAATCCTTTCTTTAATCTTCTTTAGTGGCTCTAGCTAAATCATAATATTCTTTAATAATATCCCATCAATCTTGTCACCTAAATCAAGTTTTTGTCATTACACTATATGTCAAATAATTATATCCTCTAAAAATGAGGACGTCAAGGACTCATCATAATTTTATCTAAAGTAGGTATCCTAAATCAATTAAATTTTTATCTTGATATCTTCTAAACAAATAAAACTTATATTAGCAATCTTAACCATTGCAGCATGAGATATGTTGTCTTTGCAAACACGTGAGAAAAGGTCAATAATGTTTGTGTTCAATCAGCAACAAAGGAAAAGAAGCATGCATGAGGCACTAATGTCTTGCTAAAACAGAAGTTATACAAGAGACTGTGTTGCCATACTTTGAAGTGTATATCACTGTTTCAGAAATGTCATGAAAAAGACAGTGCACCAACTAAAGAGCTAGAAAGATAAACAATTACCAAGGAGTTGCGTTCTAACTGGTAGCAAGCCACCGTCTTTAATGTTTCTTCTTCTTTTTTGATTTAAAAGGTCAAAAAAATCTGACATATAGCATTGTCCAACACTTAAATATGTGTCATATATTGCACTTTTGCTCATCTCAGTGAAAGCCTATAACAAGTACAAGCTGAAGAAACCTAATATTAATTTTTCTTTGTAAATCTACATGACATATTTGCATGGCTATTCAAGACATCAATGCAGCCATTAGACACCACCGCAATCTTCTTAATAAGTTGTCAGCTAAACTCAAATATATTTTATATACCTTTAAGGACTAGTTTCACATGCATAAATGGGAGAGAATTATTCCATGAAAGAGGATTCAAGTTGGAAGCATTTGGAATTAAAAATGTTAGGATAAGAGCTTTCAGAGGAAAGCTTGAATGTATGCCAAGAACCTACAAAGTGACTGATTTATATTAAGCATGCAGTCAAACCACAAATCTACCTGGACCTAACTCCCAAGCCTTTCACATGATCCAGAGCTCCTCCCTTGCTAGTTCAAATCCCTTGAATCAAGTCAGATTTCAGCAGCCAAAGCTGAAAGTATCTTTCTGGCCATGGAGTGGTTTGGATGCATCAAACAACATGACAATAGAATGTTCTCTTTGTATCTTGGCTCTCCATTTCCATTAAATTTTGTTATTTTTGAGCTTCCTTTTTTATCATCAGGTGGAGTTCAGAATGCTGAAAGCCTTTTTTTTCTCTCAGCTGCAGTAGAAGTTGGTAATAAAGGAATATTTAGTTGGCAAGGTGGAATTCCTCTGTGACAATTATTAGACCACCAATAAGAGACAAATTCAACAAGGAAAAGCCAATGTACTGGCAACTGAGTGGAGAATGATTTGACTCATGAACACACACACACTCTCTCTCTCCGCAAATCTCAATTGGCATCCAAACAATGTACAGTGAGCCACATTTGCTGTCCTAGGAGATGTAGTTTTGATGTGAAGGTCAATGTAGCAATAATCAATGCAGGTGATGAGTGGATAGACTTGGTAGGAAAGTGAGAAAAAAGTTATTATCATATGAAGGGAGGTGGGAATCAAGTCTCACTTAATTGCTCTAATAACAGAATGTATCAGAGATACTGGTTTGTACTTAGTTCAGCTTAATAATGAATCATTATTCTTATCTGAAGCCCATGAAATAATTAACCTATTGATTTGATAGGTCTAGAATTATATTGATCAAAATGTATAAGTTGTAATTAATAATAATAAATCCATGAACCTATTATAGATTAATTTACTATTCTCTTAATTTTCATGTAGGACTAAATGGATGTAGGGAGTTGACAAGCTCATAGTGACCCAAAGTACTAGCATGATTTATATATGGAACCAAACTATGGGCGTAATTATTTATTTATTTTAGGGTCTTGACATGATCCAAAGATTTTGCATGATGTATATGAGGCTTAGCATAGAACACATTTGATAACATGCATTGACAGCCCAATATATATTTGAAATATGAATTAGTATTTGATAATTTTTTTAAAATCATATTTGGCTGCTGTATTGTAAATACTCAAATGTTGATGTCAGGTAGCATTAAATATTTCAGTATTTATGGGATATTAATAAAAAATTAAATTTTTTAAAGCACCTTATGATATTCTCTAAAATTATAAAATTACCACCATATAATAGATATCCTAACTCTGATTTCTGCCTTCTTTCTCTAGTGTTTTTTGTTTTTTTATCATTGACTCCTCTCACAAGTCCACAAACACAACCCACCATAATCAAACCTAGTCATGATCTCATGTCATCCCAATGTTTGTTTAGTTATAATATGATTAAGACACATTAACTTGATAAATATTAAACCATAGGATCGAAATGTTTGAATTGATTTTTTTAAAAAAAAACCAAAGTTAATGATAATATAGCCATCAAGCCTTGTCGATTAATTTGAGCATTCTTTCAATTCTAATTCCGATAAGAGATTAAACTGGGTATTATATAAACAATCAACCATTTGAGTGATATAAGGTAAGCTCAACTATAGGTCTTTGTTCCCTCATTAACTTTGTCATTATTGATACAATTATCACTTGTTATTTCTAGTTTATGTTATTCAACATTTTAGAGATATGATAAATTTGTTTGTGAATACTCTTGTATTTGGAATTTACTAATCGAGAAATGATTGATAAGTCTATAATTTATACTCGCGTAGTACTACTAACTAACGAGATAAAAATTTTGACTAGCATTGTTTATGCAAAGTGATTTTCAAGTTTGTGATATATATTTATATTTTATTCATAATGATGATTACTTTGTGATGAATCGAGTTGAAATATAGGAAACATATCGTGCATTTGGATTGAAAAATTCAAATATAGGTTACAAAACCATCCTCCATGGCTCTATAAGAAATATTTTTATTTCAATTTTTAAAAAAGTTCTATTTCTAATATAACTTTCTTGTCAAAGAACCACATTCAAACATTTTTTTACATCAACACAAAGTGTAACTTGGAATTAATTGTTGAATTACAATTTTCTTTTGACATTACAGGTGCAAATTTTTAAGCTTACGAAGAGGTCATCATAACCTATCTTTTCTCCTCTTTAAATAACATGGGCCCAAATTGGTCTTTGTATATATTCTCGGACCACCAAATGGACCGATAAATGGAATCCACTCACCGCCAGTGAGGATAATACTAGAGAAGACGAAGAATTTTACGCCCAAAATAATTTACGTTGGCACAATTTGTCATGTACTTGACAGGCGGTAAACTCACGGGGTCCTGCAAATGCACGGCGCAGATTGGTTTCTGTTGCCACGAAATTGAAAGGACGTGGATGACAGCCTCAAGAGAAAGTTTCATGTAGGTCTCCTGATGATAGAAAGTTGATAAGGTTTTCTTCCTCCAAGGATCAAGGATGAGGAAGGTGAAGGTTAGTGCAACATCTCACAGTGGAGGAATTCTCCTCCACTTGTTGTTGCATCTTTTTTGCCTCTTCTCTGCCACTAATGGGGAACAAAGCAAGAGGTCAGTAGAGGGTGGTGGTGGGAGTGGACATGCCCCACTCATTGCATCCAATGCTAAAAAGCTTTTGGTTACAGGCTGAGGTTTGCATCAAGATGCATAACCTTTATATATCCTGGTTGCCTAAGAATCAAGAGATATATTATCAGGAACTCTGATGCCACTCCTTTTAGTGCAGGGACCATAGCTGGTTTGAAAGTGACTCCATTATTGTGATTGGTCTCTCAAAACAGATTAGCTTAGAGAAACTCAATACAACAAATTACTGCAGGAGGATGATACAGTCAGTCACAGAACTCTTTACTAAATATTCTTTAAACAGCATATGTAATGGCTGGAAATAGATGGAACTTATTCTAGGCCAATACTTGTTGAGGGTTGAGCTTTAATTTCTGACAAACACACAGACAGTTCGCAAACCTATATGGTAGGCCAGTGATTCTCTTTTTGGGTTATGAGGTCCATACCGATGAATTAAATGAGATAGCAAGTTACCATAAGAGCTTGTAATCTTATCATGCAAAACAGGAGAAGAATTTATTGCATGAATGCATTTGGAAGGCAGCAGTTTGATCTTCTTCCTTCTGATTATGTAAAGGTGGGGTTTTGGCTCATCATTTACCAATCAGCAGAAAGCAACAGTTCCAAACTTGGATGCATTTTGGTGATCTTCCTCCACTCATTCTTTTGTTATAATTTCTCTTGAATTGCGATTAGAACTGGAAAACTGATTGCAGAAATAAATTATTGTAGTTGGTAGATGTCATAGTGGGGATCATGAAGTGATTACACTCTTACTCTCAATATCTATGCTTGGTGTCTGATGAAACCTGACAGAGACATGGGTGTGCACCTCCACAGTCAATGGTTACAGATCTTTCAAGTCTAATAACGCTAGGTATATTCCTTGCAGTGATCTAAGCCTCGGAAAGGAAGATGCTCTCTGAGTAAGCCGTATAAGCTATGGATCAACCTTTAGACCACTTCATGTCACAGTAGAATATTGAGTTCTTTAGGTGTGGACAACGGTAAGTTCTTTCAGAAGAGTAGTCTTCACATAGAACTTTTTGGGGGGCATCGATGCAACTTTTCTGCTGCAGTGACGTATATTAATGCATGTGGAAAAGAGTAGCCTCCAGGCTGAAACTACTTTTCTATATTATGAATTCGTCTTCCAAGCTGGTAAACATGGATTCAACTCTCCAATTATTTTGCAGATTAACGTATAGTTTAGCATCAATCTTAGGATGCCATCATCCAAAATGGTTAACTCATGTTTTCCATTGTCTTTTTCATTATGCTACCATTCAGTGTCCGTTGTTAGCTAGATGTCGTTGTCCTCTTAATAATAGTTCATTAAGTAGTGACGATAGACCATTTCAACCTCTCACTGTTTATTTCCTAATCTAATGGACATGGATTTGACTACTACAGTGACATCTGCGTACCCCTTTTTTTTTATGATATAAGAGGAGGATTTGGAAACTTTTTTTCTCTAGTTTATCAAAGTTTTAGACTTTATAAAAATATATATATATATTTTTTTTTATTTTTATTGAATTAATTCATGAAAAATTAATAATTATCACAAATAAACCCGATGAAGAACAGGCTTGGTGACCTACCTCTCTTTGAATATTTTACCAATTCAAGATTATCACCACATTATTTTTGTTGTTACCATGCTTGTGTTATGAGGTTGATTTTGAGCCATGCATCATTTACATGTTTGTCCATATTTGGATGAAACATAGGAATAAAATAAAAAATATATATTAAACATTTAGTTCAAACCGATTTGACCTGGCAAAAGATCACTGTGCTAAAAATAATATACTCTTATACCCCAGAAAAAAATAATTGCATAGTATTTCTGGGAACAAAAGAAAGGCAGAAAGCGTGAACGAGGAACGAGGAAACCGGAGGAGCTGAGTAGGCATGGGGCCCACCATTTGACCTCATCGACCGGGAAAGCGAGATGCTGGGGCGTGTCCCGACCGAGACTCGAGCCGAACCCAGGAACCGTGGGCCCCGCGGCAATGATTCATAAGGCGGGCCGACGATAGAGACGTCGATTCTGACGAGGTCCCGAGCAGCGGTGTGGTGTTACGTCGAATTACGACCGTCCGATGCTGATCGGACGGATGATCGTAACTGGTCGCCAATCTATCATGGAAAAAATAACGCGTATAAAAAGATGAAAAAGCCCCGAAAAATAAAGGACGGACGTGGACCAACGGATGGGGAAAGCAATCGACGGTTCAGATACATCTGCTTCTTTTCTGGCTTCCCTTCTTCTAGTTGACTGCGGTCTCCTCACCTCCTGTTCTCTACTTCGCTCGCCTCCCAACGCCCGCTCCTTTCTACGCCTCCTTCTCTTCTTTACTGAAGCAAGAGGAATTAGGGAAGGAGGAGGCGATATGTTGCTGGGGAAGCGGCAGCGGCCTCCCATGAGGCGGACCACGAGCATGACCGAGTTCGCCGCCGACGTCGAGGTGATGCAGCAGCCCTTCGATCAGGAGAAGGTCAGCAACGCCCTTCACCACCAGCGGGACCAGTCGAGAGAGCGGCAGACCGCGTCGGATTGGTTGGAGACGAAGAACCTGGGAAACCCGGCGGCGCCGTCGCCGCGGGGCGGCAGGTGCCCGAGGAACTCGGCCGAGCTAGTGGTGGTGGATACGGCGCCCTTCCTCAGGGCCTGCGGCCTCTGTAAGCGCCGTCTTGGACCCGGCCAGGACACCTTCATGTACAGGTACTGCTTCTGGTTCATGGATAAAAATCCCATCTCTTTTTCCCATAGTTTTCTTCATGTTCCACGCTGATCCTTGGATTTCTGCTCTAAAAACTTGTTCTTTATTGCTTTATAATGGGTAAAAACTCGAGGAGATGCCAAGTGCATGCAGAGGTATATCTGTTCGATGGTGCTTAGAACTTTATCTTCTTTTTTTTCGCTTGCCTCCAAGTTCATTTGTGCTTACTGCTCTCGCTAAAGCTTAAGGTTCATTTCTCTCCATTTCTTGTGGAAATTTAAATGTAGCCAAAAGTATTTGTTGGATGTTCTGTGAAGCTTTTTATCCCCCAGTATTATCTTCAACGAGATAAATAGGTCTTCTCCTAGTTTCTGAGATCTACATAAGCCCTGAAATCTTTCAGACTCGGATTTTGAGTGATCTCATGAGATCTTATGGGATTGTCTCCTATAATATTGGAAGACATAGATCTTGGATATAACAAAGATATTCTTGATGGTTTGTCTCGGAACCAGTTCATCGTTGCTCAGCGATCTTTGGCAACGTTAGATCCAGCCATGAAGAAATGATGGTCATTATCTCATGCAAGTAGAAGCTTACAAATCATCACTGGATGTTTAACTCTATTATTCCTGTCTTGCACAGAGGTGATGCGTTTTGCAGCTTCGAATGCCGTCAGCAGCACATAACTCAGGACGAGCTGCAGGAGAAGTGCTCGTTGACTTCCATGAAGGACACCTCCACTGCAACCACTGGATCCGAGCAAGCCGGTGACAGCGAAATGGTCGCCGCCGCATAAGCTTCAGAGTTCCTTAAGAACAGTCCATGTCATGCACTGTAGATGCTGCAGTTAGCAGAAGGGAATATAATGTAGAAACATGAAGCTGATGTCTTTTCGGTTCTCATGGAAAGCAATGAAGTCTACACCATCTTGTGCTTCGATTTGTTCTTGTGGCCTTGAATGCCAGCAACTCGTGAATCAAAATGTCCTTTTGTTTGGCCTGTATTCCAAAAAGTCTAAATCATATGAGCTAGATGATCCCCATCCTCTTCGAGTGATTCCTATAAGTCTTTTGGACACCTAAGAAGAATAGTCTTCCACAAGCATGAGCGGCAGTTTTTTGCATTGAACCAATATTCATACTTCATGTGAAACTGAGAAATATGCTTAACGTCAGCGCCATGTGCCTTAATTCAGAGGTAGCTGAGTTGCGGAGAAAGAATTCGTGCAGCCATGTTGTTCCTTAATAGTTGCAATATATTAATGAATCATCCCTACGAAGCTTCACTGCCACCAGAGATACTGGTAATGTTAGGCGTGTAGCTTGATATGCTTTTTCCTGGCATAATTGTAGCTTTACTGGGAACATTTAGATGCAGAAAACCTCTGCACATACATTGTATGAAGGCATGCAAGGTTGAATGTTCATTCTATTCCCCATGTCGGCTTGCGTCAAGTGGGACCCTTCTAGGGTGGGCCCGGTAGGAAGATGCAATGATCTGCACGGCCCCATCTTTATCACCGTTCATTTAACCCACTAGCTCAGCGTCGTTCATGTCCCCATCTCTCGCTCTCGTATTTGCCGTGTGACGTAGAGATCACAAACAACGACGACCTGGCCTCGATGTTGTCCTCGTCTTCTCAGCTGTGACGTCGCTGAGCACCGAAGGCCGAAAGGTTTGCGTGCTGCTGCAATCTTGAACTCGCTTTCTTGGGCGGACGACTTTTACCCTCTTAGTACGAGTCAATAGATTCATCGCCATCATCTTTCTGAAACTCCAACTTTATTGGAAATTTCGACCATAAGCATCCTCGATCTGTTTACTTCATGCAAAGCACCGTGGTTAAACTGAATTACCTCATTAAAACATTCACCATCGCTTCACCATGATGGAATATGAAACAGTACTGCACACTGAAGAACAACACAAGAGTGTTCATCTAACTCTACAGAGGTTAAATATGCACTTAACGTTGGACTTCTACCATCACCTTACTGTATCACCTCCTTACCTTCAACTTGATGGTGCCACTGGCTATCAACAGAGGACAATAATATCATGTTATGTACTTGAGTTCATGTTGCGAGTTATCCTTGAATTGGAACTTACTTGATGAACAATTTGCTGCTTTAAAGTGTTTGGCATAGTACAGCTCCTAGTCCTATTACATTATCTAAGATCTATCTAAGCAAAGATGGATTCAGTCTTGGTATATGATTGACAGAATTTGGAGACGGGAGTTCATTGGAACTCTAGCAAGAGTTGGGGGGGTAAAGCTACATAAGATATTTTGTATGACATTTGCATTTTCTAATATATATATTGCTCTGTAAGATCAGATATTGTGGAATCTGCACTCGAGTGAGGGTGACTAAACTAAAAAATGAGTGTTAGATGTCCGATACCTTTCACAGTAAAAGTTGTCTCCCTCAGCACATCATAGCTTGCTGTGGATCTGGAAGCCATCTCATTCCTCTTATTAACTTAATCCTTATCATACTTCCTGATCTTGTCTGCTTGTTATAAACTATACCCTTGAGATTTGCTTACATCTGGAGTTTAGGGACTAATTAGGACTTCTTTATGATTTTATTATTGGTTTCTTTCAGATTGTGCCACTATCCAGTCCTACAATGATGTCCAGTTCCATCAAAGCCTAAACTCCAAATCACCAGTGCAAGAAGCCTATTGGTTAACAAATTGAAGTCATTAGCAGATAAATGCATGGAGAGAGGCCACAGAACCACCAACAATATGCACTAATGTTTTGAGAAAAGATCAATTATGATGCCAATACCATCACCCATGCAGGTATCTACCCTGGCAATAATTGTCACTGTTCCACAGATCCTTTTCGCCATCAGCACTGAGAATTGATACTTCACCCTTTGACTGAAGAGCAGGACAATCACGTCATACTAGTACTGAAAGCTGAGAACTTCCCTGTTCATATATTGTGCTGATCAGTGAAGAGGCATTCACTGGTGATTTCTCTCATGTTTGAAGTTGCAGTTTAGTCTTACTAGCTCCTTAGCCAAGCCTTTTGACGTGGCAGTGGAAATCTTTCTCAATAATGTTATGTAGCTTGAGTTCCAGCAGTTTGTCTTAAATGAAACTTGTAAAAGACATCACTAAATTTTGCTCAACAACGGGAGAAATTAATGTGTGAAGACAACAAACTGCACTTGTGTGGTCCATCAGCTAACTGTCTCAAATAATATGAGCTGTGTATAGGATGCAGGAAGCCTCTCCAGGCTTGCTTGCTCTAAAAATATATTGGTCCAAGAATGGTGAGAAGTAATTGTTTGTTTGGAGCATTCAGCATGAAATCAGTTAGAAAACTATGACAGAATTAAAAGCAATGTTGCCTTTTATTAGTTTATTCCAGTTGATCCATAGGGCTGGCCCATTTTTCGATTAGGATATACTGATGACAGACAAAAACTAGGTGGAGAAGAGGCACCACAATGAATGCCAATGCCTCTTCTCTTTGGTGAAGAGGCAAACAATAACCTCAAGACAAGTCTCCTGCTAACAATAAATGCATGGATCCTGCTCTGCCTAAACATTATTGCATGAAAACAACTCTTTCATGGGCAGGCTTGCATGGTCATATTGTTGCATGAAATAAAGTCAGCTTGTGGTGTAGGATGCTAAGTCTTGATAACTGATCTACTTATTCTAGATTGATAACGCATCTCTAATCCATTGTTTATTTTTCTTATCTTGTACTGCAAAATACTTCTTTTTCTTATCTTGTACTGCTAAATTCCTACTGACAAGCTTTAGGAGTATCATGAACTGTACATGCACAAGGTTCTCAAAAAATGAACAGACATGATGGCCTGTCTTAAGAGCAATTTGTGGCTTTGTTAATGACTAATGCAGATTGTGCTAATTGATAATGATGATCTGCACATGCTTAGAGGAACTGAAGAATCTGAGACTAAAACACTTATTGATATCTGAAGATGGCTATATCGGTGGATTTCAAGTGGAAAAACTGAAGGTGTTACATTGTTACTTCTATCCTGTCGTGCCTTCATTGATAATTTATCTGGGAGATCAAGCATCCATGCTTCTTCATATTTGAGTAAAAGATTGAGTTCCTTGAGTTGGATCCTTAGAAGAAGCTTGATGTTGTGATCCTCTTGCTGTCTCTTTTGTCAACCAGTCAATTATTCTCTCGGAAGAACTTGTATAAGATTATTCTTCATCTATTACTCCATGTTCTTCTAATACAAAAGATTTTATTTATGGTTGATGCCGCGCGTGTGCTAATGCTGAAAACATAGTAGAGATCCATATGCAGCTAGTATTAATTTTTAGGATACTTACTGATATTTGTCTGGTGATAACCAAAAGCGGTCTTGGTTCAAGGGTTCTTGATTCAAAGAATACAAGCATAATCCAGCTTAGTTCCTGTGTATTTTAGGTCAAGTGGCTATCTATCTTAATTGAGAATATTAGCACATGGTGACATGGGGTCTGCAGGTAAGCAAAGTTCAAATGATTTGGCACAGAGACTCCACACAGCATTCTCCTTGAATGCTTGATTTAGGCTTGAGCAAAAGAGAATTAATGGTTTGTCCTACGACACATATTCTATTGAATCATGTCTCCAAATCTGAACGAATTATCATTGAATACAGTTCAATTTTGTTCCACAATTTCATCTGCATCATCAGTGAGGAAGGCCAAGCCTATCAACAGTATAAGCCTCATAATTTCTTTGATTGAGCCCAGAAAAGAGCCCAATCAACCAGAGGTAAGTACAAGCTCAAGTTTCAATCAGTAGATGTGCTATTTTTTCATATCTATTCATTGCCAGAATTCATGCTCTTTAGAAAACATTTTGCTGTTAATCAAATGTTGATACTTCCAGGTCCTCCAATTCCTAGAAGTGTTTGTTAATTTTGTTGCATTTTTTGCTCATAAATGCTGGAGTCTTTTTCTCTTCCCAAATCACATTCATAGATGTGGAAAATGGTCTTATGGATCACCAGTTGGATTCCAGAATATTAACTTTACCATCACTCCATCACAATAATCAAGCTCTGGTGGCAATGTCCTCTTAAAAAAAGAAAAGATTTATACTGTAATACTCCAAATTTAATCATATATTAGAAATAAATAAAGAATTAAATTATTTTATAATAATTTTATAAATATATTATTACTAATTTAGATTTAAGTATTTTAGATGGATGATGTAAATTCAATAAGTTAATCAGATAATTTTCATATTTGAATCTGGACTGATAAATTATATCAAAATAAACCTACTGTTAAGTATAGTGAAAAACTCATTGAGGAAAAGGTTAATCCTTACCACTACTCAGAATAGAGGATAATGGGTATTTCAAAATGAGTTGAATGCACTGCAAGAAGTCATGAGTCCATCTATCAAAATCTAATGTCTGAGAATGCAGTGTGACTAATTTTATGTTGTTTGAGGAAGGAAGATGATCCCATCCTAAATCTCTATAAGTTGTTTGCAGCTCATCTAACACTTAAATTATATATATATATATATATATATATATATATATATATATATATATATATATATATATATATATATATAGTCTTCTTGATAATTAGGATTTGATTCTTCTATAAATAATTTATATATCTCTAGACGGGGAAGAGCAAGATATGAGAAATATCTTTAGAGCAAGATATTCTATAGAGTTTTTATAAAGGATAAGAAAAAGTATATAAATTTTTCAGGCGTTTGTGTGAGATGGTGTTGATATTAATTTGTGCATAGTGAGGATAATTCAAGGATCATCTCACATATTAAATAATTTAATATTTGAATATATCTAGGGATTTATCGAATAACGTTAAATCTTACATCAGCTTTCTTATATGTTCTTTGATTATTAATCTCTCTATTTATATTTTTTATTTTTGAAATTCTTCTCTTCCTCACATGAATGATTGACATGGATAAGTATATTTCCCTTCAAATAACACGAGTACTACTCTGTATTTTGGACGTCACTACTGTTTTCTAAACAATCTGTATATTTGCATAAGAAGGGGAACATTTCATGCTTTATTGCTATAGTTCAAATAAGCTGACTGGATTTGATAGATTGTGCTGATCACCCCATGAGCAGAGTAGGAGACAAACCTCAAACACTGATGCATTTATTTTATGTATACATCATCACATTTTGAGATTCTGAATTTTGCTGATAGGTCGGATTCTACAGAAATCAGTCGTGCCTTATAAATCCAAAATCACAATTCATTTAGAGTGTAATTAACCAAACGAATTCATGAGAAGATCTTTCTGTGCCTGACTTCTTGCATAGGTCTCTGGTTTCTTGCAGCACAGTCACAGGCTCTCCATAATCTTTCCAAGTGAAGAGGTACAGAAAGATCTGACTTCTTTTTTTGATTCTTCAAAGTCAACACAACAATGCCGCAGACTTGCACTAGGTGCAACTGTTACATCAAATGCTTAGCTATGTTTCACTGCATGCTGCTGGTTAATTTCTGTGTCCTTCAACAAGCAGATTTAAGGCAGAACCTTCCCCAGTGAAAAGGATGTATTGATGTGGTAGGTATGATCTCCCTTTCAAAACATTAGGTGCTTGCTAAAAGATTTAGAATGGTTGTTAGATAATCCTTTCTGAGTTCCTTGCTTTTGCTTAAATTCCTGGCCATGTACTTAACAAATAATTGGAAACAAAGATGGTTGTTTTGGTTCAATTGTGTCATTGAGTTGTAGAAAAAGAGCTTCAATGTATTGGTAAAAGTGAAACTTCTTTAATGAACCTGGGTGTACTTGTGTCCCATAAGTACTCTTCTTTGTTGTTTGTTTAGAGGACAGCAATAAGACAAGCAAATGGAAGAAAGGAAACTGCAAACTCTGCACTCAAAGACAAAGGACAAGAAATTACAACATGCAGCTGTTCCGCAACAAAGCACAGAAGCAACTTTGCAGACATAGAACAATGGTAGAAAAGAAAGAACAGTGGTCTCTTTGATATGTTCACATGATAGAGCAGGCATTTGGGTTGTCATCACTGAACAAGGTTGTGAACTGGTCCTCTGGCCTCACAGCTTGGCTGGAGACTTTGATGACCTCCACGTTCCTGACATACCCAGGGGGTGCCTTCTTGTCATAGGTTTGAGCAGCATACGGGTGGGCAACCAGGTTGTAAGGAACGTAAGGCCAGATCTCAGCCTTCTTCCCTGTGGATTGAACTTTCTTGAGTACCTTGTGTGGCTCAACATACCCCGTTACAGTCACCTTGTACTGCTTTCTGTTGATGTCCACTGATTGAACTCCTGTGAGGATCCATCAGAACTGCATCAGAACATCATATGATGTACTACAATGGGCACAGATCCAATAGAGGAGAAGAAGAAGAAACCTTTCATGGAAGACAGTGCATTTCTAACTTTCAGCTCACAGCCGTCACAGTCCATCCTCACCTTCAGTTCAACAGTCTGAAACTGCTTCCTCTTCCTGTACTTGTGGCCACTGCCAAGCAAGCTGGAGAGGTAGTCCATGGTGCCTCCCATGGTGGTGGTAGGAGGAGGAAGAAACTATAGAAGATTAGGAGAAACTACAAAGATGAGATATAGAAGCTCCTGTATAGTGATCTGGAAAATGGAAAGACACAAGATATTGGTATTTAGCCTATAGACGATCACAAAAATGGCAACCACATGCACCCAAGCTGTTGAAGAAAGAAAAGACTGAGCTTGATGGGAAACGAGACCAGAAAAAGGGCTACCTGAAAGAGAAATTGGGAGAAGCAAGAAGAGGAAAGAAGAGAACCTCAGCAGGATTGCACTGTGAAGCTTTCTTATATAGTTTTCTTCACACTGCCCTTCCTTTGCTGCAACTTCGCTCCACCTCAACCCCCTTCTTAAATAGGCCTTGCAAAGGCACGAGCCACGAAAAGAACCTTCACCAAACAAACGTCGAAATGCCAGTGGAAAAGGTTTGCACTGATGCAGGAAAACTCGAAAAGGAAAAACAACACTCTACCTGTGTATATTAATGGGTTGAGTGGCCCTCGGAATAACACAACTGCGTTGTGTGTAAGAGTGGAGAACCCAGTCCATGAGCTGTAAGAAAGCTTCATTGAAACGTGGAACTCCTAAACCTCTCGTAAGGATTCAATGAAAAGGACACTAGTAATAGCTACTGTGGGTCCTTGCAAAGGACCATGTGTCTAGCTTCCATGCCATCATCACCTTCTTGCCACTGCAATACTCTCTGCTTGGGCCACAGGGGATAGCTCTCTCTCACCTGGTTGTTCTTGTCGTTTCATTAGAGTTTTCTCAGGATTTGGGAGACTGAGTAAAGAAATGAGAGATTAGCCTGTGATTGGAGGTGGTACTTTCCAGTTGTCACACCACAAGCTGGTCCTCGTTGTCTCAGATGCAGGTGTCAGAAGCAGCAAGGTAGGTTTTTGAGTTCTCCATTAGGTTTTGCTGACTTTGAGACCCAAAAGTTATCTTGATGAGCAGAATAGCCTGCTGGATTAATTTCTTTGACTTGTTTGTGTTATCATGTCTTCTTGTGAACCATTTCTCTATCAGAGGAACAGCTTGTATGGTGTTACATATGTTGGTCATAATAATTCTCCCCTCTTTACTATATATAATGCAATGAAGCTTATTAAATGAAGGGAAGCAGAGGCTCTACTCAAGTAGGCAAAAATATCAATGTCACTTCAAGCTAAAACTGATGTGGTGACTTTTTTAGGTACATATCGACATCATCATTACCTACTGCAATGCTCATCCAGTGCTTTGTAATGTTTTGATAGTGCAGAGAGAGAAACTACCAACATATCCGAGTGTTCAACTATCTTATCATTGGAGTTCTCCTGTCGTAATTCTTCTGCATCTCATCCAATTCGCTGCATGTGATCTCATATTTACTTGTGGTATGCATGCATGTGCCTGTTTCTGTGTGCTTGCAATGTGTGCAGCGTTTTGATCGTCTGGGTAGCGAAATGGAAGATTGTTAGAGGAGCTGGAAAGCTGAGATAGCAAGAAAGGAGGCATCCTGCTGTTAATGGTCTAAGAATATAATGTTGCCAACTTTAGTTTCGACTCGTTCTTTCAAGATCTCCTTCCAAAAGATCTCAGCTTGATTCCATGGATTGCATCCAATTCGATCTATCCTCTGATGCATGAAGCCTTGGTCTTTGATAAGAGTCAAATTCTTCTTTGAAAATTTGACATGCGAACATCGACTTGGTGGACAAAGATCAAATCGGATACGATGAATCTTTTACGTCAGCAACAATCACAATAAAACAAAAATATTATTCTTCAAATTAAAAATGATTCAGAGAATATTTCTCTGACTCTAGGCAATGAAAGCTTTGCACTGCTAAGCTCACAAGAACATGATCTTGGAACTTCACATCTAAGTTGCAGATATCAAGCTTCTCCATCTCTAAAGTAAATGACAGGAAAGAAAGGAAAACAATTGAAGGAAGACAGAAGGCGAAAGCTACAAAGAGGGCCTCATACCAAACAGTGACATTTATCGTTGAGCAGCAAAATGCAATCTCCCCGCTACAGAAACCTGATCTCATATCTTGCAATTGAGGTAGGATGATTTCAATTGCAGTTGGAAAGTTGAAGCAGGTAGTAAAAGAACGGAAGCCAGCCATGGCCTTTTGCAAAGGAGATGAATCCTTGTGACGTAGGAGATTGGTGGTGGGGTAGCCACCGCCATCATGCCCATGCGCAATAATTGCACTCAGGTTACATTAGATTCTGTGAAGCACTCACATGACCTTCTTACAGTGAATCTGTCAAGTTTAGCCGATAAATCCATCCCGTAGAGTAACAAGGATTTGAAGCCCTCGTAGTGTGTGGAGATCTTCATTGTGTTATCTGATCCAAGCGGAGGAAGATACTAGACAGAACAAGCACGAGTATGCTATATAGTAGGCTTCGAAAGTTCCAACTAAGTTCCAATCATTTGCTATTAGATATTACAGAATTCCAGGTTGCAGACAAAACAAGTTGCTATGCGAGTTCCTCATATCTAAACAATATCTTGTGACCGACAATTCTCTTAAGATCTTTGGCTATCTGCATTCAATAGAGTAAGTTTGAAAAGATAAGTATTGCACAAACAAAGAATCATCAGTGCATTTCGTTAAGCCAAGAAAGTTCTATTCATGTAAAAGAAGAGCATTGTAGTGATGAGATTTAGATGGACTAGCAAAGAATAAAAGGAGCAAAGTTTTAGTTTCTATGATAAAAACGCTGGAGGGGCGCTAATAAATGATGATCTGTGTATGCTTTATATTTATATGATGGTGTTGTGTGCAAGAATTAAAACCAGATTTCAGACAACATTACTGATTTGCTAGTAATCAGTTTCACAAATTATTATACCAGCTTGGGAAAATATTATGTACTTGTTATAACATGATCTTATTTATAAAAATGAACAATTTCCCTGCAATTTCAAATGCTTGAAAATGTTTGCTAGATCTTTTTTTCTTTTATATTTTTCTGTATTGACTGTTCATGAAGATTGTGCAAAAAAATACCTTCAACACTGCAATATATTGAAGAGACCGAAGATTATTAGTTAGAATATCTTCTAATAAAATCTGCTTAGTGACTAACAAAGTAAAGTGGAGAACACTTTTGTTCCTTTTCCCCAACAAGTCAAATATTTCATTCTCGAGGTAAAAAGGGAAACATGGTGGGCACCACTTTGGAAGGTCCTCAAGAAAACTTTGGCTGCCTAATTCCTTGATTTGTGCCTTGTAGCAGTAGGTCTTTTAGGCTTTGCAGCAACACTCAGTGCTATTCTCTTCTTTACTGAACATTGTGCACGAATCTGGTGGAGAGATGGCATGAATCAATGCCTATGACCCAAAATTCCATTCGGTGTCTGCAAAAATTGGCTGCGGACATTACTCTGGTGGAGAGACGAGTGCCATTTGCCCTTCATTTTGCATCTCACGGGAACAAAAGAAAGAGAAAAGAAACCAAGCATAAAATCTAGTTAGCTACTATTTGGTTGCTTTCACCTCCGGAAGATCTCTCTCTCTCTCTCTTTTCATCTTTTCTTGAAGACTAGTAGATTCAATGTAAAAAAGCAGTGCGGTTTTTTTAATCCGTTTCTTCCTTCTTTTCTTTTGGAAAAACAGAATGATTATGAGAATTTGCACTTTTTACTCTTTTTGTTTTTTTACTTATTAAAGTATTCTCAAAAGTGATAAGAACAAGAACAATGAAATGAAAGCAGAAAGAATCATATCTATGTTTTCTGAAATATAAACTGATGTTATATGTTAAGACATGACATGAACACACCTGCTCTGTGTAAATCAAAGTGTTAAGTTTAAATTTCACTTTATCTCCATCAATCTGGTGGAAATAAAATGACAAAGAAAGTTCAGTTTGTTACAGTGCAATCTAGCTTTTTACTGGATGAAACTAGAAAAAAACCAAGTGTGACAAGTGATCTGATGACAAAAATTATGCTCAGATTTATATCATCTTTTAATCTAATGCATATTACAACATACAACAACAACAATTGTACCAATCCATAATGTCTCAACTATTTAAAGGTCAGAAAGGCATATTAAAGCATCCTTCTCTTCTAAATGCTGCAATAGTTTCCAAGTAGAATCCATTCTTGCAGAGGATTTATTGCCATTTTATAGTGCTCATTGCAGTTTGAGTTTGACTCTTACTCTGTAATCCATTTGTCTTCTAAATATCCAAAAGTATATGACATTTTGTAGTGCATATTACGGTTTGGATTTGATTTTAAGACCTGTCTCAAAATCAAAACACAGATAAGTTCACATTCCCAAGAAATGGTACGAAGAACAAAAGGAGCAGATTCAACATTTGACCTATCAGAAATCTTAAACATGAGAAGCAGGGATGATACCACATTACTAACACAACCTGAGAATTATGACAAAAAAAATGATCATCCTGTTTAGCAAGCAATTTCAGAGATAGTGTGCGTGTGTGTGCAAAGTGCAAGTCTTTTCCTACAGCAAGAACCTGACCCTATCCAGCAACTAGTTCTAAGGCAGAAAAGTACAGTATATAATTCTTCACTGAGTCAAGCCTTTGTCAAAAAAACATATCTACGATGCTCAACGAGCAATAGGGTGCAAATCCTCTACATCATCTGTTGATCCCATGACTCAACAAAGATGAAAAATTATCCAGAAAATTCCAATTTCTGTCACAAGATACAAGTGGTGCTTCTGTTTTGTTTGACAGAGTATCTACCTACAAAAGACACTGCGAGCATCATTTCTCCTGGGCCAATGATGCATCAAAACCTAAAAGAAAGCACAAAGCAAAAGATTAGAACTCAGAGATATATGACATTTACCAGAGATTAGCATGCTACAATACCTCAGGGAAGATTATTTTGATGAATTTGTCCAGAGACAATAATACATCAAAACCACAAGATGGGAACATACCAAAAGATTAGGACTCGGACATATGGCTGAGACCAGCATGCTATACTACAACAGAATAGCATAAATAAGAATCTGGAGAGCTAAGGGCTGGAATCAAATTCCAGATTACATGCTGCTATTAGGCAATAAATTTAGAGATGCTTTATAGTCACATTGAAGCTCAAGTATGTAACATAAAAACAACCTGCACTTGACTTGCAGATCACCTTTTTGTCATATAGCTCTTACAGATTTGACAATAAGAAGATACCCAATAAAGGATGCAAAAGAAACATACAGAAGCAAAGGCCAAAAAAAGTTGAAAATTTGGATTTTCATAGTGCATAAACCACTATAACTACATATCATAAATATAATTAAAGATTCAAACTGTCAGAAATATCTTGACTCGAGTTTGACTGTGGGCAAAATACATTTTGGGAAGGGTTTTTTTACTTCCTTTTGGGAAGGTTGAAGTTGGTATCATATGACAGTGGACAAAATACATTTTGGGAAGGGTGAAATTGATTTACAAGAAGCCAGCGAGTCTCATTTCTCTTTCATTACCTGAAGACTGGGCAATGGCTGAATTTTGCTTATAAAAGTAGCTCCTAGAATTATATTTACTTTTCCAATTTGTTCAACATAGCCTAACTATTGTAATCGAACTAGCACACTGCATATGCCAACCACTGGACAGTAACACCTGCTAAAAGAGCAATTTCTGAGAACACTGTTAATTCACTTCATTTGCACCAAACACTCTGCAAACCGAGCTAACACCTACGTATTTTGGATTGATAAGAACATGTTATGCTCAATATGACCAAATCATAAGAGGAGAGGAAAATATCATCCAAACATCCGTAATACACAGAGCAAAATAATAATACTCATTGCCAACAATTGAAAAACCATCTCATCAAGTCTCATCATTATTAATATAGTAAACGTCTAACTATAATTTTATTAGATAATCAGCTAAGGATTTCACCTAGCCGGAACAGAACACTTCTTCAATCCTTAGCTCCCTAGCTATGGACCATCTGAAATATGTAATTTTCAGCTCGCAAGGGATTATCCTAGTAGAAACAGGACGTCAAGAAATCTAATCATGTGTCACGGAATCAGCTTATAAGAATCATAATACGAAAAGGCAAGCATAAACTAGAATAGAAGATCTCATAATTTCTTCATGAGAAAAGCACATCCAGCAATGCGCTTAGCTGTAACTCAACTTGTCCGACCACTAGGGATGAAACAAGCTCCTTATAGATTAAGAACTCAATTCATATCACATTCCAAGCTATTACTTCATTACTCGAATGGAATGGTGCACCACTCACAATGGTAGAAACACATCTACAATCTCTTGTCAAAATGTTGGAAGACTACTAATCCCATTCGATACTGAGTACTAATGCTGTCAATCTTGTTCATCAAACTAATCCATTAAGAAAGAGAACAAAATTTGACAAACAAAATATACAAAAAGAGGATGATACTCAACATCGTTTCTCTTTTTTGGGTTTTGGATTTGGATAGGAGAGTAGCAAAGTTATATAAAAGGTGACCGACCCATACCCTAAATCAAAAGCCTCATCTTCCACCTCAAAATCACTTAAGCGTCCTACCCAGTCATCCAAAAGAATCCTACTTCTTATCATTTCGAAAATTAACCAAAACTCAAACCCTAATTACCAAATATCCATAGCCAAATCAATTAAAACATTTAGGTGTCGAACAACCTACGAAAGTTTGATATCTTCAAGTAGACTTAAAACGAACAGGACAAGAATAACAACCACATCTACAGAAAGTGATTATCAACAAGCAATTAACTATATCGACAATATCATTGCAAATTTTCTCATCAATCTTCATTTTCTTGCTTCATGTGTGCATCCAAGTTCATCTTACATTCATAAAGAAAAAAAGTAAATGGCAGGAATTATTTGGTTGCAAACTGCAGATAAAAGTTTAATGGCAGATATCACACTACATGGATGCAAACAGTTATGCAGACAGTGGAAAATTGGAACCTGGAAACACAACTTGCTGGTACAATACCTTGCACCATGCATTATGCACTTGCAGTATCAAAGAGCATTTCTGTTTTTGGGGCTACATTATACAATTCAATGAGTTCTGGAAACTCCTTGTAGCGGAAGATGAACCTCTCCAGAAATTTCTTCTCTGCATATGACATGTATGTGTCCATTTGGAGGTTACCGATGTGAACTCCCCTTGACTTCAGGCCCATCAATATCCGATACCTGGGAATCAATCTTTTCTCCAAACTCATTGACAAAATCAATGGCCGGCGTGCAAGATAATACGGACAGCATCTGGTTTCATTTACCAAGAACTCCATCTTTCTCTGCAAATTCTTTAAAGAACATGCCACAAGAGTAGGAGCCTTTCTGAATGCAGCAAGGAAATCATCCTCGGACCACCCGAAACCCTTGAAGAACTCCAAATGAGCCTTGAAGTTCTTCTCGGAAACGCTGTGGAGCGCAGTCAGAGTGTGGATGAACATCCCTGAGGTGCGAGCTACTCCCAAACCGTCGACACGACCGATTAACGCCTTCAGGGTTTCAGCCTTATGGGCTATGAGGAGGGGGCGGTTCCGTAGGATCATTGAGAGCTTCTGATCGGTGATCCCGAAATCCCTTAGAATCTCAATGTTAGGCTGGATCTTCTTCTCGATGCTATACGAGAGAAACCACCTGTTTCTCTTGCATAACTTCATCAGTAAGTCGTTGGACCCGATGGTGCCTTGCCAAAATTGGATCTTGGACAAGACATTCTGGAGTTTGTGGTTGATGACGGCGTTATTCGAGCTGACCAGGTGGGTAATGTCGGAGCAGGAGAAGCCCAGATCCTGCAAAGCTCGGAACTTTGGGGCCAGAGTCTTCTCCACGTCGAGGAGAAGCGACCGGGGGTTTTCAGTTAGGACCCTTTTCATCTGAGCATTATCAAAACCATGGCTTTTGAAGAAGCCAAGGACGGAGTCAGGCTGATGGCGGGATTCGATGCGGCCAAGGAGCTTCGAGGCCTTGGCCGCCTCATCCGGATCGAAGCCACAGGAGCTGACCAGGTATTCAGCCATGAAGCTGCTCTGTGGAGCCCCGGAGGCGGCGGAAAAAGAATGGGTTGAGAGAAAAACGGCAGCATCGGCCGGACGACGACGAGGGATGAAGGCGAGGGCTTTGAACAAGACAGAGACGTACGGCGATCTATACATCAACGTCATCGTCGTCTACTTCTCCTTCTTTGTATGTTCCTTCTCTTCACCAAAACCTAGCGATGGTGGTGTTGCTGCGTCCGGAGGAAACTGGCCGGAAGTACCTGCATCCGAAACCCTAGTAGTGCGTCAGTGCTCGAAGTCTTTCTTCAGTCGGAGATTTTTGCGACCGCAGGCCTCTTTTTTTTTTTCCTTCGTCAGCTTTTATTGTGTGCCAACTAGAAATAGTAGATGAACGAAAACTAGTCATCACTTTCTCTTCGGTCGGAGATATCTGCGACCGCAGACCTCTTTTTTTTTTTTTCTTCTGCAACTTTAATCGTGTGCATCTTCAAAAATAAATGAATGAACACTAGCGAAGTCATCCCTTTTCTTCCATTCGAGATTTCTACGAACACAAACATCTTTTCCTTCGTCAACTTTTATCGATTGATAACTAAAAATAATAAATGAATGAACACTAGTAAAGTCAACTATTTTCTTCAATCGAGGATTTCTGCAAGTCACTTTTTCTTTGTCAATTTTAATTGTGTGCCAACCAAAATTAATAGTAAATGAATGAGCACTAATAAAGCCATAATCCTCATAAAAATCGATGGGTTAATAATTATGCTACCTAAATTATAAAATTAAATCAACTATAGTATTTTCATTTAAGGGTATTTTCTCAAAAAACAATCACTCATTATTAATTTCTTTTTATCAAAAATACTAATTATTAAGTTTTCATCGAATGATATCCTTATATTCGCTTTTGTTTATGGCACTTATTTTTTACTTGAACGAAAATGCGTTCAAATCTTAGCATAAACTACTTTTGAAGTCAATCATAATGCGTGAACCAATTCTTTTAAAATAAACTAATCCAATAATCCTATTTAATTTGGTTTAGTTCAATAGAACCCTAATTTATCTCTTATTCTCCACTAAGTTACCTCGTGGTACGTGATCTCCAATAAAACGAGAGACTTTTCATCATTGATTATCCACTGGTTACCAATGTTAGTTTATTGAAATCTTCATTCCTATAGGCTTCATCGACAAAACATTTGGAGAAGGTTTCATTGTTGCATTGGCCAAATCCTTTGTTGTATTGATAAAATGTTCATAAAAAACTTTTTTACTGTATTCACAAAACATTCATGGAAGCTTCGCTACTGTATTGCCTAAGAATTCATGGAAGGCACCGCCAAAACTTTTGTTGTGTTGCGAAAGCCTTCATTGCATCACTAAAGGTCTCCTTGTTGCTTTGCCAAAGCATTTATTGTACGATGCTAATCATCATAGCCTAGATTCCTACTGTGGTTGTCCTAGAACTTATCTTCCCTATGACCGAGTAGTCCGTTCGTGCAGGAAAAGGTTCAACACTAGGCAGGCCATATGGTGAGAAGCATCGTTGGTTTAGATTATATATCTTTTTGTGGTATTGTTTGCATACATATTATGGCTACACACATTAGTATTCCATTACATGTTTGAACATAGTACCAATTATGATATTGGATGTCAAAACAACATATCTCATATCTAATGAGTAAAAATATCACATTATCATAATCAATTAATGAGTAAAATTTCTTATCATTTGGAAAATCAACCGAACTTAAAACCTAAATTACCAAATATCCATAATCAAATCAATTAAAAAAATTCAGGTGTACAACAACCTGCATAAGTCTGATATCTTCTGGTAGACTTATGAAGAACAGGACAAGAATAGTAATTCCATGCAGTGTCTACAAAAGAATTAAGCAATTAACCCTATTGACAATATCATGGCAAATCTTCTCATCATTCTTCATTTTTTTACTACTTGTATGCATACAAGTTCATCTTAAATTCACCAAAAAAAAGCAAATGACAGGAATCACACTGCATGGTTGCAAACTGCAGATCAAGTTAAGCAGACAGTGGAAAATTGGAACCTGGAAACAACTTGCTGGTACAAAACCTTACACCTTGCATTATGCACTTACATGAACAAAGAGTTCTGTTTTTGGGGGCTACATTATACAATTCAATGAGTTTTGGCGATCCTAGTAGCAGATGATGATGAACTTCCTCTAGAAATTTCTTCTCTCGATATTTCATGTATGTGTACATTTGGAGGTCACCGATGCCAATTCCCCTAGACTTGATGCCCATCAACATCCAATACATTGGAGCAACCTTTTCTCCAAACTCATCAACAAAAATCACTGAACGGAGTACAAGATAAGATGGAGCACATTTAGCTTCATTTACCAAGAACTCCATGTTCTTCTCTTTAAAGAATCTATCGTAAGTGCAATAGCCTTTTTTAATGCAACAAGCAAATCATCTAATCACCCGAACCTCTTAAAGAACTCTAAGTAAGTGTTGAAATTCTTCTTGCTGATTATCTGGAGCACCCTCGGAGTTCGTTGGAACATCCCTGTGGTGTGGGCTACTCCCGAACCCTTAACATGACTAATTAACATTTTCATAACTTCAGCCTTTTGAAATATCAGGTGAGGATAGTGCCATAGGATCTCACAATCCTTTAGATCACAATGTTAGGTTGGATCGTCTTCTCATGCTATCCCCGAGAAACTACTGGTCTTTCTTGCATAACTTCACCAAAAATTCATTGGATCCGAGGAGGCCTTACTATAATTGGATCTTGGACACAATAACCTAAAGTTTTTGGTTGATAACGATAGGATTTTATCAGACAAGATGGGTGATGTTGGAGTAAGAGAAGCCCAAACCCCGTATTGTTAAAACCATGGCTTTTGAAGAAGCCAAGGACAAAGCAAGGCTAACGGCGGGATTCGATGCGACTAAGAAGCTTCGAGGCCTTGGTCGCCTCATCTAGATCGAAGCCACGGGAGCCAACCAGGTATTTAGCTATGAGGCTGCTCTATGGAGCCCTAGAGGTGGCGAAGTAAGAATCAATTGAAAGAAAAAAGGTAGCACTGGTCGGATAACGAGGGATGAAGGTAAGGGCAAGAGAGAAAAGTAAGACGACCTATTCATCAATGTCATCATCTTTTTCTTCTTTTTTGTATGTTCCTTTGCCAAAACTTAACAAAGGTGGTGTTGCCATATCCCAAAGGAGCACGTCTGAGTCGAAAGTACCTACATCCTAACCCTTAAAAGTTCGTTAAAATGTTCAAGGAAATTTTTTTTTTGTCGATCAGATATTTTTACGATCGTAGTCATCTTTTTCTAATTAAAAATAATAAATAAATGAATAAACGACATGTGAGTCCTAATGCTGGTAAAAGTTGATGGATTAATAATTATACTACCTAAATTATAAAATAAAATCAATGATAATACCTAAATTATAAAATAAAATCAATGATAATAGGACATTTTATTGTAAAAATCTCAATTTTAAATTAAGATCCATTTTAAACGTTGTCATTTTGACTATTGATCACTTAAACTTTTACGATATACTTATATATATATATAATAATCCTTATATTTTAAAAAACATAACATATAAACTCTTCCTGTCAAAATTAACAAACATTAAAATCTATGACATGTTGACTCATAATAAATTATTAATATAATAAAACATAATTTAAATTTAAATTATATATATAATTTAAGTTATTATACATATATATATATATATATTTATTTATTTATATTTCTACAATTTGAAAGGATCTCAGTCCTTTTAAAGACAATTCCCCACAAAAATTAACAAAACTTACAAAGAGCATTAGTCTTTTTGCTATTGAAAGAACTTTTATTGGAAAAACATCTCCATCCAGCAAATAGATGCCTTATCCATCAACTAGTTCCTAGTCAGGAAAGTACATATATAATTCTTCGCTGATAACAAGTCAAGCCTTTGACAGAAAAATATTTCTACGATGATCAACAAGTATTAGGGTGCAAATCCTCTATGGAGTCTGTTGATCTTGATGACTCAACGAAGATGAAAAATTATCTCGAAAATTCCAATTTCCGTCACAAGAATAACCAGTGCTTCTGTTTAATTTGACAGAGTACCTACCTGCAAAAGATGCTGTGACTATCATTTCTCCAGGGCCAATGATGCATCAAAACCTAAAAGAAAGCACAAAGCAAAAGAATTAGCATGCTGCAATGCCTTCGGGAAGATTATTTTGATTTATTTGTCCAGAGACAACAATACATCAACGTGTTAATAAAACGAACACACCGAAAGACAAATTCAGATATAGAGCTGAGACTAGCAGCTATAAAACAACAGAGTAGCATATAAAAGAATCCGGCGAACAAAGGGCTGCAATTAAATTCCAGATTACATGTTGCTGTTAGGCAATAAATTTAGAGATGCTTTATAGTCACATTGAAGCTCAAGTAAGTAACATAAAAACAACCTGCACTTGACTTGCAGATCACCTTTTTGTCATATAGCTCTTACAGATTTGACAATAAGAAGATACCCAATACAGGATGCAAAAGAAACATACAGTAGCAAAGGCCAAAAAAGTTGAAAATATGGATTTTCATAGTGCATAAACCACTATAACTACATATCATAAATATAATTAAAGATTCAAACTGTCAGAAATATCTTGACTCGAGTTTGACTGTGGGCAAAATACATTTTGGGAAGGGTTTTTTTACTTCGATTTGGGAAGGTTGAAGTTGGTATCATATGACAGTGGACAAAATACATTTTGGGAAGGGTGAAATTGATGTAAAAGAAGCCAGCTAGTTTCATTTCTCTTTCATTCCTGAAGACTGGGCAATGGCTGAATTTTGCCTATAAAAGTAGCTCCTAGAATTATATTTACTTTCCCAATTTGTTCAACATAGCCTTTCTATTGTAATGGAACTAGCACATTGCATATGCCAACCTCTGGACAGTAACACCTGCTAAAAGGGCAATTTCTGAAAACACTGTTAATTCACTTCATTTGCACCAAACACTCTGCAAACCGAGCTAATACCCACGTATTTTGGATTGATAAGAACATGTTATGCTCAATATGACCAAGTCATAAGAGGAGAGGAAAATATCATCCAAACATCAGTAATACACAGAGCAAAATAATAATACTCGTTGCCAACAATTGAAAAAACTTCCCATCAAGTCACATCATTATTAATATAGTAAACGTCTAAATATAATTTTATTAGATAATCAGCTAAGGATTTCACCTAGCCATAACAGAACACTTCTTCAATCCTTAGCTCCCTAGCTATGGACCATCTGAAATATGTAATTTTCAGCTCGCTAGGGATTATCTTAGTAGAAACAGGGCGTCAAGAAATCTAATCATGTGTCACGCAATCAGGTTATAAGAATCATAATATGAAAATGCAAGCATAAACTAGAATAGAAGATCTCATAATTTCTTCATGAGAAAAGCACATCCAGCAATGCGCTTAGCTGGAACAGAACTTGTCCAACCACTCGGGATGAAACAAGCTCCTTGTAGATTAAGAACTCAATTCATATCACATTCCAAGCTGTTACTTCATTACTCGAATGGAATGGTGCACCACTAACAATGGTAGAAACACGTCTACAATCTCTTATCATCATGTTGGAAGACTACTAATCCCATTCGAAACTGCCTACTAATGCTGTCAATCTTGTTCATCAAACTAATCAATTAAGAAAGAGAACAAAATTTGACAAACAAAATACACAAAAAGAGGATGATACTCAACATCGTTTCTCTTTTTTGGGTTTTGGATTTGGATAGGAGAGTAACAAAGTTATATAAAAGGTGACCGACCCATACCCTAAATCAAAAGCCTCATCTTCCACCTCAAAATCACTTAAGCGTCCTACCCAGTCATCCAAAAGAATCCTACTTCTTATCATTTCGAAAATTAACCAAAACTCAAACCCTAATTACCAAATATCCATAGCCAAATCAATTAAAACATTTAGGTGTCGAACAACCTACGAAAGTTTGATGTCTTCAAGTAGACTTAAAACGAACAGGACAAGAATAACAACCACATCTACGGAAAGTGATTATCAACAAGCAGTTAACTATATCGACAATATCATCGCAAATCTTCTCATCAATCTTCATTTTCTTGCTTCATGTGTGCATCCAAGTTCATCTTACATTCATAAAGAAAAAAAATAAATGGCAGGAATTATTTGGTTGCAAACTGCAGATAAAAGTTTAATGGCAGATATCACACTACATGGATGCAAACAGTTATGCAGACAGTGGAAAATTGGAACCTGGTAACACAACTTGCTGGTACAATACCTTGCACCATGCATTATGCACCTGCAGTATCAAAGAGCATTTCTGTTTTTGGGGCTACATTATACAATTCAATGAGTTCTGGAAACTCCTTGTAGCGGAAGACGAACTTCTCCAGAAATTTCTTCTCTGTATATGACGTGTATGTGTCCATTCGGAGGTTACCGATGTGAACTCCCCTTGACTTCAGGCCCATCAATATCCGATACCTGGGAATCAATCTTTTCTCCAAACTCATTGACAAAATCAATGGCCGACTTGCAAGATAATACGAAGAGAATCTGGTTTCATTTACCAAGAACTCCATCTTTCTCTGCAAATTCTTTAAAGAACATGACACAATACCAGGAGTCTTTCTGAATGCAGCAAGGAAATCATCCTCGGACCACCCGAAACCCTTGAAGAACTCCAAGTGAGCCTTGAAGTTCTTCTCGGAGACGCTGTAGAGCACAGTCAGGGTCTTGAGGAACATCCCTGAGGTGCGAGCTACTCCCATACCCTCGACACGACCGATTAACGCCTTCAGGGTTTCAGCCTTCTGGGCTAGGAGGAGGGGGCGGTACCGTAGGATCATTGAGAGCTTCTGATCCGTGATCCCGCAATCCCTTAGAATCTCAATGTTAGGCTGGATCTTCTTCTCGATGCTATACGAGAGAAACCACCTGTTTCTCTTGCATAACTTCATCAGTAAGTCGTTGGACCCGAGGATGCCTTGCCAAAATTGTATCTTGGACAAGACGTTCTGGAGTTTGTGGCGGATGACGGCGTTATTCGAGCTGACGAGGTGGGTAATGTCGGAGCAGGAGAAGCCCAGATCCTGCAAAGCTCGGAACTTTGGGGCCAGAGTCTTCTCCACGTCGAGGAGAAGCCACTGGGGGTTTACAGATAGGACCCTTTTCATCTGAGCATTATCAAAACCGTGGCTTTTGAAGAAGCCAAGGACGGAGTCAGGCTGATGGCGGGATTCGATGCGGCCAAGGAGCTTCGAGGCCTTGGCCGCCTCATCCGGATCGAAGCCACAGGAGCTGACCAGGTATTCAGCCATGAAGCTGCTCTGTGGAGCACCGGAGGGGGCGTAATAAGAATGGGTTGAGAGAAAATCGGCAGCATCGGCCGGACGACGGCGAGGGATGAAGGTGAAGGCTTTGAACAAGAGAGAGACGAACGGCGACCTATTCATCAACGTCATCGTCGTCGACTTCTCCTTCTTTGTATGTTCCTTCTCTTTTCCAAGACCTAGCGATGGTGGTGTTGCTGCGTCTGAAGGAAACTGGCCGGTAGTACCTGCATCCAAAACCCTAGAAGTGCGTCACTGTGCCCGAGGAACTCTTTTGTTCCGTCGGAGATTTCTGCGACCGCATGCCTTTTTTTTTCGACTACTTTTTTTGTGTGCCAACATAAAAAAAAAAAAAAAAAATCCGATTTAGTTTAATAGAACCCTAATTTACCTCTTATTCTTCACTAAGTTACTTATGTCACATGATCTCCAATAAAACGAGGGATTTTTTTATCATTGATTATCCACCTATCACTATTTTTAGATTATTGGAATCTTTCATTCATTGACAAAACATTTAAAGAAGTCTTTGTTGATGTATTGGCCAAATCCTTTATTGTATTGCGTATGAATTCATGAAAGACATTGCCTAAGCCTTTGTTGTATTGCCAAATCCTTCAATGCATCACTAAAAGCATCCATATTGCTTTGCCAAAATATTTATCGTACAATGTTAATTACCATAACCTAGATTTCTAATGTGGTCGTCATGGAACTTGTCTTATCTATGATCGAAATAGCCCATTCGTTGAAGCATCGTCGGTTTAAAATTTACCAAAGCTATGGTTTTTGGTGTTGTTTGAGTTTTTTTTTTTCAACTCGAAATATTATTCCTAAATTTTTTAAAATTTAAAATAGTAATGTTACAAAACTTTTTCTAGGTGAGAATTGAGTGATTTTATAGAGCACAATAACTAAAAGGGAAACTAGTTCTATAAAGTTTTTTTAATGTTGCATAAGTTAGTATATCTTGAATAGTACTGTTTTGAAACAATTAGTTTTAGGTGTCTGCATCTTCATTTAATTTATATTTATTTGCTTTTATAGATTTTCAGTATCATTTGAATATGCCAAACTATTTTTGATAGGAAAATATTTAGCATTCGGGATGAATCAAGAGTTTTAACCAAACATAACTTTTGTCACTTCCAAAATCAGAAGTATTCACGAAGGATATACTTCCATACAATTTCAAACTTTAAACATTGAATTGGAAGTAAGCCAAGTTAAAAAGGATCTAATTTCGTACAACTTTAATCTATATTTTAGAAAGTAATCATGAGATACATTATTAGATTAAAGAATCCATTTTCGCATAAATCCTAACTTTAATTTGAATGAGACATTTTTAATAGATGAGAATGAAAATAGTTATAAGATATTTGAATAGCCTAATTTTGATCATAATGTTTTGTTGTCTACGCTAGCTAGAGATGGACTTTTTTTATAATATATCTATACAAGTTTTTAGCAAATATGACATAATATTATAAAGCATTTTGAACTATTATTAATATTAAATATGAAGTTAACATTGCACAATTGATCTTACGATCCTTATTATAATCATGTTTTAGTTGAATTATGAAAGCGGACTTTAATATGAAGTTGACATTGCACAACTAAGTTATATTCAATTAGAGCACCTATTAAAAAAAACCTCTAATTTAAATAATTAAATATCATAATAATTTTTAAATATTAAAATGATATTAATCATGTTATAATCATGTCCTACTAAATCTATGAAAATCTATGTTAGTTTAGTAGAAGTCAAAATTGAGTTAAGCTACACAAAAAAATTTATAATTTTAATAATTGAATTTCATAAAATCCTCTAAAAATAAAAAAAATAGAACCGATCATATTAGCATTATGAATAGATAATTTCAAGAAATTTTGGATTGATTTGGCTGAATTTGACCCAAGTACAATCAAAATTGAATTAGGCTACGTTTATTCATAGAATATACACAAAAAATCCTTAATTTTGATAATTAAATTTCATAAAATCCTTGAAAAAAATGGAAAATATATTGTTAATTATCTTGATATCATGTTTCATTAAAGTTTGAGTTGCTTTTGTTAAAGTTGATCCAAAAGTACCTATTGGTTTGGTTGAAGTTGACCCAACATTTATATATGATATAAACACTTTTCAAATATCACTTTTACATAAAAGAAATATTTAGCAAATTTTGTTATATAGTACACATCATACTAGCAACACATCAAAGACATCATTTAACTTTGAGAACAATGACATACAATTATATACAATAGGAACAAACGCCCATATCACAATACATATTACAGTAGTGACACACCAAAGACATATCATTCAATTTTTATACAATGATATTGATATTGATATTCACACACACACACACACACATATATATATATATATATATATATATATATATATATGATGAAACATATGTTTACTAGGATGTTTACATATATATATATATATATATATATATATATATATATATGGTGAAACATATGTGCATATTTTAGTAAACATAATAGTACTCGCATACCAGAGATATATAATTCAACTTTCATAATAATGACATATAATTACAATACAGTAGTGACACACCAAAGACATACAATTGTATACAATAGGAACAAGCGTCCATATACATACAATAGGAACAAACGTCCATATCACAAACAATTGCATACAATAGGAACAAGCGTCCATATCACAATACATATTACAGTAGTGAGACACCAAAGACATATCAATCTATTTTTACACAATGATATTGATATTGATATTCACACACACACACAAATATATATATATATATATAGTACTCGCATACGAGAGATATATAATTCAACTTTCACAATAATAACATATAATTATATACCATATGAATATGCATACATCATAATACATAGTAGTCGACATTCAACATTTACAACAACATTCAATTATAAACACACACACATATATATATATATATAGTACTCGTATACCAGAGATATATAATTCAACTTTCACAATAATGACATATAATTATATACCATATGAATATGCATACATCATAATACAATCGTAGTAGCCGACATTCAACATTTACAACAACATACAATTATAAATGATATGGTATTCTATTACATGTTTGACATGGTACCAATTATGGTATCCGGATGTCAAAACAACATATCTCATATCTAACGAGTAAAACTATCACATTATCATAATCAATTCTCTTAAATTGCAACAAAATGAACTTCATTCAATATAGCATTTGCAATTTCCATCCGAAACAACATGTCGTTTTATGTGAAATTTATTTCTTTGTACATCAATAAGTGATCCATATATCTTATCATGAACACAGTTCAGTCATTGCTAGAAAATGTGTCAATCAATTAGTAAAATCACCACGATGAATCATCAAAATAAATTAAGCAAACACTTACGTTTCGTCTTGCTGTGGGCATTTCACAACTTTCAACTTCCAACCTTACTAAGAATCTTCTCATAAATATCAAGTGGAGACTGCTAATATCAACAGCAGACATTTTCAGTCAGTTTTTTTGGCGCGGGGGGGGGGCGGGGAGAGAGAGAGAGAGAGGGAGCGAGAGAGATACAATGGAAATAGAAATTCTTTTGAAGATCTATGAATCACCATATGCCAATGTTCTGTGACAAAAGAATTTCTTAGGAAGTCGTTGAGGGAGGTTTTGAAGCTTATATTTGAATTCTTCAACCCAAATGCATAATATACTTTCTATAGTTCAAAACAAAAAATATATTAGTTCTCCATTCATTACAAAGTAATCATTATTAATAACATAACATAAATATACATCACAAACTTGAAACCAACTCTACATAAACATTGATGGCCAAAATTTATGTCCCATTAGCATTACATTATGACAAATATAGACTAATAAGCATCGATCATCTCTCCGTCAGTAAAATCACCTTCCTTGTGATAAATGTTCATCCATCTTATGTTGAGACAACTTGGGAATATCAATTTTTCATCACTTATATCGGATGTTATGTTTTCCTTTAAGTAAATTGTGTTTCTAAAAAAATATGGGCTATATTTTAAAACTTGATAGATTTTGAACCAATAAAGCCTTTGGACATTTGACTATGTAGCTCCTGATTCATCCTTCCACATTCTAGGTGTGATGGAATGAACTATGGATGACTGGATGATCTTTACATCCATTAATTTCATTGAGGATTAAGGTGATAAGATGTTCAAGTCCATGATCACGAAGGATCTTTAGTAATTTCTTATTTTTACGTCGATACTTCTAACAATTGGTGCATATTTGTTTTGTAACAATAATAGAAGTATCCTGTAAATAAAATAATTTGATAAATGCACCAAATGCAGAATACTACAACATCATAACATATCACATTCAATGGAAAATAAAAAGACTCATTGCCAACAATTGAAAAAACATCCCATCAAGTCTCATCATTATTAATATAGTAAACGTCTAACTAATTTTATTAGATAATCAGCTAAGGATTTCACCTTGCCGGAACAGAACACTTCTTCAATCCTTAGCTCCCTAGCTATGGACCATCTGAAATATGTAATTTTCAGCTCGCTAGGGATTATCTTAGTAGAAACAGGACATCAAGAAATCTAATCATGTGTCACGCAATCAGGTTATAAGAATCATAATATGAAAAGGCAAGCATAAACTAGAATAGAAGATCTCATAATTTCTTCATGAGAAAAGCACATCCAGCAATGCGCTTAGCTGTAACAGAACTTGTCCAACCACTCGGGATGAAACAAGCTCCTTATAGATTAAGAACTCAATTCATATCACATTCCAAGCTATTACTTCATTACAGTCACAATGGTAGAAACACGTCTACAATCTCTTGTCATCATGTTGGAAGACTACTAATCCCATTCTAAAGTGCGTACTAATGCTGTCAATCTTGTTCATCAAACTAATCAATTAAGAAAGAGAACAAAATTTGACAAACAAAATACACAAAAAGAGGATGATACTCAACATCGTTTCTCTTTTTTGGGTTTTGGGTTTGGATAGGAGAGTAGCAAAGTTATATAAAAGGTGACAGACCCTTACCCTAAATCAAAAGGTTCATCCTCCACCTCCAAATCACCTAAGCGTCCTACCCAGTCATCCAAAAGAATCCTACTTCTTATCATTTCAAAAATTTACCAAATATCCATAGCCAAATCAATTAAAACATTTAGGTGTCGAACACCCTACATAAGTCTGATATCTTACAGTAGACTTAAAACAAACAGGACAAGAATAACAAGTTAACAACCACATCTACAGAAAGTGATTATCAACAAGCAATTAACTATATCAACAATATCATTGCAAATCTTCTCATCATTCTTCATTTTCTTGCTATATGTGTGCATCCAAGTTCCATCTTACATTCACAAAGAAAAAAAGTAAATGGCAGGAATTATTTGGTTGCAAACTGCAGATTAAAGTTGAATGGCAGGAATCACACACACTACATGGATGCAAACAGTTATGCAGACAGTGGAAAATTAGAACCTGGAAACACAACTTGCTGGTACAATACCTTGCACCATGCATTATGCACTTGCAGGATCAAAGAGCAGTTCTGTTTTTTGGGACTACATTATACAATTCAATGAGTTCTGGAAACTCTGTGTGGCGGATGACAAACTCCTCCAGAAATTTCTTCTCTGTATATAACATGTATGTGATCATTTGGAGGTTACCGATGTGAACTCCCCTTGACTTCAGGCCCGTCAATATCCGATACCTTGGAATCAACCTTTTCTCCAAACTCATCGAAAAAATCCGTGGCCGGGGTGCAAGATAAGACGGAGCGCATCTGGTTTCATTTACCAAGAACTCCATCTTTCTCTGCAAACTCTTTAAAGAATATGCCACAATAGCAGGAGCCTTTCTGAATGCAGCAACGAAATCATCCTCGGACCACCCGAAACCCTTGAAGAACTCCAAGTGAGCCTTGAAGTTCTTCTCGGAGATACAGTGGAGCACACTCAGGGTCTGGAGGAACATCCCTGAGGTGCGAGCTACTCCCAAACCCTCGACACGACTGATTAACGCCTTCAGGGTTTCAGCATTCCGGGTTATGAGGAGGGGGCGGTGCCGTAGGATCATTGAGAGCTTCTGATCCGTGATCCCGCAATCCCTTAGAATTTCAATGTTAGGCTGGATCGTCTTCTCGATGCTACACCCGAGAAACCACCTGTTTCTCTTGCATATCTTCATCAGTAAGTCTTTGGACCCGAGGAGGCCTTGCCATAATTGGATCTTGGACAAGATGGTCTGGGATTTGTGGCTGATGACGCCGTTATTCGAGCTGACGAGGTGGGTAATGTCGGAGCAGGAGAAGCCCAGATCCAGCAAAGCTCGGAACTTTGGGGCCAGAGTCTTCTCCACGTCGAGGAGAAGCCACCGGGGGTTGACAGATAGGACCCTTTTCATCTGAGCATTATCAAAACCGTGGCTTTTGAAGAAGCCAAGGACGGAGTCAGGCTGATGGCGCGATTCGATGCGGCCAAGGAGCTTCGAGGCCTTGGCCGCCTCATCCGGATCGAAGCCACAGGAGCTGACCAGGTATTCAGCCATGAAGCTGCTCTGTGGAGCCCCGGAGGCGGCGGAAAAAGAATGGGTTGAGAGAAAAACGGCAGCATCGGCCGGACGACGGCGAGGGATGAAGGTGAAGGCTTTGAACAAGAGAGAGACGAACGGCGACCTATTAATCAACGTCATCGTCGTCTACTTCTCCTTCTTTGTATGTTCCTTCTCTTCTCCGAAACCTAGCGATGGTGGTGTTGGTGCGTCTGAAGGAAACTGGCCGGAAGTACCTGCATCCAAAACCCTAGAAGTGCTTCACTGTGTCCGAGGAACTCTTTTGTTCGGTCGGAGATTTCTTCGACCGCATGCTATTTTTTTTTTTCTTCGGCTACTTTTATCGTGTGCCAACGTAAAAAAAAAATAAATGAACGAATCCGATCTACATAATCCTACTTAACCATATTTAATTTAATATAACCCTAATTTACCTCTTATTCTTCGCTAAGTTAGCTCATGATAAAACGAGATATGCTTCATTGACAAAGCAGAAGTTTTTATTATTGCATTAGCTAAATCCAAAGCATTCCAAATTGTTTTTGCATATTGTTCCACCGTATAAACATTATAAAGTTGATTCGAAAGAGCATTGAGAATATGTCCTCTACACATGATTTTATTTTTGATTCTCTTTTTTTGTTCAGCCTTGACTTCATCGGTATCATCATCGGTTGTATCAGTAATTGGTTGAAGATTTGGATCAAGCACATAGAAGATCTTCAAAACAGTCAACATGAATTTCATCAAAACGATCCAAACGAATAAAATCTTGATTTAATAATTTGATGGTATTTGTGACCTCCATAGTGAATTTATATAAACTCACAAATATCGTTTTTAGATTGTTGGAAAAAATATGACAAAGAAGAGGATAAAAACACTATGAAAACAAATAACAAACATAAGATCAAGAATACTTTAGGAAAGATATTTAGGTTTGAAACATGTATAAACACTTTCCTAAAAACGATATTTGTACCCTCTTCTCAATAAAATTGTTATCGGGTTGATACAAATAGTTTTAGTGGATATAACAAGTCTTTAGAAGATATGTATTGAGCAAACAATAAAGAATCTTCAAAGAGAAATAAAAGAATATCTAATTCAATTGGAGAGTAAAGAAAAGGAAAATGAAAAAGATGCCTTAATAATTTACTCTCAAATATTTATTTATAGATATTTTCTCAAAATACGAAAAATAACTATCAAAATAACTATAAAAGAAAACATCTTTTCAAATAAATCTTTTGAAAAGAAATTCTTTTTTTTCATTTTAATTTGAATAATTTATAACAATCCTTATATTCATTTTTGTTTACTTATTTTTTACTTGAACGAAAATGCATTCAAATCTTAGCATAAACTACTTTTGAAGTGAATCATAATGTGTGAACCAATTCTTTTAAAATAAACTAATCCAGTAATCCTATTTAATTTGGTTTAGTTCAATAGAACCCTAATTTACCTCTTATTCTCCGTTAAGTTACCTCGTGTTACGTAATCTCAAATAAAACGAGAGACTTTTCATCATTGATTATCCACTAGTTACCAATGTTAGTTTATTGAAATCTTCATTCCTATAGGCTTCATCCACAAAACATTTGGAGAAGGTTTCGTTGTTGCATTGGCCAAATCCTTTATTATTGATAAAACATTTGTAAAATTTTTTTTTACTATATTCACAAAACATTCATGGAAGCTTCGCTACTGTGTTGCCTAAGAATTCATGGAAGGCATTGCCAAAACTTTTGTTGTGTTGCGAAAGCCTTAATTGCATCAACAAAAATCACATACGTGTACAAGATAAGATGGAGCATATTTGGCTTCATTTACCAAGAACTCATGTTCTTCTCTTTAAAGAACCTGCCGTTGGAGCCTTTTTGAATTCAAGCAGCAAATCATCTAACCACCCGAAGCTCTTAAAGAACTTCAAGTGAGCATTGAAATTCTTCTTGTTGGCTGATTGTATGGAGCACCCTCAGAGTTCGGTGGATGTAGACTACTCTCAAACCCTCGACACGACTAATTAACACCTTCAGAGTTTTAACCTTCTGGAATATCAGGCGAGGGTAGTGTCATAGCATCTCACAATCCCTTAGATCTCAATGTTAGGCTGAATCCTCTTCTCGATGCTATACCCGAGAAACTAGTAGTCTTTCTTGAATAACTTCACAAAAAATTAATTGGACCCAAGGAGGCCTTACCGTAACGGGATCTTGGACACGATAGCCTAGAGTTTTTGGTTGATGACGATAGGATTTGATCTGACGAGATGGGTGACGTTGGAGCGGGAAAAGCCCAAATCCTGTAAAGCTCAAAATTATACTCTAATTAAAAATAATAAATGAATTAATAAACGACATGTGAGTCTTAATGCCGATAAAAGTTGATGAATTAATAATTATACTCTTTAAATTATAAAATAAAATCAATGATAATATGCTTATTTAAAGATATTTTATCGTACAAGTCTCATCTTTGAATTAAGATTCATTTTAATCCCTGTAATTTTGATCATTGATCACTTAAACTTTTACGATTTACTCATGTATATAATAATCTATATATTTAAAAAAATATAACATATAAACTCCTTCCATTAAGTTTGAATTAATTAACATTAAAATATACTTACGGGACATATTGACTCATAATAAATTATTAATAAAATAATATATAAATTATATATATATATATATATATATATATATATATATATATATATATATATATATATATATATATATATATATATATATATATATATATATATTGAAAGGATCTCAATCCTTTTAAAGACAAAATTCCTCATAAAAATTAACAAAACTTACAAAGAGAATTAGTCTTTTTGCTACTGCAAGAACTTTCGTTGGAAAAACAACTCCATCCACCAACTAGATGCCTTATCCATCAACTAGTTCTCAGGCAGGAAAGTACATATATAATTCTTCGCTGATAACAAGTCAAGCCTTTGACAGAAAAACATTTCTATGATGATCAACAAGTATTAGGGTGCAAATCCACTATGACGTCTGTTGATCCTAAGGACTCAACGAAGATGAAAAATTATCCAGAAAATTCCAATTTCTGTCACAAGAGTAACCAGTGCTTCTGTTTAATTTGACAGAGTACCTACCAGCAAAAGATGCTGTGACGATCATTTCTCCAGGGCCAATGATGCATCAAAACCTAAAAGAAAGCACGAAGCAAAAGAATTAGAATGCTACAATGCCTCAGGGAAGATTATTTTGATTTATTTGTCCAGAGACAACAATACATCAACGTGTTAATAAAACGAACACACCTAAAGACAAATTAAGATATAGAGCTGAGACTAGCAGCTATAAAACAACAGAGTAGCATATAAAAGAATCTGTTGAACTAAGGGCTGCAATTAAATTCCAGAGTACATGTTGCTATTGGGCAATAAATTTAGAGATGCTTTATAGTCACATTGAAGCACAAGTATGTCACATAAAAACAACCTGCACTTGACTTGCAGATCACCTTTTTGTCATATAGCTCTTACAGATATGACAATAAGAAGATACCCAATAAAGGATGCAAAAGAAACATACAGTAGCAAAAGCCAAAAAAGTTGAAAATTTGGATTTTCAGAGTGCATAAACCACTATAACTACATATCATAAATATAATTAAAGATTCAAACTGTCAGAAATATCTTGACTCGAGTTTGACAGTGGGCAAAATACATTTTGGGAAGGGTTTTTTTACTTCATTTTGGTAAGGTTGAAGTTGGTATCATATGACAGTGGACAAAATACATTTTGGGAAGGGTGAAATTGGTTTACAAGAAGCCAACCAGTCTCATTTCTCTTTCATTACCTGAAGACTGGGCAATGGCTGAATTTTGCCTATAAAAGTAGCTCCTAGAATTCTATTTACTTTTCCAATTTGTTCAACAGAGCCTTACTATTGTAATCGAACTAGCACACTGCATATGCCAACCTCTGGACAGTAACACCTGCTAAAAGGGCAATTTCCGAGAACAGTGTTAATCCACTTGATTTGGACCAAACACTCGGCAAACAGAGCTAACACCCACGTATTTTGGATTGATCAGAACATGTTATGCTCAATATGACCAAGTCATAAGATGAGAGGAAAATATCATCCAAACATCTGTAATACACAGAGCAAAATAATAATACTCATTGCCAACAATTGAAACAACATCCCATCAAGTCTCATCATTATTAATATAGTAAACATCTAAATATAATTTTATTAGATAATCAGCTAAGGATTTCACCTTGCCGGAACAGAACACTTCTTCAATCCTTAGCTCCCAAGCTATGGACCATCTGAAATATGTAATTTTCAGCTCGATAGGGATTATCTTAGTAGAAACAGGACGTCAAGAAATCCAATCATGTGTCATACAATCAGCTTATAAGAATCATAATATGAAAAGGCAAGCATAAACTAGAATAGAAGATCTCATAAGTTCATCGTGAGAAAAGCACATCCAGCAATGCGCTTAGCAGTAACAGAACTTGTCCGACGACTCCGGATGAAACAAGCTCCTTATAGATTAAGAACTCAATTCATATCACATTCCAAGCTATTACTTCATTACACGAATGGAATGGTGCACCACTCACAATGGTAGAAACACATCTACAATCTCTTATCATCATGTTGGAAGACTACTAATCCCATTCGAAACTGCCTACTAATGCTGTCAATCTTGTTCATCAAACTAATCAATTAAGAAAGAGAACAAAATTTGACAAACAAAATACACAAAAAGATGATGATACTCAACATCGTTTCTCTTTTTTGGGTTTTGGATTTGGATAGGAGAGTAGCAAAGTGATATAAAAGGTGATCGACCATGACCGTAAATCAAAAGCTTCATCCTCCACCTCAAAATCACCTAAGCGTCCTACCCAGTCATCCAAAAGAAACCTACTTCTTATCATTTCGAAAATTAACCAAAACTCAAACCTAATTACCAAATATCCATAGCCAAATCAATTAAAACATTTAGGTGTCGAACAACCTACATAAGTTTGATATCTTCCAGTAGACTTAAAATGAACAAAACAAGAATAACAACCACATCTACAGAAAGTGATTATCAACAAGCAATTAACTATATCGACAATATCATTGCAAATCTTCTCATCATTCTTCATTTTCTTGCTATATGTGTGCATCCAAGTTCATCTTACATTCACAAAGAAAAAAAGTAAATGGCAGGAATTATTTGGTTGCAAACTGCAAATTAAAGTTGAATGGCAGGAATTACACTACATGGATGCAAACAGTTATGCAGACAGTGGAAAATTAGAACCTAGAAACACAACTTGCAGGTACAATACCTTGCACCATGCATTATGCACTTGCAGTATCAAAGAGCATTTCTGTTTTTGGGGCTACATTATAGAATTCAATGAGTTCTGGAAACTCCTTGTAGCGGAAGACGAACTTCTCCAGAAATTTCTTCTCTGTATATGACATGTATGTGCTCATTTGGAGGTTACCGATGTGAACTCCCCTTGACTTCAGGCCCGTCAATATCCGATATCTTGGAATCAACCTTTTCTCCAAACTCACCAACAAAATCCCTGACCGGGTTGCAAGATAAGACGGAGTGCATCTGGTTTCATTTACCAAGAACTCCATCTTTCTCTGCAAATTCTTTAAAGAACATGCCACAAGAGTAGGAGTCTTTCTGAATGCAGCAAGGAAATCATCCTCGGACCACCCGAAACCCTTGAAGAACTCCAAGTGAGCCTTGAATTTCTTCTCGGAGACGTTGTGGAGCACAGTCAGGGTCAAGGGGAACATCCCTGAGGTGCGAGCTACTCCCAAATCCTCGACACGACTGATTAACGCCTTCAGGGTTTCAGCCTTCTGGGCTAAGAGGAGGGGGCGGTGCCGTAGGATCATTGAGAGCTTCTGATCCGTGATCCCGAAATCCCTTAGAATCTCAATGTTAGGCTGGATCTTCTTCTCGATGCTATACGAGAGAAACCACCTGTTTCTCTTGCATAACTTCATCAGTAAGTCGTTGGACCCGAGGGTGCCTTGCCAAAATTGTATCTTGGACAAGACGTTCTGGAGTTTGTGGCTGATGACGGCGTTATTCGAGCTGACGAGGTGGGTAATGTCGGAGCAGGAGAAGCCCAGATCCTGCAAAGCTCGGAACTTTGGGGCCAGAGTCTTCTCCACGTCGAGGAGAAGCCACTGGGGGTTTACAGATAGGAACCTTTTCATCTGAGTATTATCAAAACCGTGGCTTTTGAAGAAGCCAAGGACGGAGTCAGGCTGATGGCGGGATTCGATGCCGCTAAGGAGCTTCGAGGCCTTGGCCGCCTCATCCGGATCGAAGCCACATGAGCTGACCAGGTATTCAGCCATGAAGCTGCTCTGTGGAGCACCGGAGACGGCGGAATAAGAATGGGTTGAGAGAAAACCGGCAGCATCGGCCGGACGACGACGAGGGATGAAGGTGAAGGCTTTGAACAAGAGAGAGACGAACGGCGACCTATTCATCAACGTCATCGTCGTCTACTTCTCCTTCTTTGTATGTTCCTTCTCTTCTCCAAGACCTAGAGATGGTGGTGTTGCTGCGTCTGAAGGAAACTGGCCGGAAGTACCTGCTTCCAAAACCCTAGAAGTGGGTCAGTGTGTCCGAGGAACTCTTTTGTTCGGTCGGAGATTTCTGCGACCGCATGCCTTTTTTTTTCCAGCTACTTTATTTTGTGTGCCAACATTAAAAAAAAAATAATCCGATCTACATAATCCGATTTAGTTTAATAGAACACTAATTTACCTCTTATTTTTCACTAAGTTATTTATGTCACATTATCTCTAATAAAACGAGGGATTTTTATCATTGATTATCCACCTATCACTATTGTTAGATTATTAGAATCTTCGTTCCTGGACAAAGCATATAAAGAAGTTTTTGTTGATATATTAGTCAAACCTTTTATTTTATTATCTAAGAATTTATAAAAGATATTACCTAAGCCTTTGTTGTATGGTCATACAATGTTAATTACCATAGTCTAGATTCCTAATGTGGTCATCATGCAACTTGTCTTACCTATGATCGAAATAGTCCGTTCGTTAAAGCATCGTCGGTGTAAAATTTGTCAAAGCTATGGTTTTTAGTATTGTTTGAGTTTTTTTTTTCAACTCGAAATATTATTCCTAAATTTTTTAAAATTTAAAATATTAATCTTACAAAACTTTTTCTAGGTAAGAATTGAGTGATTTTATAGAGCACAATAACTAAAAACTCTTGAAATCCACCGTGTAAGGTTGTGATGGTGATATCGATTACTAGGGAAACTAGTTCTATAAAGTTTTTTAATGTTGCATTAGTTAGTATATATTGGATAGTACTATTTTTAAACAATGTTTAGTATTAGGTGTCTATATCTTCATTTCATTTATATTTATTTGCTTTTATAGATTTTCAGTATCATTTGAATATGCCAAACTATTTTTGATAGGAAAATATTTAGCATTCTAGATGAATCAAGAGTTTTAACCAAACATAACTTTTGTCACTTCCAAAATCAGAAGTATTCATGAAGGATATACTTCCATACAATTTCAAACTTTAAACATTGAATTGGAAGTAAGCCAAGTTAAAAGGATCTACTTTCGTACAACTTTAATCTATATTTTAGAAAGTAATCATGAGATACATGATTAGATTAAAGAATCCATTTTCGCATAAATCCTAACTTTAATTTGAATGAGACATTTTTAATAGATGAGAATGAAAATAGTTATAAGATATTTGAATAGCCTAATTTTGATCATAATGTTTTGTTGTCTACACTAGCTAGAGATGGACTTTTTTTATAATATATCTATTCAAGTTTTTAACAAATATGACATAATATTATAAAGCATTCTGAATTATTATTAATATTAAATATGAAGTTAACATTGCACAATTGATCTTACAAACCTTATTATAATCATGTTTTAGTTGAATTATGAAAGTGGACTTTGATATGAAGTTAACATTGCGCAACTAAGTTATATTCAATTAGAGCACCTATTCAAAAAAAACCTCTAATTTAAATAATTAAATATCATAAAAAAATTTAAATATTAAAAATGATATTATTCATGTTATAATCATGTCCTCCTAAATCTGTGAAAATCTATGTTAGTTTAGTAGAAGTCAATATTGAACTAAGTTACACATATCACAAAACATATAAAAAAAATCTATAATTTTAATAATTAAATTTCATAAAATCCTACAAAAATAAAAATAGCACTGATCATATTAACATTATGAACAGATAATTTCATGAAATTTTGGATTGATTTCGCTGAAGTTGACCCAAGTACAATCGACATTGAATTATGTACATTTATTCGAAGAATATACACGCAAAAATCCTTAATTTTAATAATTAAATTTCATAAAATCCTTGAAAAAAATGGAAAATATATTATCAATTATCTTAACATCATGTTTCATGAAAGTTTGAGTTGCTTTTGTTAAAGTTGACCCAAAATTACCTGTTGGTTTCGTTGAAGTTGACCCAACATTTATATATGATATAAATACTTTTCAAATATCACTTTTACATAAAAGAAATATTTAGCAAATTTCGTATGTAGTACACATCATAGTAGCAACACACCAAAACATATCATTCAACTTTCAGAACAATGACATACAATTATATATAATAGGAATAACGTACCCGTCACAAAACATATTACAGTAGTGACACATCAAAGATATATCATTCAATTTTCACAAAAATGATATATATATATATATATATAAGTATGTATATATATACATGTATATGTATATATATACATGTATATGTATATATATACATGTATATGTATATATATACATGTATATGTATATATATACATGTATATGTATATATATACATGTATATGTATATATATACATGTATATGTATATATATACATGTATATATATATATATATACAAATATATTTATATATATAGTGAAACATATGTGCATATTTTAGTAAACATCATAGTACTCGCACATCAAAGATATATAATCCAACTTTTACAACAATGACATATAATTATATACCATATGAACAATGACAACAATTATAAATGACATTCACATTAGTATTCTATTACATGTTTGACATAGTACCAATTATGGTATCCGGATGTCAAAACAAAATATCTCATATCTAATGAGTAAAACTATTACATTATCACAATCAATTCTCTTAAATTGTGACAAAATGAACTTCATTCAATATAGCATTTGCAATTTCCATCCCAAACAACATGTTTAATATATTTCTTTGTCCATCAATAAGTGATCCATATATCTTATCATGAATACAGTTCAGTCATTGCTAGAAAATGTGTCAATCAATTAGTAAAATCACCACGATGAATCATCAAAATAAATTAAGCAAACACTTACGTTTCGTCTTGCTGTGGGCATTTCACAACTTTCACCCTTACTAAGAATTTTCTCATAAATATCAAGGTGGAGACTGCTAAAATCAACAGCAGACATTTTCTTAAACATTTATATCTGTTTTCAAATAAATAAATAGTCAATGCCAGAAATAAATATAATTCACCAACTAATTCCAAGTTACACTTACCACTGATTTTAAACTGTCTGAATGCAGTTTTTTGGGGTGGGAGAGAGAGAGAGAGAGAGAGAGAGAGAGAGAGGGAGAGGGAGAGGGAGAGAGAGATACAATGGAAATAGACGTTCTTTTGAAGATCTATGAATCACCATATGCCAATGTTCTTTGTGACAAAAGTATTTCTTAGGAAGTCATTGACGGCGGTTTTGAAGCTTATATTTGAATTCTTCAACCCAAATGCATAATATACTTCCTACAGTTCAAAACAAAAAATATATTAGTTCTCAATTCATTACAAAGTAATCATTATTAATAACATAACATAAATATACGTCACAAACTTGAAACCAACTTTACATAAACATTGATGGCCAAAATTTATGTCCCATTAGCTTTACATTATGACAAATATAGACTAATAAGCATCGATCATCTCTCTGTCAGTAAAATCACCTTCATTGTGATAAATGTTCATCCATTTTGTGTTGAGACAACTTAGGAATATCAATTTTTCATCACTTATATCAGATTTTATATTTTCCTTTTAAGTAAATTGTGTTTCTAAAAACATATGGGCTATATTTTAAAACTTGATAGATTTTTAACCAATAAAGCCTTTGGACATTAATTTAAGCCTTTGGACATTAATTTCATTGAGGATTAAGGTGATAAGATGTTCAAGTCTATGATCACGAAGGATCTTTAGTAATTTCTTATTTTTATGTCGATACTTTTAACAATTGGTGCATATTTGTTTTGTAACTATAATAGAAGTATCCTGCAAGTAAAATAATTTGATAAATGCACCAAATGCAGAATACTACAACATCATAACATATCACATTCAATTGAAAATAATAATACTCATTGCCAACAATTGAAAAAACACCCCATCAAGTCTCATCATTATTAATATAGTAAACGTCTATCTATAATTTTATTAGATAATCAGCTAAGGATTTCACCTTGCCGGAACAGAACACTTCTTCAATCCTTAGATCCCAAGCTATGGACCATCTGAAATATGTAATTTTCAGCTCGATAGAGATTATCTTAGCAGAAACAGGACATCAAGAAATCTAATCATGTGTCATGCAATCAGCTTATAAGAATCATAATATGAAAAGGCAATCATAAACTGGAATAGAAGATCTCATAAGTTCATCATGAGAAAAGCACAGCCAGCAATGCGCTTAGCTGTAACAGAACTTGTCCGACCACTCGGGACAAAACAAGCTCCTTATAGGCTAAGAACTCAATTCATATCACATTCCAAGTTATTACTTCATCACTCGAATGGAATAGTGCACCACACACAACAGTAGAAACATGTCCACAATCACTTATCATCATGTTGGAAGACTACTAATCCATTCGAAACTGCCTACTAATGCTGTCAATCTTGTTCATCAAACTAATAAATTAAGAAAGAGAACAAAATTTGACAAACAAAATACACAAAAAGAGGATGATACTCAACATCGTTTCTCTTTTTTGGGTTTTGGATTTGGACAGGAGAGTAGCAAAGTTATATAAAAGGTGACCGAACCTTACCCTAAATCAAAAGCCTCTTCCTCCACCTCAAAATCACCTAAGCATCCTACCCAGTCATCCAAAAGAATCCAACTTCTTGTCATTTCGAAAATTAACCAAAACTCAAACCCTAAATTACCAAATATCCATAGCCAAATCAATTAAAACATTTAGGTGTCGAACACCCTACATAAGTCTGATATCTTCCAGTAGACTTAAAACAAACAGGACAAGAATAACAAGTTAACAACCACATCTACAGAAAGTGATTATCAACAAGCAATTAACTATATCAACAATATCATTGCAAATCTTCTCATCATTCTTCATTTTCTTGCTATATGTGTGCATCCAAGTTCCATCTTACATTCACAAAGAAAAAAAGTAAATGGCAGGAATTATTTGGTTGCAAACTGCAAATTAAAGTTGAATGGCAGGAATCACACTACATGGATGCAAACAGTTATGCAGACAGTGGAAAATTAGAACCTAGAAACACAACTTGCGGGTACAATACCTTGCACCATGCATTATGCACTTGCAGGATCAAAGAGCAGTTTGGGTTTTTGGGGCTACATTATAGAATTCAATGAGTTCTGGAAACTCCTTGTGGCGGATGACGAACTTCTCCAGAAATTTCTTCTCTGGATATAACATGTATGTGCTCATTTGGAGGTTACCGATGTGAACTCCCCTTGACTTCAGGCCCGTCAATATCCGATATCTTGGAATCAACGTTTTCTCCAAACTCACCAACAAAATCCCTGGCCGGGGTGCAAGATAAGACGGAGTGCATCTGGTTTCATTTACCAAGAACTCCATCTTTCTCTGCAAACTCTTTAAAGAACATGCCACAAGAGTAGGAGTCTTTCTGAATGCAGCAAGGAAATCATCCTCGGACCACCCGAAACCCTTGAAGAACTCCAAGTGAGCCTTGAAGTTCTTCTCGGAGATGCAGTGGAGCACACTCAGGGTCTGGAGGAACATCCCTGAGGTGCGAGCTACTCCCAAACCCTCGACACGACTGATTAACGCCTTCAGGTATTCAGCATTCCGAATTATGAGGAGGGGGCGGTGCCGTAGGATCATTGAGAGCTTCTGATCCGTGATCCCGCAATCCCTTAGAATTTCAATGTTAGGCTGGATCGTCTTCTCGATGCTATACCCGAGAAACCACCTGTTTCTCTTGCATATCTTCATCAGTAAGTCTTTGGACCCGAGGGTGCCTTGCCAAAATTGGATCTTGGACAAGATGGTCTGGGATTTGTGGCTGATGACGTGGTTATTCGATCTGACGAGGTGGGTGATGTCGGAGCAGGAGAAGCCCAGATCCTGCAAAGCTCGGAACTTTGGGGCCAGGTTCTTCTCCACGTCGAGGAGAAGCCACCGGGGGTTTGCAGATATGACCATTTTCACCAGGGTGTTGTCAAAACCGTAGCTTTTAAATAAGCCAAGGACGGAGTCAGGCTGGTCGCGGGATTCGATGCGGCCAAGGAGCTTCGAGGCCTTGGCCGCCTTATCCGGATCGAAGCCACAGGAGCTGACCAGGTATTCAGCCATGAAGCTGCTCTGTGGAGCCCCGGAGGCGGCGGAATAAGAATGGGTTGAGAGAAAAACGGCAGCATCGGCTGGACGACGGTGAGGGATGAAGGCGAGGGCTTTGAACAAGAGAGAGACGTACGGCGATCTATTCATCAACGTCATCGTCGTCTACTTCTCCTTCTTTGTATGTTCCTTCTCTTCACCAAAACCTAGCGACGGTGGTGTTGCTGCGTCTGGAGGAAACTGGCCGGAAGTACCTGCATTCGAAACCCTAGTAGTGCGCCACTGTATCCGAGGAACTCTTTTTTTGATCGGAGATTTCTGCGACCGCAGGCCTCTTTTTTCCTTCGTTGGCTTTTACTGTCTGCCAACTAGAAATAGTAGATGAACGAACACTAGTCAACACTTTTTCTTTGGTCGGAGATTTCTGCGACCGCAGGCCTCTTTTTTTTTCTCATTCGGCAACTTTAATTGTGTGCAACTTCGAAAATAAATGAATGAACACTAGCGAAGTCAACTCTTTTCTTCCGTTCGAGATTTCTACGAACACAAACATCTTTTCCTTCGTCAACTTTTATCGATTGATAACTAAAAATGATAAATGAATGAACACTAGTAAAGTTCACTCTTTTCTTCAATCGAGGATTTCTGCAAGCCACTTTTTCTTTGTCAATTTTTATTGTGTGCCAACTAAAAATAATAGTAAATGAAGGAGCACTAATAAAGCCATAATCATCATAAAAATTGATGGGTTAATAATTATGCTACCTAAATTATAAAATTAAATCAACTATAGTATTTTCATTTAAGGGTATTTTCTCAAAAAAATCACTCGTTATTAATTTTTTATCAAAAAAACTAATTATTGAGTTATTATCGAATGATATCCTTATATTCGCTTTTGTTTATGGCACTTATTTTATTTTCCAAGTCAATCATAATGCGTGAACCAATTCTTTTAAAATGAATTAATCCAATCTACATAATCCTACTTAACCTAGTTTAGTTTAATAGAACCTTAATTTATCTCTTCTTCTCCATTAAGTTATCTCATGTTACCTGATCTCCAATAAAACGAGAGATTTTTCACCATTGATTATTCACTGGTCACCAAAATTAATTTGTTGGAATCTTCATTCCTATAAACGAGCAATGTGGTATGGGTAGGCTTCATTGACAAAGCATTTGGAGAAGGTTTTGTTGTTGCATTGGTCAAATCCTCTACTGTATTGATAAAGCATTAGTAAAAAACTTTTCCACTATATTCACGAAATATTCATGCAAGGCTTCGCTATTGTGTTGCCTAAAAATTCATGGAACGCATCGTGGAAGCCTTTAATGCATCACTAAAGACCTCTTTGTTGTTTTGCCAAAACATTTATGGTATGATTCTAATTCCCATAGTCTAGATTCCTAACGTGGTTATCTTGAAACTTGTCTTCTCTATAATGAGTAGCTCGTTCGTCGAGGAAAAGTGGCGAGAAGTATCGTCAGTTTAAAATTTGACAAAGCTATGGTTTGTGGTGTTGTTTGGGTTTTTTTTATCGACTTAAAATATTATTCTCAAATTATTTAAAGGTTAAAATATTAGTTTTATAAAGCTTTTTTTAAGGTGAGAATTGAGTGGTTTTATAGAGCACTATAACTTAAAAACTCTTGAAATCCACCGTGTGAGTTTGTAATGGTGATATCAATTGCTATCATAGGAAACTTGTTATATAAAGCTTTTTAATGTTGCATTAGTTAGTATATCTTGGACAATACTGTTTTGAAACAATGTTTAGTATTAGATGTCTACATCTTTATTTCATTTATATTTATTTGCTATTATAGATTTTCAGTGTCATTTGAATATGTCAAACTACTTTTGATAGGAATGATTCTTTTTCAAATAAAATATTAAACATTCCAGATGAATGGAGAGTTTTAACCAAACAAAACTTTTGTCTTTTCTAAGTAGTGATATACTTCCACACAATTTCAAACTTTAAATATTGAATTGGGAAGTAAACCAAGTTAGGATCTACTTTCTCGTAACTTTAAACTTTAATCTATATTTTAGGAAGCAATCATGAGATACATGATTAGATTAGAGGATCTATTTTCGCATAAATCTGAACGTGTAACTTTGATCTGAATGAGACATTTGTAATAGATGAGAATGAAAATAGTTATAAGATATTTGAATAGCCTAATTTTGGTCATATTGTCTAAACTAACTAGAGATGGACTTTTTTTTTATAATATATCTATACAAGTTTTTAGCAAATATGACATAATATTATAAAGCATTTTGAACTATTATTAATATTAAATATGAAGTTAACATTGCACAATTGATCTTACTATCCTTATTATAATCATATTTTAGTTGAATTATGAAAGTGGACATTAGTTGAATTAGAATCATGTTTTAGTTAAGTTATCATTCAAGTAAGACATCACAATCCTACCCCAATAATGTGCCAAAATTTTTCAATATCTTAAGATCCTAAAAAAATGATATTAATCATCTTATACTTATAGCCAAATAGTTTAATAAAAGTTTGAACTAGTTTAGTGGAAGCTGACCAAGTCATAGTCAAAATTTAATGAAGTTACACTTGATCACTATATATTTTCAAAAAAATTTAATTTTGATAATTAATTATCTCTAACAATAGGAAAAAAAAAGTATTAATCATCTTAGAATCATGTCCTAGGTTTTGTGAAAGTTTAGGTTGGTTTATTAAGTTACATTCAAGATTGAACTAAGTTATATCTGATTAGAGCAGGTATTAAAAAAACCTCTAATTTATATCATAAAAATTTTAAATATAAAAAATGATACTAATCAGTTATAATCATGTCATCTATGTTAGTTTAGTAGAAGTCAAAATTGAACTAAGTTACACATATCACAAAACATATTAAAAAAAAATCTATAATTTTAATAATTGAATTTCAAAAAATCCTACAAAAATAAAAATAGTGCTGATCATATTAACATTATGAACAGATAATTTCATGAAATTTTGGATTGATTTGGCTGAATCTGACCCGAGTACAATCAAAATTGAATTAGGTTACATTTATTCATAGAACATACACAAAAAATCCATAATTTTGATAATTGAATTTCATAAAATCCTTGAAAAAATGGAAAATATATTGTTAATTATCTTGATATCATGTTTCATTAAAGTTTGAGTTGCTTTTGTTAAAGGTGATCCAAAAGTACCTATTGGTTTGGTTGAAGTTGACCCAACATTTATATATGATATAAATACTTTTCAAATATCACTTTTACATAAAAGAAATATTTAGCAAATTTCGTATACAGTACACATCATATTAGCAACACAACAAAGAAATACCATTCAACTTTCAGAACAATAACAAACAATTGCATACAATAGGAACAAGCGTACATATCACAATACATATTACAGTAGTGACACACCAAAGACATATCATTCAATTTTCATAACAATGATACACATACACATACACATACACATACACATACACATACACCTACACATACATACATAAAACATATGTGCATATTTTAGTAAACATCCTAGTACTCGCATACCAGAGATATATAATTCAACTTTCACAACAATGACATATAATTATATACCATACGAATATGCATACACATCATAATACAATTGTAGTAGCCCACATTCTACATTTACAACAACATACAATTATAAATTCTCATATCTAATGAGCAGAACTATCATATTATCACAATCAATTCTCTTAAATTGTGACAAAATGAACTTCATTCAATATAGCATTTGCAATTTCCATCCAAAACAACATGTTGCTTTATGTGAAATTTATTTCTTTGTACATCAATAAGTGATCCATATATCTTATCATGAATACAGTCAGTCAGTGCTAGAAAATGTGTTAATCAATTAGTAAAATCACCACGATGAATCATCAAAATAAATTAAGCAAACACTTACGATTCGTCTTGCTGTGGGCAATTCACAACTTTCAACTTCCACCCTTACTAAGAATCTTCTCATAAATATCAAGGTGGAGACTGCTAAAATCAACAGCAGACATTTTCTTAAACATTTATATCTGTTTTCAAATAAATAAATAGTCAATGCCAGAAATAAATATAATTCACCAACTAATTCCAAGTTACACTTACCACTGATTTTAAACTGTCTGAATGCAGTTTTTTGGGGTGGGGGAGAGAGAGAGAGAGAGGAAGGGAGAGGGAGAGGGAGAGGGAGAGAGAGATACAATGGAAATAGACATTCTTTTGAAGATCTATGAATCACCATATGCCAATGTTCTTTGTGACAAAAGTATTTCTTAGGAAGTCGTTGAGGGCGGTTTTGAAGCTTATATTTGAATTCTTCAACCCAAATGCATAATATACTTCCTACAGTTCAAAACAAAAAATATATTAGTTCTTAATTCATTACAAAGTAATCATTATTAATAACATAACATAAATATACGTCACAAACTTGAAACCAACTTTACATAAACATTGATGGCCAAAATTTATGTCCCATTAACATTACATTATGACAAATATAGACTAATAAGCATCGATCATCTCTCTGTCAGTAAAATCACCTTCATTGTGATAAATGTTCATCCATTTTGTGTTGAGACAATTTGGGAATATCAATTTTTCATCACTTATATCAGATGTTATATTTTCCTTTTAAGTAAATTGTGTTTCTAAAAAAATATGGGCTATATTTTAAAACTTGATAGATTTTTAACCAATAAAGCCTTTGGACATTAATTTAAGCCTTTGGACATTAATTTCATTGAGGATTAAGGTGATAAGATGTTCAAGTCTATGATCACGAAGGATCTTTAGTAATTTCTTATTTTTATGCCGATACTTTTAACAATTGGTGCATATTTGTTTTGTAACTATAATAGAAGTATCCTGCAAATAAAATAATTTGATAAATGCACCAAATGCAGAATACTACAACATCATAACATATCGCATTCAATTGAAAATAATAATACTCATTGCCAACAATTGAAAAAACACCCCATCAAGTCTCATCATTATTAATATAGCAAACGTCTATCTATAATTTTATTAGATAATCAGCTAAGGATTTCACCTTGCCGGAACAGAACACTTCTTCAATCCTTAGCTCCCAAGCTATGGACCATCTGAAATATGTAATTTTCAGCTCGATAGGGATTATCTTAGTAGAAACAGGACATCAAGAAATATAATCATGTGTCATGCAATCAGCTTATAAGAATCATAATATGAAAAGGCAAGCATAAACTGGAATAGAAGATCTCATAAGTTCATCATGAGAAAAGCACAGCCAGCAATGCGCTTAGCTGTAACAGAACTTGTCCGACCACTCGGGACAAAACAAGCTCCTTATAGGCTAAGAACTCAATTCATATCACATTCCAAGTTATTACTTCATTACTAGAATGGAATAGTGCACCACACACAACAGTAGAAACATGTCCACAATCACTTATCATCATGTTGGAAGACTACTAATCCCATTCGAAACTGCCTACTAATGCTGTCAATCTTGTTCATCAAACTAATCAATTAAGAAAGAGAACAAAATTTGACAAACAAAATACACAAAAAGAGGATGATACTCAACATCGTTTCTCTTTTATGGGTTTTGGATTTGGACAGGAGAGTAGCAAAGTTATATAAAAGGTGACCGAACCTTACCCTAAATCAAAAGCCTCATCCTCCACCTCAAAATCACCTAAGCATCCTACCCAGTCATCCAAAAGAATCCTACTTCTTGTCATTTCGAAAATTAACCAAAACTCAAACCCTAAATTACCAAATATCTATAGCCAAATCAATTAAAACATTTAGGTGACGAACAACCTACATAAGTCTGATATCTTCCAGTAGACTTAAAATGAACAAGACAAGAATAACAACCACATCTATAGAAAGTGATTATCAACAAGCAATTAACTATATCGACAATATCATTGCAAATCTTCTCATCATTCTTCATTTTCTTGCTACATGTGTGCATCCAAGTTCATCTAACATTCACAAAGATCAAAAGTAAATGGCAGGAATTGTTTGGTTGCAAACTGCAGATTAAAGTTGAATGGCAGGAATCACACTACATGGATGCAAACAGTTATGCAGAGTGGAAAATTAGAACCTGGAAACACAACTTGCTGGCACAATACCTTGCACCATGCATTATGCACTTGCAGAATCAAAGAGCAGTTCTGTTTTTTGGGGCTACATTATACAATTCAATGAATTCTGGAAACTCAGTGTGGCGGATGACAAACTTCAGAAATTTCTTCTCTGGATATAACATGTATGTGATCATTTGGTGGTTACCGATGTGAACTCCCCTTGACTTCAGGACCGTCAATATCCGATATCTTGGAATCAACCTTTTCTCCAAACTCATCGACAAAATCTGTGGCCGCCGTGCAAGATAAGACGGAGCGCATCTGGTTTCATTTACCAAGAACTCCATCTTTCTCTGCAAACTCTTTAAAGAAAATCCCACAAGAGAAGGAGCCTTTCTGAATGCAGCAAGGAAATCATCCTTGGACCACCCGAAACCCTCGAAGAACTCCAAGTGAGCCTTGAAGTTCTTCTCGGAGACGCTTTTGAGCGCATTCAGGGTGTGGAGGAACATCCCTGAGGTGCGAGCTACTCCCAAACCCTCGACACGACTGATTAACGCCTTCAGGGTTTCAGCCTTAAGGGTTCCGAGGAGTGGGCGGTACCGAAGGATCATTGAGAGCTTCTGATCCGTGATCCCGCAATCCCTTAGAATTTCAATGTTAGGCTGGATCGTCTTCTCGATGCTATACCCGAGAAACCACCTGTGTTTCTTGCATACCTTCACCAGTAAGTCGTTGGACCCGAGGAGGCCTTGCCATAATTGGATCTTGGACAAGATGGTCTGGGATTTGTAGCTGATGGCGTGGTTATTCGATATGACGAGGTGGGTGATGTCGGAGCAGGAGAAGCCCAGATCCTGCAAAGCTCGGAACTTTGGGGCCAGGGTCTTCTCCACGTCGAGGAGAAGCCACCGGGGGTTTGCAGAAATGACCTTTTTCACCTGGGTGTCGTCAAAACCGTAGCTTTTAAATAAGCCAAGGACGGAGTCAGGCTGGTGGCGGGATTCGATGCGGCCAAGGAGCTTCGAGGCCTTGGCCGCCTCATCCGGATCGAAGCCACAGGAGCTGACCAGGTATTCAGCCATGAGGTTGCTTTGTGGAGCCCTGGAGGCGGCGGAATAAGAATGGGTTGAGAGAAAAACGGCAGCATCGGTCGGGCGACGGCGAGGGATGAAGGTGAGGGCTTTGAACAAGAGAGAGACGTACAGCGACCTATTCATCAACGTCATCGTCGTCTACTTCTCCTTCTTTGTATGTTCCTTCTCTTCACCAAAACCTAGCGATGGTGGTGTTGCTGCGTCTGGAGGAAACTGGCCGGAAGTACCTGCATCCGAAACCCTAGAACTGCGTCACTGTGTCCGAGGAACTCTTTTGTTCGGTCGGAGATTTCTGCGACCGCAGGCCTCTTTTTTCCGTCGACAGGTTTTATTGTGTGCCAACATAAAAAAAAAACTAATCCGATTTGTATTTCTTTGTCAGGTTTTATTGCAATTTCCATCCGAAACAACATGTCACTTTATGTAAAATTAAGCAAACACTTACGTTTCGTCTTGCTGTGGGCATTTCACAACTTTCAACTTACTAAGAATCTTCTCATAAATATCAAGTGGAGACTGCTAATATCAACAGCAGACATTTTCTTAAACATTTATGTCTGTTTTTATTTCTTAGGAAGTCGTTGAGGGCGGTTTTGAAGCTTATATTTGAATTCTTCAACCCAAATGCATAATATTGTTTTCTCCCTTGTTGACTTAAGCATATAGTTTACATACTAACCTAGTCATATAGTTTACATTATTGTTTTCTCCCCAATGTTGACTTAAGCATCATAGAGACTATGCCAAACAATCCTCGATGTTGCCTTGTTATGTAGGATCGTTGACAATTAGGATGCGACCCCACTGTCAGGACACAACCACGCAACCATGAGATAACCCTTCACCACACACGGACGATCTAGCATGAGGGAGGAACCTCGCAACTAGGAAGACTCTAGATCGCCTACCCTATCATCCCAAATCGGGTAATCGCCAATAGAACGACTTTCGATTGAACCATCTATTTAGTCTCACCTTACTAAGTCGCCCACGTCAGCCAGGAAGAGGTACCCATGTGAGCTTTCACTTTCGGCGATTGATCAACCGTGCTGACTTTTCGGTCGATGGTACTTGTGACACCATCAACATCTCTACGACATTCGGATACGAGGACGGTGCTCCTATAGATCAGATAGAGATCTTTTCAGATGATATCAAAAGATATTCATCATAAATCTAATCTATGTTATTTGATTTCAATCCTAATATTAAAATTAACATATAATATATTACAGATTTTATGCTTAGTGCCCTCTTTCCCTCTTCATTCTACCCTGTACATCTCTCTGCAATAATCATCATTACACTTCAAAAGCTAACGGCAAACAGAACAAAAGACCACTCTTGGGACCCTGTCCTGTTTCTATGTTGTCCCAAAAAGCCATGCAAAATGGTACCTTAAAAACTATTTCTTTGTCTAAGTTATGTTAGAATTTTAAAGAGTCATGTATAATTAAATGTGTTAAAGACATTATTTTTAATTAGCCAAAATTAAAGTAATCTAATTAAAGTAAAATTATTTGGCTAAAGGGCATAATTGTTATGAAAATTAATTGTGTGGATACCATCATGTTCCTAACTTAATGACGAGATAAGTTAGGAATATGAAACTCTGGAAGCATAATTACAGATTCATCAATTATGAATATAATCATAATTGTAGATTCATCAGTTATGACGACTATAAATAAGGTTATGGTCTCCGGTTGTAGTATCAAATGAAGTTTCTCTTCACCCGTCAAGGAGAAATCTAAAGTTCAAAAGGTACTCTGTAATTGGAAGACCAAATCACCGATCAATTCAGAAAATACTCTAATGGATTCATCAGGTACGCTTCCGTGTTAATATGTTTATCAATCATCGTAGGATTTCATGCATATTATAGTGGATTAAATAAGTTTTATGAAAACATTCTTAATCCATTATTTTGGATCTATTCGGTTTTGATTCTATAAAACAATTGTTTGATTCATATTTGATATGTTAAAAGAACCCCAACAAGTTAAAGTGAAGATTTTGGCGGTAGAGAAAGACAGCGGAACATAACTAAAACTAAAACTTGAGCAAAATCGAGTGAAGAATTGGTAAATGAGTGCTTATATTTTATCTTGATTCGAAGTACCAATGCTGAACTCATATTTTGCCAATGAAGTAAGACGAATTCAACTGCAGTAGTAAAGTAAGAGCAGGAGTTAAAAGAATGGAAGCCAACCATGGCATTTTGCAAAGGAGACGATCGGATAAATCTATGTGAGCTAGGAGATTGGAGGTGGGGTAATCCAACACAATCATCCCCATGCGCAATACTTACACTCAGTTTAGATAAGATTCCAAGAGAAACTCGCATGACCTTATTATGGCTATCTTATCAGATTTACCACTTCGTTTGGATTAGTAGATTACTGTATGTGTGATCTCTAGTGTGTTGTCTGATCGAAGTGGAGGAAGATAAAAGACAAAATATAAGTTGATATATCATATGCTTAAGAGAGTTCCAAATAAGTTCCCATGATTTTCCACTAGAATATTGTGATATTCCAAGTTGCAGACAAAACAAGTACCTTTTGGAGTTCTTCATACCTATACAATATCTTGTGACAGATCACTCTTTTAAGATCTTTGGCTATTTACATTTAATAAAGTCAAGTTCGAAAGGTAAGAACTATACAGACAAAGGATCATCAGTGCACTTCGTTAACCCAAGAAACCTGACTGAGTTGTACTGATGTAAAGACTGATCATAAAGTTAGCATTCTAAACTATGCACTGAGTTGGAGCATTGTGGTGATGAGATTAAACTGACTAGCACAGAATAAAAAGAGCTAAGTTTTAGTTTCTATAATGAAAATGATGGAAAGGGTTGAAATGTGTATGCTTTGATATGCATTTGATGGAGTTGTGTGCATGCATCAAAACCAAATTTCAGTTGTCAGATATCATTACTGATTTACTGGTAATTAGTTCCACAAATTATTATACCAGCTTGGGAAAAGAGTCTGTACATGTCATAACATGTTAGAACAATAAACACCGTGATCTTACAAAAGAAAAGTACTCGTTCTTTATTCCTATGTGGAAGATCTCATGAAAAACTTGAACGATTTTATGAAAAACCATCACATTTTGCTTTTTGAAAAAATTGTAAATATTTTTTCTTTTTTTTTTTTCTCCAACATGAGCATATTGATCCAAGTGGTGCACTAGTCTAAATAGATAGATTTGATCATTTAAAGTTGGGAGTCCATTTAGATTATTTATAATATTTTCAAGTAGATTTTATAGTATTTTTGTTGTGATGATCGAAACATTATAAGAGGCTAGACATTATAGGCTTGTAATTAGTTTGATTGAGGTTGAGTTTATTTACGGTATGCTTTACAATATTTTTCTTATGATGGCTAATAAAAACATTATAATAGACTAATTTTTTACTCCTATTTGGATGATATTATTATTAAATTATTATAAATACATATATCAAATTGTTTCTAGTGTGTTTGGATTTCTTGGTTATAGTATTTTTAAATAACATTATAGTGTTGTTGTAAGGTGTAAAGCCATTGAAAAATAGTATTTTTCAATTGTTCATCTTTGATTATCATTGATTGTAGATCATTACACATATAGTTGGTTTGACCGAGGTTAGGAGTCTATTTGGGTCATTTACAATATTTTTATTGTAATGATCAAAATACTATAAAAATTAATTTTTGATCCTCAGATGAATCAGATCATGCTACTGTACAAAACCAATCAACCAACTTGGATTCACACACCTATAGATCGGCCTAAAAGGTATCCATGAAATTAGTGGGAAAAATTACATTGAGACCGGTAAGAGATACTTTCGGTATTATTCAAAATAGAAGGGAGAAACGTGAGACATCATTTAGGAAAATAATAATAATAATAATAATAATAATAATAATAATAATAATAAAATAAAAAAAATAAAAGAGAGCTTTTGCAGCATCAGAGAGTTCCCCTCTTCCCAACTCCTGTTTACCTAACAACGAGCATGAATATATGCCTATGACCAAAAATTCCATTTGGTGTCTGCAAAATATGGCTGCAAACACTAAATCCGGTGAAGAAATGAATGCCATTTGACCTTCGTTTGCATCTCATAGGTGCAAAAGAAGGGGAAAAGAATCTGGGCATAAAATCTAGTTAGCTAGAATTTGGATGCTTTCATCTCCAGAATCTATCTTTTTATCTTTTCTTAAAGATCATTAGATTCAATGTAGAAGGCATTGCAGTTTTCTTCCTGTTTCTTCCTTCTATCTTTTCTTTTGGAAAAACAAAAGGATGGTGAGAATATGGACATTTTGGTTATATATTCTCAACAATGATGAGTATAAGAAAAATGATATGACTACAGACAGGACCAATATCTATGTTTTCATAAATAACAACTGATAAGTCGTCAAATGAGCAGCTGTGCTGTGTACATCAGTCTTTAAAGTTTAAATTCCACATCATACTTCACTTGATCACCATCAATATGGTGGAAACAAATTTAAAAGAAAGTTTAGTTTCATTTGATGTAAAACAAGATATCTTGGTTTGATCTAATTACAAAAATTTATGCTCAGAAGTCAGATCTACATCATTTCTTGGTCTAAAGTATATTAGAACATACATCAATAACAATAATAGCATGCCATAATGTCTCAAAAATTTAGGGGGGTGAAAGGTATACTCAAATATCCCTCGCCTCTAAATCTTGTGAGTTAAGCAGTTTCTATGTTGAATTCATTTGAATTTGATTCTTGCTCTTGAATCCATTTGTCTTCTAAAAGATCAAAATGATATGACAATTTGTAGTGCACATTACAGTTTAAATTAGATTATAAGAACTGTCTCAAAATCACTAAACACAGGTTCCATACCCAGGAAATGATGCGAGGAAAAAAAAGAGCAGATTCAACATCTCACCTATCAGAAATCTTAAATTCGGGAAGCAGGGATGATACCGCATTACCAACAAAACCTGATAATAATGAGAAAAAATAAATTGATCTTGTTTAGCGAGCAATTTTAGAGGGCATAAAATCCTAGAACATATATAGTTCTACAAGTTGAAAGGATCTCAGTCCTTTTAGAGACAAAATCCCCCACAAAAAGTATCAAGCCTTGCAAAGAGCATCAGTCTTTTCCTACTGAAAGAACCTGACCCTATCCAGCAGCTAGTTCTGAGGCAGTACAGTACATGTATAATTCTTCGCTGATAACGAGTCAAGCCTTTGTTAGGAAAACATCTCTACGATGATCAACATGTGATAGGGTGCAAGTCATCTAAAACTTCTCTTGATCCCGATAACTCAACAAGAGTAAGCAGTGCTTCAGTTTAATTTAACCAAGTACCTACCTGCCAGAGACACTGCTGTTAATTCTCCAAGGCCAATAATGTATGAATACCTAAGAAAAAGCACAATGCAAAAGATTGGAACTAGGACACATACAACATTTACTGGAGATTAGCATGCTACAATACCTCAGGGAAGTTATATTGACGTATTTGTCCAGAGACAACAATACAACAAAGTCTTAAGAAAAGGAACACACCAAAATATTAAAAATCGGACGAATGGAGGAGACTAGCATGCTATACTACAACAGAATAGCATATATAAGAATCTGGAGAACCAAGGGCTGGAATCAAATTCGAGATTACATGTTGCCATTAGGCAATAAATTTAGATATGCTCTATTGTCAGATTGAAGAACAAGTTTGCAACATAAAAACAACCTGCATAATTTGACATATTAACAAGACTTCCAGATCACATTTTTGTTTGATAGCTATTACAGCTTTGACAAAAATAAGACACCAAACAAAGGATGCAAAAGAAACATATAGTAGCAAAAGCCAAAAAAGTTGAAATGTGGATTTTCATAGTACATAAACCAGTATAACTACATATCATAAAAATAACCAAAGATTCTAACTGTTAGAAATATCTTGACTTCAATCTGACTGTGGGTAAAATACATTTCAGGAAGGCTGAAATTGGTGTCATCTGACAGCGAACAAAATACATTTTGGGAAGGGAGAAATTGGCCTACAAGAAGTCAGCAAGTCTCATTTCTCTTTCATTACCAGAAGGCTGGCAATGGTTGAATTCTCCCTAGCAAAGTAACTCCTAGAATTTTATTTCCTTTTCCAATTTGTTCCACATATCCTTACTAATGTAATCAAACTAGCACACTGCAGATGCCAACCTCTGGAAGGTAACACATACTAAAAGAGCAATTTCCAAGAACCTTGTTAATCCACTTCTTTTGCACCAAACACTCTGCAATTGGAGCTAACAACCCAAGTATTTTTTATTGATAAGAACAATTTATGATTGATACAAGACAACCTCTGGACAGTAACACCTACTAAAATAGCAATTTCCGAGATCACTGCTAATCCACTTATTTTGCACCAAACACCCTGTAAATGGAGCTAACAATCAAGCACTTTTGATTGATGAGAACACGAACACTCAATATGACCCAACCCAAAAAATGAGAGGATCACACCCTCCGTAAACTTATGATCCAGACATCAGTAATGCACAGAGCACAATAATAATATTCATTGACAATAATGGAAAATGCATCCCATCAAGTCTCATCATTATTACAGGCGTACACATCTAACTGTACTTTTATTAAATTTCAGATAACAATCTTCACATTGCTAGAACCGAACACTTCTCAATCCTTAGCTCCCCAGCTACGGATCATCTGAAATATATAACTTTCAGATCGATAGGGATTATCTTAGTAGAAACAAGACGTCAAGAAATCTAGTTGTGTCTCATGCAATCAGCTAAATATAAGAATAATATTGAAAAAATATAATAAATTAGAATAAAAGATCTCACAAATTCATCATGAGAAAAGCACATCCATCAATGCACTTTGCTGCATCGGAACTCGTCCGACTGCTCAGGATGAAGCAACCTCATTATAGACTAAATTCATATCATTCCCTGCTATTAGTCCATTACTAGGATCAAGTGGTGCCTGGAAACAGTAGAAATATGTCTTTCTATAGTTGCAAGGAATATCTTATAAGCTTGTTTGACGACTACTAATCCCTTTCAAAATTGCCTACTAATAATGACAATGTTGTTCAATCATCCATATATGTGTATATCAACATGCTGCACAACCATGCAACAACATCCTTTCACATGCTCAAGCGTCCAGCTTATGCATCATGGCACGTCTAACAAATATTAATATGCGTCAATTATAGGCTATAATAGACGCATCAATATAAAATTGACTGCCAAAAGAAATATGAACTAATAACAGCATATTAAAATTTCATCATGTCAGCATACAGAGAATCTAGGTTTTATGAGGCACCTAACACTATATTGATCATCCAAATTGGATACAGAGTCCAAAAAAGTTATATCGATTTACAATTCAGTCCTTGAAATTTACAATCATTTCTTCATTACATTGCAAACCAGTCCCTAGCAGTCTTAATGGGCAGGACCTTAGGAAGCCACGTGGAACTTGGTCTCACAGGCCGGACCACATGGAGTTGGCCTGTCTGAGCTGAAGTGCATGAAGTTTAGACCACCCCCGTACTCAAATGCTTAAATTGGTAAAGGACAACTTGTATATTCCAGTGCTTAAATTGAGAACAAAACATTGTCAATACGGAAAGTGTGGTTTCCTTCATAAATCTAAGAGTTACAACTTCATACTCAAGAAGACAGTCAGCTGCAAACTATCATGGTGGCAACCTGGTATTCATTAAGGTTTTGCATTTATAAAGAGAGAAATTTCAACTGAATTGACTGATCAGCAAGAGGAAAAAAGTGGTTCAAACTAATCACTTAAGAAAGAGAACAAAGTTTGATAAACAAAATATACAAAAAATTGAAACCCAACCTCATCTCCCTTTTCGGGTTTTGGGTTTGGTTTTGAATAGGAGGGACTTTAGTAAATTTATATAAAAGGTGACCAACCCTTGCCCTAAATCAAAAGCCTCATCATCCAGCTCAAAATCACCAAAGCATCCTATCATACCATCCAAAAGAATCCTAATTCTTATCATTTGAAAAAATAACCAAAACTCGAAACCTAAATTACCAAATATCCATTGTTAAATCAATTCAAAACTTCACGTGTCCAATAACCTACATAAGTCTGATATCTTCCAGTAGACTTAAAACGAATGGGACAAAAATAACAATTCCATGTGGCGTCTACACAAGTGATTATCAACAAGCAATTAACTCTATCGGCAAAATCATCACAAATCTTCTCAACATTCTTCATTTTCTTACTACATGTAAGCATCCAAACTCATCTTACATTCACAGAAAACGAAGTAAATAGCAGGAATTATTTGGTTGCAAATTGTAGATCATGTTATGCAGATAGTGGAAAATTGGAACCTGGAAACATAACTTGCTGGTACAAAAGCTTGTGCTATGCATTATGCATTTCCACGATCAAAGTGCATTTCTGTTTTTGGGGGCTACATTATACAACTCAATGAGTTCTGGATACTCCTTGTAGCAGTTGACGAACTTCTCCAGAAATTTTTTCTCTGGATATTTCATGTATGAAAATATACTAAGGTTACTGATGCAAACTCCCCTAGACTTCAGGCCTGTCACAATCCAATGCCTTGGCATCAACCTTTTCTCCAAACTCATCAACAAAATATCTGGCCGAAGTGCAAGATAAGATGGAGCACATCCGGCTTCATTTACCAAGAACTCCATCTTCCTCTGCAAACTCATTAAAGAAAATCGCACAAACGTAGGAGACTTTCTGAATGCAGCAAGGAAATCATCCTCGGACCACCCGAAGCCCTTGAAGAACTCCAAGTGAGCCTTGAAGTTCTTCTCGGAGATGCTCTGGAGCACACTCAGGATCACGAGGAACATCCCCGAGGTGCGGGGTACTCCCAAACCCTCGACACGACTGATTAACGCCTTCAGGGTTTCAGCATTCCGGGTTATGAGGAGGGGATAATGCCGTAGGATCATTGAGAGCTTCTGATCCGTGATCCCGCAATCCCTTAGAATTTCAATGTTAGGCTGGATTGTCTTCTCGATGCTACACCCGAGTAACCACCTGTTTCTCTTCCATATCTTCATCAGTAAGTCGTTGGACCCGAGGAGGTCTTGCCATAATTGGATCTTGGACAAGATGGTCTGGGAATTGTCGCTGATGACGTCGTTATTCGATCTGACGAGGTGGGTGATGTCGGAGCAGGAGAAGCCTAGATCCTGCAGAGCTCGGAACTTTGGGGCCAGGGTCTTCTCCACGTCGAGGAGAAGCAACCGGGGGTTTGCAGATATGACCTTTTTCACCTGGGTGTTGTCAAAACCGTAGCTTTTAAATAAGCCAAGGACGGAGTCAGGCTGGTGGCGGGATTCGACGCGGCCAAGGAGCTTCGAGGCTTTGGCCGCCTGATCAGGATGGAAGCCACAGGAGCTGACCAGGTATTCAGCCATAAGGCTGCTCTCTGGTGCACCGGAGGCGGCGGAATAAGAATGGGTTGCGAGAAACAGGGCAGCATCGGCCGGACGACAGCAAGGGACGAAGGCAAGGGCTTTGGACAAGAGAGAGACGTAGGGCGACCTATTCATCAATGTCATCGTCTTCTTCTTCTTCTTCTTTGTAGGTTCCTTCTCTTTACCAAAACCTAGCGAAGGTGGCGTAGCTGCGTATAGAGGAGCGCGTTTAGGCCCAAGTACCTGCGTCTTAAACCCTAGAAGTGCGTTACCGTGTTCGACATTTTTTTTTCGGGCGGAGATTACTGCGACCGCAGGCGTCTTTTTTTTATTCGTCAACTTTTAGTTTGTTGAGGGGAGAAAAAACTTTTATTGCGTGCCAACTAAAGATAATAAAAGGTGTTCTTTTAGAAAAAAGTTGCACTATTATTTTTTTATCTTGGGTTTATTTTTTATAGTTAGAACAAAAATATACCCTTAATCTTCTATTAAAAATGACTTGATCAGCTATTAAAAAATTGATAATTAATTATCAAAAAAAATTTAAAAAATATAAAAAGCTATGCTAATCATTTTAAAACCAATAGATATGTATCGAAGATGATTAATATCTATTTTTTTAAAAAAAACTTTATAATTAATTATCAAATTATAATTTATTTAAATAATATCTATGATTAAGTCACATAAGTTAAAAATATAAGAGTGTTTTTTGTCTATATAAAAAATACCTAAGTAAAAATGAATATGGAGGATTTCATCGATAAAAAAATAATACTAGAAATTATTTTTTTTTATAAAAGACCTAATATAAATGAATGAATGTTAGAAAATAACTTATTCGTCATAAAATTTGATGGATTAATACATATGCTACTCTAATTATCAAGTTAAAGTCAACAATAAAAAATTCATATAATCTTTAATGTCATCGAAACCATCAACTATTTATGATGTGAATAACAAAACTACTCATTGTTCACTTAAGAATCTATTTAATAGATTTTCACCATATAAGGAATAGACATAGACTCGAAACACGTCGACTACCTTGCTACTGAGAATTGCTACAAACATATACTATCTATGAAACAAAGCCCAAGACAATTTCTATCTAAAAATTAATAATCATTAGATGATCATGTTCATACTAAAAATAAAAAGTCATTCATCCCATAATCATTAAGAAGGTGCACCCTAATGATTACCTTTGATTTAGAATCGATTATATTTGATTTAATATAATTGCAATTGTTATAAATATCCTTCTACGGAATCAAATAGTTTGCATAATATATCTCACATTTATAAAGGCTTCTTATCATATTTATTATTTTTCAATATCGAAGAATTATTCTGTGATTTATACTTGATCTAGTAGGCTCTTTATGCAAAGTAACTCAAAATCTCTTTTCAATTTGTATATCAAAATTGTTATAATACCTTACTGTTTTTAATGGTTCTTTATAATTAAATAAGATATATAATAAAATTAATTAGATTTTCATAACGGATATTAGTTAATAGAAAGAAGTATCAAAATATGGGCCAAATGGGAAAATATCTTATTAATTAATAAGTTAAGTGGGAGAATATCAAAATATATGATCATTTATAATTAAATAAGATATATAATAAAACTGATTGAATTCTGATAATGGATATTAGCTAATAGAAAGGAAGTTCATATTATAATAGGATTCCTTATGGTACGCACTTGATTAGAGGACTCTCATAATTACTTATCATAGACCCTCTAATCTCGCATATAAATAGATAGGACCTCCTAGGTCTAATGACATGATGTTTATGTGACGTGATGATCGTGGACACATACACAAGATACGATAGGTGATATTGAGAGATTACGGTTTCTTTCTCATCCTCTCTTGTCTTTGAACTATCAATAACTATAGTCTTGTGAAAAGGCAGATAGAGATGAGAAGTGTTTAGTTCTCTTTGTAGATCGATATTTGATATAGATGATTTTGCCCCACACAAACTCATCTGCCACTAAGGCCAACAAGAGAGTTCCAAGTCACCAGCTCCAAAATGGCACCATAGTGCATTCTGATAACCACCCTACTTTATTAAGATCAAAGAATGATTAGGTGATTCAACTAATCTTATCTAAGACTAGCCAATAAAAGGCCTAGGGATTAAGTATAAAAAAGAAACTCATTAACTCAAGCTGAGAGGGGGGACTTTCTACGTACTAACCTAGTCATACAACTTACACCACTATCTTTTCCCTTTCGCTGACTTAAGCATCGGAAGGAATGCGTTGGGCAACCCCTAATGCTGGCCTATCATGTAAGATTGCTGACGGTCAAGAGATGACATCACTATTAGGACGCAACTATGCAACCATGAGACAATCCATCATTTGAGGACACATGGATGACCCAACCCCAGGGAAGAACCTCGCAACCAAGAAGACTCCAAACCTCCTACCCGATCATCCCGAATTGGGTCCTCGCCAATAGAACGACATCTGATCGGACCGCCTATGCTGTCTCACTCATCAGGTCACCCACATCAGTCAAGAAAATGCACCCGGATAAACTTGCACTTTCGATAATGGATCAATCAGTTATTAGTCGACGGTACTCATGACACCATCAATATCCTTACAATATTTGAATCCGAGAATGGTGATCCTACGTATATAGAGAATTTTTCATATAACTTTGAAATGTATCTAATATAAATCTAATATATGTTATTTGATTTCAATCCCGATATTAAAATTAATATATAGCATATAATATATTTTATGCTTGGAACTTGCTATGTGTCCTCTTTCCCTCTTCTTTCTACCCTTTACATCTCTCTACAATAATCATTATTACAATCCAAAAACTAATCGTAAATTAAGCAAAAGAGGTAAATGGAACAAAAAACCACTTTTGGGACCCTGCCCTGTTTCTATGTTATCCCAAAAAGCCAAGTACCTTAAAAGCTTTTTCTTTGTCTATGGAATAGCTAAACACGGCCAAATTAAGTGAAGATTTTGGCTGTAGAGAAGACAACGTAACATAACTAAAACTTGTGCAAAACCAAGTGAAGAATTGGTAAATGAATGCTTATATTTTACCTTGATTTAAAGGATCGATGCTGAACCCACATCTTACCAATGAAGTAGAATGAATTCAACCTCAATTGTAAAGTAAGAACAGGAGTTAAAAGAATGAACGCCAACCATGGCCATTTGCAAAGAAGATGATCAAACGAATCCTTGCGTGCTAGGAGATTGGAGGTGGGTTAAGCCAACACCATCATCCACATACCCAATAATTACGCTTAGGTTAGATAAGATTCCATGAGAAACTCACATGCCTCATTACGGTTAACTTGTAAGATTTACCACTTCGTTTGGATCAGCAGATAAATCCATCCAGTAGATAACAAGGATTTGAAGCCCTTGCTCTGTGTATGTAATCTCTAGTGTGTTGTCAGATCTAAGTCGAGGAAGATAAAAGACACGAGATGTATGAGTTGATATATCATATGCTTAAGAAAGTTCAAAATAATTTCTCATGATTTTCCATTAGATTATTGTGGAATTCCAAGTCGTAGACAAAGCATGTACCTTTTGAAGTTCTTCGTACCTACACAATATCTTATGACAGACATCTTTATTAAGATCTTTGGTTATTTGCAGACAAAAGATAAGTACTGCACAGACGAAGGATCATAAGCACACTTCGTTAACCCAAGAAACCTGACTGATTTGTACTCATGTAAAGACTGATCATAAAGTTAGCATTCTAAACCGTGCACTGAGATGGAGCATTGTGGTGATGAGATTAAACTGACTAGCCCAGAATTAAAAAAGTAAAGTTTTAATTTCTATAATGAAAATGATGGAAGGGGTGCTAATAACTTGTGAAATGTGTATGCTTTGATATGCATTTGATGGAGTTGTGTGCATGCATCAAAACCAAATTTCAGTTGTCAGATATCATTACTGATTTGTTGGTAATTAGTTCCACAAATTGTTATACCAGCTTGGGAAAAGAATCTGTACATGTCATAACATGTTAGAACAATAAACACCATGATATTATAAAAGAAAAGTACTTGTTCTTTATTCCTTTGCGGAAGGTCTCATGAAAAACTTGAATGATTTTATGAAAAAACTTCACATTTTGCTTTTTGAAAAAATTGTAAATATTTTTCCTTTTTTTTTTCCCAACATGAGCATATTGATCCAAGTGGTGCACTAGTCTAAATAGATAGATTTGATCATTTAAGGTTGGGAGTCCATTTAGATGATTTATAATATTTTTAAGTAGATTTTATAGTATTTTTGTTGTGATGATCGAAACATTATAAGAGGTTAAACATTATAGGCTTGTATTTACGGTATGCTTTACGATATTTTTCTTATGATGGCTAATAAAAACATTATAATAAACTAATTTTTTACTCCTATTTGGATGATATTATTATTAAATTATTATAAATACATAGTATGATATATCAAATTGTTTCTAGTGTGTTTGGATTTCTCAGTTATAGCATTTTTAAATAATGTTATAGTGTTTTTGTAAGGTGTAAAGCCATTGAAAAATAGTATTTTTCAATTGTTCACCTTTGATTATCATTGATCGTAGATCATTATAGCCTATAGTTGGTTTAACCGAGTACATTTGGGTCATTTATAATATTTTTATTATTATGATCAAAATACTATAAAAATTAATTTTTGATCCTCAGATGAATCAGATCATGCTACTGTACAAAACCAATCAATCAACTTGGATTCACACACCTATAGATCGGTCTAAAAGGTATCCATGAAATTAGCGGGAAAAATATCATTGAGACAGGTAAGAGATACTTTCGGTATTATTCAAAATAGAAAGGAGAAACATGAGACATAATTTAGGAAAATAATAATAATAATAATAATAATAATAATAATAATAATAATAATAATAATAAGAGAGCTTTTGCTGACAAACAAATTCCTTGATTTGTGCGCTGTAGTGGTGGGGTCATTTAGACTTTGCAGCATCAGAGAGTTCCCCTCTTCCCAACTCCTGTTTACTTAACAATGAGCATGAATATACGCCTATGACCAAAAATTCCATTTGGTGCCTTCAAAATATTGCTGCAGAAACTAAATCCGGTGAAGAAATGAATGCCATTTGCCCTTCACTTGCATCTCATAGGAGCAAAAGAAGGGGAAAATAATCTGGGCATAAAATCTAGTTAGCTAGAATTTGGATGCTTTCATCTCAAGAAATCTATCTTTTTATCTTTTATTAAAGATCAGTAGATTCAATGTAGAAGGCATTGCAATTTTCTTCCTGTTTCTTCCTTTCTATCTTTTCTTTTGGAAAAACAAAAGGATGGTCAGAATATGCACATTTTGGTTATATATTCTCAACAATGATGAGTATAAGAACAATGATATGACTGCAGACAGGACCAATATCTATGTTTTCCGAAATAACAACTGATAAGTCGTCAAATGAACAGCAGTGCTGTGTGCATTAGTCTTTATAAAGTATAAATTCCACATCATACTTCACTTGATCTCCATCAATATGGTGGAAACAAATTTAAAAGAAAGTTCAGTTTGATATGATGTAAAACAAGATATCTCATTCTTTGTTTGATCTAATTACAAAAAGTTATGCTCAGATCTATATCATTTCTTAGTCTAGAGTATATTTGAACACACAACAATAACATTAATTGCAAGCCATAATGAGCAGATGTTGCCAATCAGAAATCTTAAATTCGGGAAACAGGGATGATACCGCATTACCAACAAAACCTGATAATAACGAGCAAAAATAAATTGATCTTGTTTAGCGAGCAATTTTAGAGGGCATAAAATCCTAGAACATATATAGTTCTACAAGTTGAAAGGATCTCAGTCCTTTTAGAGACAAAATCCACCACAAAAAGTATCAAGCCTTGCAAAGAGCATCAGCCTTTTCCTACTGAAAGAACCTGACCATATCCTGCAGCTAGTTCTGAGGCAGTACAGTACATGTATAATTCTTCGCTGATAACAAGTCATGCCTTTGTTAGGAAAACATCTCTACGATGATCAACATGCGATAGGGTGCAAGTCATCTAAAACTTCTCTTGATCCCGATAACTCAACAAGAGTAAGCAGTGCTTCAGTTTAATTTAACCAAGTACCTACCTGCCAGAGACACTGCTGTTAATTCTCCAAGGCCAATAATGTATGAACACCTAAGAAAAAGCACAATGCAAAAGATTGGAACTAGGACACATACAACATTTACTCGAGATTAACATGCTACAATACGACAGGGAAGATTATTTTGACATATTTGTCCAGAGACAACAATACAACAAAGTCTTAAGAAAAGGAACACACCAAAAGATTAAAAATCGGACGAATGGCTGAGACTAGCATGCTATACTACAACAGAATAGCATATATAAGAATCTGGAGAACCAAGGGCAGGAATCAAATTTGAGATTACATGTTGTCATTAGGCAATATATTTAGAGAGGCCCTATTGTCACATTGAAGCACAAGTTTGTAACATAAAAACAACCTGCATAATTTGACATATTAACTAGACTTCCAGATCACATTTTTGTTTGATAGCTATTACAGCTTTGACAAAAATAAGACACCGAACAAAGGATGCAAAAGAAACATATAGTAGCAAAAGCCAAAAATGTTGAAATGTGGATTTTCATAGTACATAAACCAGTATAACTACATATCATAAATATAACCAAAGATTCTAACGGCTAGAAATATCTTGACTTCAGTCTGACTGGGGGTAAAATACATTTCAGGAAGGCTGAAATTGGTGTCATCTGACAGCGGACAAAATACATTTTGGGAAGGGAGAAATTGGCCTACAAGAAGTCAGCAAGTCTCATTTCTCTTTCATTACCTGAAGGCTAGCAATGGTTGAATTCTCCCAAGCAAAGTAACTCCTAGAATTATATTTCCTTTTCCAATTTGTTCAACATATCCTTACTAATGTAATCAAACTAGCACACTGCAGATGCCAACCTCTGGAAGGTAACACATACTAAAAGAGCAATTTCCAAGAACCTTGTTAATCCACTTCTTTTGTACCAAACACTCTGCAAATGGAGCTAACACCCCAAGTATTTTTTATTGATAAGAACAATTTATGATCGATACAACACAACCTCTGGACAGTAACACCTACTAAAATAGCAATTTCCGAGATCATTGCTAATCCACTTCTTTTGCACCAAACACCCTGTAAATGGAGCTAACAATCAAGTACTTTTGATTGATAAGAACATTTTATGCACCGAACACTCAATATGACCCAACCCAAAAAATGAGAGGATCACACCCTCCGTAAACTTATGATCCAGACATCTGTAACGCACAGAGCACAATAATAATATTCATTGACAATAATGAAAAATGCATCCCATCAAGTTTCATCTCTATTACTGGCGTACACATCTAACTGTACATTTATTAAATTAAATATAACAATCTTCACACTGCTAGAACGAACACTTCTCAATCCTTAGCTCCCCAGCTACGGATCATCTGAAATATGTAATTTTCAGATCGAGAGGGATTATCTTAGTAGAAACAAGACGTCAAGAAATCTAGTTGTGTCTCATGCAATCAGCTAAAGATAGAATAATAATGAAAAAATATAATAAATTAGAATAAAAGATCTCACAAATTCATCATGAGAAAAGCACATCCATCAGTGCACTTTGCTGCATCGGAACTCGTCCGACTGCTCAGGATGAAGCAACCTCCTTATAGACCAAATTCATATCACATTCCCTGGTATTAGTCCATTACTAGGATCAAGTGGTGCCTGGAAACAGTGGAAATGTCTTTCTATAGTTGCTAGGAATATCTTATAAGCTTGTTTGACGACTACTAATCCCTTTCAAAATTGCCTACTAATAATGACAATGTTGTTCAATCATCCATATATGTGTATATCAACATGCTGCACAACCATGCAACAACATCCTTTCACATGCTCAAGCGTCCAGCTTATGCATCATGGCACTTCTAACAAATATTAATATGCATCAATTATAGGCTATAATAGACGCATCAATATAAAATTGATTGCCAAAAGAAATATGAACTAATAACAGCATATTGAAATTTCATCATGTCAGCATACAGAGAATCTAGGTTTTATGAGGCACCTAACACAATATTGATCATCCAAATTGGATACAGAGTCCAAAAAAGTTATTATCGATTTAAAATTCAGTCCTTGAAATTTACAATCATTTCTTCATTACATTGCAAACCAGTCCCTAGCAGTCTTAATGGGCAGGAACTTAGGCAGCCACGTGGAACTTGGTCTCACAGGCAGGACCACATGGAGTTGGCCTGTCTGAGCTGAAGTGCATGAAGTTTAGACCACCCCCGTACTCAAATGCTTAAATTGGTAAAGGACAATTTGTATATTCCAGTGCTTAAATTGAGAACAAAACATTGTCAATACGGAAAGTGTGGTTTCCTTCATAAATCTAAGAGTTTCAACTTCATTCACAAGAAGACAGTCAGCTTCAAACTATCATGGTGGCAACCTGGTATTCATTAAGGTTTTGCATTTATAAAGAGAGAAATTTCAACTGAATTGACCGACCAGCAAGAGGAAAGAAGTGGTTCAAACTAATAACTTAAGAAAGAGAACAAAGTTTGATAAACAAAATATCCAAAAAATTGAAACCCAACCTCATTTCCCTTTTTTGGGTTTCGGGTTTGGTTTTGGATAGGAGGGACTTTAGTAAATTTATATAAAAGGTGACCAACCCTTGCCCTAAATCAAAAGCCTCATCATCCTGCTCAAAATCACCAAAGCATCCAACCATACCATCCAAAAGAATCCTACTTCTTATCGTTTGAAAAATTAACCAAAACTCGAAACCTATATTACCAAATATCCATAGTCAAATCAATTCAAAACTTCAGGTGTCCAATAACCTACATAAGTCTGATATCTTCCAGTAGACTTAAAACAAATGGGACAAGAATAGCAATTCCATGTGGAGTCTACATAAGTGATTATCAACAAGCAATTAACTCTATCGGCAATATCATCACAAATCTTCTCAACATTCTTCATTTTCTTACTACTTGTAAGCATCCAAAATCATCTTACATTCACAGAAAACGAAGTAAATGGCAGGAATTATTTGGTTGCAAACTGTAGATCATGTTATACAGATAGTGGAAAATTGGAACCTGGAAACATAACTTGCGGGTACAAAAGCTTATGCTATGCATTATGCATTTCCACGATCAAATGCAGTTCTGTTTTTGGGGACTCCATTATACAACTCAATGAGTTCTGGATACTCCTTGTAGCAGTTGACGAACTTCTCCACAAATTTCTTCTCTGAATATTTCACGTATGTAGACATACTAAGGTTACTGATGCAAACTCCCCTAGACTTCAGGCCTGTCACAATCTGATGCCTTGGCATCAACCTTTTCTCCAAACTGCACAACAAAATATCTGGCCGAAGTGCAAGATGAGATGGAGCACATCCGGCTTCATTTACCAAGAACTCCATCTTCCTCTGCAAACTCTTTAAAGAAAATCGCACAAACGTAGGAGCCTTTCTGAATGCAGCAAGGAAATCATCCTCGGACCACCCGAAGCCCTTGAAGAACTCCAAGTGAGCCTTGAAGTTCTTCTCGGAGACGCTCTGGAGCACACTCAGGATCAGGAGGAACATCCCCGAGGTGCGAGGTACTCCCAAACCCTCGACACGACTGATTAACGCCTTCAGGGTTTCAGCATTCCGGGTTATGAGGAGGTGATATTGCCGTAGGATCATTGAGAGCTTCTGATCCGTGATCCCGCAATCCCTTAGAATTTCAATGTTAGGCTGGATCGTCTTCTCGACGCTATAACCGAGAAACCACCTGTTTCTCTTCGATATCTTCATCAGTAAGTCGTTGGACCCGAGGAGGCCTTGCCATAATTGGATCTTGGACAAGATGGTCTGGGAATTGTCGCTGATGACGTCGTTATTTGATCTGACGAGGTGGGTGATGTCGGAGCAGGAGAAGCCCAGATCCTGCAGAGCTCGGAACTTTGGGGCCAGGGTCTTCTCCACGTCGAGAAGAAGCAACCGGGGGTTTGCAGATATGACCTTTTTCACCTGGGTGTTGTCAAAACCGTAGCTTTTAAATAAGCCAAGGACGGAGTCAGGCTGGTGGCGGGATTCGACGCGGCCAAGGAGCTTCGAGGCTTTGGCCGCCTGATCAGGATGGAAGCCACAGGTGCTTACCAGGTATTCAGCCATAAGGCTGCTCTCTGGAGCACCGGAGGCGGCGGAATAAGAATGGGTTGCGAGAAAAAGGGCAGCATCGGCCGGACGACAGCAAGGGACGAAGGCAAGGGCTTTGGACAAGAGAGAGACGTAGGGCGACCTATTCGTAAATGTCATCGTCTTCTTCTTTCTTCTTCTTCTTCTTTGTAGGTTCCTTCTCTTTACCAAAACCTAGGGAAGGTGGCGCAGCTGCGTATAGAGTAGCGCGTTTTGGCCGGAAGTACCTGCGTCTTAAACCCTAGAAGTGCGTTACCGTGTTCGACATTTTTTTTTTCGGGCGGATATTACTGCGACCGCAGGCATCTTTTTTTTCTTCGTCAACCTTTAGTTTGATGAGGGGAGAAAACACTTTTATTGCGTGCCAACTAAAGATAATAAAAGGTGTTCTTTTAGAAAAAAATTGCACTATTATTTTTTTTATCTTGGGTTCATTTTTTATAGTTAGGACAAAAATATACCCTTAATCTTCTATTAAAAACGACTTGATCAGCTATTAAAAAATTGATAATTAATTATCAAATTTTTAAAAAAATATAAAAAGCTATGCTAATCATTTTAAAATCAATGGATATGTATCGATTAATATCTATTTTTTATTTTAAAAACTTTATAATTAATTATCAAATTATAATTTATTTAAATAATATCTATTGTTAAGTCACATAAGTTAAAAATATAAGAGTGTTTTTTATCTATATAAGAAATACCTAAGTAAAAATGAATATGGAGGGTTTCATCTATTAAAAAAACTAATACTAGAAATTATTTTTTTTATAAAAGACCCAACATAAATGAATGAATGCTAGAAAACAACTTATTCGTCATAAAATTTGATGGATTAATACATATGCTATTCTAATTATAAGTTAAAGTCAATAATAAAAAATTCATGTAATCTTTAATGTCATCATAGCCATCAACTATGTATGATGTGAATGGCAAAACTATTCATTGTTAATCTACTCAATATATTTTCATTATATAACAGACAGAGATGAGACTTGCTACAAACATATGCTATCTATGAAACAAAACCCAAGACAACTTCTACCTAGAAATTAATAATCATTAGATGATCATGTTCATACTAAAAATAGAAAGTTATTCATCCCATAATCATTAATAATGTGCACCCTGATGATTACCTTTGATTTAGAATCAATTATATTTGATTTAACATATTGACAAGCATTGTAATTATTATAAATATTCTTCTATGGAATCAAATAGTTTGCGTAATATATCTCACCTTTATAAAGACTTCTTCTCATCTTTATTCTTTTTCAATATCGGAGAATTATTCTGTCAGCTTAAGGGATTTATATTTGATCTAGCTGGCTCTTTATGCAAAGTAATTCAAAATCTCTTTTCAATTTGTATCTCAAAATTGTTATAATTTTTAATGATTCTTTATAATTGAATAAGATATATAATAAAATTAATTAGATTTTCATAACGAATTTTAGTTAATAGAAAGGAGTATCAAAATATGGCCAAGTGGGAAAATATCTTATTAATTAATGAGTTAAGTAGGAGAATATCAAAATATATGACCCTTGATAATTGAATAAGATATATAATAAAACGAATATTAGCTAATAGAAAGAAAGTTCATATTATAATAGGATTCCTTATGGTACGCACTTGATGAGAGGACTCTCATAATTACTTATCATAGACCCTCTAATCTCGCATATAAATAGATATGACATCCTAGGTACTAATGACATGATGTTTATGTGATGTGATGATCGTGGACACATACACAAGATACGATAGGTGACATTGAGAGATTACGGTTTCTTTCTCATCCTCTCTTGTCTCTAAACTATTAATAACTATAGTCTTGTGAAAAGGTAGAAAGAGATTATAAGTGTTTAGTTCTCCTTGTAGATCGATATTTGATATAGATGATTTTGCCCCACACAAACTCATCTGCCACTAAGGCCAACAGGAGAGTTCCAGGTCACCAGCTCCGAAATGGCACCATAGTGCATTCTGATAACCTCCCTACATTATTAAGATCAAAGAATGATCAAGTGATTCAACTAATCTTATCCAAAGCCAGCTAGTAAAAGGCCTAGGGATCAAGTATAAAAAAAAACTTATTAACTCACGCTGAGAGGGGGGACTTTCTACATTATAACCTAGTCATACAGCTTACACTACTATCTTTTTCCTTTCGCTGCTGACTTAAGCATCGGAAGGGATGCGTTGGGCAACTCCCAATGCTAGCCTATCATGCAAGATTGCTAGTGGTCAAGAGACGACATCACTGTTAGGACACAACCATGCAACCACGCGACAATCCGAAATCAGGTGTTGCCAATCAGAAATCTTAAATTCGGGAAGCAGGGATGATACCGCATTACCAACAAAACCTGATAATAACCAGAAAAAATAAATTGATCTTGTTTAGCGAGCAATTTTAGAGGGCATAAAATCCTAGAACATATATAGTTCTACAAGTTGAAAGGATCTCAGTCCTTTTAGAGACAAAATCCCCCACAAAAAGTATCAAGCCTTGCAAAGAGCATCAGTCTTTTCTTACTGAAAGAACCTGACCCTATCCAGCAGCTAGTTCTGAGGCAGTACAGTACATGTATAATTCTTCGCTGATAACGAGTCAAGCCTTTGTTAGGAAAACATCTCTACGATGATCAACATGCGATAGGGTGCAAGTCATCTAAAACTTCTCTTGATCCCGATAACTCAACAAGAGTAAGCAGTGCTTCAGTTTAATTTAACCAAGTACCTACCTGCCAGAGACACTGCTGTTAATTCTCCAAGGCCAATAATGTATGAATACCTAAGAAAAAGCACAATGCAAAAGATTGGAACTAGGACACATACAACATTTACTGGAGATTAGCATGCTACAATACCTCAGGGAAGTTATATTGACGTATTTGTCCAGAGACAACAATACAACAAAGTCTTAAGAAAAGGAACACACCAAAATATTAAAAATCGGACGAATGGCTGAGACTAGCATGCTATACTATAACAGAATAGCATATATAAGAATCTGGAGAACCAAGGGCTGGAATCAAATTCGAGATTACAAGTTGCCATTAGGCAATAAATTTAGATATGCTCTATTGTCACATTGAAGCACAAGTTTGTAACATAAAAACAACCTGCATAATTTGACATATTAACTAGACATCCAGATCACCATTTTGTTTGATAGCTATTACAGCTTTGACAAAAATAAGACACCAAACAAAGGATGCAAAAGAAACATATAGTAGCAAAAGCCAAAAAAGTTGAAATGTGGATTTTCATAGTACATAAACCAGTATAACTACATATCATAAAAATAACCAAAGATTCTAACTGTTAGAAATATCTTGACGTCAATCTGACTGTGGGTAAAAAACATTTCAGGAAGGCTGAAATTGGTGTCATCTGACAGCGGACAAAATACATTTTGGGAAGGGAGAAATTGGCCTACAAGAAGTCAGTAAGTCTCATTTCTCTTTCATTACCAGAAGGCTGACAATGGTTGAATTCTCCCTAGCAAAGTAACTCCTAGAATGTTATTTCCTTTTCCAATTTGTTCCACATATCCTTACTAATGTAATCAAACTAGCACACAGCAGATGCCAACCTCTGGAAGGTAACACATACTAAAAGAGCAATTTCCAAGAACCTTATTAATCCACTTCTTTTGCACCAAACACTATGCAATTGGAGCTAACACCCCAAGTACTTTTTATTGATAAGAACAATTTATGATCGATACAAGACAACCTCTGGACAGTAACACCTACAAAAATAGCAATTTCCGAGATCACTGCTAATCCACTTCTTTTGCACCAAACACCCTGTAAATGGAGCTAACAATCAAGCACTTTTGATTGATAAGAACATTTTATGCACCGAACACTCAATATGACCCAACCCAAAAAATGAGAGGATCACACCCTCCGTAAACTTATGATCCAGACATCTGTAATGCACAGAGCACAATAATAATATTTATTGACAATAATGGAAAATGCATCCCATCAAGTCTCATCATTATTACTGGCGTACACATCTAACTGTACTTTTATTAAATTTCAGATAACAATCTTCGCATTGCTAGAACCGAACACTTCTCAATCCTTAGCTCCCCAGCTACGGATCATCTGAAATATGTAATTTTCAGATCGATAGGAATTATCTTAGTAGAAGCAAGATGTCAAGAAATCTAGTTGTGTCTCATGCAATCAGCAAAAGATAAGAATAATAATGAAAAAAGAGCATAACTTAGAATAAAAGATCTCACAAATTCATCATGAGAAAAACATATCCATTAGTGCACTTTGCTGCATCGGAACTCGTCCGACTGCTCAGGATGAAGCAACCTCCTTATAGACTAAATTCATATCACATTCCCTGCTATTAGTCCATTACTAGGATCAAGTGGTGCCCGGCAACAGTAGAAATACGTCTTTCTATAGATGCAAGGAATATCTTATAAGCTTGTTTGACGACTACTAATCCCTTTCAAAATTGCCTACAAATAATGACAATGTTGTTCAATCATCCATATATGTATATATCAACATGCTGCACAACCATGCAACAACATCCTTTCACATGCTCAAGCATCCAACTTATGCATCATGGCACTTCTTACAAATATTAATTATAGGCTACAATAGACGCATCAATATAAAATTGATTGGCAAAAGAAATATGATCTAATAACAGCATATTAAAATTTCATCATGTCAGCATAAAGAGAATCTAGGTTTTATGAGGCACCTAACACTATATTGATCATCCAAATTGGATACAGAGTCCAAAATAGTTATTATCGATTTACAATTCAGTCCTTGAAATTTACAATCATTTCTTCAATACATTGCAAACCAGTCCCTAGCAGTCTTAATGGGCAGGACCTTAGGCAGCCACGTGGAACTTGGTCTCACAGGCAGGACCACATGGAATTGGCCTGTCTGAGCTGAAGTGCATGAAGTTTAGACCACCCCCGTACTCAAATGCTTAAATTGGTGAAGGACAACTTGTACATTCCAGTGCTTAAATTGAGAACAAAACATTGACAATACGGAAAGTGTGGTTTCCTTCATAAATCTAAGAGTTTCAACTTCATTCTCGAGAAGACAGTCAGCTTCAAACTATCATGGTGGAAACCTGGTATTCATTAAGGTTTTGCATTTATAAAGACAGAAATTTCAACTGAATTGACCGATCAGCAAGAAGAAAGAAGTGGTTCAAACTAATCACTTAAGAAAGAGAACAAAATTTGATAAACAAAATATACAAAAAATTGAAACGCAACCTCATCTAGCTTTTTTGGGTTTTGGGTTTGGTTTTGGATAGGAGGGACTTTAGTAAATTTATATAAAAGGTGACCAACCCTTGCCCTAAATCAAAAGCCTCATCATCCAACTCAAAATCACCAAAGCATCCTACCATACCATCCAAAAGAATCCTACTTCTTATCATTTGAAAAAATAACCAAAACTCGAAACCTAACTTACCAAATATCCATAGTTAAATCAATCAAAACTTCAAGTGTCCAATAACCTACATAAGTCTGATATCTTCCAGTAGACTTAAAACCAATGGGACAAGAATAACAATTCCATGTGGCATCTACACAAGTGATTATCAACAAGCAATTAACTCTATCGGCAATATCATCACAAATCTTCTCAACATTGTTCATTTTCTTACTACATGTAAGCATCCAAACTCATCTTACATTCACAGAAAACGAAGTAAATGGCAGGAATTATTTGGTCGCAAACTGTAGATCATGTTATGCGGATAGTGGAAAATTGGAACCTGGAAACATAACTTGCTGGTACAAAGCTTGTGCTATGCATTATGCATTTCCACGATCAAATGCAGTTCTGTTTTTGGGGACTCCATTATAAAACTCAATGAGTTCTGGATACTCCTTGTAGCGGTTGACGAACTTCTCCACAAATTTCTTCTCTGAATATTTCACGTATGTAGACATACTAAGGTTACTGATGCAAACTCCCCTAGACTTCAGGCCTGTCACAATCTGATGCCTTGGCATCAACCTTTTCTCCAAACTGCACAACAAAATATCTGGCCGAAGTGCAAGATGAGATGGAGCACATCCGGCTTCATTTACCAAGAACTCCATCTTCCTCTGCAAACTCTTTAAAGAAATTTGCACAAACGTAGGAGCCTTTCTGAATGCAGCAAGGAAATCATCCTCGGACCACCCGAAGCCCTTGAAGAACTCCAAGTGAGCCTTGAAGTTATTCTCGGAGACGTTGTGGAGCACAGTCAGGGTCAAGGGGAACATCCCTGAGGTGCGAGCTACTCCCAAACCTTCGACACGACTGATTAACGCCTTCAGGGTTTCAGTATTCCCGGTTATGAGCAGGGGATATTGCCTTAGGATCATTGAGAGCTTCTGATCCGTCATCCCACAATCCCTTAGAATTTCATTGTTAGGCTGGATCGTCTTCTCGATGCTATACCCGAGAAACCTCCTGTTGTTCTTGCACAAGTTCATCAGTAAGTCGTTGGACCCGAGGACGCATTGCCATAATTGGATCTTGGACAAGATGTTCTGGGATTTGTGGCTGATGACGTGGTTATTCGATATGACGAGGTGGGTGATGTCGGAGCAGGAGAAGCCCAGATCCTGCAAAGCTCGGAACTTTGGGGCCAGGGTCTTCTCCACGTCGAGGAGAAGCCACCGGGGGTTTGCAGATATGACCTTTTTCACCTGGGTGTTGTCAAAACCGTAGCTTTTAAATAAGCCAAGGACGGAGTCAGGCTGGTGGCGGGATTCGACGTGGCCAAGGAGCTTCGAGGCTTTGGCCGCCTGATCAGGATCGAAGCCACAGGAGCTGACCAGGTATTCAGCCATAAGGCTGCTCTCTGGAGCACCGGAGGCGGCGGAGTAAGAATGGGTTGCGAGAAAAAGGGCAGCATCGGCCGGACGACAGCAAGGGACGAAGGCAAGGGCTTTGGACAAGAGAGAGACGTAGGGCGACCTATTCATCAATGTCATCGTCTTCTTCTTCTTCTTCTTCTTCTTTGTAGGTTCCTTCTCTTTACCAAAACCTAGCGAAGGTGGCGTAGCTGCGTATAGAGGAGCGCGATTAGGCCGGAAGTACCTGCGTCTTAAACCCTAGAAGTGCGTTACCGTGTTCGACATTTTTTTTTTCTGACGGAGATTACTGCGACCGCAGACGTCCTTTTTTTTCTTCGTCAACTTTTAGTTTGTTGAGGGGAGAAAAAACTTTTATTGCGTGCCAACTAAAGATAATAAACGGTGTTCTTTTAGAAAAAATTTGCACTATTATTTTTTTATCTAGGGTTTATTTTTCATAGTTAGAACAAAAATATACCCTTAATCTTCTATTAAAAATGACTTGATCAGCTATTAAAAAATTGATAATTAATTATCAAAATTCAAAAAAAATATAAAAAGCTATGCTAATCATTTTAAAATCAATAGATATGCATCGAAGATGATTAATATCTATTTTTATTTTAAAAACTTTTATAATTAATTATCAAATTATAATTTATTTAAATAATATCTATGATTAAGTTACATAAGTTAAAATATAAGAGTGATTTTTCTCTAAATAAAAATACCTAAGTAAAAAGGAATATGGAGGGTTTCATCGATAAGAAAACTAATACTATAAATTATTTTTTTATAAAAGACCCGACATATTTTAATGAATGTTAGAAAACAACTTATCCATCATAAAATTTGATGAATTAATATATATATGCTACTCTAATTATCAATTTAAAGTCAATAATAAAAAATTCATATAATCTTTAATGTCATTATAACCATCAACTATTTATGATGTGAATAGCAAAACTGCTCATTGTTCACTTAAAATCTACTCAATAGATTTTCAATAGATAGAGAACAGACAATGACTCGCAAACATGTCAACTATCTTATTAGAAACATACCCTATCTATGAAACAATGCCTAAGGCAACTTCTATCTAGAAATTAATAATAATTAGATGATCATGTTCACACTAAAAATAGAAAGACATTCATCCTATAATCATTAACTTATTATATCCATACCAAGATTAAGAAAGTATCCCGATGATTAACTTTGATTTAGAATCGATTATATTTGATTTAACATATTGACAACCATTGTAATTGGTATATATATCCTTCGACGGAATCAAATAATTTGGATAATATATCTCATGACTTCTTCTCACTCTTTATTATTTTTTAGTATTGGAGAATTATTCTCTCAGCTTAAGGGATTTATACTTGATTTAGCTAGCTCTTTATGCAAAGTAACTCAAAACATCTTTTCAATTTGTCGTATCAAAATTGTTAGAATACATGACTCTTTATAATTGAATAAGATATATAATAAAATTAATTGGATTTTGATGACGAATATTAGTCAATAGAAAGGAATATCAAAATATATGTCAAGTGAAAGAATATCTTATAAATTAATGGGCTAAGCGGGAGAATATCAAATATGTGACCCTTTTATAATTGAATAAGATATATAATAAAACTGATTAGATTCTGATAACGGATATTAACCAATAGAAAGAAAGTTTATATTATAGTAGGATTCCTTAGGAGGTGCCCTTGATGGGAGGAACTCTCTTAATTATTTATCACAGACTCTCTACTCTCGTCTATAAATAGATAGGACCTCATAGGGAATATTGACATGATGTTTATGTGATGTAATGGTCATGAATACATACACGAGATACGATAGGTGACATTGAGAGATTACGGTTCCTTTCTCATCCTCTCTTGTCTCTGAACCATTAATAACTATAATCTTGTGAAAGGGTAGAAAGAGATGAGTATTTAGTTCTCCTTGTAGATCGACATTTGATATAAATGATTTTGCCCCACATAAACTCATCTACCACTAAGGCCAACACCTATGGAGAGTTTCAGGTCATTAGCTTCGAAATGACACCATAGTGCCGATAACCATCCTACTTTATTAAGATCAAAGAATGATAAGGTGATTTTGCTAATCTTATCCAAGGCCAGCTAGTAAAAGGTCTAGGGATCAAGTATAAAAAGGAACTCATTAACTCACGCTGAGACGGGGGACTCTCTATACACTAACTTAGTCATATAGCTTACACTGCTATCTTTCCCCTTTCGCTGACTTAAGCATCGGAAGGAATGCGTTGGGCAACCCCTAATGCTGGCCTATCATGCAAGATTGCTGACGATCAAGAGATGACATCACTATTAGGACGCAACTATGCAACCATAAGATAATCCATCATTCGAGGACAGATGGATGACCCAACCCCAGGGAAGAATCTCGTAACTAAGAAGACTCCAAACCTCCTACCCGATCATCCTGAATCGGGTCCTCGCCAATAGAACGACATCTGATCGGACCGCCTATGCTGTCTCACTCATCAGGTCACCTACATCAGTCAAGAAAATGCACCTGGGTAAACTTGCACTTTCGATAGTGGATCAATCAGTTATCAGTCGACGGTACTCATGACACCATCAATATCCTTACAATATTCGAATCCGAGGATGGTGATCCTACATATATATAGAGAATTTTTCAGATAACTTTGAAAGGTATCTAATATATGTTATTTGATTTCAATCCCAATATTTAAATTAATATATAGCATATAATATATTTTATGCTTGGCACTTACTAAGTGCAATCTTTCCCTCTTCTTTCTATCCTTGCCCTGTTTCTATGTTGTCCCAAAAAGTCAAGTACCTTAAAAGCTTTTTCTTTGTCTCTGGAACATGGCCAAATTAAGTTAAGATTTTTGCAGTAGAGAAGAGTGGAACATAACTAAAATTAAAGCAAAACCAAGTGAAGAATTGGTAAATGAGTACTTATATTTTACCTTGATTCAAAGTATCGATGTTGAACCCATATCTTGCGAATGAAATAGGATGAATTCAACCTCAGTTGTAAAGTAAGAGAGGAGGTAAAAGAATGGAAGCCAGCCATGACCTTTTGCAAAGGAGACGATCATATGAATCCTTGTGAGTTTGGAGATTGGAGGTGGGGTAAGCGAACACCATCATTCACATACCCAATAATTGCACTAATATTAGATAAGATTCCAAGAGAAACTCTGTTTGATCTAAGTGGAGGAAGATAAAAGACACGAGACGGATGCGTTGATATATCATGAAGAAAGTTCCAAATGAGTTCCCATGATTTTTCCTTAGATTATTGAGGAATTCCAGGTTGCAAACAAAACAAGTACCTTTTGGAGTTCTTCGTACCTACACAATATCTTGTGACAGACAACTCTTTTAAGATCTTTGGCTATTTTCATTTAATAGAGTTAAGTTCGAAAGGTAAGTACTGCACAGACAAAGGATCATCAATGCACTTCGTTAACCCAAGAAACCAGACTGAGTTGTACTCATGTAAAGAATGATCATAAAATTAGCATTCTAAACCATGCACTGAGATGGAGCATTGTGGTGATGAGATTAAACTGACTAGCACAGAATAAAAAAAGCAAAGTTTTAGTTTCTATAGTGAAAATGATGGAAGGGGTGCTAATAACTTGTGAAATGTGTATGCTTTGATATGCATTTGATGGAGTTGTGTGCATGCATCAAAACCAAATTTTAGCAGATATCATTACTGATTTGCTAGTAATTAGCTCCACAAATTGTTATACCAGTTTGGGAAAAGAATTTGTACATGTCATAACATGTTAGAATAATAAACACCATGATCTTATAAAAGAAAAGTACTCGTTCTTTATTCCTATGTGGAAGGTCTCATGAAAAATTTGAATGATTTTCTGAAAAAACTTCACATTTTGCTTTTTGAAAAAAATATAAATATATATATATATATATATATTTTTCCAACATGAGCATATTGATCCAAGTGGTGCACTAGTCTAAATAGATAGATTTGATCATTTAAGGTTGGGAGTCCATTTAGATGATTTATAATATTTTCAAGTAGATTATATAGTATTTTTGTTGTGATGATCGAAACATTATAAGAGGTTAAATTTTTATCCCTATTTAGATGATATTACTTCTAAACTATTATAAATAATTATGAAACCTAGTATGATATATCAAATGATTTTTAGTATATTTGGATTTTGTTTGACTTACTTACATTGTTTTCTAATAACATTATAGTATTTTTATTGAGGTTATGCAGTGAAAAACACTACAAATGACATCATATTATGCATCTTTAGTTGTCATAGTTTATAGATCATTATGATATCAGATTTTTAGGCTTGTAATTAGTTTGATTGAGGTTAGGAGTTTATTTGGATCATTTACGGACTCCTTTACAATATTTTTCTTATGATGGCTAATAAAAACACTATAATAAACTAATTTTACTCTTATTTGGATGATATTATTGTTAAATTATTTTAAATATATGATATATCAAATGGTTTGTAGTATGTTTGGATTTCTCAGTTACAGTATTTTTAAATAACATTATAGTGTTTTTATAAGGTGTAAAGCAATTGAAAAATCTTTGATTATCGTTGATCGTAGATGTGTAGTTGGTTTGTCTGCGTTAGGAGTCTATTCGGGTTATTTATAATATTTTTATTATGATGATCAAAATATTATAAAAATTAATTTTTGATTCTCATTTTGATGATCAAACTACTGTGTAAATCATATGAATCAGATCATGCTACTGTACAAACCAATCCATCAACTTGGATTCAAACACTTGTTGTTGCTCAAGCAGGTTTTTGGGCTCATACCTTGTGAGTTCTTTCATCATGATGGGGGTTCTTTTGTCAAAATAATACATACTACACATCCCGCATGAAGTGATTTTGCACAAGGGACAATGCCTCCTGTGCCTCTTCTGTGATACCTATAGATCGGTCTATAAGGTATCTATGAAACCAGTGGGAAAAATATCATTGAGGCTGGTAAGAGATACTTTCAGTATTATTCAAAATAGAAGGCATTATTTGAGAAATAGAGAAATATGAGACATCTTTTAGGAAAAAAAAATAATAATAAAAAAGTGAGACTTCTTCGAAATCACCCGAAAACTTTTGCTCACTTGTTTTGTGCGCAGTAGTTGTAGGGTCTTCTAGACTTTGCAGCATCAAGAGAGTTCCTCTCCTCCGAACTCCTGTTTCCCAAACATCTCTACGATGATCAACATGCGTTAGGGTGCAAGTCATCCAAAACTTCTCTTGATCCCGATAACTCAACAAGAGTAAGCAGTGCTTCAGTTTAATTTGACCAAGTACGTACCTGCCAGAGACACTGCTGTTAATTCTCCAAGGCCAATAATGTATGAATAACTAAGAAAAAGCACAATGCAAAAGATTGGAAGATTATTTTGATGTATTTGTACAGAGAAAACAATACAACAAAGTCTTTAGAAAAGGAACACACCAAAAGATTAAAAATAGGACGAATGGCTGAGACTAGCATGCTATACTATATAAGAATCTGGAGAACCAAGGGTGGAATCAAATTCGAGATTACATGTTGCTATTAGGCAATAAATTTAGAGATGCTCGATTGTCACATTGAAGCACAAGTTTGTAACATAAAAAACAACCTGCATAATTTGACATATTAACCAGACTTCCAGATCAACTTTTTGTTTGATAGCTATTACAGCTTTGACAAAAATAAGACACCAAACAAAGGATGCAAAAGAAACATATAGAGTAGCAAAAGCCAAGAAAGTTGAAATGTGGATTTTCATAGTATAACTACATAGCATAAATGTAACCAAAGATTCTAACTCTTAGAAATATCTTGACTTGAGTCTGACTGTGGGTAAAACACATTTCAGGAAGGCTGAAATTGGTGTCATCTGACAGCGGACAAAATACATTTTGGGAAGGGAGAAATTGGCCTACAAGAAGTCAGCAAGTCTCATTTCTCTTTCATTACCTGAAGGCTGGCAATGGTTGAATTCTCCCTAGCAAAGTAACTCCTAGAATTATATTTCCTTTTCCAATTTGTTCAACATATCCTTGCTAATGTAATCAAACTAGCACACTGCAGATGCCAACCTCCGGACGGGAACACATACTAAAAGAGCAATTTCCAAGAACATAGTTAATCCACTTCTTTTGCACCAAACACTCTGCAAATGGAGCTAACACCCCAAGAATTTTTTATTGATAAGAACAATTTATGATCGATACAACACAACCTCTGGACAGTAACACCTACTAAAATATCAATTTCCAAGATCACTGCTAATCCACTTCTTTTGCACCAAACACCCTGTAAATGGAGCTAACAATCAAGTACTTTTGATTGATAAGAACATTTTATGCACCGAACACTCAATATGACCCAACCCAAAAAATGAGAGGATCGCACCCTCCGTAAACTTATGATCCAGACATCTGTAACGCACAGAGCACAATAATAATATTCATTGACAATAATGGAAAATGCATCCCATCAAGTCTCATCATTATTACTGGAGTACACATCTAACTGTGCTTTTATTAAATATCAGATAACAATCTTCACATTGCTAGAACTGAAAACTTCTCAATCCTTAGCTCCCCAGCTACGGATCATCTGAAATATGTACTTTTCAGATCGATAGGGATTATCTTAGTAGAAACAAGACGTCAAGAAATCTAGTTGTGTCCCACGCAATCAGCTAAAGATAAGAATAATAATGAAAAAAGAGCATAAATTAGGATAAAAGATCTCACAAATTCATCATGAGAAAAGCACATCCATCAGTGCACTTTGCTGCATCGGAACTCGTCCGAGGGATGAAGCTACCTCCTTATAGACTAAATTCATATCACATTACCTGCTATTAGTCCATTACTAGGATCAAGTGGTGCCCGGCAACAGTAGAAATACGCCTCTCTATAGATGCAAGGAATATCTTATAAGCTTGTTTGACGACTACTAATCCCTTTCAAAATTGCCTACTAATAATGACAATGTTGTTCAATCATCCATATATGTATATATCAACATGCTGCACAACCATGCAACAACAACCTTTCACATGCTCAAGCATCCAACTTATGCATCATGGCACTTCTAACAAATATTAATATGCGTCAATTATAGGCTAAAATAGACGCATCAATATAAAATTGATTGCCAAAAGAAATATGAACTAATAACAGCATATTAAAATTTCATCATGTCAGCATACAGAGAATCTAGGTATTATGAGGCACCTAACACTATATTGCTCATCCAAATTGGATACAGAGTTCAAAAAAGTTCTTATCGATTTACAATTCAGTCCTTGAAATTTACAATCATTTCTTCATTACATTGCAAACCAGTCCCTAGCAGTCTTAATGGGCAGGCCCTTAGGCAGCCACGTGGAACTTGGTCTCAAAGGCAGGACCACATGGAGTTGGCCTGTCTGAGCTGAAGTGCATGAAGTTTAGACCACCCCCGTACTCAAATGCTTAAATTGGTAAAGGACAACTTGTACATTCCAGTGCTTAAATTGAGAACAAAACATTGTCAATACGGAAAGTGTGGTTTCCTTCATAAATCTAAGAGTTACAACTTCATTCTCAAGAAGACAGTCAGCTTCAAACTATCATGGTGGCAACCTGGTATTCATTAAGGTTTTGCACTTATAAAGAGAGAAATTTCAACTGAATTGACCGATCAGCAAGAGGAAAGAAGTGGTTCAAACTAATCACTTAAGAAAGAGAACAAAGTTTGATAAACAAAATATACAAAAAATTGAAACGCAACCTCATCTACCTTTTTTGGGTTTTCGGTTTGGTTTAGGATAAGAGGGACTTTAGTAAATTTATATAAAAGGTGACCAACCCTTGCCCTAAATCAAAAGCCTCATCATCCAGCTCAAAATCACCAAAGCATCCTACCATACCATCCAAAAGAATCCTACTTCTTATCATTTGAAAAAATAACCAAATTTCGAAACCTAACTTACCAAATATCCATAGTTAAATCAATCAAAACTTCACGTGTCCAATAACCTACATAAGTCTGATATCTTCCAGTAGACTTAAAACGAATGGGACAAGAATAACAATTCCATGTGGCGTCTACACAAGTGATTATCAACAAGCAATTAACTCTATCGGCAATATCATCACAAATCTTCTCAACATTCTTCATTTTCTTACTACGTGTAAGCATCCAAACTCATCTTACATTCACAGAAAACAAAGTAAATGGCAGGAATTATTTGGTCGCAAACTGTAGATCATGTTATGCGGATAGTGGAAACTTGGAACCTGGAAACATAACTTGCTGGTACAAAAGCTTGTGCTATGCATTATGCATTTCCACGATCTAATGCAGTTCTGTTTTTGGGGACTCCATTATACAACTCAATGAGTTCTGGATACTCCTTGTAGCGGTTGACGAACTTCTCCACAAATTTCTTCTCTGGATATTTAGCGTATGTAGACATACTAAGGTTACTGATGCAAACTCCCCTAGACTTCAGGCCTGTCACAATCTGATGCCTTGGCATCAACCTTTTCTCCAAACTGCACAACAAAATATCTGGCCGAAGTGCAAGATGAGATGGAGCACATCCGGCTTCATTTACCAAGAACTCCATCTTCCTCTGCAAACTCTTTAAAGAAATTCGCACAAACGTAGGAGCCTTTCTGAATGCAGCAAGGAAATCATCCTCGGACCACCCGAAGCCCTTGAAGAACTCCAAGTGAGCCTTGAAGTTCTTCTCGGAGATGCTCTGGAGCACACTCAGGATCAGGAGGAACATCCCCGAGGTGCGAGGTACTCCCATACCGTCGACACGACTGATTAACGCCTTCAGGGTTTCAGCATTCTGGGTTATGAGGACGGGATATTGCCTTAGGATCATTGAGAGCTTCTGATCCGTGATCCCGCAATCCCTTAGAATTTCAATGTTAGGCTGGATCGTCTTCTCGATGCTATACCCGAGAAACCACCTGTTTCTCTTGCATATCTTCATCAGTAAGTCGTTGGACCCGAGGAGGCCTTGCCATAATTGGATCTTGGCCAAGATGTTCTGGGATTTGTGGCTGATGATGTGGTTATTCGATCTGACGAGGTGGGTGATGTCGGAGCAGGAGAAGCCCAGATCCTGCAAAGCTCGGAACTTTGGGGCCAGGGTCTTCTCCACGTCGAGGAGAAGCCACCGGGGGTTTGCAGATATGACCTTTTTCACCTGGGTGTTGTCAAAACCGTAGCTTTTAAATAAGCCAAGGACGGAGTCAGGCTGGTGGCGGGATTCGACGCGACCAAGGAGCTTCGAGGCTTTGGCCGCCTGATCAGGATGGAAGCCACAGGAGCTGACCAGGTATTCAGCCATAAGGCTGCTCTCTGGAGCACCGGAGGCGGCGGAATAAGAATGGGTTGCGAGAAAAATGGCAGCTTCGGCCGGACGACAGCAAGGGACGAATGCAAGGGCTTTGGACAAGAGCGAGACGTAGGGCGACCTATTCATCAATGCCATCGTCTTCTTCTTCTTCTTCTTTGTAGGTTCCTTCTCTTCGGCAAAACCTAGCGAAGGTGGCGTAGCTGCGTACAGAGGAGCGCGTTTAGGCCGGAAGTACCTGCGTCCTAAACCCTAGAAGTGCGTTGAGGGTTTTATTCGTCATTTTTCCGGGCGGAGATTACTGCGACCGCATGCGTCATTTTTTTTTATTCGCCAACTTTTAGTTTGTTGAGGGGAGAAAAAAATTTTATTGTGTAACAACTAAAGATAATAAAAGGTTTTCTTTTATAAAGATTTTTATTATTTTTTTTTGTCGGATATAATCCCTATATTTATTTTAGAGCGACGAAGGAGAGGACTTGCGAGAAAATAGACATCGTCGATCGGATGACGATGAGGGATGTAGACGAAAGCTTTAGACAAAAGAAAGAAAGAAGTAGGACGATCTATTCATCAAATGTCATCATCGTCGTCGTCATCTTCTTTGTAGGAGGTGTTGCCATGTCGGGGGTGCATTTTGATCGAAAAGACCTACATCCTAAACCCTATAACTATCTTACTGTGCTCGAGGAACTTTTCACGATCGGAGATTTCTACGATCGCGAGCTTTTTTTTCTTCGTCATATTTTATTGTAGACCAACTAAAATAAATAAATAGATGAATGACCACCGATGAACTACATATTAACCTCAATCCTCGAATTAATTGACAATTATGCTACCCAAATTATCAAATTCAATTAGCAATAATAAGAATATTAAAACCTAAATATCATCATAATGATTAACTATTTATTATCATAATTTGATTGGACTTGTGAAATACCAGAGAGATTATTTAGAAAATCTCCTCACCAAGGATCCAACGGAATCGTTTCACGTCAAACTTTACTATCTTCGATATCATGATAAAAATGTAAGTAGCTCCTCGGATGGAATTGGGGTGCAATATTCTTTGGTTTGAAGGATACGAAAGGATATAAACTATTTCGATTGATCTACCTCTCTAAGTGGGTGCTTCCATCGCGAAGGGAACATAAGGAGACAAACAAACACAATCAGCTGCCTCCTTATTGAAAACAACTACCACAGACATATGGTGACCATCAAAGAGAGCCCAAGGTAACTTCCTCCATAGTCAACTCTTAGCAGTCGAAACCAGCAACCAAAAGAGATAGACCTTCCACCACGCTTTGACTTTACCAACACACTATCTAATGCCCACATGACTCTCGGCAATTGATCACAACCGTAAAGCACACTCTACTCGAAATCTTTCGAATGAAGTTGTGATAAGATGACTTATATTTTTAAGTTAATGCTTAAATTATTTTATTAAATTAATTATGATATATTTGTTTACAATATTATTTTAAATAGGTCTGATATTTCCAAGAAGCTCCCATATTTGCACTCAGACAAAATCGATTTGAATACTCTCTGCCCCTTTTCTTTCCTATAATTAACAACTCTCTACGATATTTGTTTGCATATATCGTGGAATTCCAAGTTGCAGACAAAACAAGTAGCTTTGGGAGTTCTTCGTATCTACACAACAAAATCTTGTGATAGTATCTGCATTTGATAGAGTAAGTTCAAAAAGATAAGTATTTCACAGATAAAGGATCATCACTGCATTTCCCTAAACCAAGAAACCTATCATGAATTAGATTGATCATAATGTAGCATGCACTGAGATGGAACATTGTGGTGATGAGATTTGGTCTGACTAGCATAGAATAAAAAGAGCATAGTTTTAATTTTTGTGATGAAAAATGATGAAGGTTGGTAATTGTTAAGATTTAAAATAAAAAAGCTTAGATACAAATAAATTAAAAAATATATTCTTAAGTTACATTGAAAATTCATACAAGATTTAACGTGATTCGATAACTCCTATCCATATTCATAGATAAAATTAAATTTTTTATCATATAAATTAATTACAATATCCTTGAATTATTCTTAGTCAAATACAACTCCTCTTGTACACTCTCTCTCTCTCTCTCTCACGTAAACATGAAAAACTCTTCTTTTAAATATTTTTAGATCCATTAAAAGGGCACCTAGAATATCTTGTCTCTTTTTTACTAAAACTTTAAAGACTCAATATGTATTTATAAGCAAATCTCAATTCACTAAGGAGCTTCAATTTAATTAGAACTCTTCTAAGTAATTTAAGTCAAACTAGGAAATCCTAAAATACTTACCAGCCTTAAGAATGTCCACCATGGTGAGAATTTTGTCATATTATGCCTCTGCATAAATTGAACCATTAATTTAAATCTCACAACTATACAAACTGAATCAATTTCAACAAATATATCAATACATCATGTATAGTTAGAATCAAATCAATGATACTACTTGATATGAAAGAGAAACCTCCATCTAATCATTTTATATTTAATAGGATTTTTTCCCTTGCATCATCTATATTCTTGAAGTCATAAATATCACCTTTTGTTTTTTGCACTATAAACGAAGCTCATTATTATAAATGCCTACTATCTCCTACACGTATAATTTGTTTCCGGCCCTTTGAGATATTTACTATTCTTCCTTCTAAATGGTATAGTTCTCATTGTAATCTTTATTTCACTAAGACCATATAATCTTGAGCAACTCTTAGAATTATACCTCCAACCTTGTAGTCATCATTTTGAAAAACTAAAAGCTCAAAGACTTTAGATTCTTTCGTATATGTGAAATATAAGTCAAATACTCCAAAGTATATATCACTTTATCAAATATTTTAATATTCACTTTGTTAACACTCATGACATCCACCATCAAATCATCACCCAAACTTAATTTTCTAGTCAATTTATCATTTAGTAAGTCAAAATAATTCTTCTAAGCATAAACATAAATAATATAAGTAGAATCTAAAAATTAAACTCTTCTCGAAATATGCATCATTATCTTGGAAGATTGTGAGGATATCTATATCATCATATGTAACAAGAGAGTACTCACTAGTCTTTTCTTTATAATTTTTTTTCTTCAGATAATTTTATTTTATATGTCTATACTCTTTGCATTATAGCACAAAAATCATCCAAAGATTTAACTTTTGATCTCAACCTACTATATCGAGATATACTCTTATAAAAAAATTATTTTATCAACATCCATCTTAAGTATTTAATACCTCACTATCTATGTTCTCATATTTATCCTTTTTGCTAATAGCATAACACACTTCAATTTTTTCAGTTTGTTTTAGAATTACTATATATATATATATATATCATATAATATCATTTTTATAGAGTTGTTAAAGGAGACAGTGATCGATGTAAGAAGCAATAGCACCTCATCTTCTTCATCAATTTTCAAATCAACTTTCTTTAGTTGATCAAATATTTCTTTAAATGTGTTCAAATGCACTGCCAAGTCTCTTCTTCCTTTATCCTCAACTTATATAACTTTTACTTTATTTATAATTTACTAGTTAAGCTTTTAGCTAGATAAATATTTTCTAACTCAACCCGAATAATCACAACAAAGTCATCATCAATAATATTATTGATAATATAATCAATGATGCAAAGATAAATAATACTTAAATACTTTACCTCATGTTTCTTATGTCGCTCATCTTTTAGCTAGATAAATATTTTCTAACTCAACCCGAATAATCACAACAAAGTCATCATCAATAATATTATTGATAATATAATCAATGATGCAAAGATAAATAATACTTAAATACTTTACCTCATGTTTCTTATGTCGCTCATCTTTTATGGCTTATCTACTATAGTGTTCTTACTAGGTCTTGTTAAACAAAAATATCCGTCACCCTCCTTTATTATAAGATAAAATTATTTCTTCTATCAAAATTCTTCATAGAGAATCTAGTACGAACAATCGATGATATTTATGTTAAATTTATAATCACCGAATCTTTTAGCCTGTCATACCACTCGTCAATAGAGGAAAAAAAAATCAAAAACCAAATGAATATACTAAAAATTTGACGTAAGATGTAACGTAGTTTCAAAATGCCCTATTTGTATTCATGAAAAAAATCAAAATTTTAATATATGAAATCAATTATCAGATCCTTCGGTTAACCTTACTCAAGCATAATCCCTTATATACCCTCTAATATAATCTTCAAAATCATTTCTTTCAATCCTCTCAAGATCTACTAGAGAAATGGATAGAAGCATTCAAAATGTTTTACCTTCTACACTTACCCAAACCTTAAGATTGAAAATATATTTATAAGAATAAATTTTAATTCATTAACAAGTTTATTTAATTGTGACTCTCCAACTAATTTAAATATAATTAAAATTTTAAAAAATACTTATCAACCCTAACATTAATAACTAAACCTTAACATTAATAACCAATGAAATGTACATGCTTTCTATGCATTTGATGGTGTTGAGTGCATGCATTAAAACCAAATTTGCTAGTAATCAGTTCCACAAATTATTATATTAGCTTGGGAATAAAATTTGTACTTGTTATAGAATGTTAGCGCAATAAACACACCTGATTTTATAAAAGAAAAGTAATAGTAATTTTGTTCCTTCTTCCCAATAAGTCAAATCTTTCATTCTTGTGGTAAAATGGAAACATGGTTGGCACCACCTTGGAAGGTCCTCAAGAAAACTATTCTGCCTTGCTAATTCCTTGTTTTGTGCATCCTAGTAATAGGTCTTTTAGGCTTTGCAGCATCACTGATAGTTCCCCTCCTCTTTACCTAACAATGAGTATGAATCTTGCCTAGGACCAAAAATTCCATTTGGTGTCTGGTGGGCAGATGAATACCATTTGACCTTCACTTTGCATCTCAGTGGAACATAAAATCTAGTTAGCTAGAATTTGGTTGCTTTCAAGCTCTTTCTCTTTTTATCTTTTCTTAGAAATTGGTATATTCAATGTAGAAAAAGCATTGCAGTTTTTTTTCCTGTTTCTTTCTTTCTGTGGAAAAATAAAAGGATGGTGAGGATATGCACTTTTTGGTTTAGTTAAGTATTCTAAAAAATAATTAGAATAAGAATAGTGAAACGAAAGCAGAAAGGACCTATGCTGATATCAGAAATCAGAACAGATATCATGTGGTAAGTCCTGAAATGAACACCTATGCTGTGTACATCAAAGTCTTTAAAGTTTAAATTCCACATCATACTTCACTTGATCACCATCAATGTGGTGGAAACAAAATTAAAAGAAAGTTCACTTTGTTATGATGTAAAACAACATGTCACATTCTTGATTTGTTCTAATTACAAAAATTATGCTCAGAGATCTATACAGTTTCTTAGTCTAAAGTATATTAGAACATACAACAAATACAATAATAGCGAGCCATAATTTCTCAACAATTTGGGGGTCTGAAAGGTATGTTCAAAGATCCCTCTCTTTTAAATCTTGTGAGTTTGGTAGCTTCAAGGTTGAATTCATACTTCCAGAGGAAGTTTTGCCATTTTTGTAGTGCACATTGCAGTTTGAATTTGACTTTTGCCCTGTAATTTATTTGATTTGTCTTCTAAAGGATCGAAATGATTTGACATTTTGTAGTGCACATTACAGTTTAGATTCGATTATAAGACATGTCTCAGAATGAAAACACAAATACGTTTCTTTCTCAGGAAATAATACGAAGAACAAAAAGAGCAGATCGAACATCTGACTTATCAGAAATCTTAAATATGAGAAGCCGGGATGATACCACATTACCAAAAAAACCTGAGAATTATGATGAAAAATAAATTGATCTTCCTGTTTAGCAAGCAATTTTAGAGCATAGAATATCTACAATATATATAGTTCTACAAGTTAAAACGATCTCAGCCCTTCTAGAGACAAAATGCTCCACAAAAATTAACAAGCTTTGCAAAGAGCATCGGTCTTTTCCTACTGCAAGAACCTGACCCTATGAAACAACTACTTCGGAGGCAGGAAAGTATATGTATAATTCTTCACTGATAACGAGTTGAGAATTTATCAGAAAAACATCTCGATCAACATGCCTTGGGGTGCAAGTCCTCCAAAACTTCTCTTGACTCAACAAAGGTGAAGATTATTCAGGATGTTCCTATTTCTGTCTGAAGAATAAGCAGTGCTTCTGTTTAATTTGACAGAGTCCCTACCAGCAAAAGACGCTACCATTAATTCTCCAAGGACAATGATGCATCAAAACCTAAAAGAAAGCACAATGCAAAAGATTGGAACACAGATACATATGGGAGATTAGCATGCTACAATACCTCAGGGAAGATTATTTCGATGTATTTGCCCAGAGACAACAATACATCAAAACCTTAAAGATGGGGAATACACAAAAAGATTAAAACTCAGACATACGGCTGAGACTAGCAAACTATACTACAACAGAATAGCATAAAAGAGAATCTGGAGAACTATGGGCTGGAATCAAATTCCTGATCACATGCTGCTATTAGGCAATAAATCTATAGCTGCTCTATGGTATCATTGAAGCACAAGTTTATAACATAAAAACAACCTGCATAATTTGACATATTGACTAGACTTCCAGATCACCTTTTTGTTTTATAGCTCTTACAGCTTTGACAATAATAAGACACTCAATAAAGGATGAAAAAGAAACATACAGTAGCAAAAGCCAAAAAAGTTGAAATTGTGGATTTTCATAGTGCATAAAAACCAGTATAGCGACAAATCATAAATATAACTAAAGATTCATACTGTCAGAAATATCTTGACTTGAGTCTGAATGTGAGCAAAATACATTTTGGAAGGTTGAAATGGGTGTCAACTGACAGCGGACAAAATACATTTTGAGAAGGGAGAAATTGGCCTACAAGAAGCCAGCTAGTCTAATTTCACTTTCATTACCTGAAGTAATGGCACAATTCTCCCTAGCAAAGCAACTCCTAGAATTGTATTTCCTTTCCAATTTGTTCAACATATCCTTACTAATGTAATCAAACTAGCACACTGCAGATGCCAACCTCAGGAAGGTAACACATACTAAAAGAGCAATTTCCAAGAACCTTGTTAATCCACTTCTTTTGGACCAAACACTCTGCAAATGGAGCTAACACCCCAAGTATTTTTTATTGATGAGAACAATTTATGATCGATACAACACAACCTCTGGAGAGTAACACCTACTAAAATAGCAATTTCCGAGATCACTGCTAATCCACTTCTTTTGCACCAAACACCCTGTAAATGGAGCTAACAATCAAGTACTTTTGATTGATAAGAACATTTTATGCACCAAACACTCAATATGACCCAATCCACAAAATGAGAGGATCACACCCTCCATAAACTTATAAGCAGAACATCTGTAACGCACAGAGCACAATAATGATATTCATTGACAATAATTGAAAATACATCTCACCAAGTCTCATCATTATGACTGGAGTAAACATCTAACTATACTTTTATTAAATATCAGATAACAATCTTCACCTTGCTAGAACCGAACACTTCTCAATCCTTAGCTCCCCAGCTACGGATCATCTGAAATATGTAATTTTCACATCGATAGGGATTATCTTAGTAGAAACAAGATGTCAAGAAATCGAGTTGTCTCATGCAATCAGCTAAAGATAAGAATAATAATGAAAAACAAGCATAAATTAGAATAAAAGATCTCACAAATTCATCATGAGAAAAGCACATCCATCAGTGCACTTTGCTGCATCGGAACTCGTCGGACTGCTCGGGATGAAGCAACCTCCTTATAGACTAAATTCACATCACATTCCCTGCTATTAGTCCATTACTAGGATCAGTGGTGCCCGGCAACAGTAGAAATATATCTTTCTATAGATGCAAGGAATATCTTATAAGCTTGTTTGACGACTACTAATCCCTTTCAAAATTGCCTACTAATAATGACCATATTGTTCAATCATCCATATATGTATATATCAACATGCTGCACAACCATGCAACAACATCCTTTAACATGCTCAAGCGTCCAGCTTATGCATCATGGCACTTCTAACAAATATTAATATGCGTCAATTATAGGCTACAATAGACGCATCAATATAAAATTGATTGCCAAAAGAAATATGAACTAATAACAGCATATTAAAATTTCATCATGTCAGCATAAAGAGAATCTAGGTTTTATGAGGCACCTAACACTATATTGATCATCCAAATTGGATTCAGAGTCCAAAAATGTTATTATCGATTTACAATTCAGTCCTTGAAATTTACAATCATTTCTTCATTACATTGCAAACCAGTCCCTAGCAGTCTTAATGGGCAGGACCTTAGGCAGCCGCGTGGAGCTTGGTCGCTCAGGCCGGACCACATGGAGTTGGCCTGTCTGAACTGAAGTGCATGAAGTTTAGACCACCCCCGTATTCAAATGCTTAAATTGGCAAAGGACAACTTGTATATTCCAGCACTTAAATTGAAAATCACCAAAGCATCCTACCATACCATCCAAAAGAATCCTACTTCTTATCATTTGAAAAATTAACCAAAACTCGAAACCTAAATTACCAAATATCCATAGCCAAATCAATTCAAAACTTCAGGTGTCCAATAACCTACATAAGTCGGATATCTTCCAGTAGACTTAAAACGAATGGGACAAGAATAACAATTCCATGCCGCATCTACACAAGTGATTATCAACAAGCAATTAACTCTATCGGCAATATCATCACAAATCTTCTCAACATTCTTCATTTTCTTACTACATGTAAGCATCCAAACTCATCTTACATTCACAGAAAAGAAAGTAAATGGCAGGAATCATTTGGTTGCAAGCTGTAGATCATGTTATGCAGATAGTGGAAAATTGGAACTTGGAAACATAACTTGCTGGTACAAAAGCTTATGCTATGCATTATGCATTTCCACGATCAAAGTGCAGTTCTGTTTTTGGGGGCTGCATTATACAACTCAATGAGTTCTGGATACTCCTTGTAGCAGTTGACGAACTTCTCCACAAATTTCTTCTCTGGATATTTCACGTATGTAGAGATACTAAGGTTACTGATACAAACTCCCCTAGACTTCAGGCCTGTCACAATCTGATGCCTTGGCATCAACCTTTTCTCCAAACTGAACAACAAAATATCTGGCCGAAGTGCAAGATGAGAAGGAGCACATCCGGCTTCATTTACCAAGAACTCCATCTTACTCTGCAAACTCTTTAAAGAAAATCCCACAATCGTAGGATTCTTTCTGAATGCAGCAAGGAAATCATCCTCAGACCACCCGAAGCCCTTGAAGAACTCCAAGTGAGCCTTGAAATTCTTCTCGCTGATCGTGTAGACCACCTTGAGAGTTTCGGTGAACATCCCAGAGGCGCGAGCTACTCCCAAATTCTCGACACGACCGATTATTGCCTTCAGGGCTTCAGTCTTCTGGATTATGAGGCGGGGGTGGTGTCGTAGGATCATCGAGAGCTTCTGATCCGTGATCCCGCAATCCCTTAGAATCTCAATGTTAGGCTGGATCCTCTTCTCGATGCTATACCCGAGAAACCACCTGTTTCCCTTGCACAACTTCACCAAAAAGTCGTTGGACCCCAGGAGGCCTTGCCATAATTGGATCTTGGACAAGATGGTCTGCAATTTGTGGCCGATGACGCCGTTATTCGACCTGACGAGATGGGTGATGTCGGAGCAGGAGAAGCCCAGATCCTGCAAAGCTCGGAACTTTGGGGCCAGGGTCTTCTCCACGTCGAGGAGAAGCCACTGGGGTTTTGCAGATATGACCTTTTTCACCTGGGTGTTGTCAAAACCGTAGCTTTTAAAGAAGCCAAGGACGGAGTCAGGCTGGTGGCGGGATTCGATGCGGCCGAGGAGCTTCGAGGCCTTGGCCGCCTGATCAGGATCGAAGCCACAGGTGCTGACTAGGTATTCGGACATAAGGCTGCTCTGTGGAGCACCGGAGGCGGCGGAGTAAGAATGGGTTGCGAGAAAAAGGGCAGCATCGGCCGGACGACGGCAAGGGACGAAGGCAAGGGCTTTGGACAAGAGAGAGAAGTAGGGCGACCTATTCATCAATGTCATCTTCTACTTCTTCTTCTTCTTTGTAGGTTCCTTCTCTTCACCAAAACCTAACGAAGGTGGCGTAGCTGCGTATAGAGGAGCGCGTTTAGGCCGGAAGTACCTGCGTCCTAAACCCTAGAAGTGCGTTACCGTGTTCGTGATTTTCTTTTTCGGGCGGAGATTACTGCGACCGCAGGCGTCTTCTTTTTTTTTCCGTCAACTTTTAGTTTGTTGAGGGGAGAAAAAACTTTTATTGTGTGCCAACTAAAGATAATAAAAGGTGTGTTTTTAGAAAAAAAAATTCACTATTATTTTTTTATCCGATAGCATCCCTATATTTGTTTTTATTTAGGGTTTATTTTTTCTAGTTAGACAAAAAAATACCCTCAATCTTCTACTAAAAATGACTTCATCAGCTATTAAAAAATTGATAATTAATTATCAAAAGTTTTAAAAAATATAAAAAGCTATGCTAATCATCTTAAAATCATTAGATACGTACCGAAGATGATTAATATCTATTTTTATTTTTAAAAAAGTATAAATAATTATATAATTAAAAATTATTTAAATAATATCTATGATTAAATCACATAAGTAAAAATATAAGAGTATTTTTGTCTAAATAAAAAAATACCTAATGCTAAAAATTTTCTTTTGATAAAAGACCCAGCATACATATGTGAATGAATGCTAGAAAATAACTTATTCGTCATAAAATTTAATGGATTAATACATATGCTATTTTAATTATCAATTTAAAGTCAATAATAAAAAGTTTATGTAATCTTAAATATCATCATAACCATCAATTATTTATGATATAAAGAGCAAAACAGGTCATTGTTCACTTAAGAATTCTACTTAACGGATTTCCACCAAGTAGTGAACAGACAGAGACTTGCAAACACATCAACTATCCTATCCTACTACTGAGAATTACTACATACATATGTCGTCTACGAAACAAAGCTCAAAGCATCTTCTACCTAGAAATTAATAATAATTAGATGACCATGTTGATACTAAACATAGAAAGTCATTTGTTCTTCTATGATTAACTTATTATATACATGTCAAGTTTAGGAAGATGCATCCTAATAATTACTTTTGATTTAGAATTGATTATATTTGATTTAATATATTGACAAGCATTGTAACTAATATAAATATAACCTTATTTATAAATATAACTTAAAACCTCTTTTCAATTTGTTATCTCAAAAAACTCTTTGCAGACAAAGGATCATCAGTGCACTTCGTTAACCCAAGAAACCTGACTAAATTGTACTCATGTAAAGACTGATCATAAAGTTAGCATTCTAAACCATGCACTGAGATGGAGCATTGTGGTGATGAGATTAAACTGACTAGCACAGAATAAAAAGAGCAAAGTTTTAGTTTCTATAATGAAAATGATGGAAGGGGTGCTAATAACTTGTGGAATGTGTATGCTTTTATATGAAAATGAGTTGTGAGCATGCATCAAAACCAAATTTCAGTAGTCAGATATCATTAATAATTTGCTAGTAATTAGTTCCACAATTTGTTATACCAGCTTAGAAAAAGAATTTGTACATGTCATAACATGTTAGAACAATAAACACCATGATCTTATAAAAGAAAAGTACTAGTTCTTTATTCCTGTGTGGAAGGTCTCATGAAAAATTTGAACGATTTTATGATAAAATTTCACATTTTGCTTTTTGGAAAAATTATACATTTGAGTTAACCCATTATAGTGTTTAAGGTTGGGAGTCTATTTAGATGATTTATAATATTTTTGGGTAGATTTTATAGTATTTTTATTGTGATGATCGAAATATTGTAAGAGGTTAAATTTGTATCCCTATTTGGGTGATATTACTTCTAAACTATTATAAATACCTATGAAACCTAGTATGATATATCAAATGATTTTCAGTATATTTGGATTTTATTTGACTTACTTATATTGTTTTCTAATAATATTATAGTATTTTTAATTGAGGTTCTGAAAACACTACAGAGCTATTGAAAAACATTGCAAATGACATCATATTATGCATCTTTAGTTGTCATTGCATATAGAATTATGATATCAAATTTTTAGGCTTGTAATTAGTTAGTTTGATTGAGGTTAGGAGTTTATTTGGATCATTTACGGTATGCTTTACAATATTTTTCTTATGATGGCTAATAAAAACACTATAAAAAAACTAATTTTTTACTTCTATTTGGATTATATTATTATTAAATTATTATAAATACATAGTATAATATATCAAATAACGTTATAGTGTTTTCGTAAGTTGTAAAGTTATTGAAAATAGTACTTTTCAATTGTTCATTTTTTATTATCGTTGATCGTAGATCATTTTTAGGCTGTCTAGATGGTTTGACTGAGGTTAGGTGTCTATTCGGGCCATTTATAATATTTTTATTGTAATGATCAAAATACTATAAAAATTATTCTTTGATCCTCATTTTGATGATCAAACTACTATGTAAATCATATAAATCAGATCATGCTACTGTACAAACCAATCCTTCAACTTGGATTCACACACCCTATAGATCGGTCTATAAGATATCTATGAAACCAGTGGGAAAAATATCATTCAAAATAGAAGGGAGAAACGTGAGACATCATTTAGGAAAATAATAATAATAATAAAAGTGAGCCTTCTTCCCGAAATCGCCCGAAAACTTTTGCTGACTAACGAATTCCTTGTTTTGTGCGCTGTAGTAGTAGTAGTAGGGTTTTTTAGACTTTGCAGCATCAGAGAGTTGCTCTCCTCCCAACTCCTGTTTACCTAACAATGAGCACGCAAATATATATATATATATATATATATATATATATGACCAAAAATTCCATTTGGTTATCTGCAAAATATGGCTGCAGACACTAAATCCGGTGAAGAAATGAGTGACATTTGCCCTTCACTTGCATCTCATAGGAACAAAAGAAGGGGAAAAGAATCCGGGCATAAAATCTAGTTAGCTAGAATTTGGTTGCTTTCATCTCCAGAATCTCTCTTCTTATTTTTTTCTTAAAGATCAGTAGATTCAATATACAAGGCATTACAGTTATCTTCCTTTCTTTTCTTTTGGAAAAACCAAAGGATGGTGAGAATATGCATAATTTGGTTATATATTCACAATAATGATGAGAATAAGAACAATGAAATGAAAGCAGAAAGGACCAACATAGACCAATAACTATGTTTTCAGAAATAACAACTGATAAGTCGTCAAATGAACAGCTGTGCTGTGTGCATTAGTCTTTATAAAGTATAAATTCCACATCACTTGATCACCATCAATATGGTGGAAACAAATTTAAAACAAAGATCAGTTTGATATGATGTAAAACAAGATATCTCATTCTTGGTTTGATCTAATTACAAAAATTTATGCTCAGATCTATATCATTTCTTAGTCTAAAGTATATTTGAACACAAAACAATAACAATAATTGCAAGCCATAATGAGCCGATTCAACATCTCACCTATCAGAAATCTTAAATACGGGAAGCAGGGATGATACCGCATTACCAACAAAACTTGATAAAAATGAGAAAAAATAAATTGATCTTCTTGTTTAGCAAGCAATTTTAGAGCACATAAAAAACCTAGAACATACATAGTTCTGAAAGGATCTCAGTCCTTTTAGAGACAAAATCCCCCACAAAAAGTATCAAGCCTTGCAAAGAGCATCAGTCTTTTCCTACTGAAAGAAACTGAACCTATCCAGCAGCTAGTTCTGAGGCAGTACAGTACATGTATAATTCTTCGCTGATAACGAGTCAAGCATTTGTTAGGAAAACATCTCTACGATGATCAACATGCGATAGGGTGCAAGTCATCTAAAACTTCTCTTGATCCCGATAACTCAACAAGAGTAAGCAGTGCTTCAGTTTAATTTAACCAAGTACCTACCTGCGAGAGACACTGCTGTTAATTCTCCAAGGCCAATAATGTATGAATACCTAAGGAAAAGCACAATGCAAAAGATTGGAACTAGGACACAAAACATTTACTGGAGATTAGCATGCAACAATACCTCAGGGAAGATTATTTTGACGTATTTGTCCAGAGATAACAATACAACAAATTCTTAAGAAAAGAAACAGAATAGCATATATAAGAATCTGGAGAACCAAGGGCTGGAATCAAATTCGAGATTACATGTTGCTATTAGGCAATAAAGTTAAAGATGCTCTATTGTCACATTGAAGCACAAGTTTGTAACATAAAAACAACCTGCATAATTTGACATATTAACTAGACTTCCAGATCACAATTTTGTTTTATAGCTATTACAGCTTTGACAATAATAAGACACCGAACAAAGGATGCAAAAGAAACATATAGTAGCAAAAGCCAAAAAAGTTGAAATGTGGATTTTCATAGTACATAAACCAGTATAACTACATATCATGGATATAACCAAAGATTCTAACAGTCAGAAATATCTTGACTTGAATCTGACTGTGGGTAAAATACATTTCAGGAAGGCTGAAATTGGTGTCATCTGAGAGCGGACAAAATACATTTTGGGAAGGGAGAAATTGGCCTACAAGAAGTCAGCAAGTCTCATTTCTCTTTCATTACCTCAAGACTGGCAATGGTTGAATTCTACCTAGCAAAGTAACTCCTAGAATTATATTTACTTTTCCAATTTGTTCAACATATCCTTACCAATGTAATCAAACTTGCACACTGCAGATGCCAACCTCTGGAAGGTAACACATACTAAAAGAGAAATTTCCAAGAACCTTGTTAATCCACTTCTTTTGCACCAAACACTCTGCAAATGGAGCTAACACCCCAAGTATTTTTTATTGATAAGAACAATTTATGCTCGATACAACACAACCTCTGGACACTAACACCTACTAAAATATCAATTTCCAAGATCACTGCTAATCCACTTCTTTTGCACCAAACACCCTGTAAATGGAGCTAACAATCAAGTACTTTTGATTGATAAGAACATTTTATGCACCGAACACTCAATATGACCCAACCCAAAAAATGAGAGGATCACACCCTCCGTAAACTTATGATCCAGACATCTGTAACGCACAGAGCACAATAATAATATTCATTGACAATAATGGAAAATGCATCCCATCAAGTGTCATCATTATTACTGGACTAAACATCAAACTATACTTTTATTAAATATCATATAACAATCTTCACCTTGCTAGAACCGAACACTTCTCAATCCTTAGTTCCCCAGCTATGGATCATCTGAAATATGTAATTTTCAGATCGATAGGGATTATCTCAGTAGAAACAAGATGTCAAGAAATCTAGTTGTGTCTCATGCAATCAGCAAAAGATAAGAATAATAATGAAAAAAGAGCATAACATAGAATAAAAGATCTCACAAATTCATCATGAGAAAAGCACATCCATTAGTGCACTTTGCTGCATCGGAACTCGTCCGACTGCTCAGGATGAAGCAACCTCCTTATAGACTAAATTCATATCACATTCCCTGCTATTAGTCCATTACTAGGATCAAGTGGTGCCCGGCAACAGTAGAAATAAGTCTTTCTATAGATGCAAGGAATATCTTATAAGCTTGTTTCACGACTACTAATCCCTTTCAAAATTGCCTACTAATAATGACAGTGTTGTCCAATCATCCATCTATGTATATATCAACATGCTGCACGACCATGCAACAACAACCTTTCACAGGCTCAAGTGTCCAACTTATGCATCATGGCACTTCTAACAAATATTAATATGCGTCAATTATAGGCTACAATAGATGCATCAATATAAAATTGATTGCCAAAAGAAATATGAACTAATAACAGCATATTAAAATTTCATCATGTCAGCATAAAGAGAATCTAGGTTTATGAGGCACCTAACACTATATTGATCATCCAAATTGGATACAGAGTCCAAAAAAGTTATTATCGATTTACAATTCAGTCCTTGAAATTTACAATCATTTCTTCAATACATTGCAAACCAGTCCCTAGCAGTCTTAATGGGCAGGACCTTATGCAGCCATGTGGAACTTGGTCGCTCAGGCCGGACCACATGGAGTTGGCCAGTCTGAGCTGAAGTGCATGAAGTTTAGACCACCCCCATATTCAAATGCTTAAATTGGTAAAGGACAACTTGTATATTCCAGTGCTTAAATTGAGAACAAAACATTGTCAATACGGAAAGTGTGGTTTCCTTCATAAATCTAAGAGTTACAACTTCATTCTCAAGAAGACAGTCAGCTTCAAAGTATCATGGTGGCAACCTGGTATTCATTAAGGTTTTGCATTTATCAAGAGAGAAATTTCAACTGAATTGACCGATTAGCAAGAGGAAAGAAGTGATTCAAACTAATCACTTAAGAAAGAGAACAAAATTTGATAAACAAAATATACAAAAAATTGAAACCCAACCTCATTTCCCTTTTTTGGGTTTCGGGTTTGGTTTTGGATAGGAGGTACTTTAGTAAATTTATATAAAAGGTGACCAACCCTTGCCCTAAATCAAAAGCCTCATCATCCAGCTCAAAATCACCAAAGCATCCAACCATACCATCCAAAAGAATCCTACTTCTTATCATTTGAAAAATTAACCAAAACTCGAAACCTAAATTACCAAATATCCATAGTCAAATCAATTCAAAACTTCAGGTGTCCAATAACCTGCATAAGTCTGATATCTTCCAGTAGACTTAAAACGAATGGGACAAGAATAACAATTCTATGTGGCGTCAACACAAGTGATTATCAACAAGCAATTAACTCTATCGGCAATATCATCACAAATATTCTCAACATTCTTCATTTTCTTACTACATGTAAGCATCCAAACTCATCTTACATTCACAGAAAACGAAGTAAATGGCAGGAATTATTTGGTTGAAAACTGTAGATCATGTTATGCAGATAGTGGAAAATTGGAACCTGGAAACATAACTTGCGGGTACAAAAGCTTATGCTATGCATTATGCATTTCCACGAACAAATGCAGTTCTGTTTTTGGGGACTCCATTATACAACTCAATGAGTTCTGGATACTCCTTGTAGCAGTTGACGAACTTCTCCACAAATTTCTTCTCTGGATATTTCACGTATGTAGACATACTAAGGTTACTGATGCAAACTCCCCTAGACTTCAGGCCTGTCACAATCTGATGCCTTGGCATCAACCTTTTCTCCAAACTGCACAACAAAATATCTGGCCGAAGTGCAAGATGAGATGGAGCACATCCGGCTTCATTTACCAAGAACTCCATCTTCCTCTGCAAACTCTTTAAAGATAATCCCACAAGCGTAGGAACCTTTCTGAATGCAGCAAGGAAATCATCCTCGGACCACCCGAAGCCCTTGAAGAACTCCAAGTGAGCCTTGAAGTTCTTCTCGGTGATTCTCTGGAGCACACACAGGGTAAGGGGGAAGATCCCTGAGGTGCGAGGTACTCCCAAACCCTCGACACGACTGATTAACGCCTTCAGGGTTTCAGCATTCCGGGTTATAAGGAGGGGGCGGTGCCGTATGATCATTGAGAGCTTCTGATCCGTGATCCCGCAATCCCTTAGAATTTCAATGTTAGGCTGGATCGTCTTCTCGATGCTATACCCGAGAAACCTCCTGTTTTTCTTGCACAAGTTTACCAAAAAGTCGTTGGACTCGAGGAGGTCTTGCCATAATTGGATCTTGGACAAGATGTTCTCGGATTTGTCGCTGGTGACGTCGTTATTCGATCTGACGAGGTGGGTGATGTCGGAGCAGGAGAAGCCCAGATCCTGCAAAGCTCGGAACTTTGGAGCCAGGGTCTTCTCCACGTCGAGGAGAAGCCACCGGGGGTTTGCAGATATGACCTTTTTCACCTGGGTGTTGTCAAAACCGTAGCTTTTAAATAAGCCAAGGACGGAGTCAGGCTGGTGGCGGGATTCGACGCGGCCAAGGAGCTTCGAGGCTTTGGCCGCCTGATCTGGATCGAAGCCACAGGAGCTGACCAGGTATTCAGCCATAAGGCTGCTCTGTGGAGCACCGGAGGTGGCGGAGTAAGAATGGGTTGCGAGAAAAAGGGCAGCATCGGCCGGACGACAGCAAGGGACGAAGGCAACGGCTTTGGACAAGAGAGAGACGTAGGGCGACCTATTCATCAATGTCATCGTCTTCTTCTTCTTCTTCTTCTTCTTCTTTGTAGGTTCCTTCTCTTCCCCAAAACCTAGCGAAGGTGGCGTAGCTGCGTATAGAAGAGCGCGTCTAGGCTGGAAGTACCTGCGTCTTAAACCCTATAAGTGCGTTACCGTGTTCGAGAATTTTTTTTCGGGCGGAGATTACTGCGACCGCAGGCGTCTTTTTTTTGCTTCGTCAACTTTTAGTTTGTTGAGGGGAGAAAAAACTTTTATTGCGTGCCAACTAAAGATAATAATTGGTGTTCTCTTAGAAAAAAATTGCACTATTATTTTTTTATCGGATAGCATCCCTATATTTATTTTTATCTAGGGTTTATTTTTTATAGTATGAACAAAAATATACCCTTAATCTTCTATTAAAAATGGCTTGATCAGCTATTAAAAAATTGATAATTAATTATCATAAATTTTAAAAAATATATAAAAAGCTATGCTAATCATTTTAAAATCAATAGATATGCATCGAAGATGATTAATATCTATTTTTTATTTTAAATTTTTTATAATTAATTATCAAATTATAATTTATTTAAATAATATCTATGATTAAGTCACATAAGCAAAAAATATAAGAGTGTTTTTTGTCTAAATAAAAAAACCTAAGTAAAAATGAATATGGAAGGTTTCATCAATAAAAAAAAATAATACTAGAATTTTTTCTTTTATAAAAGACCCAACATGCATGAATTACCGCTAGAAATCAACTTATTCATCATAAAATTTGATGGATTAATACCTATGCTACTCTAGTTATCAAGTTTAAGTCAACAATAAAAAGTTCATGTAATCTTAAATATCATCATAAGCATCAACTATTTATGATATGAATGGCAAAATTGCTCATTGTTCACTTGAGAATTTACTCAATAGATTTTTATCAAATAGGGAACTGATAGAGACTCCCAAACACGTCAACTATCTTACTACTGAGAATTGCTACAAACATATGCTATTTATGAAACAAAGCCTCGAGCAACTTCTATCTAGAAATTAATAGTAATTAGATGATCATGTTCACCCTAAAAATAGAAAGTCATTCATCTCACAATTATTAACTTATTATATCCATACTAAGATGAAGAAGGTGCATCCTGATTTAGAATTGATTATATTTGATTAACATATTGACAAGCATTATAATTAGTATAAATATCCTTTTACGGAATTAAATAGTTTGAGTAATATATCTCACGTTTATAAAGGTTTCTTCTCACTCTTTATTATTTATCAGTATTGGAGAATTATTCTCTCAGCTTAAGGGATTTATACTTAATCTAGCTAGCTCTTTATGCAAAGTAACTCAAAACAACTTTTCAAATTGTCATATCAAAATTGTTAGAATACAGGACTCTTTATAATTGAATAAGATATATAATAAAATTAATTAGATTTTGATTACGAATATTAATCTATAAAAAGGAATATCAAACTATGGGCCAAGATAGAGAATATATGAGCTAAGTGGGAGAATATCAAAATATGTGACCCTTTATAATTGAATAAGATATATAATAAAATTGATTGAATTCTGATAACGGATATTAGCCAATATAAAGGATGTTCAGATTATAGTATGATTCCTTAAGGGACGCTCTTGATAGGAGAAACTCTCCTAATTACTTATCATTGACCCTCAACTCTCACCTATAAATAGATCGGACCTCCTAGGGGCTAATGACATGATGTTTATATGATGTGACGGTCATGGACACATACACGAGATACTATATGTGACATTGAGAGATTACGATTCTTTTTTCATCCTCTCTTGTCTCTGAAACATTAATAACTATAGTCTTGTGAAAAGGTAGAAAGAGATGAATGTTTGGTTCTCCTTGTATATTGACATTTGATAGAGACGATTTTGCCCTACGCCAACTCATCTGTCACCAAGGCCGACACCTATGGAGAGTTCCAGGTCACCAGCTCCGAAATGGCACCATAGTGTATTCTGATAACCACCCTACCTTATTAAGATCAAAGAATGATCTAAGTGATTTAACTAATCTTATCCGAGGCCAACCAGTAAAATGCCTAGGGAATAAGTATAAAAAGGAACCTATTAGCTCACGTTGAGAGGGGGGACTCTCTACACACTAACCTAGTCATACATCTTACACTATTATCTTTTTCCTTTCGCTGACTTAAGCATCGAAGAGGATGTGCTAGGCAACCCTGGCCTGTTATGCAAGATCGTTGGCGATCAAGAGACGACATCACTATTAGGATGCAGCCACGCAACCATGAGACAATCTTTCATTCGAGGACACATAGATGACCCAACCCTAGGGAAGAACCTCGCAACTAGGAAGACTCCAAACCTCCTACCCGATCATCTCGAATCAGGTCTTCGCCAATAGAATGATGTCTAACCGAACCACTTATGTTGTCTCACTCATAAGTCACCCACATTAGTTAGGAAAAGACATCCGGATGAATTTGCACCTTTGATAATGGATCAATCGTGCTGAGTTATCAATCGACGGTACTCGTGATACAATCAATATCCTTACAATATTCGAATTCGAGGATTATGATCCTACATATTAGATAGATAAGTGGTTCCTCCTGATCAGAAGCTCTCAATGATCCTACGGCAATATCCCCTCCTCATAACCCGGAATGCTGAAACCCTGAAGGCGTTAATCAGTCGTGTCGAGGGTTTGGGAGTACCTCGCACCTCGGGGATGTTCCTCCTGATCCTGAGTGTGCTCCAGAGCATCTCCGAGAAGAACTTCAAGGCTCACTTGGAGTTCTTCAAGGGCTTCGGGTGGTCCGAGGATGATTTCCTTGCTGCATTCAGAAAGGCTCCTACGTTTGTGCGATTTTCTTTAAAGACTTTGCAGAGGAAGATGGAGTTCTTGGTAAATGAAGCCAGATGTGCTCCATCTTATCTTGCACTTCGGCCAGTTATTTTGTTGATGAGTTTGGAGAAAAGGTTGATGCCAAGGCATCGGATTGTGACAGGCCTGAAGTCTAGGGGAGTTTGCATCAGTAACCTTAGTATGTCTACATACATGAAATATCCAGAGAAGAAATTTGTGGAGAAGTTCGTCAACTGCTACAAGGAGTATCCAGAACTCATTGAGTTGTATAATGTAGCCCCCAAACACAGAACTGCACTTTGATCGTGAAAATGCATAATGCATAGCACAAGCTTTTGTACCAGCAAGTTATGTTTCCAGGTTCCAATTTTCCACTATCTGCATAACATGATCTACAGTTTGCAACCAAATAATTCCTGCCATTTACTTCGTTTTCTGTGAATGTGAGATGAGTTTGGATGCTTACATGTAGTAAGAAAATGAAGAATATTGAGAAGATTTGCGATGATATTGCCGATAGAGTTAAATGCTTGTTGATAATCACTTATGTAGACGCCACATGGAATTGTTATTCTTGTCCCATTCGTTTTAAGTCTACCGGAAGATATCAGACTTATGTAGGTTATTGGACACCTGAAGTTTTGAATTGATTTGACTATGGATATTTGGTAATTTAGGTTTCGAGTTTTGGTTAATTTTTCAAATGATAAGAAGTAGGATTCTTTTGGATGGTACGGTAGGATGCTTTGGTGATTTTGAGCTGGATGATGAGGCTTTTGATTTAGGGCAAGGGTTGGTCATCTTTTATATAAATTTATTAAAGCCTCTCCTATCCAAATCCAAACCCAAAACCCAAAAAAGGGAAATGAGGTTGGGTTTCAATTTTTTGTATATTTTGTTTATCAAATTTTGTTCTCTTTCTTAAGTGATTAGTTTGAACCACTTCTTTCCTCTTGCTGATCGGTCAATTCAGTTGAAATTTCTCTCTTTATAAATGCAAAACCTTAATGAATACCTGGTTGCCACCATGATAGTTTGAAGCTGACTGTCTTCTTGAGAATGAAGTTGTAACTCTTAGATTTATGAAGGAAACCACACTTTCCGTATTGACAATGTTTTGTTCTCAATTTAAGCACTGGAATATACAAGTTGTCCTTTACCAATTTAAGCATTTGAATACGGGGGTGGTCTAAACTTCATGCACTTCAGCTCAGACTGGCCAACTCCATGTGGTCCGGCCTGAGCGACCAAGTTCCACGTGGCTGCATAAGGTCCTGCCCATTAAGACTGCTAGGGACTGGTTTGCAATTTATTGAAGAAATGATTGTAAATTTCAAGGACTGAATTGTAAATCGATAATAACTTTTTTGGACTCTGTATCCAATTTGGATGATCAATATAGTGTTAGGTGCCTCATAAACCTAGATTCTCTTTATGCTGACATGATGAAATTTTAATATGCTGTTATTAGTTCATATTTCTTTTGGCAATCAATTTTATATTGATGCATCTATTGTAGCCTATAATTGACGCATATTAATATTTGTTAGAAGTGCCATGATGCATAAGTTGGACACTTGAGCCTGTGAAAGGTTGTTGTTGCATGGTCGTGCAGCATGTTGATATATACATAGATGGATGATTGGACAACACTGTCATTATTAGTAGGCAATTTTGAAAGGGATTAGTAGTCGTGAAACAAGCTTATAAGATATTCCTTGCATCTATAGAAAGACTTATTTCTACTGTTGCCGGGCACCACTTGATCCTAGTAATGGACTAATAGCAGGGAATGTGATATGAATTTAGTCTATAAGGAGGTTGCTTCATCCTGAGCAGTCGGACGAGTTCCGATGCAGCAAAGTGCACTAATGGATGTGCTTTTCTCATGATGAATTTGTGAGATCTTTTATTCTATGTTATGCTCTTTTTTCATTATTATTCTTATCTTTTGCTGATTGCATGAGACACAACTAGATTTCTTGACATCTTGTTTCTACTGAGATAATCCCTATCGATCTGAAAATTACATATTTCAGATGATCCATAGCTGGGGAACTAAGGATTGAGAAGTGTTCGGTTCTAGCAAGGTGAAGATTGTTATATGATATTTAATAAAAGTATAGTTTGATGTTTAGTCCAGTAATAATGATGACACTTGATGGGATGCATTTTCCATTATTGTCAATGAATATTATTATTGTGCTCTGTGCATTCCAGATGTCTGGATCATAAGTTTACGGAGGGTGTGATCCTCTCATTTTTTGGGTTGGGTCATATTGAGTGTTTGGTGCAAAAAATGTTCTTATCAATCAAAAGTACTTGATTGTTAGCTCCATTTACAGAGTGTTTGGTGCAAAAGAAGTGGATTAGCAGTGATCTCGGAAATTGCTATTTTAGTAGGTGTTAGTGTCCAGAGGTTGTGTTGTATCGATCATAAATTGTTCTTATCAATAAAAAATACTTGGGGTGTTAGCTCCTTTTGCGGAGTGTTTGGTGCAAAAGAAGTGGATTAACAAGGTTCTTGGAAATTGCTCTTTTAGTATGTGTTAACTTCCAGAGGTTGGCATATGCAGTGTGCTAGTTTGATTACATTAGTAAGGATATGTTGAACAAATTGGAAAAGGAAATATATTGCCTTCAGGTAATATATTCTAGGAGTTACTTTGCTAGGGAGAATTCAACCATTGCCTGCCTTCAGGTAATGAAAGAGAAATGAGACTTGTGCTTCAATGTGACAATAGAGCATCTCTAAATTTATTGCCTAATGGCAACATGTAATCTCGAATTTGATTCCTGCCCTTGGTTCTCCAGATTCTTATATATGCTATTCTGTTGTAGTGTAGCATGCTAGTCTCAGCCATTCGTTCGATTTTTAATCTTTTGGTGTGTTCCTTTTCTTAAGACTTTGTTGTATTGTTGTCTCTGGACAAATACATCAAAATAATCTTCCCTGAGGTATTGTAGCATGCTAATCTCCAGTAAATGTTGTATGTGTCCTAGTTCCAATCTTTTGCATTGTGCTTTTTCTTAGGTATTCATACATTATTGGCCTTGGAGAATTAACAGTAGTGTCACTGCTTACTCTTGTTGAGTTATCAGGATCAAGAGAAGTTTTAGATGACTTGCACCCTATCGCATGTTGATCATCGTAGAGATGTTTTCCTGACAAAGGCTTGACTCCTTATCAGCGAAGAATTATACATGTACTGTACTGCGTCAGAACTATCTGCTGGATAGGGTCAGTGAGAGAATATCAAATATGGGATCCTTTATAATTGAATAAAATATATAATAAAATTGATTAGATTCTGATAACGGATATTAGCCAATAAAAAGAAAGTTTATATTATAGTAGGATTCTTTAAGGGGGTATCTTTGATGGGAGGAACTCTCCTAATTATTTATCTCATTCTCTTGTCTCTGAACCATTAATAACTATAGTCTTGTGAAAAGGTAGAAAGAGATGAAGAGTGTTTAGTTCTCCTTGTAGATCAGTTTTGCTGACAAACAAATTCCTTGATTTGTGCGCTGTAGTGGTAGGGTCATTTAGACTTTGCAGCATCGTAGAGTTCTCTTCCCAACTCCTGTTTACTTAACAATGAGCATGAATATACGCCTATGACCAAAAATTCCATTTGGTGCCTTCAAAATATTGCTGCAGAAACTAAATCCGGTGAAGAAATGAATGCCATTTGCCCTTCACTTGCATCTCATAGGAGCAAAAGAAGGGGAAAATAATCTGGGCATAAAATCTAGTTAGCTAGAATTTGGATGCTTTCATCTCCAGAATCTCTCTTTTTATCTTTTCTTAAAGATCAGTAGATTCAATGTACAAGGCATTGCAATTTTCTTCCTGTTTCTTCCTTTCTATCTTTTCTTTTGGAAAAACAAAAGGATGGTCAGAATATGCACATTTTGGTTATATATTCTCAACAATGATGAGTATAAGAACAATGATATGACTGCAGACAGGACCAATATCTATGTTTTCCGAAATAACAACTGATAAGTCGTCAAATGAACAGCAGTGCTGTGTGCATTAGTCTTTATAAAGTATAAATTCCACATCATACTTCACTTGATCTCCATCAATATGGTGGAAACAAATTTAAAAGAAAGTTCAGTTTGATATGATGTAAAACAAGATATCTCATTCTTGGTTTGATCTAATTACAAAAAGTTATGCTCAGATCTATATCATTTCTTAGTCTAGAGTATATTTGAACACACAACAATAACAATAATTGCAAGCCATAATGGGCAGATTCAACATCTCACCTATCAGAAATCTTAAATTCGGGAAGCAGGGATGATACCGCATTACCAACAAAACCTGATAATAGCGAGAAAAAATAAATTGATCTTCTTGTTTAGCAAGCAATTTTAGAGCGCATAAGAAACCTAGAACATATATAGTTCTACAAGTTGAAAGGATCTCAGTCCCTCACTTAGCACATATTTTGATATTCCTTTCTATTAACTAATAGTTGTCATCAAAATCTAATTAATTTTATTATATATCTTATTCAATTATAAAGAGTCACGTATTCTAATAATTTTGAGATGACAAATTGAAAAGAGATTTTGAGTTACTTTGTATAAAGAGCTAGCTAGATCAAGTATAATTCCCTTAAATTGACAGAATAATTCTTCGATATTGAAAAATAATAAAGAGTGAGAATTAGCCTTTATAAAGGTGAGATATATTACTCAAATTATTTGATTCCGTCGAAGGATATATATACCAATTATAATGCTTGTCAATATGTTAAATCAAATATAATCGATTCTAAATCAAAGTCAGGATACAATTTCTTAATCTTGGTACGGATATAATAAGTTAATGATTATAGGATGAATGACTTTCTATTTTTAGTGTGAACATGATCATCTAATTATTATTAATTTCTAGATAGAAGTTACCTTGGGCTTTGTTTCATAAATAACGTATGTTTGTAGCATGATAGTTGACATATTTACGAGTCTCTATCTATTCCCTATCCAGTGAAAATCTATTGAGTAGATAGCGGTTTTGCCATTCACATCATAAATAGTTGATGATTATGATGACACTAAAGATTACATGAATTTTTTATTATTGACTTTAACTTGATAATTAGAGTAGCATATGTATTAATCCATCAAATTTTATGATGAATAAATTATTTTCTAGTAGTAATTCATGCATGTTGGGTCCTTTATATAAAAAAAAATTCTAGCATTATTTTTTTTTATCGATGAAACCCTCCATATTCATTTTTACTTAGGTTTTTTTTTATTTAGACAAAAAACACTCTTATATTTTTTGCTTATGTGACTTAATCATAGATATTATTTAAATAAATTATAATTTTATAATTAATTACAAAGTTTTTAAAGTAAAAAATAGATATTAATAATCTTCGATGCATATCTATTGATTTTAAATGATTAGCATAGCTTTTTATATTTTTTAAAATTTTTGATAATTAATTATCAATTTTTTAATAGCTGATCAAGTCATTTTTAATAGAAGATTAAGGGTATATTTTTGTTCTAACTATAAAAAATAAACCCAAGATAAAAAAATAATAGTGCAAATTTTTTCTAAAAGAACACCTTTTATTATCTTTAGTTGGCACGCAATAAAAGTTGTTTCTCCCCTCAACAAACTAAAAGTTGACGAAGAAAAAAAGACGCCTGCGGTCGCAGTAATCTCCGCCAGAAAAAAAAATGTCGAACACGGTAACGCACTTCTAGGGTTTAAGACGCAGGTACTTCCGGCCTAAACGCGCTCCTCAGTACGCAGCGACGCCGCCTTCGCTAGGTTTTGGTGAAGAGAAGGAACCTACAAAGAAGTAGAAGAAGAAGAAGAAGACGATGACATTGATGAATAGGTCGCCCTACGTCTCTCTCTTGTCCAAAGCCCTTGCATTCGTCCCTTGCTGTCGTCCGGCCGATGCTACCCTTTTTCTCGCAACCCATTCTTATTCCGCCGCCTCCTGTGCTCCAGAGAGCAGCCTTATGGCTGAATACCTGGTCAGCTCCTGTGGCTTCCATCCTGATCAGGCGGCCAAAGCCTCGAAGCTCCTTGGTCGCGTCGAATCCCGCCACCAGCCTGACTCCGTCCTTGGCTTTTTTAAAAGCTACGGTTTTGACAACACCCAGGTGAAAAATGTCATATCTGCAAACCCCCGGTGGCTTCTCCTCGACGTGGAGAAGACCCTGGCCCCAAAGTTCCGAGCTTTGCAGGATCTGGGCTTCTCCTGCTCCGACATCACCCACCTCGTCAGATCGAATAACCACGTCATCAGCCACAAATCCCAGAACATCTTGTCCAAGATCCAATTATGGCAAGGCCTCCTCGGGTCCAACGACTTACTGATGAAGATATGGAAGAGAAACAGGTGGTTTCTCGGATATAGCTTCGAGAAGACGATCCAGCCTAGCATTGAAATTCTAAGGGATTGCGGGATCACGGATCAGAAGCTCTCAATGATCCTACCGCAATATCCCCTCCTCATAACCCGGAATACTGAAACCCTGAAGGCGTTAATCAGTCGTGTCGAGGGTTTGGGAGTACCTCGCACCTCGGGGATGTTCCTCGTGATCCTGAGTGTGCTCCTGAGCGTCTCCGAGAAGAACTTCAAGGCTCACTTGGAGTTCTTCAAGGGCTTCGGGTGGTCCGAGGATGATTTCCTTGCTGCATTCAGAAAGGCTCCTACGTTTGTGCAATTATCTTTAAAGAGTTTGCAGAGGAAGATGGAGTACTTGGTAAATGAAGCCGGATGTGCTCCATCTCATCTTGCACTTCGGCCAGATATTTTGTTGTGCAGTTTGGAGAAAAGGTTGATGCCAAGGCATCAGATTGTGACAGGCCTGAAGTCTAGGGGAGTTTGCATCAGTAACCTTAGTATGTCTACATACATGAAATATACAAAGAAGAAATTTGTGGAGAAGTTCGTCAACCGCTACAAGGAGTATCCAGAACTCATTGAGTTGTATAATGGAGTCCCCAAAAACAGAACTGCATTTGATCGTGGAAATGCATAATGCATAGCACAAGCTTTTGTACCAGCAAGTTATGTTTCCAGGTTCCAATTTTCCACTATCCGCATAACATGATCTACAGTTTGCGACCAAATAATTCCTGCCATTTACTTCGTTTTCTGTGAATGTAAGATGAGTTTGGATGCTTACATGTCGTAAGAAAATGAAGAATGTTGAGAAGATTTGTGATGATATTGCCGATAGAGTTAATTGCTTGTTGATAATCACTTGTGTAGATGCCACATGGAATTGTTATTCTTGTCCCATTCGTTTTAAGTCTACTGGAAGATATCAGACTTATGTAGGTTATTGGACACTTGAAGTTTTGATTGATTTAACTATGGATATTTGGTAAGTTAGGTTTCGAGTTTTGGTTATTTTTTCAAATGATAGGAAGTAGGATTCTTTTGGATGGTATGGTAGGATGCTTTGGTGATTTTGAGTTGGATGATGAGGCTTTTGATTTAGGGCAAGGGTTGGTCACCTTTTATATAAATTTACTAAAGTCCCTCCTATCCAAAACCAAACCCAAAACCCAAAAAAGGTAGATGAGGTTGCGTTTCAATTTTTTGTATATTTTGTTTATCAAACTGTGTTCTCTTTCTTAAGTGATTAGTTTGAACCACTTCTTTCCTCTTGCTGATCGGTCAATTCAGTTGAAATTTCTCTCTTTATAAATGCAAAACTTTAATGAATACCAGGTTGCCACCATGATAGTTTGAAGCTGACTGTCTTCTTGAGAATGAAGTTGTAACTCTTAAATTTATGAAGGAAACCACACTTTCCGTATTGACAATGTTTTGTTCACAATTTAAGCACTGGAATATACAAGTTGTCCTTTACCAATTTAAGCATTTGAGTACGGGGGTGGTCTAAACTTCATGCATTTCAGCTCAGACTGGCCAACTCCATGTGGTCCTGCCTCTGAGACCAAGTTCCACGTGGCTGCCTAAGGTCCTGCCCATTAAGACTGCTAGGGACTGGTTTGCAATGTAATGAAGAAATGATTGTAAATTTCAAGGACTGAATTGTAAATCGATAATAACTTTTTTGAACTCCGTATCCAATTTGGATGAGCAATATAGTGTTAGGTGCCTCGTAAAACCTAGATTCTCTTTATGCTGACATGATGAAATTTTAATATGCTGTTATTAGTTCATATTTCTTTTGGCAATCAATTTTAGCCTATAATTGACGCATATTAATATTTGTTAGAAGTGCCATGATGCATAAGCTGGACGCTTGAGCATGTGAAAGGATGTTGTTGCATGGTTGTGCAGCATGTTGATATACACATATATGGATGATTGAACAACATTGTCATTATTTGTAGGCAATTTTGAAAGGGATTATTAGTTGTCAAAAAAGCTTATAAGATATTCCTTGCAACTATAGAAAGACATATTTCTACTGTTTCCCGGCACCACTTGATCCTAGTAATGGACTAATAGCAGGGAATGTGATATGAATTTAGTCTATAAGGAGGTTGCTTCATCCTGAGCAGTCGGACGAGTTCCGATGCAGCAAAGTGCATTGATGGATGTGCTTTTCTCATGATGAATTTGTGAGATCTTTTATTCTAATTTATTTTATTTTTTCATTATTATTCTTATCTTTAGTTGATTGCATGAGACACAACTAGATTTCTTGACGTCTTGTTTCTACTAAGATAATCCCTATCGATCTGAAAATTACATATTTCAGATGATCCATAGCTGGGGAACTAAGGATTGAGAAGTGTTCGGTTCTAGCAATGTGAAGATTGTTATCTGATATTTAATAAAAGTACAGTTAGATGTGTACGCCAGTAATAATGATAAGACTTGATGGGATCCATTTTTCATTATTGTCAATGAATATTATTATTGTGCTCTGTGCGTTACAGATGTCTGGATCATGAGTTTACGGAGGGTGTGATCCTCTCATTTTTTGGGTTGGGTCATATTGAGTGTTCGGTGCATAAAATGTTCTTATCAATAAAAAGTACTTGATTGTTAGCTCCATTTACAGGGTGTTTGGTGCAAAAGAAGTGGATTAGCAGTGATCTCGGAAATTGCTATTTTAGTAGGTGTTACTGTCCAGAGGTTGTGTTGTATCGATGATAAATTGTTCTTATCAATAAAAAATACTTGGGGTGTTAGCTCCATTTGCGGAGTGTTTGGTGCAAAAGAAGTGGATTAACAAGGTTCTTGAAAATTGCTCTTTTAGTATGTGTTACCTTCCAGAGGTTGGCATCTGCAGTATGCTAGTTTGATTACATTAGTAAGGATATGTTGAACAAATTGGAAAAGGAAATATAATTCTAGGAGTTACTTTGCTAGGGAGAATTCAACCATTGCCAGCCTTCAGGTAATGAAAGAGAAATGAGACTTGCTGACTTCTTGTAGGCCAATTTCTCCCTTCCCAAAATGTATTTTGTCCGCTGTCAGATGACACCAATTTCAGCCTTCCTGAAATGTATTTTACCCAGTCAGACTGAAGTCAAGATATTTCTAACAGTTAGAATCTTTGGTTATATTTATGATATGTAGTTATACTGGTTTATGTACTATGAAAATCCACATTTCAACATTTTTGGCTTTTGCTACTATATGTTTCTTTTGCATCCTTTGTTTGGTGTCTTATTTTTGTCAAAGCTGTAATAGCTATCAAACAAAAATGTGATCTGGACATCTAGTTAATATGTCAAATTATGCAGGTTGTTTTTATGTTACAAACTTGTGCTTCAATGTGACAATAGAGCATCTCTAAATTTATTTCCGAATGGCAACATGTAATCTCGAATTTGATTCCAGCCCTTGGTTCTCCAGATTCTTATATATGCTATTCTGTTGTAGTATAGCATGCTAGTCTCAGCCATTCGTCCGATTTTTAATCTTTTGGTGTGTTCCTTTTCTTAAGACTTTGTTGTATTGTTGTCTCTGGACAAATACGTTAAAATAATCTTCCCTGAGGTATTGTAGCATGCTAATCTCCAGTAAATGTTGTATGTGTCCTAGTTCCAATCTTTTGCATTGTGCTTTTTCTTAGGTATTCATACATTATTGGCCTTTGAGAATTAACAGCAGTGTATCTGGCAGGTAGGTGCTTGGTTAAATTAAACTGAAGCACTGCTTACTCTTGTTGAGTTATCAGGATCAAGAGATGTTTTAGATGACTTGCACCCTATCGCATGTTGATCATCGTAGAGATGTTTTCCTGACAAAGGCTTGACTCGTTATCAGTGAAGAATTATACATGTACTGTACTGCCTCAGAACTAGCTGCTGGATAGGGTCAGGTTCTTTCAGTAGGAAAAGACTGATGCTCTTTGCAAGGGTTGATACTTTTTGTGGGGGATTTTGTCTCTAAAAGGACTGAGATCCTTTCAACTTGTAGAACTATATATGTTCTAGGTTTCTTATGCGCTCTAAAATTGCTTGCTAAACAAGAAGATCAATTTATTTTTTCTCGCTATTATCAGGTTTTGTTGGTAATGCGGTATCATCCCTGCTTCCCGAATTTAAGATTTCTGATAGGTGAGATGTTGAATCTGCCCATTATGGCTTGCAATTATTGTTATTGTTGTGTGTTCAAATATACTCTAGACTAAGAAATGATATAGATCTGAGCATAACTTTTTGTAATTAGATCAAACCAAGAATGAGATATCTTGTTTTACATCATATCAAACTGAACTTTCTTTTAAATTTGTTTCCACCATATTGATGGTGATCAAGTGAAGTATGATGTGGAATTTATACTTTATAAAGACTAATGCACACAGCACTGCTGTTCATTTGACGACTTATCAGTTGTTATTTCTGAAAACTTATTTATTGGTCCTGTCTGCTTTCATTTCATTGTTCTTATTCTCATCATTGTTGATATTATATAACCAAAATGTGCATATTCTCATCATCCTTTTGTTTTTCCAAAAGAAAAGAAAGAAAGGAAGAAACATGAAGAAAACTGCAATGCCTTGTACATTGAATCTACTGATCTTTAAGAAAAGATAAAAAGAGAGATTCTGGAGATGAAAGCATCCAAATTCTAGCTAACTAGATTTTATGCCCAGATTATTTTCCCCTTCTTTTGCTCCTATGAGATGCAAGTGAAGGGCAAATGGCATTCATTTCTTCACCGGATTTAGTTTCTGCAGCAATATTTTGAAGGCACCAAATGGAATTTTTGGTCATAGGCGTATATTCATGCTCATTGTTAAGTAAACAGGAGTTGGGAAGAGAACTCTACGATGCTGCAAAGTCTAAATGACCCTACCACTACAGCGCACAAATCAAGGAATTTGTTTGTCAGCAAAACTGATCTACAAGGAGAACTAAACACTCTCCATCTCTTTCTACCTTTTCACAAGACTATAGTTATTAATGGTTCAGAGACAAGAGAATGAGATAAATAATTAGGAGAGTTTCTCCCATCAAAGATACCCCCTTAAAGAATCCTACTATAATATAAACTTTCTTTTTATTGGCTAATATCCGTTATCAGAATCTAATCAATTTTATTATATATTTTATTCAATTATAAAGGATCCCATATTTGATATTCTCTCACTGACCCTATCCAGCAGATAGTTCTGACGCAGTACAGTACATGTATAATTCTTCGCTGATAAGGAGTCAAGCCTTTGTCAGGAAAACATCTCTACGATGATCAACATGCGATAGGGTGCAAGTCATCTAAAACTTCTCTTGATCCTGATAACTCAACAAGAGTAAGCAGTGACACTACTGTTAATTCTCCAAGGCCAATAATGTATGAATACCTAAGAAAAAGCACAATGCAAAAGATTGGAACTAGGACACATACAACATTTACTGGAGATTAGCATGCTACAATACCTCAGGGAAGATTATTTTGATGTATTTGTCCAGAGACAACAATACAACAAAGTCTTAAGAAAAGGAACACACCAAAAGATTAAAAATCGAACGAATGGCTGAGACTAGCATGCTACACTACAACAGAATAGCATATATAAGAATCTGGAGAACCAAGGGCAGGAATCAAATTCGAGATTACATGTTGCCATTAGGCAATAAATTTAGAGATGCTCTATTGTCACATTGAAGCACAAGTCTCATTTCTCTTTCATTACCTGAAGGCAGGCAATGGTTGAATTCTCCCTAGCAAAGTAACTCCTAGAATATATTACCTGAAGGCAATATATTTCCTTTTCCAATTTGTTCAACATATCCTTACTAATGTAATCAAACTAGCACACTGCATATGCCAACCTCTGGAAGTTAACACATACTAAAAGAGCAATTTCCAAGAACCTTGTTAATCCACTTCTTTTGCACCAAACACTCCGCAAAAGGAGCTAACACCCCAAGTATTTTTTATTGATAAGAACAATTTATGATCGATACAACACAACCTCTGGACACTAACACCTACTAAAATAGCAATTTCCGAGATCACTGCTAATCCACTTCTTTTGCACCAAACACTCTGTAAATGGAGCTAACAATCAAGTACTTTTGATTGATAAGAACATTTTTTGCACCAAACACTCAATATGACCCAACCCAAAAAATGAGAGGATCACACCCTCCGTAAACTTATGATCCAGACATCTGGAATGCACAGAGCACAATAATAATATTCATTGACAATAATGGAAAATGCATCCCATCAAGTGTCATCATTATTACTGGACTAAACATCAAACTATACTTTTATTAAATATCATATAACAATCTTCACCTTGCTAGAACCGAACACTTCTCAATCCTTAGTTCCCCAGCTATGGATCATCTGAAATATGTAATTTTCAGATCGATAGGGATTATCTCAGTAGAAACAAGATGTCAAGAAATCTAGTTGTGTCTCATGCAATCAGCAAAAGATAAGAATAATAATGAAAAAAGAGCATAACATAGAATAAAAGATCTCACAAATTCATCATGAGAAAAGCACATCCATTAGTGCACTTTGCTGCATCGGAACTCGTCCGACTGCTCAGGATGAAGCAACCTCCTTATAGACTAAATTCATATCACATTCCCTGCTATTAGTCCATTACTAGGATCAAGTGGTGCCCGGCAACAGTAGAAATAAGTCTTTCTATAGATGCAAGGAATATCTTATAAGCTTGTTTCACGACTACTAATCCCTTTCAAAATTGCCTACTAATAATGACAGTGTTGTCCAATCATCCATCTATGTATATATCAACATGCTGCACGACCATGCAACAACAACCTTTCACAGGCTCAAGTGTCCAACTTATGCATCATGGCACTTCTAACAAATATTAATATGCGTCAATTATAGGCTACAATAGATGCATCAATATAAAATTGATTGCCAAAAGAAATATGAACTAATAACAGCATATTAAAATTTCATCATGTCAGCATAAAGAGAATCTAGGTTTATGAGGCACCTAACACTATATTGATCATCCAAATTGGATACAGAGTCCAAAAAAGTTATTATCGATTTACAATTCAGTCCTTGAAATTTACAATCATTTCTTCAATAAATTGCAAACCAGTCCCTAGCAGTCTTAATGGGCAGGACCTTATGCAGCCACGTGGAACTTGGTCGCTCAGGCCGGACCACATGGAGTTGGCCAGTCTGAGCTGAAGTGCATGAAGTTTAGACCACCCCCGTATTCAAATGCTTAAATTGGTAAAGGACAACTTGTATATTCCAGTGCTTAAATTGAGAACAAAACATTGTCAATACGGAAAGTGTGGTTTCCTTCATAAATCTAAGAGTTACAACTTCATTCTCAAGAAGACAGTCAGCTTCAAACTATCATGGTGGCAACCAGGTATTCATTAAGGTTTTGCATTTATAAAGAGAGAAATTTCAACTGAATTGACCGATCAGCAAGAGGAAAGAAGTGGTTCAAACTAATCACTTAAGAAAGAGAACAAAATTTGATAAACAAAATATACAAAAAATTGAAACCCAACCTCATTTCCCTTTTTTGGGTTTTGGGTTTGGATTTGGATAGGAGAGGCTTTAATAAATTTATATAAAAGATGACCAACCCTTGCCCTAAATCAAAAGCCTCATCATCCAGCTCAAAATCACCAAAGCATCCTACCGTACCATCCAAAAGAATCCTACTTCTTATCATTTGAAAAATTAACCAAAACTCGAAACCTAAATTACCAAATATCCATAGTCAAATCAATTCAAAACTTCAGGTGTCCAATAACCTACATAAGTCTGATATCTTCCGGTAGACTTAAAACGAATGGGACAAGAATAACAATTCCATGTGGCGTCTACATAAGTGATTATCAACAAGCATTTAACTCTATCGGCAATATCATCGCAAATCTTCTCAATATTCTTCATTTTCTTACTACATGTAAGCATCCAAACTCATCTCACATTCACAGAAAACGAAGTAAATGGCAGGAATTATTTGGTTGCAAACTGTAGATCATGTTATGCAGATAGTGGAAAATTGGAACCTGGAAACATAACTTGCTGGTACAAAAGCTTGTGCTATGCATTATGCATTTTCACGATCAAAGTGCAGTTCTGTGTTTGGGGGCTACATTATACAACTCAATGAGTTCTGGATACTCCTTGTAGCAGTTGACGAACTTCTCCACAAATTTCTTCTCTGGATATTTCATGTATGTAGACATACTAAGGTTACTGATGCAAACTCCCCTAGACTTCAGGCCTGTCACAATCCGATGCCTTGGCATCAACCTTTTCTCCAAACTCATCAACAAAATAACTGGCCGAAGTGCAAGATAAGATGGAGCACATCTGGTTTCATTTACCAAGAACTCCATCTTCCTCTGCAAAGTCTTTAAAGAAAATCGCACAAACGTAGGAGCCTTTCTGAATGCAGCAAGGAAATCATCCTCGGACCACCCGAAGCCCTTGAAGAACTCCAAGTGAGCCTTGAAGTTCTTCTCGGAGATGCTCTGGAGCACACTCAGGATCAGGAGGAACATCCCCGAGGTGCGAGGTACTCCCAAACCCTCGACACGACTGATTAACGCCTTCAGGGTTTCAGCATTCCGGGTTATGAGGAGGGGATATTGCCGTAGGATCATTGAGAGCTTCTGATCCGTGATCCCGCAATCCCTTAGAATTTCAATGTTAGGCTGGATCCTCTTCTCGATGCTATACCCGAGAAACCTCCTGTTGTTCTTGCACAAGTTCACCAAAAAGTCGTTGGACCCGAGGAGGCCTTGCCATAATTGGATCTTGGACAAGATGGTCTGGGATTTGTGGCTGATGAAGTGGTTATTCGATCTGACGAGGTGGGTGATGTCGGAGCAGGAGAAGCCCAGATCCTGCAGAGCTCGGAACTTTGGGGCCAGGGTCTTCTCCACGTCGAGAAGAAGCAACCGGGGGTTTGCAGATATGACCTTTTTCAAGTGGGTGTTGTCAAAACCGTAGCTTTTAAATAAGCCAAGGACGGAGTCAGGCTGGTGGCGGGATTCGATGCGGCCGAGGAGCTTCGACGCCTTGGCCGCCTGATCAGGATCGAAGCCACAGGAGCTGACCAGGTAATCAGCCATAAGGCTGCTCTGTGGAGCTCCGGAGGCGGCGGAGTATGAGTGGCTTGCGAGAAAATGGACAGCATCGGCCGGACGGCTGCGAGGGATGAAGGCGAGGGCTTTGGACAAGAGAGAGAAGTAGGGCGACCTATTCATCAATGTCTATCGTCGTCGTCTTCTTCTTTGTAGGAGGTGTTGCTGCGTCAGGAGCGCGTTTAGGCCGGAAATACCTGCGTCCTAAACCCTAGAACTATGTTACTGTGTTGGAGGAACCTTTTTCGATCAGAGATTTCTACGACCGTAGGCTTTTTTTTTTTTTTCTTAATCGATTTTTACTGTGTGTCAACTAAAAAGAATAAATTGATGAATGACCATCAAGATTACTGTATCCCAATCCTCGGATTAATTGATAATTATGCTACCTAAATTATCAAATTCAATCAACGATAATAAGAATACTAAATCCCAAATATCATCATAATTATTAATTGTTTGTTATCATAATATGATTTGATGTTTAAATATTTGAAAGATTATTTAAAGAATCTCCTCACCAAGTATCCGAAGTCGTTTCACGTCAAACTTTCATATCTTTAACATCATGACAAAAACGTAAGAAGCTCCTCGGAGCGTTTCATCTTATGGGATTGGGGTGCAATGTTCTTTGGTTTGAATTATATGAAAGGATAAACTATTTCAATTGACCTACCTCTTTGAGTTGGTGCTTCCATAGCAAAGGGAACATACGAAGACTAACAAACACAATCAATTGCCTCCTTACTGAAAGCAACTGTAACAAATATGTGGAGACCATGAAAGAGAGACCAAGGTAACTTCCTCTATAGTCAACTCTCAGCAGTCGTACTCTCTAGCATGGTTTGCAGTACCGATCCGTACCGCCCGGTACGGGCGGTACGTACCGGTCCGCCAGACTTTCGGTACACGGACCATATGTTACTGTTCCAACACTGTAGCAGTACTGTAGCACTGTAGCACTGCTACAGTGCTCGGCACGCTTGAATATACTGCTCGGTACACCTGGGTGTACCGAGCGGTATACCGTACCATACCGGTACCGAGCCCAGGTCGAAACTCCGGTACTGTACGGTATTGCGAACCTTGCTCTCTAGTGCTCTTCTTTCCTACACTTTACAACTCTCTACGATATTTGTTTGCATATATTGTGAAATTCCAAGTTGCAGACAAAACAAGTAGCTTTGCGAGTTCTTCATATTTACACGACAATATCTTGTGACAGTATTTGCATTTGATAGAGTAAGTTCGGAAAGATAGGTATTTCACAAATAAAGGATCATCACTGCATTTCCCTAAGCCAAGAAACCTGTCATGAATTGCATTCATGTATAGACTGATCACAATATAGCATGTACTGAGATGGAACATTGTGGTGATGAGATTTGATCTGACTAGAAGAGAATAAAAAGAGTATAGTTTTAGTTTTTGTGATGAAAATGATGAAGGGTGATAATTGTTGAGGAATGAAAGAAATTTTTAAATAAAAAGGTTTAGATATTAATAAATTTAAAATATATTCTTAAGTTACATTAAAAAATTTGTACAAGATTTAATATGGTTCGATAACTCTCTTATCTATGTTCATAGATAAAATTAATTTTTTATAATATAAATTAATTATAAAATCTTTAAATTATCTTTAGTCAAATACAACTCCTCTTGTACATTCTTAGAAACTCTCAAAAGTATCTCTTTGAATATTTTGTATCTCTCTCACTGAAATCTTAAGACTTGTGTGTATTTATAAGCAAATCTTAATTTACGATGGAGCTTCAATTTAATTATCTTTATTTTGCCTTTTTCTAAGAAAAAAATGATTTGACAAATGTTATCTATTGTTAAGTCTATTCAAAGGATCTTGGAACAAGTACAAAGCTTCTTTACTAGATAAGTAAGAGAATTAGTGTACTCAATTTTATGTATTTTCTTAAGTGTTGAGAAGGATGAGGGTACTTAACTTCACTCGCCTCCTCGATGATTGTACCTCATGCATCAAACTACGTATTAGCCTTTGTTTGCTCTTATATTTTTAAAGCATTTAAAGTATTACACTCCTTGCGTTGAGTTAGCAACTATGATTCATCTTCTCATTGCCATTGAATTTCTAGAATACAAGATCATATACTGTCTATTTCATTTCTTAATTAAGTGCTCCCACATTAACCGGAAGTCTCCCTCTTTAGCTATCTTGATTGAGATGTCTATCAATATCGGTCTTATGAAGTTCCCCGACTTTTGCCCTTTTGTCTTATCTTAATACTTGAGTTTGTCATGACATTCTCCACCTCCTTAACTCTCTTCATAACCATACATTCTCTCTCCATGAGAGAAAAAATTTGATGTCTCTATGGAAGTCTCACCTGTACAATGATACTTCCATACCCATAGTCATACTATCTATCACTTCACATCTTCGTCTCATTTCTTCGCGAATAGTAGATCTACCTCTATAATACTGTGGCACTCCTTCAAGTCCATCTCTATTCAAATAGACACAAATATAAACAAGATCAAATATCCAAATATAACTATAACTAAATGAATACAAATATATCCAAATAAATATACAAATTAGTTTTTGATGGAATATTTTTTTTACTTTTTTATTATTTTATTTATAAATTTTTTTACATATATTAAAAATTACATATACGATTGATTTAGTTGTTAATGTTGAAATGTTAGGGTTATATATTATTGGGTTTAATTCTAAAATATGTATTTTTTATTTTATATTATTGTTAATAAATATATATAATATAATAATACAATTGAGGTGAGGAGGGGGACGAGGACGAGGTGGGAAGTGTTTTACCAATCCTAACCCCATAGAAATTGCCTTCATCTGCCCATTAGGGGCGAGTCCCTATAGGTACATTTATCGATGAGAATAAATAAATCTATGATCGGTAATTGATAAGTTATATTTAGTAAAATTATATTTTATTATTATTTTAGGTTATTGTATAAAATAAAAGGATTCTCAATAGCAGTCATTTAAGCCCAAAATATGAGAGCAGTTCATTCATAGAACGGCCCGCTAAGCCGGCCCAGTGTGTTCTATAAAACCATAACCAAGTCATTTGGAGTGCTCCCCAAGACGGTCCCATCTTTTCTCTTCCTCGCCGTTCTCTCTGTCGCTTGGTCGATCGATCGCTGATGTCGGTGCGTGTTTGATCGAAGCCCTAAATCCCCTCTTCTTTGTCTTTTCCTGTTGAAGGAGGAAACTAATCGATGTTTTGCTTGCGAACCTTTTTCAGATCTTTGAGTACAATGGGAGCGCCGTGGTGGCGATGGTGGGCAAGAATTGCTTCGCGATCGCCAGCGACCGACGCCTCGGGGTCAACCTCCAGACCATCGCCACCGACTTCCAGAGGATCTTCAAGATCCACGACAAGCTCTACATCGGCCTCTCTGGCCTGGCCACCGATGTCCAAACCCTGTGAGCTGAACATCCCCCCCCCCTCTCTCTCTTGGTCGATTACTTTCGTTGGATTCCGTTCGGTTGTGCTAGTTTGACATCTTAGCTGTTGTTGTTGCGGTGTTAAGGTACCAGCGGCTTATCTTTCGCCACAAGCTATATCAGCTGAGGGAGGAGAGGGATATGAAGCCCCAGACCTTCGCTAGCCTCGTTTCCGCTCTTCTGTATGAGAAAAGGTTTGATCTTTTGGGTCTCCTCCTACCCGATTTTCCACAAAAGTTGGCACGTGGTGCGCTGCGCTTGGAGGTCTCCTACTCCTCCTACTTGATTTGCATAGCGGTGCACTGCTTTGTCTTTGCTGCTTTAACTCTTGATCTGAATCTTAAAATGTAGAAGATAATGTTAATGGTAGTTAGACAACGAATTTTTATTAATGGTGCAAAAAATATGCAAAAAAAATCTTTTGGTAGCAGGTCATTAGGGTTTCTAAGATATTATAATTATTTCCATGGTTATGCCAAAAGTTGCCCCTAATCAGACCGAAGGAAAAAAAACCAGCTACTTAATTTTTTTTTCTGTTGTCTTTTCTGTTTCTTTTCATAGACTTTTAATCTTTGTTAACCTATCCTATAATGTAACAGTCTCACTGGAAAAATTGACATGTTGCTTTTTGTAGATTTGGTCCATACTTTTGCATGCCTGTAATTGCTGGACTAGGTGATGATGATGCTCCATTCATTTGTACCATGGATTGCATCGGTGCCAAGTATGTCTCTTTTCTTTTCGCTTGCATTTTGCCCACCGATCATTGTCAAATATTGTTTCAAACAACTCGATCAGTTAACAACATATTTTGCTATATATATTGTGAACATATTGTCAGCAGTTAACCTTATTGTTGCCAACATTCTGATGGATATGTATTACAAACTAAGTATTGTCATTCTTGTGTGTTGCTTTTTCCCTTATATTGTGTGTGCTTCATGTTTAATGATTAAGATTTTGTTGAGGTTTGGCAGTGTGATTGTCTACCTGTGAGGAAATTATCCTAAATATTGCATGTTGTAGTTAATGGACAATAATGTTTGACTCTGTCTATTGCCTGCTGCAATCAACTATGTAGAAAGGCTAAATGATGTGCTGATCTTGTTATGATACCTTTTCCTTCATGTGCTTAAATAACCAAGGTGGATAATGGTCAAATTGAAATAAGGCACCGGGCATTCTCAGAATAATCAGAAAGATCCATTTTGAAAAGTAATTCCTCAGGCAATTTTCATGCAACATGCTCGACAACTACAAAGAGGAGATCCTGTGACAGAATCATGTTTAATATGAGACTCTGGATCCGAAATAAACTGTGGAAAGAGCTTGTCATGCCTCTACTACTAGAACAACTATAGGATGAAAGATTTGGATTTTAAATTATCTTTTTAATTGATCACATTCACTATTGGAACAGCTTGGACTGTAGAGGAAAAGATTTGGTCATCAGTTCCCACATTTTGGCAGAGAACCACAAGCTCTTGCATTTTGGAAAAGACAGCTGATTATGTCAAAAGTCATATGACTCATTAGATAATACAGATCTTTGATCAAATTTAGCTCATTAAAGAGCAGAATTTCATTTCCTTAATGTGGCTTATATGATTTGATAGTTGCAAATATAAAAAAACTTAACACTAGAGGACCGAAGATGACAAGGTTTTGATCAACAAAAAACATACTATGAATATTTTGATGTTTTATATCATAGTTATAGTGAATATAAAGCTAAGTGTATTAAATACATCTTGTTTATAGAGAGAGAGAGAGAGAGAGAGAGAGAGAGAGAGAGGTTTTATCACAGAAGGAATATAATAGAATCATAAGAATCACTTCTTTAGCATATATCAAAAGGTTTGTGCAGGATGTACAAGGAGCATATCCTGGCTCTACCAGGTAGGCTGTTGGTATAAATGAGCAACAATCTAATATGGGCTTTCAGTTGATGTTTTGAATCCTAGCTTTGACATAGTTTGTTCATGGATTCATATGGAGTGAACTATGATGAAAAAGAAAAAGGGGGAGATTATGAGGCATATGATATGAAATATGTTCCAATAGATTTATAGGGGTGAGTTGCATAGAGATCATGCTGTATTTAATATTAGTACTTGAAAAATGAAGCATTGCATGGAGTCAACAAAACTTTGACCTTGGCGTATGAGCTATGGAAGGCCGCTCAACACCATTTGTGGAACTAATTGTGCTTGTTCCATTGTAAAGCTTGAAAAGAAAACTAAACACAATCACTTTAATTGCTTCAGTTTTAGGCCCAAATTTTGAGTTCTCTATTTTCCACTTGTAACTCTGTAAGCATGATCTTTCTAGATTGCCACCTATAAAAATAGTACACTTCTGTCACCTCTTTGGATCTTTAGTTTATAACTATTTTTTGGGTAAATCACAAACATTTCTTGGAATTTTTTCATAAGAACTTTTAAGATCAAATATTACCATTGTCCTAGAAAACTATTCCGCTATGATTGCCATGGACACTAGGTACCTCTCCAATCCCATTTCTTCAATAATCACTCACATATGTGTGAGGTTCTAAATGTGTTTTTCATACACTTGTGTGAACGTATGTCTTGTGATGTATACCTCTGTTTATGTAGTTCTAGCTATGTTGTGTTATCAGTTTGTTTATATGAGAAATTCTGGAACTAGATATAGGCACAATTATCTTCATGTGTGTACAAGATAACAGCAGTGGACCTCAAATAGGTTTTTTATTCTGTGAGCAGGGCTAAAAGCGTTATGTCATACATGTGCTTATAGGGTGTTCCATTGCACATAGTGTCCTGACAATTAAATAGAGATAATTTCTCGGGCAAAACGAGATTGCTACGTCTTGTTGAGTTTCTGAGAAATAAAAAGGAACCTGGTGGGTAAAGTTGGTGCAGCCAGCATTGTATGGATGCATTGCAAAATCACGATGTTGGTATATCTGGATCATGCAACTAAAAGTTCAATTGCATTTCTCTGTGTTTCTCTGTTTTGTTTTCACCATTTCAAACTTTTCAACTTTCAATAACTTCCATTCTATTGTTTGTATCCTGTCCTTCATTGATGTTGTCTTTCTCTAGCTAGTTGGCAAGTTTCATTTTACAGTTAGCAAGCCAAATGATAAAGACACCAACAAGTGTTTTGATTTAATCCTAGTGTGTTTTACATGTGTGCATACGGGAGGCACAAGTATGTTTATTGAATATTGTTTGCTCATTCTTAATAATCTTTGAATCTGAATTTGATTGCTAATCTTCTGTAGTATTTCTTTTTAGAATTCACATGTACTAATTATTCTGATAAATTTTTATTAGTTTCATGTCATTTAGTGGTTGTTTTCTTGAATTCAGGGAACTTGCCAAAGACTTTGTCGTTTCTGGTACAGCCTCGGAGTCTCTTTATGGTGCCTGTGAGTCGATGTACAAACCTAATATGGTAACTTACTACTTTGAAGCACTTGGTCTTACAGTATGCGTATTACCCAACTTAAATTGGATTCATGTAGCCAATGGGTCCTTGATGAAATATGCAAGGAGAACTTTAGAAACTGCTTTGGTAATATTGACTGTTTTAGTTCTTAAAGGTGCAAGTGAGCTTGTACAGAAGCCCTACTTGGAAAATTTTCTCTGTTTTATATGCATTTTCTGGAACATGAAAAGCTAGATGCCTAACAAATTAATGTATCTTCATCTGTCAGTCAACCTGGAAGTTGCAACAGATGGAGTTGAAAGATGAATTGTTCTTCCACTTTTAATTTTTTAGGATATTGGATTTTAGAAATCACTTCAGATGAATTTTGGTTTACAGATAGACAAGTCAATATACAATTTTTTTTCTCTATCTAACCTCCAACCTGAACAAGGGATGTTCATGGAAATGCATTTTTGGAACAGAAGAGAAAGTTGCATTAACATTTAGAGTAATACTAGCAAACACTTAAAAGTGGAAAAGCATGCCTACCAGAGTTTAGGTTTTTTTTTTTAAATCATAAACATCTCACAGCATGGTAAAACAATGGAACAAGGTACAAATTGTATTGGTGTACAGAAGGAAAATCAGTACAAACTTGAGGTATTAAAGAATGACATCAAAAGAGAAACTCATATAGGTTTCATGCCTTGCTCTCATTGTTCCCTGCAGATTTATTTATTTATTTCCTTTGGTAATGTGTCTAAACTTTTTTTCTATTTCTCCTTTCTAGGAACCTGAAGAATTATTTGAGACAATCTCACAAGCTTTACTATCATCTGTGGATCGTGATTGTTTGAGTGGTTGGGGAGGCCATGTCCTTCTTGTGTAAGTTGGGAGATACTCTTGGTTATTCTTCAAATTGTTTATGTTCTTTTTTCTATAATTAAAGGTAAAGAATCGTTTATTAAATATGAAAAAACAATTTTGTCTTCTCTGTTGACTTGGAAGGCAAGAAGGCACATGACAAACAAAATAAATTACCAAATATGTGGGCTATCGCACTATGAGAAACCCTTTTATTCTAAATCTTTTATTTTTTGTTCTTTATCAGAAGGTGCTTGGTCTTTTGTTTCTTTTTTGTTTTTTTTCCTCTTACAGATCTTAGTGTAGCCCGAAAGATTTTTTTATCAGCACTTTCACGTAGTATTGGCTGTAAATAACTTTTGATAACCCAACAAATCTAATATTTTCATATCCATTCACCGAAGGATATCTTAGTCTTATTTTAGACTAGTTGGTGACTTTGTTACCCGTGCTTTGCAGGACACCCACTGAAGTGCAGGAAAGAACCTTGAAGGGCCGGATGGATTAAGTTTGTAGTTTTAAGAATAGTAAGGAAATTGATGTTCTCCTTAAAGTTGTCGGAGGGAAGCTAACAGTCCATAATGTTATGTTGGTGCCCATGATGCGAGACTGCAGCTCTTTATTCATCGTTAAGATTCTGGTTCCATTAGAATTTGAGAAACAAAATATGGTTTCTTGATCTGGTTTTCAATTTGATTTGCTTATTTGCAGCTTAAAAGAAGACTAAATGCCAAGTTTGTTTCCTGCGAGCACTGTGTTGGGTTTATGCACTTTGATTTCTAATCAAATGATGCTGTCATATTGCTTATGAAACTGATGCAGTTTTAATGCATTTTGATCAAAGTTCTATGTGATTATTTAAGATTGATTTACACAAATAAGCTGCTTATGCTCAACTGAGATCCTTCCAATTGCTAGAGCCGAAGGGCGAACTGTCTTTTTCTTTTTCCTCTTTTGAATTTTAAAAATAAATATGTACAAATTAGTCTTGTCCACTCCTGATATTTAGCTATGGGAGAAATTAAACATCATCTCAGAAAAATAAAAAGTCAACAAAGTACTTCAAATCGATCGTGATGAAAATAAGATTATGATTCCAACATAATCATCAGAATTGGATTAAATACCCATCTATTTGATCCGTTTGGTGAAAAAATAGAATGAATCGGTTCACCTGTTCGCTGTTGGGTATCGTTGAGTTAAATAAAATCTATTTAGTTTCTTAAGTATGATTTCTTGTAAAATATTCCCAATAACTTAAATCTTATTTTTTTTAAAAAAATAAAAATCATTTATTCATCTTAAATAAAACATGTTGAAACAAAAGTTAGTAGGAAAGATCACAATCCCACATGTGAGATGTGAGCTTCCTCGCTGGTATTACGATCAATGTAAGACCAAAATATTATATTGGCACTTTTGGTTCAAGCTATTATGTCGATCAAAATATTTCTAACCATAATATCTTTCGAGAGACCGTAAAAAATAGCTAGACATTTAGCAATAACAAGGGAGGAAGGAAGCCTTAGACAAAATAAAATTAATTGATCCAAAAGTAGTTCGAGGAAGCATGGAATCACCCATCACATTCGATATACTAACTATCATAGCGAATTGTTATTTGGGCAACATAAAACACTTGGTCGACTTGTGTTGAATCTTACAAAGGAGGAGTACAAATATAAGCCATCATTTACGATCACCGCTTCGTTGTCCACCCGATCCATGATAAAAAGAATAGAAAATAAAAACAATTATTGAAGAAGTTTTATTGAAAAAGTAAAGAAACTTTATTGAAGAAATGAAAATGCTTCAATACAGTAACATGTTTCCTCTCCTATTTATAGGAGGAAGGATTCCCTCAACAGAACAGAGGATTAGATTTCCTCATATAATTAAAGGTATGAGGTATGAGGTTGGCAAAACTCTTTGGTGTTGGCCGCCGTTCCATACCATATTACTTTACTATCTGATTATAGAGTTGATTACGAAAATGAGCGTTGCTTCTATTGAGCTCGATCTGCCACAGCAAGCTTCCAATGGGACTATGTAGTCGTCGAGCCTCCTGTTTAGGCAGATTAACTCCATCTCTCTGATGCCATTTATCGAACTGCTGAAACTTGAACTAGAGTTTCTGTTCAAACAATCTCCAGTCCTCATTTAGCTTGCGTATAGGACATACCTCAATCTGGGACCTGTAAAACCTTGAGAAATACTTAGATGTAGGCAAACAATTCCATACTAGTTTTAACAGGAAGACTTTTAACCTTAGGGGGACAACCCAGTCGCCACATCTCCTGCCATCCTGACCACTTATCTTCTTCCTCCCATCTGCTCTACCTAGTGAACTGATAAGCATGTTTGGAAGAGACCTGCCCATCAGCCGCTTGAGGCCAAATCCACTTATCATGGATGCTCAAGGTTTTGTCCCTCAAGAGAGAGAGAGAGAGAGGGTGGAGAACAAGCTCAACAAGTTACAACTTTCACTCATTCCTCTCAATCAGATCAGCCCTTCCACATTAACAAACGTAGGCCATTTGCTAATGGGGATGTTTACAAGGCCATGGATCCTTCCATGTTTCAGTACTCTTTCTAGAACAAGCATTCTTAGCTTGAGGGATCCAATGATGTCATTGGTCGTACTTTAACCCATACTTTGTCCCCATTGTCAAGGATGAGAAGAAGTCTCTTAGCCTATATAATTTTCCTCATAGTTTTAAGATCCCTAGCTTCGAGACCTCCAACCTCTTCTATGGGAAGTGATGACATCCCAGCTAATAACATTACACTTCTTCCGAATGGGAGAATCCCTCTAAAAGAATTCTCCTGAAATCTTTTCAGCTATCATTCAGATTGATAGACAAGAGGGGGTGTATAGGAAGGATATTGAGAATACCATTACTGAGAACAAATGATGTAAATCGAAAAATAAAAAATAAAAAAGAAGAGGAGGATGATGTGCTAGACTTTAGGAATATAAAGTTAAGTTCCAAGAAAAAAATATATATCTTTGATAATATAATCTTTATGATGACTTTTTGTGTATAACTCTCATGTTTCTTCAAAAATTTTATCATTAAAGTAAATATTTCTTATTGCATCAATTCCTTTTAGTTCAGCATGCATAATATTAATAAGCGCTAATTACTAGCTAAAAGTGCATCTACAATCTTATAATATATTTCATTTTTATACTTGTAAAAATATCATCTTGCACATCGCCTATTTTCATAATCAAAATTTAAGATAAATTCTCTTTGCACTAATTAAAGTCTTCGATGTCTCAGTACTTAAACAATAGTATAAAATTTAATATTATAGATCGAATAGTTCTTTTTAATATTTTTAAGCTTTTCACTAAAGAACGCAAATGTCCTTCTTAGTTAAATATTCCACCAATAAATATATGAGAGATATCACAGTTAATTTTAAATATTTTAAAAAATATGATAATACAAAAATACGAGCAGTAGATAATTTTATCGTTAGTAGAAACTTTTTTTTCATACAATCAGTTAGAGGAGTTAAAATAATACTAAAATTCTAAATAAATCGATGATAAAATAATTTGAACCCATGAAAACTATAGGTATCTTATAGGGATAATTTTAATCTTCTCAAAATCCACTTGGATAAGCATAGGAGCAAAGATGAAACCTAGAAAAACTAGGTTAGAGGTCGGAGCAATTCTTAAAATTTACACACAACTTTTCTGTTCATGCAATAATTTTTAAATAGTTAATATAATCAAATTTATTACGATTATAAATATGCATAACATCAAAGTAAATAATAAAATTTCTAATATAAGAACATAAAATTTAATTTATTATCCACAAGAAGATGCTTAAAGTATTTAAAGGTCTAAATCACAAAATTAGCACCACCACACGCTACTTCAAACCCCTCCATACTTCTCGACACCGGCTTCCCCACCACCACAACCGGTCTCCCGGAACATGACAAGCATATCCCACCTCCACGATGCACGAAAAATCCCGTCGTCGTCAGCATCATGGGCTGCGACTCATGATTGAAGGAAATAGACGGCCATCTGTGGGGTCTCCCACTTCCTTAGCGGCCGCCACGACCACGGGCGCTAAGCTTTGCTCCGTGGCCGGCCGACCGCACGCCGCTCTCCACGTGCGCAGGAAACAGAGAACTGCGTGGCGAAAGAGGAAGAATGGAACAGGAGGAACAGCAACGATCTGAGATCTCGGCGACGAGCAATACGGAAAAGAAGTTTAATTACAATTAGGCTGCTGCAGCATTTAATGGCGGCAGATCAAACAAGAGAAGAAAAAAAAGAAAAAGGAAGAGAAAAGATTTCCGTTTCCAAATGAATTTAGAGGGTTAAAAGGAGAATTTTTTGCGCTTCGGGGTTTCCCCAAATGTACCGTCGGCGGCGTAGGCGCAGCAGCGATTACACCTTCAACGTGGAGGGGATTTCCCCGGTGGACGACAAGGACGAAGAGCGCCGGCTACTCCAACTCCCCGCCGATCGAGAGGGAAATGATGACCGCCGGCTTAGAAATGCTACTGAGTGGATTGTCGGAAGAAGAAGAAGAAGAAGAAGGATGAGCGGCGGTGGTGACGGTTGGGAATCTGGAGGAGTTGCTCCTCAACCTCCGCCTCTCGCCGTTCCCGCCGTCCTTCCCCTCCTCAGCCCCACGCTGTCTCACCGCCGCCACTTGCACGGGCAGCACGCAATTGCACAGGAACCCTGGCGCCCATCGGAACCCCCTTAAAAGTCGAACCTTTGGCAAGAAGCATTGAGATCGAGCGATGGAAGGAGGGAGGGAGGGTAAAGTACCGATCTTGGCGAGGCGGTTGACCCATCGGGGAATGGGCTTGCCGGTGAGGCGGAGGGAGGCCTCGTTACAGAAGTGGTTGCAGTTCTTGGAGATGAGGTTGTAGGTGTCGCCGGTGTACTTGGCGGCCAACTCCTCCATGAGTGCCCGCACCTCGCACGGCCCCAGATCGGTGCGCCCGATCAGGATCGACTTCCGGAACACGAATCCCGGGCACTGTCGCGGCTCCCCCTCGAAGATTCCCGTCGTCGGGTGATCGTGCGCCCCATACGCGTACTCCACCCCGTGCACTGCCATCCAAAGCAAGACCACCCCCGCAAAAGGGGAAAAGAACAGAAGCAAACCCTAAAGATCGATGACCTCATCCCAATCGCCGCACCAGACAGAAGGAAACCCTGGGCAGGCAGAGATCGGATCTCACCTTGGACGCCGGAATGGTAGACGCCGAGGCCGAACCAGTAGGCGTAGCCGTTGATGGGTGTGAGGTCGTAGACGTTGAGGTGCACCGGGACCGCCCCCGACCGCCGCTTCCGCGAGGGCCCCCTGTTGAACATGATACGACGGCGGAGGAACTCCACCTTGCGGCGGATCATTACCGGCGCGACGCCGGCGTCATCACCTCGGCATCGATTTGATGGTCTCAAACAAATCGCTCCTGTTTCCGGAGAGAGCGGAGTGGGAAAGGAGGAGAGGGGAGGGAGGAGGTGTTGATGTGGAGGGGTATTTATGGAAGAATGAAGCATCCAAAATATGTTCAGTGACTTAAAAGTTTGGAGGATATTATTTCCATAATGCCCTTACGCTACTACCGTTACCGTTTCCTTCTTTCCGTTATTATTCCAATAAAAAAAAATGTAAATTTATATATTACAATCAATCTCCATTATTTGGTTAGCATTAGTGTTATTTAATATTTTAACTAGTATTTATACCCTTTAAAAACATAATATGATGGTAGGAACATTAGGAATTCAGTGATTGTGATGCAACATTTGTCCTTGAAATTTTTGTTTCTCATATATATTTTTATAAAACACAGAAGTTTACATACATTTTAAATTACTAATCTTTATTAGTTTAAACGACAATTTGTCTTAAGAACATAAAATGATAGTAAAAGTGTTTAGCATAATTTAGGTGTTTTTATATACATATTTTTTTAAAAACTTAAATTAGCTTAATAAAGAATGCCCAAAGAATTCCTTGGAGGTTTATAGCATGAGGTGAGCGAGTGAGTGATGTGTCTGCGTCCACTGGTTCGAGTAAGTGTGACACTGATGTTTAAGAAATGGCAATGGGGATCAATCAGCCAAGTCTACCTCGGAATCATTCTGTCTCCATCTTAAGTATAATTGTTTACTGTGACTTAGTTGAATTAAGATTATTTTAGCTTGGAATCATTTTCCATGGTGAAGAAGAAGGTAACAATGTCCATGTTGAACAGTTGTTGGTCATTGATGGTGACAAAAGTTATCATTTGCTTGTAATATTATTGTACTCTTGATTAATTAATTGTATGTTTGTCTCTTCGAAATGATTAATATGCATGAAAATTAAACAGATATAATATAAATAGCTTACTTTCAACCACAAACCACAAAGTAAAATAATTTGATTCTTGTGTGGGTTTCCATCTGCAAGCACAAATCCATCCTTCATCATTTAGCATGCATTTGAGGGTTGAGCTAATCTTTTTTATTTTTATCTCTTCATCTGATGTTAAGGTGAAATAAGAGTCTGTGAACATCACTTGTCTTAGTAAATGGATTTGACAATCGATGGCTCAAGTTTGCTAGTGGCACACTTGTTGAGAATGATCTACAAAACAAGGTCCCAATTCTTAGTATGCTGATGAGATTCAGCAATCTTTGTAACTTAAAGATGATCAGAACAAGAGAGGTTAAGACTTGAGCTTGCTATTGCTGTTGTTGATCTGAACTGAACTGAGGCAGTTCTTTGGTGGATGAGGTACAATATTTTCAGGTGAAGAGTAGAAGAGTAAGCAGACCATTGAGCATTGGCGAAAGCACAACACATAATCACGCAAACAATAAAACAAGGAAAGAAACTTGTATTCATTCCCTTCGACTACTTGTAGAAGATTGTTCAGTTTCAGAAAGCTCAAGACATGGATCCAAGAACCACACCAGGTTGCATAATTATAATGCAGTGGATAAAAGATTTTCTCACCTGATGCTTTATCATGCTACAATGATCATCATATTAGCCTTAAAGATTTGACTCACCCCAGTTTTCGAGGTTTAATTACATTAATCTTACAAGAAATAATAGTTCTAACTAAGTGACATAGACCATCTCAAGCTTCTCATTTTATTGCACCTTGCTGAAGAACTACAAAGATCAGTTGTTGTTATACATATCAGACTGCTACGCTGCATAATCATAAATTCTGGGCATTATGAACTCGCTGACTGACTTTTAAATGCGAACGTTTATCTTCTCCTTCTCACAGTTTCTATAATCGGTCGTTTACATGCACAAACAAACCTCTGTAGACAATAACTATGCAGAATTTGCTGTGGATGAAGGATGTTTTGGTTCCCCGAAATGTACTGAGTTCTGGATCAACATGATTCTAACAGACCTCCAAGGTCACAAGTATTATTATGGGTTTCAATGGATTGGCATCAGATGCTTTCTTGGGAGACTGCTTTGGGTGCTTTCTCTGCATTTCCTCTGACACCACCCTCTGCTTACCCTCAATACCAGCAGGTCATCTTCAAAAACAAAGCCTCCATCTCACCAATCTTATTGCCCTTGCAAATATTCTGCATTTAATCAGTGTGTGTTAGTAAGTACATGTAAAGAAATGATCCCCATAAATAGATCTTGCGGCAGATTCATGGAGGACAGCCCTGAAACTGGTGAAGAGACTAAAAGTGACAGTCAGTAGTGGCAGCAGGTACGTGTCTGGCTTCATTTTCTTACTACTTTCGATGCATTGCTTGTGTGCCTGTGTTTCTTTCTTCCTCCACGCTCCGCGCGCGCGCGCTCTCTCTCTCTCTCTCTCTCTCAAGATTAGAAGATAAGATTTTCTTAACTACAAAGAAAATCTTTTTATTTTGATTAAAAAAATCTTCTATTCCGTTGAGAGAAATTCTTTCTCCTAATTTGTATAAATAGGTGATGAAATATGTTAATGTTTAGAAGCATTTTCATTTCTTCCTTCTTTTCTTCTTCAATAATTTTTTTTAATAATTATTCTTGTATTCTATTCTTTTCTTCAAGAGATATAAGAGAGAGCTTGCAATGTGTCTTTATGCAAGCATGAAAAGTATCATCGATTCGCATAATCTCATCCTTACGTTAGAGAATGAAAGACAACCAGTTGCATGATGCTCCTACTAGTGTAGGTGTAGGGAGGGTTGACGTACATAATCTTGCTCGATAATTGTTATCACGGGAACATTAATATCATATCGTAAAGAAGCAATCTTATGATTATGATTAAATCAATCACGAGTGATCATCTCAGTACACAAGTGCTCCATCATCTCATGAATTTGATGATCATGCCACTTGTAGGGAGGATTCGCATGACAAATATATTTGATTGCTCTTAATAATTACCAAGTTATGATAACAACATAGGCTTGTTGTTGGTATCATTGTGACAACAAAGGGCCTTTAGTTTTGATAAAAAAAGATAAATTCAAATCATCTCCCACTTGATTTCTTCTCTCAAAATACAAAAAAAAAAACAAAGAGAGCAGCGGTTGAATTTTTCTTCATTAGTCAACATAAACTAAGAAATTATAAAAGATAGGAAACGCAGCACCTACCCAACCCATTACTTCTCTCTCTAATTATGAGAGAATGTTAGCCTCAATACAAAACGACACAGACTACCATTACAGAGAGAGAGAGAGAGAGAGAGGAGGCAAGACGTGCAGCAGATGGGGACATGAAGCTGAGCAGTAGTGCTCTGCCTCTCACATCGTCTCCTAGTTATTATTATAGCCTATTAGCAGTCCATCACCACCTGTTTGACTTCATTTATAATCAATCGCTTCATTATACAAAGACAAACTTGCCCGTCTCTCTCCTTTACCCACTGTTTCATATTGTCGTTTGATGTACCAATCCCTACTCAACCCCCACTAACACTAGCCTTTTGACCTCGTAAATAAATGTCTATCTTCCTCACAAGCTTTTCCCCCATTCCCACTTTATCATCACATTATTACAACTTTATCATGTACATAGACAACAAAGATAAAAGGACAAGTAAGCACAAAGGGGTAAGCTATAACATTGGGTGAGAATTGAAGGAAGACACACAGAAAGTTGATACAGACAGACAGAAAACGAAAGCAAAAGAAGAGACGACGACAAAAGTCCGACGCAGGTCCACTCCTTTCCCGCCTTTTGACGTTTTTCTGGAATGAACCTTGCTTCCTTTCCTCTATTTCGAGCTCAGGCTTTTGGAGGCGGCAACGCCATCCTTGGTGGCTTCGGCCGCCATGGTGGACTGGGCCGTGAGCGCCGACACGCCGGGGGAGGAGGGGGCGTCGCCGCTGGGATTGGGAGGAAGGACGCCCGGGACGAGGCCGTGGCCGAGGTGGCCGGCGGTAACGGAGGAGATGGCGGAGGCGAGGGAGATGGGCATGAGGCAGAGGCCCTTCCCCTGCAGATACTGCATCGCTGACCCCATGTCCTCCTCCATCATCTTCGCCACCTGGTGCTCCGTCACCGTCAGGCTGTCGCTGCTTCCCGCCGCGCCGTCGTTCGCTCCGTCTCTTCCCGCCCCGCTTTGCCCCTGTTCATTTCACCCCCCGCCATTAATCCTTCTCTAATCATACACTAAACAACCCAAAACCAAGATAGAGAAAGAGAGAGCGGGGGATAGTTTGGGGAATTCAGTTAGCAGCACGCGTGTCGCTGTTAGTGCTTCCTGCCTCGATCGGTCGTCGCCATCACCGAGCCCAGGATATCCCCATGCTCGAAGAATACGGTATGGCATCAAAGGTAAAAGAAGAAAACCACAGGAATAGGAGAAGAGGAAGAAGAGTGGAGACCGGTAATTACTACCTCCGAAGCCATATCAGCCACCAGCGGCGCAACCGCCGCGGCTCCGCCCAACCTGCTCATGCTCAGCACCTGTGCGCCCAAAAAAAAATCACCATAGTCAACCACCGCGTCCATATCTGTGATGCTGGTGTCGGTAGGATACCGCTGACTAGGGCACATGGATCAACTCGCAACTATGTGCGAGCCAATCAAGATCCGGGATCTTTGTCCGGATTTGTCTAAGGAGATCGTTGACTTTGGTGTCAAACGTACGTTTCCAGAGAGAAGGCAGATCTCATGGCGAAGCAACAAACAGAAACAAGAGGAAAGGGAGGAAGAGAGGAGTTTGCCTTGACTTGAAGCTGGAGGAACTTGACGTAGTCGATGATCTCATCCAGCATCGACGCCTTGTCCGTCTGGAATCCACCAATTCATACGACCTCTTAAGAACATATAACAGAAAACTAACCCGGAAAGAAAAAGAAGACAATAAAAGAAGCAGTCTTCTGCTTTCTTTCTCATCCATTGTCTTCTTCCAACAAGTCAAAAAATTCTGGCTTTGGCAGAGTAGCAAGCACAACATATGATGAGCATAATAGCAATGATGATACTGAAGTTGAACTTTCGTGTTGACAATGTTTGTTCTGCTCATTAAATTATTTTGCTCATATCTACGTTAAATTCTTCTTGTGGTTATGGACCACCTATTAATTTGTTGGTATGCTTCCTCCTCACCAACTCTGAAGCCCAGCAGTCAGATGCACAAGTAAACATGGACGTATATACAATATATATATTGCTTATTCATCTGAGAGTCATTAATTAGGCATGCAACTCTCTTAATCACCTTCACATGGTGAATACCATGGTAGAAGCTAATGTAATCTAACTCCTACAATATGCAGACCATTATCTTCATAAACATCATCATCTATGAGCAAAGTTAGAAGCAATGTTGGATGCTTTATACGGAAAAAAGGGATCCTAACACTATTATACTTCTTATTAAAAAGTAGAAGAAGCATACAGATATATATGTATGTATACAGACAGAATCATTCATCTCATTTTCTATTCCCATATTCTCCAGCTTTCAACTTTGCTTTAATGATGTAGCATTTTCTCCAGAACAGAAAAAGATAAAAGAACAAAAGAAATAATGATAGGAGGAGACACAGAAGATTTTAATACCTTATTGGCGTTGGGCACCAACTCCTGCAGAGCTTTCATCCTCTCTGCGATTCTCTCCCTGCGAAGCTGTGTGCGTAGAAAACAAAGAACAAAACATAAGAGAAATGACTGAAGAGATGCAAACAAATGGTGAGACAGCAGAAGGTGCAGTACAGAACAAATCTGAATCATGTTGCAGCGAGTACCGAGGGAAGGGAGGAGAGCATTTAATGCAGAGGCCTACAGGTTTCTGGGCCTTCAATGTTCTCAATTTCTCGATCCTTTCGTGTGAAAAAGCAATTTTCTAAGGAAAAAAAATTGATCTTTTTGGTTGATTTCTGTCACGGCTTACCCTCTCGGCGATGCTGTGAGGATCAGTAGCCTGGCCCCTCCGCGCCCTCACCCTCTGCCTCGGCGGTCCCGAGCCACCACCGGCGGAGGCCGACGCCAAGGTTGACGCAGCTGGAGTCTGCCCCGCTCCGGCCGCCGGTGGCGCTGCTCCAAAGTTCTGGCCCGGCATCGGCGCGCTCTGGTTTTTGAGTTCGGGCATCGACCAATGAGAAATGCTCAAACAGAATGAAAAGCTTCATCTGGAGAATGTTACGATGGTTTGGTAGAACCTGGGGATGATGGAAACTCTGTTGATTCACCGATTCAGCGAGCTGAAGCGATCCCCCGAATCCATTGTATAGCCCATCGCCGCCCTTTCACTCAAAGATCGAGATTTTACAACGCAGTTTGTTTTGTTTGGTTTCTTCTCGTCCCAAATAAATGGATTTCTTCGAGTAAAGAGGATGAAAGGAAGGAGAATTAGAGCAACGTACGGTGGGGTTGGGGGAATCGGCGGAGCCAGCGCTCCCCAGAGTCAGCGGCAGCGGGAGCAGCCCAGATAGCATCTGCTGCTGGCCGCTGCGGCTGAGCTGGAGCATCAGCGCCTCCCCCGTCGGCGAGCTCCCGCCGCTGATCTGGTGCTGCCGGAGCCGGTTGGCGAGCAGCAATGACTCGTCGTACTGCATCTCCTCCGCTGACTCTCCGGCGCGGCCAGCGCTGAAGAGCCTCTGCCCCGCCGTGGGAGCGTCGGAAGGGGGGACCCAGGCGGGCCTGGGGTTCCCGAGCTCGGCCCAGGCGGAGGGCAGGTTGGAGAGCATCTGGTCGAGGAAGTCGTCGTGGCCGACACCGCCGCCTGCGTGATCGAACGGCGCAGGCAGGCCGTGGCCGTTCTGCAGCTCCCGGAGCGCGACGTGGGCCGCGGCGGCGGCCGAGGTGTGGGAGATGCCGTTGAGAGACGACGCCATGCCCGGCATCTCTCTATTGCTCGGCTGCATCCCCAGTTTCACGGCGAGGGTTAGGGTTAGGGTTTGGGATTGGGGAGGGAAAAGAAGCCGGAAAAGAAGTATCGTGTCGGAGTCGACAGAGATGCAAGAGGGTAGTGAGCAGGGGGAGACGAGCATTTCGTGATATGCGTCGTAACTTATATTGGGATTTTTCTAATTAACTTAATCTCGGGATTAATTATTTAATTTATTACTACCTTATCCTTAAGTAAGTAATTAAGTTAATTAATGACTACTGGCGAGGGGAAGAGGAGGGCGGGTGAAGTAGTTTTGCAAATTATTTTCAGTCACCCGTAACCTTACCTGGCTCGTATTGGTCTCAATGTGGGTCACATTGCGCAAGCTTTGGGCAGTTACGACTCCCCGTCGGCTCCGATCTGGGTGACGGCGAAGGATGACTGGGAATGATGTTGCTCCGTTTTATTTTGGGGGCCGGGTGGTGGGGTCTACAACGGGGACAAATCACATCCGTCAGATTCCGAGGTTGATCTGAGTGATGATTACGCGTTTGACCTCGGATTTCTTGTCTTGTCTCGCTTTCCATCGGTGAATAGGTTGAGAATATACATCGTATACATACAGTATACATGTTTGTGTATGCACGAGTAAATTTTGTTGGCATTTATCCCCCAAGGGAAGGATTTGGTAATGACATCAACCACGTATGTGACGTCTTCATATTCGATGATGAGAATGATTAGACTTTAATTGTTAGCAGTAGGTCCATGAATTCATATGGAATCCACATCAACGGTGAGCTATATTATTCTATTGCTTTTCTTAATCCAGCCCTCTTCCTTGATCCATTTACGGTCTAATTATGCATACTTTCATTTCTCATGTATATATATTTGAATAGAGTGTTGAATATTGGTTCGTTGGCTTATCAAATAGATATATTGTAGTATCGTAAAGTAAAATAACAAAAATGATAAATTCTTAGTGTACTTGATAAGATGATCATCCGTAATTGATGAAAGCTCGATAGGTACAATCTAATCAGTTGAGAAACGTCAATGTGTCCACTATGCATAGCATGCATTTAATCTTCTATAATCAACTATGCTTATAAAATAAATATTAAGAATTAAGAGTATTTGAGTATATTCTTTTTAATTTTGAACTTCGAAACTTATTCAAAACTCTTAGACTCATCATTCGTCTAATATGAACAAATATTGACTTGAGAATCGAAGAGAAAAGTTATGAATACATCATCCTATAGAACTCACTATTCAAGAGAAAAGTGATAATCATCACATAAGACATTAGATAGTGATCATAGTAATCGCACAAGACATTTAACGAGCATTCGACATCACTAGTAGTGAAAATTAGCTCGGGTATACACTACCATACTAACTAATTAGGTGAAAGCCATACTATACTATCTTAAGTTGTCTTATTTTGGGTCCAAAAAGATATTCTTTTTAAACCATAGTTTTCACATATCACAAGATTTGTCTTACTGCCTCAAGATAATGCAGACCTTTATATCTATTCATGTTAATGCTTAATTAACTTCTAGGAGCTAACATAACAAGCTAATCAAAGTTGTCAAACTAATCAACAACTGTAAGCTCATACATTCTTCGATGCAGATCCCAAAGTACAAATTTTCTTTCATGAATCTGAACTACAAAGATGCTAATGGATGCATTTTATTTTCTGTTGCGGCACACTTAATGAAGTGCGTTCTACAAATCAACCTCCACTTTGTTGCTAACCACAAAAAAGAATTGACAACATAATCTGCCATTACACTAAATCAGAAAGCTTAATGAACAAAACCTTCCATGATGAGCCCCCAAAATTTCCATGCACACTAAATCTTAGAGAACAGACAAAATCATAAAGCAGCAAAAGTGACATGTAATTTGCCAGTAAGGGACAGCACTCTGAGCTTTTGTTTTAATGCTATCATTGCCACTAATTAAGGTTCAAGTATCCACTTAGATGTCAGCTCAAAAATACTAGCCAAAACGGTATCCAATGACAGAGGTTAGAGGCTATATATACAAAGAAAGGATGTATCATGTGTCATATTAGGTTAATAAGGATGCAGAGAAGAGGAGCTTGGCGATAATTAATGAACCTCATAATTTCGTTCCTAGAAGTCAATAGTATAGGTAACGATAATTGGATGAGTTCTTGTTAGGATCAACTATCCGATCCAATGAGATAATTATCCTATATATATATATATATATATATATATATATATATATATATATATATTCTCTTGCCTTTTAATTTTGTTTATTTTTTTAAATACCCACATGGTATTGTGTGAGTTGACTCTTAAGAAATCAGTCCACCACCAGGTCAATAGAAATCCCCCAAAGTCAAATCCCCAGATCTCGAACACTTCTTACAGGAGTCTCCTGCAATCTTACATCCTATCTTTGGTCACAAAAGTCAAAGACAAAGGCTGACAGGGATGGGTTGACCACAGGCATGGCACAAGGAACTCTTGTGGCTCGCATTGCATTGCCTCTCCAATCTAAAGGAGGGACGACAAAGCCTCACCACACATATGATTAGCTTTGGGAAAGGTTGATTCTCCTCAGATATCCACCTCTCTCTCTCTCTCTCTCTCTCTCTCTCTCTCTCTCCCCTTTTTCTCTCCACATGCCCACACCCTCTTCACATTTCCCCAAATATAATCATTCAAGCAAACAATCACACCTCCTGCTTCAGATACTAATTGTACAACGAAAACAAGGAAAAAAAAACAAAGTTCTACAGCAATTATTATTATTCTTTTAGCTGAAATTTGGTAACTATGAAATCATCCATCCTCTTCAAACAAAATGTTAGAAGATATATGATATACTTGCTAAGGCTATGCAAGATGGAATATAACACCTAAGTTCCATTGTATTCTATGCAGCTAATCAATATTCTCAATACGATTAGTAAGATTGTTTCTACAATAACAACTGTAATCATAAATCCCAACTATTTGGGTTCGGATTATTTCTTTTATGTTAAATATGTAATTGCTATCAATTGAAACTACAATGTTAGGGTTACAACGGACCATACAATATCTAGGTTCGATCATACTTTATGCAGCTAATTGATATTGTTCATATGATTAGTCCTATAAATAAATATAATAATTGTTTATACTTTACTAAAGTTTAAACTGTTACTGGATGCCTAGAGCGCAAAAATAAACCAGCAAGAACTCATGAACGTTCACAAGGCTTTTCACCAGCTCAAAAAGAGAATAAATTTATGCATTCCCATGATTAATTCAACTATCAATTTTTGGGATGTTAGCAAAGCTTCATATATATCTGCACACAGAAGTATCATTTATATATAATTTATTGCACAAAAGGAAACGATGTTTGGTCCATTACCTAACGACATTCGTGTCGCCAATGTGGCCCTTCAAGTCTGGCAATCGAGGAAGAGAGCAGGAAGAAAGAAAACCGAACAGCTGTGATTTTAGTAGGGAAGCAGCTTGATGAAGGCTTTGTTCGGTATCACGAGAAAAATCCAAGTTCCTGCGAGATCAATAAGAGTTGACACCTCGGGATATCTGGCGACATCCAATCGTCACCCCTGGTAAGATAAACAGTTAAAAGAGAGTCAATAGCAAACATCAGTAACTTGGTACTGATCATGAACATCATATAGAAGTTGTGGAAGAAAAAGACACAAGTCCAGACGATAGTATACTTAATGCAAGCTCCACTCGGACATCCATCCAGAGGTTTGTTGGCCACCTCAATGTGGAAGCTGACGACTCTGGTGATGTGGTTGAATGTACTCTGCGAATGGCTGCCAAGAAGGAGCGTTCTCCAATCTCATTAATTGAGAGAGAGAAATCCATGTCCAATATCTGGTATCCTGAAAACCAAGAAAAGAATGGCCTGCACCTTGGGCCATTCTCACTTGCAATTTACTCTCGAATAGTGAATACAATGTTTCATCCGTAGTTGTCTTAATCTTCGGAGAAATAAAGAAAAAAAAAAAGATAAAATTAATTATTAGCTAAAACCGAGATACAATTACAGCAATTTTTTGTCTCTCTTTTTGCCGTCATATCCTCAAGGGTTGGTTCCCTCGTTTTGTTTGCCCCAGCTCTGAATTTAACTTCTGATGTGCTTTCGCATTGGCAGTCTCTTGGAATGGGTTTGGCCCACCAAAAGATTGTTGGGACTTCCTCAACTTCTTCCTCTTGCCTTGGTCGTATTCCTCATCCCTGAGATGATTTAAAAATCAGGAAAAAGAAATTGAAGAAAGAGCAGCTGCAGCAGATTGCATGTCAATTCAAGTGAGTTAATTCATGTATGAAGTAATAGCATGAAATTTAATTCGACCGCAAGAAGCTGCAGGGTAAGAATGCATGACCATTAGTTGGAATCGAAAGCCAATGCCCACAGAAACTTGTTAGGATGACCGGTTCGGATGACTATGAAGAATGGAAAGTGCTAACCCATTCCAAGCAAAGTATTGTCAAGGTCGACAGATGAATCCAAAGACAGACATCGGTAGTGCACTTATCAAAGATGTTGGACTCTGAACCGAGAATATATTTTTTAACATCAAATCAACCAACCATTTAGCTTTTCTTAAAAGTAAAATATGGAAGAAACCAGTCACATATTGTGCAAGTATATCTTCACATCATCATTTTTGTTAATAGCTATTGACAGTTGGAAACCAAAGATCAGCTATAGTTTACTGGCCATCCTCAAGGTCCATGGAAGGGCTATCAATTTTTAAATGTTTGAGTCTTCACAAACAAAAAAAACAAAAAAAAAATTGAAGTAACATAAACAATGAACAAACATATAAATTCAACAAGGACACTGAAGCTGTCTGGGACCTGATTTGAGGTTTAAATTAGAACCTACAGAAACAGTTGATTATATAGAATACAATGGCACTTTCCATAGGTTATTTCAAGATATCTATTTTCTGATATTATAATATATATGACAAGTTAACAATGCTAGCCATCTCGAATATATCTTTCAGCATCGTTCTTGTTCATGTCTTTTCAAAGCTAGTTATTCCTACACTTGTGCTGACAATAGTGATCTATGAAGAAAGGTAAACCATCAGACGAATTATTGTCAGCAAGCAAGACCATAGCAATGACAAGCATTTTTAAAAGCAGAGACTTGAAGTCCCAGGGGCCATGCAAGTAGACAAACGTCTTTTCTAGATTTGGTTAAAGGTATGCATAATAGAAGCTAACTAAGATTAGTGCAAATTACACTAAAAGAATTGATTTATGAGGAACAGTATTATGGCTATTTTGATTATTCTATGTCAATCCCGAAACTATTAACAGCTCAAGACTTTACATATTGGTCTTCATTCATCACTTTATTGAAGAAATCCACAAGCATGCGATCATACATTTAGGTTCCAGATACTCTTTTGAATGATAAAGTGACTATAATTTAGGATCTACTTGTAAGGTATAACAGTAGAGCATGTTTTGTTGATCACCATAAATATCATGCAGAAGTGAAGGAAAGAGCCTTACCATTCATCCAATACATATCCAATGCTGGTATTTCTTGAGCTTTCTGGCCCATTTTCCAATTTAGGCAATTCTACATCATCCCATCTTGAAACTGCATCCCCAATGTGGCAAATGATTAGTAAGCAACAACAATTATAAGAACAAAAAATGTAATGGCTGACAAGTAAAACCAGATATTGCAGATATTCACCAGTAGTTTCTTTCAACTCCCCCATCAGCAGGTTCATAAAATCATGATGGATACCTTTGTCATCTGTATACGTGGCTCTCGAGCTAAGCAATTTTTCTGCAGAACTCAAGCATATTCTTGGTAACCCAAAATTATCAAGTGTTACATTCTTATTAGTATTCTTCGACTTATCACCTCTATTGGTAGAACTAAGTGATTCACCATTGCAATAGTTCCCACTCTTCACCATTTTGGAATTATTGTCTTCTACCAGTCCAGATCGGCAGTGTTTCTCATGACAATGCTCACGTACAGTGGCCTCAGAAGTGGATGCAGCCAGATCATTTGTGTTGATATCATCAGGAATATCTTTTAGCAATATTTTATAACTTGAAGGCTGTTTTTTGCTTTTCCTAACTTTCTTAATCTTGTGCAGATTTAAAGAAGCAAAAAATATATGGTTCCGGCCAAAACAAATGCCTCTTAACGGACGCTTAGCAATCTTCTTTGGCTTCAGCTGCTTTAAATTGTCTATTCTGCTGTTGTCTTTAAAAGTATCCTCCTGAACAAAGCTGTTTGCAGTGTCTAGTCTCTTTGGCAAATTAACCAACCTTGGCTTCTCCTGCTTATGAAGGTTTTCCACATGGGATAGCATGCTAGATGAGCACCACTCATTGTGATGAGTGGTCTAGCCAAGCAAACAAGGAAAACATTAATACTCAAAATAGCAAAAAACAGGATCTCGAAGAAAAAGTACAACAAAACTATACCAGATTTCCCACTGGTGCTCTGCCATTTGCTTCCTTCCTAGTAAATCCATTTAAAAGTTTGATTTTTCGATTTTCTTCAGGTATGCCATTTACTGCATTGCAAAGCATATCGTGCATCTGCAAAATTCCTTTTTCAGCATCATTGTCCTGAGATTGGATAAGGTGACAAGTCAGACAAAGTGCGGCTGCACACAACCAGCATCTGGCATAAGTAACATGAAACAGTTTTGAAGTTACCTTAGCCATATGTCTTTCTTTGAGAAGTTTGTTTTCATGTTTCTGAGACTTCGGGCGAGTGCAGCTAGAGTTATTCAGCACAGCAATAACCCCAACTGACTTCACCTCTTCATTAGTGCTCCCGGATATTTGACCTCTTTCACCATCTGATTGATGACTTCCAAGGATAAAAGTAGCATCAATTCTACAAGTGGCTTTAGCTTCCTCCACCATGAAATCTTTTCTCATCACCTGAAGGGTTACAGATGTTGATGTTGTTTGCTGTAATCCTTCTGGCAAGGAATCTCCATCTGGTTGCAAAGTGGACGTTTCTCTTCCTATTGCCTCTCTGTCAATTTGCACTTCTGGAACTTCATTCAAAGCAGGGGTTTTACTTTTTTGCAAAGTCAAAATTGTTTGAGGCAAAGGGTGAAGTGACAAAGTGTCCTTTACTGAACCAGATTGAACATTGGTGTTACAAGTTCTGACACAATTCTTAACTGCCCCATTTAGGGCCAAGGATGATTCAGAAATCAGTTTCCTTTCAGTAGCATTAGCAGAAATGTTATCTTTGTGGACCATATTGACTGATCCCTTTGGCAAAGAAGTTCTGTCACGGACATAAAATAGCATATATGCTTTCTGTGCTAATACAGTCTTTTCACTGACCTGGCCAACCTGCAAATCAATGTTTGACAGAATCAACAGAGGAACACAATTGTTAATAGAAAAAGCATATCAAAAATGAACTTTCATCAATGACCAGTAGGAAAATCTGCATAATGTATGCTGATTAATGCTCTGCAATTAATTTATCTTTCTTGTATTATCTGTTAGTATCCTCTATATTCAAGTGCTTTCAATGTGCATTTTCCAAATACCTACCTAAGAAAAACATGCTTCTTCCTTCCACCCCATGATGAGTAGGAAAATCTGCATAATGTATGCTGATTAATGCTCTGCAATCAATTTATCTTTCTTGTATTATCTGTTAGTATCCTCTATATTCAAGTGCTTTCAATATGCATTTTCCAAATGCCTACCTAAGAAAAACATGTTTCTTCCTTCCACCCCATGACCCAAGAAAAATCTGCATGACGTATGCTGATTAATGTTCTGCAATTAATTTATCTTTCTTGTATTATCTGTTAGTATCCTCCATATTCAAGTGCTTTCAATATGCATTTTTCAAATACCTTCCAAAGAAAACATGTTTCTTCCTTTCACCCCATGAAAGGAAGAACAGCAAACAAACGTCAAAAAGCACCATATGAGAGTTTCTTCCATCAGGAAGGAGATCAGATAAACCTGTTCTAATGTTGAATGTCCATTGCAAAAGTACATAATATAGTCATCCAAACTTAACTTTCTCTGTTATCAGTTTATCTACAGAATTGCATGTATATAACAACACATCATCAAACACAGTAAATAATAAGACCTGGTTATCATCAAGAGAATGCCACATGCCACTTGAGGTGCGAACATAACAAAAGTAGTGTCCAGAGTGGGTACTCCAACCCGCATGCACCAAGACACCATAAAGGGTGTATTTTACATCTCCACCCTGCAAAATATCAAGAATGGATAAATAATAAGATCTAAACAGAAATATTTAGCATTTTTATAAAGGAAGAATCACTACTTAAATATTTACACACATGTTGATCACTGAGGAAAGGTTTCAAGTCAAGAGTGGGCTCAAAATCCACTTTTTTGTCGATCTTCTGACCAGGAACATAAGAACTAAAACGTTTGAGATGGATAGTGAGAACATATGGGGCCTTGTGAATAGTAAGTTGCTTTAAGGCCCTAACTTTCTCCTTGCAGTGCTGGCACTGGTACTGCCTCTCACCTCCATCTAATTGCTCGACAGCAGTGAAATGTGTAAGTGCCTTCCACAAAGAATCAGCCTTTGCTATTTCAAGGCTCAAGTCTACGAAGGGATCAAATTTACTGGAAGAGTAGGAACACTGTGTGCATTTAACCTGCAAAAAAAAAAGTGCATTGTCTTGTAACTTACAGGTATTTCAAGTTTTCAACAATCCAAAGGGAACGAGACAAAAGACAATAAGAACAGATCCTCAATGGCTGACTTTGATATAAACATAAAATGAGAACGGAGGTGAAATTTAAAGCAGACATTGGTGAGAATGGTTACCAATGTACTTTTTGAACAAAATATGAAGGCCATCTTTTACACTTGGGTTTCACCAAAGTTTGTAAAACCCACAGTTGTCATCATTAAACATTATGTTCTAGTTCTTTATAATCAAAGACCATCTTTTAAACCACAGTTGTCTCATTAAACATTAAGTTATATTAGGTTTTACAATCAAAGTCGGCATATTTTTTGGCATAACCTCCTAATGCTCTGGAAACCATATATGTGTTTTTGGAAGAGAGAGAGAGAGAGAGAGAGAGAGAGAGAGAGAGATTGTTTGTAAGCTAAGGGATTCTCCCAGATAGGCTTTAGTATGCACAAAATCATGCCTCAGGAACAATTCATGGCTAAGGTCACATCGCATTCTTCAAGCATGCAATCTCTAAGTTCACCAATTACTCAAGAAGTTTTGCCATAATGGACTTTTATAAATGAGACTTCAAATGTCCAAAAACAAATTCTCCGTTCAAAGGAATAGTAACATTGACATTACAGACTGGATTTGTTTGCTTAGATTTTCCTTTCAGGTGAAGTGTCTCCTAAGACAATTAGATCCTTTATCTAATACCAATAAATAAGCATTAAAATTGCATATTTATAATTGCAAATCCATAGAGTTACCTGGCTCCTGAGATGGCCACCAAATATCTTGTGCACCAAACTTTTCTCATAAGCACCAGGCGACTCACTTGGGACTCCGGATGGTAAACAACATTTATGCATGGATTCAAGCAAGTTAACCATGTATTCATGTGCATCCTCTTGTCTGGAATTACGAAAATTGCGTGATATGCCTAAGATGGAGTTAAGGTTTGCCATTTTAAACTAAAAAACAGAACAACAAGGTCACTATCTAAGATGTTAATTTAAAATTAAATAATCATTGAATCTGGTGGTTGAACAAAATAATAATTTTATTAGAGGAAACATTTTGTAGAGAAGTTGTAATAACTGTGCAGCATAATAAGGATACAACGCAAGTTCTTGACAAGATGAGAAGGTGATAATATCTTTCCATTTGACTGTAAAGCAGTGATGACATGATTCTGAAGAGCGCACATTGCACAAAATCCAGCTGTATGACCTATGGACAAAAAATTGAAGACATTTTAGTAACAAATTTCTCCAACAGATAGAGAACTGACAAATGTTAAATACAATAAGAACATATGAATTGATGTGCAACAACAACTAGCAATATAATGGCAACAATAAAATACAAAGAGGGAACAAACAGGCAGTTTTGTCCATTTTGATTACAAAAACTAGCACAAGAAATTTCCAAAGAAATAGAGTTCACAACTAAACAGGAAAGCAAGATCAAAAGTTTGGCAAAAAAACTGTGGTTAATAGGGATATTTCTTTGTGCTGCTGTTGTTGTTATTAGATAAAGATTAATTGGAAACAAGATGTATATTACTAACATGACACCACATCACATAAATTCTTAACCCGCATTCCTAGTGTACTTACCTAATCTAAGAAAGAAAGCAAATATTGTGTAGGCAACTTCGGTGGCCCATGTAAAATTGATGAATAAAAGCACAGTGATGTGGGAGAATACACCACCTAAATAAAACATATAAATGAGTAGGAAAAAGAACTTACAAGAAGATTTATGCTTTCCACTTTGCAAATAAGCAGCAAAGGGCTCAGTGTACGTCAGGCATTGGAGGACTGAATTGAGAAAACAAGTGTTGCCAAGATTTGCTAGTCCAGCACCCTGTAAGACACAATTTTCATAAGTTCACATAACAGAATTGATAAAAAAAAAAGGTTCATATTCAAGGCAAAATAAATAAATATCAAAAAATTGTAAACGGACATAATAACTTAGAACAGAAGTACATTATCCTTAAACAATCACCACAAAATGCATAGGAAGATGATTTGAGGAAAGGAAGAAAAGAAATGCAAGTTTTGTCCAATAAACATTAGGAACAGAACAGAACAGAATCAGAAACAATAACCCATCATCAACAAATTGCAGCAATAGATGATCGGAAGCTACAGCTTCGTTCCTCCTTAAACGAGGTTTCAATCAAATTGCACGAGAACCCAACAAACTTACTATTCTCCGGAAGGTGATACTAAAGCTAAGCTCAGGATCCATTCTGTGCTCATAAAACTCCCTCTCCCCCGATCGCTTCCCAGGAGAAGGCGCCCCGGCCTGAAAGGCCCCTCCACGGCTAACCGCCGGCCTGTCGAGACCCAAGCTGGGGTTCAAGGTTTCGAGGCGGAAATCCCCATCAGAACTGGAGAAGGAAGAGTACGGCTTCCTCGCGGGGTGGAACTCGATCCTCCTATGGAACAGGCTCTCCACCCGAGACAACCCGGATGCGGGGGCCGCGGCACACTCCGGTTTATCCGCCACCGCCGATCCTTCCGCCATTGGACCGGAGGTGGGATCGAAGCGGCTAAGGTGTTAGCCCGGAGATCGGGGAGAAGGCGAGGGAGATAGAGAGTGGGAGGCAAGGCGTAACAAGGGTTTCGGCGCCGCTTCGCTACCGCTTGGTGTTTTTCTTGCCCCTCTGGCCTTGCTCGATGCGTTATAAAGATCCTACGCTCCGGAAAGGTGAAGCCGGTGGAAGAAGTATTACCGACCGTTGATTCCTGTGTTGCCCGTTGAGGTTTACATAGTCGGTTTGGGTCGGTTTTCAACTGTTTTCTGAAATTAAAATTGTTTTGTGTGTAATTGATAAAATTAAACTAACTCAAAACTATTTCTTATCTCAATAATAATAATAATAATAATCTAAGGATTAATAGTCGGGTTGTTATATTAGAGCTAATTATGTCAATAATTAAAATGATTTAAATGAGTTAATCCGTGTAACAATTAATTAATCACAATTAATCACCTCAGTAGTAAATAATTCATATCCCAAAATATTATTATCATGGATGATTCTAAAGAATCTTTTACGAGGATTTTTGAAGGATTTCTTTGATTTCCATATATATATATATATATTCTCATCTTTCTCTTAAATAATTTTTCTATAACCTCACAATAACTTGTGGTGGGAGTTTTAGATATGCAAGTAAACTCCGAGGATTGTGAAATTCTTTTAGCTAATTGGTAAAATTCAAAGATCTGAAAGGCTATATGGTTGTATTTTGAAGAATGAACATGAAAACTACTTCTCTTTGATATGATCATGGAGGTGCCTTTTCCTGGTAGAATCCTGGATATTCATTCTACAGGAAAAATAGTTTCTCATAGACTGCATTCTAATTTTATTTGCTTATGTTAGATCTTCTCAGCTATTGACTCGAGACATTCTGATTGCTCTTCCCTCCCTTTTGTTTAGACAACAAAGTGGAGCTGACCATTTCATGTCTGCTTCGTGGATTGCTCACTTCTGTTCAATCAGCTTTGCGGTATAAAGGTTCGTCAACGACAGTCCTACCTATCTAAACCTTTCCTCGAAGACCGAACTGCACCATCCGAAATGGGACACGCCACATTTCTAACCAGAGTTTACTAAGTTTCATTTTACAGCTACAATTGTAGTACGAACGTTTAGTTATAATAGAAATGATGAATTATCTATCATATTGATAAGACTTGCAATCGTCACTACAAGACTGGATAACTTCATTATGCTTTTCTTTGTTGTTGTTGCGATAATTAACCCAATTTCCCCTGAGAAACATCGACTTAATCAAATCTGCTGATAACTTGGAAACTCCGATTCTGTATTCTTCGATCCGACTCTTATTAGCAGGTCTGCAGGAAGCAGATCCTCCAAGAAGAACTAACTGGCAGTGATTTCTCTTGCCCCAGAAAAATCACTTCCGATCAGCTTTGAGCTTGCAGATGCTGAAACATTCTTCCGGAGATCGCACTTGCAAGCGCTTCTGCAAAACTTGGATCCTGAGTCAATGATGAGGCCATCTTCTCCGCCAAGATTCGTTGGAATTCGACACACTCAACTTCAGACCTGAATCCTCGTGGCCTGAGATCCAGGGCGACTGCAGAGTCCGAAGAACTGAGAGAGACGAAGCAAGGGAGCGACTCGTTCCCCGTGGTTGGCGGATCATGGTTGTGCTCACCTTCGTAAGTAGCTATCAACACTGAGCTGTCTTCCGCACTCCTCTGCACCTGCGGCAAGCAAGGATGACCAACAAGAGTCAGTTGCATCACTTTAATGATCAGTGGAAGTTGCCCGGTCTCATCTGTTCAAGTGTTTAGGAATGTTTTCTTCTGCTCATCGAGACTTGCACAACTTGTGATCAATCTGTTTCATTTCATTTACAATAACATTTCATAGTTGAAAGCAGTGGGGTTTCTATAATTTTGTATTGTACAAATTGTATAAAAACTATTAAATATGTTTGAAAAACATCATATTTCCTTATTATTTTACAGATATGTAATAAAATAGATATAAAACTGGAAAAAAGAAACAGCTGGAATGTTCATCAAATTTAATTGGTCATCAAAGAAAAGAATACGTTAAAATGAAGAAATATTGAGGTTTTGATTCTCTAATTCCTAACATGTCCAGAAGAAGAAGAAGAAGAAGAAGAAGAAATGTTAGATGTGTTGGTACCTTCTTCTTCACAGGACATGAAGGGGCAAAGGAGCATCTAAAGTAAGCTCTTGGAGATGGATTGTCCTTGGTAACCTTCTGCCCATACTTCCTCCATTGATAGCCGTCTCTCACCACCTAAAACACACACACACACACACACACGACATGAGGCAAGTTAATTCATGCTGCTGCAATTACGTTCCTGCAAACAACAGCGTGAAGAGCTACGCTACTCACCAGGCTCGAACTGGATGCATCGATCCTCACGGAAGTCGTGTAGATACTGGTCATGTTGGCACTCATCCTCATCCTCTTCCTCTTCTTCGCCGGGGGTACTGAGTTTGTGAGGTCCATCAACTGATGGTGAAGAGCTGTGTGGTTGGAATACATGGCTTTGACCATCTCGTTTAGCCTCTTGTTCTCCTCGCTCAGTTCATTCAGCTTGGCTTCTAAGTCTCCGTTCTGCAGTCACGGTGATCTCACACGGTTTCAGATGATGTTGATCATGGTGGTGATTGATCATAAGCATGTAGTTACTTACCGAAGCTTGATCAGGAGACCTGCCGATGCTGAGGTCGAGGCTTAGAGTTGGATTGATCCATTCTGAATCCATCAATGGTTCGAAGGCCAATATGAGAGGAACAAGGAGTAGAATGAAGCAGCTACTTATGTAGAGAAGTTTGCATTGGTCTTGCAGACTTGGAGAGGAATCTGTCAGGAAAAGAGGGGCGATGAATTTGTAGAACAATCTCAATGCTTGCCTCATTCATGGAGATGTCATGCAAGTGTCATCACCCTTCAACCGCACATCAAACTGGATAAGAGAAGACAAGAGAGAGAGAGAGAGAGAGAGAGAGAGAGGTAAAAGGAGGTTTGGCTTTGTGTGTGAAGTGGGAGAAGAAAACAGCCAAAACATGATACCTTCTTTTGTGATTTCCAAGTCAATCTCATTAGTCATCGCCCATTTGCCCCCTCTTTCTTCTCTTGTTTTCTCGTTCTTGATGAGAGTCAATTTTTTCCGCTTGACTTCAAAACTTAATCCTAAAGCTTCAGTTGGTTCTGCAATTACTGTGGATGTCAAATTAACAGGTCACTGAACTTATAATCCATAGCTTTCTTGTGTTCCACAATAAGTTGATGATCAAAGACATAAATTGGCAATAGATTACTGTCTTGGAATGTCTCAAGAACAAGCAACAGGTTAGCTGCTGCCATTAGTCTGTGCATCAAGCAGATCAACTTGACCTAAAAGTTTATCAAGGGAAATTGATCTAAAAGTTAACAGCAATAAATTAACTGGACTTTTCTAGATAGTCAAATTGATAGTGCAGATCTTTAAGACATGCACAAAAGTAAATTGAGATGTTGAATTTGTAAACCAGATGACTTAGTCCTTGTGTGTATCACTTACTGGAGAAGATTTCTACTTCTAAGACTAATATACCTCTTTTTCTTCACCAGCAGTGGAATTCTTAAGTATGATATTTTTTATCGTTTTATCGGTAAATGATAATGGCAATGAATCAGGTTTTCTAAAGTTTGCTATGTCTATTTCGCATGCTTAAATTAGAATTGGGTATCCTTAAATAAGGAAGAATTAATTGAGCAAGTAGGTATACACACCCATTTAATTAATGTTAAGATGGATTGCTAAAAAGGAGTATTACATAGGAAAGATAATTGAATTTATTTACTTTTCTATAATATGGTCTTTCATGAAAGACCTTTAAGATAATACATTTGGAGAGAGAAATCATATTTCTAAGTTTAAGTTTTGCAACATAATAACATATGACTAAAATTTTCTCTGTGATTTATAATTTGATTTTTCTTTCATCCCATGAATTGGCTGTGGTTTTCATAAATCCCAACTGGAAGCTTCATGCAGATTAATGGACTTGTGGGGCATTTCTTCAGGGTCAAAATGTGGGAGTCCTCTCTACAACCTTATTTCCATGCATGACTGGGACCAAGTCCTGTGACCAAAAAATCAGATGAACCAAAAGAGTATCCAAAGAAAAAACAAAAAGAAAGTATATCCTTTTTTTACTTGGATCCTTGAAGAAAAAATGTGAGTAAATGATATTACATTTGTATTTATATTTATACATATGCAATGTATCTTCTATCTATTGGTTTGATTCAAAAGGAGAAGTTGATTAGATCGAACAAAAAAAAAAAAAGAGTGTTTTACCATAAAAAAAAAAAGAAAACATGGATGCACTCTAATAAAATAGAAAAAAAAATATAATAAATCACACATCTCTACATGTATTTGTGTCTACAATCATAACAACATTTATTGAAAATTTATATTTATGTTTAATGCCATTGTATGTTACATAAAATACACTCGTTAAGGTAAGACGATCAAGTCGAGAAGACATTAAAGAGAGAAAGAGATATGGGAGATGTCAAATGATCAAAGAGAAAGGATTTTAGTAATTTTGTTATTAATTTAATATAAATTTCCTATCATAAAAATCAAGAAATAAGGTTCGAGCCTTTTTGGTATACTAGTAAGATTGCATCTTTAAGATCTAAGAGATCATGATTCAGAGTCATAAAAATATTTTTTTTAAATATTTAATGATAAGATTATATATATTGACTTTCCCTGGACCCCGTATTGACGGGAGCTTCGTTGAGTACATCTTTTTTTTTTTTACAAAATTTAAAAATTAAAAAATATATATGAGACAATTGCATCAATGGGTTTAATTAAGCTCATGAACATGTGAACACAACCAACAATCAGATGGATGTGTGAATCTTCTTATTAATCCAACCACCATATTTAATATCTGCTGGTGACCAACCAACACAGCAAGTCTTCCCAAGCCAAATCAAATATGAGTTTTTGTTGCTGCAAAATAATTGATCTTTGATGAATCCACTTCTTCCTGCAATTGCATTGCAATTGCAGATCCTGACCTGACTCTAGAAGGTCAATGGAGACAAGCTGTAGGTCTTATCTTATACTGTTGCAGATTTGATCCTTGGACAATGATGGATGACAATTCTTAATTGGTCATTCACATGCTTCTATCAGATGATGTCAATATTACTTGGATGGTGATATTAAGAAAAGACTGTACGCAAATAAAATTACTGATTAATGTCATGGAAATCTCTGAAACCAGATCATGTAGCAACCATCATCTCACACCTTGGTTGGGGCAAATATCAATACATAGATATAAATCAAAGAACCATTCATTTAGAGAACATTACATTGTGAAATAACATATAATTTTGCTGTTACTTATCTGGTTTTTAGCTAACAAGTGTCATTGTGAAGAAGATTAGGATGGTCTTCTTCATTACAGTTCTTTATTAATGGTTGCTTGATTCCAATCCATGTTTCAATTAGGGAAGCAACCAATTTGTACTTGAAGATTTGGCTTATGTAATAGATACGATATGAAGAATCTATCATCTTAACTATCCATGTTCCAACTCCAGGAACACAAGAAGGCCCTTGCAGTCAATGCACTCAAAGTCTTCTTAATAATGGAGTCAAGAATGATGACTAAACTAAACCTCTCCTTGTTCTTGTCATCTGTGCCTCATGTCAAGACACATCTATGATTACTTCACCTTCTCTTCTGATTTTTCTTCTAGTGTATGTCATCATGCTTCATTTAATAGTGACATCAACAAGTAGCACCCTCAGCACAAACTCACACCTCACAGAACTACAAGAAACTTCCCTTCCATCACATGGCCACCAGCACCATTCATCTACCATTCTGAAAACGAACCTACATCATATGACATATATTATTCTCTTACCAACATGTCTACTTTCACTGCCTTTTGTCGTTTCTTGTTTACTTGTTGTGTAGAGAATGTGTGGGTGCTGCTGATTTTTTCCATTGCCATGTAATGTTGTCTGAGTAGGGTTTTCAGTGAACTTCTTTCTTTCGTTTGGAGATGCAGCAGTGGAGATACCAACGTGGATAGGTGAGAGCCATGCAATGGCATCAAGTGTTCAAAACTTATGACATCATAACAATGAGTGTGATGATAGTGATAATCGAAAAAAAAAAAAATCAAACCTACACTGATAAGAGCGCGAAGAAGGTAAAAGGGAAGCACCTGAAAGTCAAAAAGAACCTTAAGAGTAGTAAAACCACTTTTTTTTAAAAAAAAAATTATTTGTTTTATATTCACTATAAAATTGTAGGTTATACATGGGAGAAATACTAGAAGATTTACCCCAAACTCGTCCCAAAGAAGCAGAAGAAGAATAATCAGAATTGACATAGTATAACCACTACTGTAGGAGATGATCGAACCGAACTGGCACCATTTCACACCCGAATTGAAGTCTATCATTGTTGGTTAGGTCAAAGGTTATAGACTCAAATTTTACTCCCGATCGAGAAGTCTAAGAAGGATTATTCACTCTCAATATTCAAGTGAAACAAAAGGTTATCTTGCGATTATCAACATCGGAAGCTAAAAGAATCTCATCTCGATAAGCTTAGTGCAGAGACTTGGACTCAAGACCACTCCTCATCCGAAACCATATCTATCGGGGTGGATCCATAAAGATGTCCAGACGAGGATAGATTGCTAGTGCACATTTAAATTTATGATCACCAATAAATACATTAACAAGGTGCCCATCGATATATGTCAAGTCATTTTCAGGAGTCCATACATGTGGGACTGAAAAGCTATCTACTATCATCGACCTCAACAATAAGTTCATCATTAAGAATGCTTGAAGTGGATGGCCAATTGACCTAGTGACAATCACCCAAGTAAAAAGGATGGTGAATGCATGTCGAAAGATTGTGCTCTTGATCATCCGAACGATTACAACAACAACACAGATATTACCTTGGCATTGACCTATAAAATCATAGAAGATGAAGGCCTATGGTAGCTCATAAGCAAGAATCTGAAGCTTTTTGAAGAACATAGTGGTCTTCCCCCATTACGTGCAGTGGAACACAAAATCCAACTTATCTCTTATGCCCTTTGTGGAAACTTAGCATGTATTAGAGTTTGATCATGGAAAGTAAAGAAATCCAAAGACACGTTCCTTAGCTTATTGAGAATGGTGTTATTTAGCTAAGCAGTTCCTCTTGTGACTCACCGGAAGTGATGGTTCCAAAGAAAGATGAAGGTTTACGCTTGTGCATCAATTATCGCACCTTGAACAAGATCGTGCGGCACCCTTGCGTGTCCGTCCGCAAAGGTCAACCTCCCCGAAGCCTCCAATGTCTCTTAGGATCTACAAAAGAGAGAACGGGTTAGAGAAAACGTCTCATTCGGGATCCATAAGTAAACATTTTTTAAAACACTTCATAAACAATGCAAATTACAAACAGACTTTACAAGCTCTGAACAGTTACACAACAAAGGGTAAAATGGTTTATTATAAACCGAGATCTCTCACACGTGTCCACATGATACAACCTTTATTTACAAGCCTAAAGCGGCCACTAGCCTAACTAAAATGGGACTATTAAGCCTTCGGTCGTCCCTCTACATACTGTATAAAGCATGAATATTCCAAAAGATACATACATACATAAGCATTACATCAAACATCCTGTTTAGAAGTTTGTCCGTGACATCCTGGTTGTTCAAGAAGGGATTAATGAGGCTAGGATATAATTCCTTTGCCTTCAGTTATAAACTTGCAATCTCATAGGTCAAGCATGACCACCTTAGGCTTCCACTCTCGGAGTACTCTATAGTCGCATACCTCACTGATAACAAAGTTGTAATGGTTGGGTCTGATGGCATCAATGACCGAAGTGAGACAACAATCGACACTGAAGGTGGTAAAGTCAAGGCTGGCAATAAAATTGAAGGCATGCTTGCAATGAAGGAACCAATGGGAGAGACCTCGCTTAACGAGTCGACTCCGAGGGTTGATACTCCTAACCTCGAATCACCGGTTGTCAAGGAGTCCACTCTGCTGGCCCTATCTCCAACTCAAGACTCGACACCCCAAAGATGAAATATTAGAAAGGTAGCCGAATCAGCTTATTTTTTTATGTTCTTGCTTTCTCTTTTTGTTTTTCTTTTATAGTTTGGAAGCTCGTTTTATAGTGTAAGGACTCCCGAGAATAATGTAAAAATTTTCATGAAAGAAATTTTCCTTTTCGTAAGTCAAGGTGTCTTTACAATTTACATTGCAAACATTAGAAAGATTACAAGATTAGTGCCTATGAGACTCCAAACCAAGAAATAATGTTCTTCTAAATGAATCATTCAACATGTCTATCCATGATTGATGCCAAAAACTCGCCTTTAGTTCATTTGGTAAAGCAGTCGAGTGTGACGATTAGATAGTTCCTTTGGTCTAAAGTAGGTCTAAAGTTGGTGAAACAAGTTCCAAGATGCCCAAACCCCACCATGCAAAGGGCTAGACTAAATCAATTATTATATAATAATTATAATAAAAAATACAAACATGAAAAATCGATTGTGAAATAAGAAGAGCTAAAATACAGATTAGAATAAAATTTATGATCAAATCAAATAAATCTATTCCATCAAAGAAACATCTCAAAATTTACATTGTATGTTATGAACAACATGGATGAAATATGACTTTAATACCACTAATGTTAGCAAAGAAAAAAAAAACTATGAATTGAATGTATAATTCATAGATTATCAATAACTAATAAAAACTATTTTATCTTATTATCAATGTTATGTAATTTATATCACTATTATCGTCATAATAATACAATTAAAATCATAATTTGACTTCTAATGACTTTTGGAATTTCCAACACTTAGTTGAGCTGCTGAACGCTGTCATTATAAGAACTTGCTATGTCCAGGTAAATTTCCACTGCATATTTCAACGACTTTCTTGCGCAATCCCTGCAAAGCTTCTCTCCTTGGAGTAACCTTCTCCCTTCTTCCCCATTATGTGCACCGGGTCACTAAATGTCATCGACAACCATGGGTCTGAAAGAAACAACTAGATGATAGTTTTTGTTGTGTGTAACTTTCCATGTTATATATATATCTAATGTACAATAAAGTATGGAGTTGATTAATGATGAAGGTTCTAATATTGACATATGAACTATCAAAAGTGGTAAAGATTTTGATTGGGTTACCAAAAAATCACGATTAGATTACCATGGCATCAGAGCTTAAACTGATAAGAAATGGTTCAATGTATATATGAATTTTAACACACCTTCTCACATACAAAGTTAATCTCGACTTAGTTCATGAAGACATTACACAAGTATTGATTGAACCGGATGAAGATTTAGAACTTACGATCTGTTCTGATGCCATGATAAATATTTTAATTATATTACAAAAAATATTAATCAAAATTTTTGTTATTATATCAGAGCTTAAGCCGATAGAGAGAAAACCCAATAACTTTGAATCAACACATTTGAGAAGGAAAAGAGAGAATGTAAAAATTACTTTGCCTTGGGCCTTCACTCGGCATATAGATATGTAATCACCGATTTCCTTGATGTTCTAATTGTCTTATCAAGTTAGATTAAAGTGAAGCGGATTTGTAGTGTAGAATGGACCGCTAACACACTTTTTTTTATATATAACTTGAGACATCCAAATAATTAGTGTATTATTGTATTATTGATATGTCTTATTTTGTTGTTTGATATAATAAATAGAAAATATTTTTTTGAAAAACACACACACATTTCTTTTTGTTCTTCAGGGTGGCTAAGTTCTCTACCCAATCAATTTCTTCATGCAATTTCAAATTGTAATTTGTTAGTGTTTTCCACATTACAGTAATTCATTATAAACAAGAAACATGTAATTTTGATATTCGATGCAATACATTACATTTCATGGAAATTAAAGAGAGAAAAGCTGAATCATTCTGCAAGCACTAATATGTAGTGTTTGGTAACGCAAAACAGATGCATCAAACTTAATTATCCATGTAGAAAATGTTTATTGATACAAATTCATGATATTGTTGTACACAATAGTATTTTTGCATGAAAAACTTAGGCTCGTTAATCGAACAATTCATCATGATCCAAGCAATTGAATACTTTCCCCCCTTTTTCCTTATTCATTTCTAGTTTCAAGTTCCACAACAAATAAAAAAGAACCACTTTAAAAAAGATTTTCAAGAATGAAGACTAGAATCCTTCAAATATCATACATTATATATATATATATATATTGTCATGGTATGGGTCTAATGGGCTAATTGGTCTATCAGACCTTTATAAGCTGAAGTTAATAGTAGCACACTCATTAGACTCTTATAAGTCAATCTTAATCTTTCCCATATCGAAATTAATCAGAAATATTATATATATATATATATATATATTCTTTTATATCCATAAAATTTTCAGAGAATTAGATGCTAGTTACATAATTAAAAATTAATTTTCATGAGAGAGTATTTAAAAGGTCATTTGATCTCATCAAAGGAATTAGTTGCTATTGTGCCATGTGCAAAAAAAGCTTACAAAGTCAAAGAGGAATCGATGACTCCACCATGGTGCAAAGCTTATAAGGTCAAATGAAGAGGTAAAACGTCAATGACATGAGAAATACAAAGTTACTTGGTTGTGCCGCATCCACAATGGAGTCTCGTGTCACCACCTCAAATGTCATCTTCACTAGCAATTAATAGGGCTCATCTTTCGAGCATACACCCAAAGTTTCGTTGACCAGGTCAACGATGACAACAGGCTGTAGACTAATTAGCCTTTGGAGTCTAATCAACGTGACATTACCTTCGCCAATCTAATCGCTCGAGTTAAGAGGGATGTGGGACCCTATCGTTGGATCCAATAACAGATCAGGTATGCGTGACCGGTGAAACAAGGAGGTAGGAGGACTTGCTTTGTCCATCACGCTACAGTGCGTCGATCAGGACCGTACATAGCCCCAGTGGAACACAAGAAATTCCCGGTCTCGTACGGCGACGCGAAGGCGACGACACGTCTCCGTATGTCCTAACTGCCTCCAATCACGAGCGCCGGCAGTGGTGGGCCCGGCCCGGTTCCCTCTCAGATGGAGCGGGCATTGATTGACACCCTTCGAGTACCGTGATCGGGCTGCGGTCACGGAACGAGTGGCGGATACAACGGTCGCATATGATTTATTATGCGGGTGGAGTCCTCATAGTTTTTTCCCTTCTCCGTTCCTATACGTGTTCTTCTGTCGTCACGGGAAGCGCAGACACGTGTGAGCGAAGAGTCGGGAGCGGAGTTAACCCTAGAATTGGAGAATTGGATCAGGTGATGAGATGAGTGGGAGACGAGAGAGCGAAGGCGGAGGCAGCCTTGGGTGGTGGACGCGCGAGCCGCTCTTCTTCTGCTTGGTTTCTTTTCATTCTCCTCCTCCAATCTAGACTATGTGGGCTTTGTTATTATATGCATCGATTCCGGCGTCGTCCGGGGTGATCTACTTGACAGAAGAGAGTGAGCACACAGCGGCGTGGGTGTCGCCGGGATGCCGTCGCTGTTGCGTGCTCACGTCTCTCTCTGTCATCCCTGTCTCCCTGGCGGTGCCGGATGAGAGAAATCTGCTCTCCTTTACCCTTTTTCTTCTTTCCTTGCTTCTTTGATCTTGTGTGATGAGGGTTGCTGACGGTGACGATGATGCGATTTGGTGAAAGAGGCAACCTTGCGTGGGTATATCGATGGTGGATCTGATTGGACGCTCGTGCGAGGCAGGCTTTTCCTTTTCCTCCTCCTCCTCCTCGAACTTCGATGCTGTCTTGACTAGTTTCGCTTGTCTGTTTAATCAGCTTGGTTTCCCAAGTACTGCTACTACTACTAGTTTTGGGTCTATTTCAGACTTGGAGAGACTGGAACTTATGGATCATGGAAGCGTGACTTTTGAGACGATTGTTTCGGATAAGGGCGAAGTACATGATCCATCCATATGCCTATTGTCTTCTCTCTCCTTTCCTTCTCCGCTTTCTTCCTCTTTTCCTTTCTAGTCTTCGTCAAGATCCATGCTCAAACCCTCAAGAATTCGTTGCGTTCTTCTTGGGCGTAGATCAACTGTAATAATCGTGTAGGTAAGATTACCATTTCCTCAACCATGACTCCATGGTGATTTACGGCTGCCTTGATCTTTCTTTACATTCCTTGCTTTTTTCTGTTTGACCGGATTTCTTTCTGTTTGACCAGTGGATGCAGCACCTCTCACTTTGGAGCTATCAGGTCACTTATCTCCACTTGGTATTCTCTTGCTATCCACATAAATATCTTTCCTTTATTTATTTGAGTTGTATCAGCTTCTCATATGATGCTGTCTCTTTTTCATTTGATATTGATTCTTGTCTCTTTGTTTCTCATTAGTTGCTTCAGTTAAAATTTGCTTCGCTCCTGCATCGAAACCACCATTGACGTGGTCCTCCATTCTCTCGCTGGAACTCGGATTTCGTTCCATGGTCGACATTCTATACCAGTGTTTGGTAGAGAAGCAAGTTGAGGAAAAGACTTGTCTGCTTTTAGGTTCATGCAGTGGAGGTTCTGGTTTCTGTGGTCTCAGCTACTCGCTCCCAGAAAGTTCTCCTTTTGCTTAAGGTAATGAGACAGCTCTTCGTAACTTCCTTGTCGCTAATGTTTTCCACCAAGTTGTGTAGTTATACCTTTGTAGTGTGACACACTTGATATCTGTTAGACGACTAATTCATGGCTTTTGTTAGGGGATTGTGTAAGAAGTTAGGATTAGGTATATATTTTATGTCATCATGAGAACCTTGAACACAAATATGATAAATTACTGACAATCGCAAAGAGGATGACACTTGACCTCCTGATCTCGCGCATCGAGTGCAAAATTCATGTTTTGTCTTCTTGATGAGGGAGATGTGTGGGGATGATATGTCCTCATGTTTAACTATCTTATAAAGTTGGCTGACAGAAAATTTACTAGAGGACTCAGTTGATACATGTTCTTTAATGTTAATTAACATGCGCGATTTAGCAAATTGTATCTCGGCTTAGAAAAGATGGCTCTACGTCCGCATTACGATATACAGGCATCACTTGCCTTTTCTTTATTCCATCATGAAAATCCAATTTACTTGTAAGTTCTAACTACATCTTTTGTGGGCATCAAAGCAATATGATGCTTAAAATGTGGCAGACTAAGCTAATTGTGGTTGAGTGATCTCTGTTGAAGATGCAAGTGCAGTCTCTTGGATTTGGATTATATATAGAACGTATATGGAGGTAAGAGTGATGACATGATGGATTGTGGCATGGAGTGAATGTGATGGATGGATTTTGTTGGTTCTAAATAATATTTTTATGCGTAGAAGGCAAGAAAGTGAGCTTTCTCAATAGAATAAGACTTGACTTTTGACTGAATCCTTCTTCAACTCTTGGTACGATATAGTCAAGTTATATGTAGCAAAAGGTAAACAAATTAGATAGAAACTTTTAACATTATTTGTGCATCACAGGATGAGCATATCATGAGGACAGAAGGGTGTATTCAGTCAAAACTGTCAATTCATAGAAAAGAATTCAACATGGTGATTCTTATCCAGAAACACAAAAGAAATCCTTGTCATTAGGACCGCCTCTCTCTTAGTCATGTGGAGACTTCTATCCAATTGGCCACTTTTTTTCCTAAGTCATATGGAGACTTCTACCCACTTTTTTCCTAGTCATATGGATAACACTTCTACTCAAATTATATGTGTCATTCTAATTTTTGTATTTATTTTCGGATGCATTTGGTTTTGTCTTATGATGCAAAAAATTTTACGTTGTCTTTTTTCCATTAGAATCTTTGATCATTTCATGTACTTGTGACTTAATTTGCTTCACTCATTTGTTGGTTATCTTTCAGCTACATTTATCACTCTGATGCTTAAGTTAATTTTTTTATTTCGGACTGTATGTAGCTCTTTCCTTATAATCGAGAATGGATCAGTCACACACAGAAAAAGATAAGATGGATATGTCACACGGAGAAAAAAAATAATATGCATCTGAAGGTATATAGCCCCTCCCTTAATCACCAATGGATCTACCACACGAAGAAAAAATAATATGCATCTGTGATGTGGCTTAGTCTCCTGAACCCTAGCAGAAGATTCAGGATAATGGTTTAGTATCGTTCTGATATAACTTATTAAGAGCACATAACATTCCTGTTTGAATTATCTTTTCAGTTTAGGAAAACATCCCATTTTGAATCATCCTGACTTTTATAATTTTTCTTTCATTTTGTATTAAACATATGTACTCTTCTGTATCCATTATTTTGGTTGACTTTAGGCGTTATTGTGAATCTTGTGCTCCATCCGTTGCTTCTTATGTCCGCGTCATCCAATTTGCTCTAAGATCAAGTAATTCTGACTAGTTTAATATAATTGGTTTCTTTGTTAAGACTGACCACCTTTCGATTGTCAGCTTGTGTGAAAACCAAAAAATATTTATTAACATAAATATAGGGTTTGCTGTGCCAACCTGTATCACTTAATACTGAGATACATACTAGTTCGATGAGATATCGGTGCGAGGATCGTTCTTTTCCAGGTGGTATCATCACATGACCTCGTATCGAACGATACAATATTTTTATTGAGCGATAACAATCGAAATCCAATCATTACCGTTCGAAAATCCGATCATTACCGACCTATGCTAGTTGGTAACGGTTAAGGGTTGAGATTTCTCTATTTCAAATAGTCAAATTAATTGTTTAAGGCTTAGAAGAGGGTTTTTAAACATTTTTCTTCCTTTTTAAATTCATTTTGTTCTCTCGATCTCTTCAACTCTATTAGCTTGTGACACTCTAATCGATTACGACGATTAGACTACACCTTGTATCGATAGCCTCGGACATGTGGTTCACGACGATCAGATTACGACCATCATCACATTGTTGCATTGATGACATATGGTGTATCAGTATACTATGTCATGTGATCAATTTTAAGATTGAGTCCGACAAACATATCATATTAATATACATATATATAGGATCAAGGACCCCAATACATCGCTTGTGGAGTCTCAGCGTTCTTTTTAGTGGTAGAACCAGATATATTCGTTGATTAATTACTTAATTCATTTGAATGTTAAAGTTTAAGTTATTTAAAAAATAATCTAACAATCAAATTATTTTTTTGTAGATAATTAAATATTAATGGGAGGACGATTCAGAACGTACCGTAAAGTTACTCCTCAAAGCTAAAAAAAGATGTCACTATTATTTCCTAATTTACATTATTTATGTTAAAATTATACTAAAATTATATTTATTTTTAACTTAAAAATCCTAATCTAATTTTTTAAAATTTTTTAGATATTCTCGAAGTTATTTTTGATGATTTTGGTTGTATCATTGGTACGTCCCTATGTATCATCGGTACACCTTGGTACGTACCATACCGATACCTAATCGATACATCGGTATATATCAAAATTGCAAACCTTATATAAAGATTTGTTTGGCTGACATTTTAGGCTAGTGAAGAATTAAGATACGGGTGTTGTCAGATCCCGGAATCATTAGCATTTGTTTTGATGGAAAACTAGGTCGATGAATACAAGAGATTGCCATGGATGGTGTTTGATTGCAAGAGACTGCAATGTCACCCTTACTCCTTGTATTGCATTTGTTCAATAGTATTTAAAGTAAAAATTAATCCCATAGGAAAAATAGTCAATATGGATTTATTTATTACTATGTAAGCATTTTACCACTTTCTACCCTTAGAATGGCATGACTTTGTTGACTGGCTTCCTCTATGTGAAGTGAAACGTTTCTTCTTCTTTTTTTCACATGAGGTCTGTGTTATTTGGAAGGCGATACTATTCTTATAGGTGATGTAGAATTTGTTAGGATCAAGAGCACTAAGAGGGGGGGGGGGGGGGGGGGGGGGGGGGGGTGAATTAGTGCAGCAGAAAACTTTCGACGATTAAAATCGCGTTCGTACGATAAGAGCGATTTCGGTAGAAAATTCGATTCGTAAATCACTTTAACTTGTAACCAAGCAAGATGCAGTTAAAGCAAAGATATAAATGCAGTTTGCAGTTAAGATAGAAATCAAAACGTAAACGCAAACTGAAATATGATGATCGTACGATAAAAACGATTTACGTCTAAACGCTGATTCGGAAAATGCAGAGCTTGAAACACGATCGTATATGCGCAGAAGGCAATAAGCTATTGAGGAGGTTTGCAGTAAGGATAAGATGCTCAAAGTAAATGCAAATCGAGATTTAGAGTGGTTCGGTCAATCTTGACCTACTCCACTTTTGGCTTCCTCCACCGACGAGGTCACCGACGTCAACTAGAGGCCATCCTTCAATAGGGGAAGGCCAACCACTCTTTTACAGTTTCACTCATTTTGACTGGCTTAGGAGACAACCGTTACAGAATTTTCTCTCCTCTCTTTAAAGCTCAGAACTTGGAAGAAAAGAGGGAGAAGAACTTTTGGCCTTTACAACAATTTTGAGCTCTAAAAATCACAGAACAAGATCAGGATTTCGGTGTATATGCTGTGCCCTTTCAGTGTTGAATGGGTGGGGTATTTATAGGCCCCAACCCAGTTTGAATTTGGAGCTCAAAACTGTCAATTCCCGGAATTCCGGGATCTGGCGGTTGCACCTCCTGACTGGAGCGGTTGCACCGCCTGGCAGAGCTCGAAGACTGAGCCTCTGGGCGGTACCACCTCCTGTCAGGGGCGGTTGCACCTCTGCCAGAGCTCGAAGACCGAGCTCAGGCGGTGCCACCTCCTGACTGAGGCGGTTGCACCGCTCAGCCAGAGCTCGGAGACCGAGCCCAAGCGGTGCCACCTCCTGGCTTGGGGAGTTCAACCGCCTAGCAGAAATCAGGGTCCGAATGGGTTGATCCATTCGGCCCAATTTGGGTTTTTCAGGGGCCCAATTGCCCCAAGATTAAGTTAATGGGATCACCTCCCATTTCCAACTTAATTATTGTGCTAACTATGATTTTTCCTAAGATATTTACTGCAACTTGCTCCGGTACGTCAATCGCTTCTTCCGGCGAGCTTCCGGCGAACTTTCGTCGATCATCCGATGAACCTTCGGTGATGCTCCTGCGGACTTCCGGCAAACTCCTGGTCTTGCGACGATCCACTTGGCGAGTTCCGACGAGCTTCTTTTGGCAAGCTCATGGACTTCTCGGATTTATTTTCGTAGAACCTTCGACGACTGTCCGAACTTCCGTCGAACTCCCAACGTGATCATTGTCTTGACTCCGACGCAACTCCTGTTGCATATCTTACTTTCATCGTAGTTAATCCTGTACACTTATCTCAACATATAGATTAGATAATAAATGACAATTGACTTCATCATCAAAATATGAGATTCAACAGAATTTGATATTGAAGTTTAGATCATAAAAAGGAGATGTAGAGAAAGAGAAAGAGAGAGAGAGAGAGGAGTAAGATTAAAAATTAGAGGAGAAAAAAAGAGGAGTGAGATTAGAGATTCAAGGGAGAGAAAGAGAGGAGAAAAGGAGGCTAGAAGAGAGAAAATGTAATTCTTTTTCATTCAAATCTGAACAGTTTCATCGATCGATAAGCTCTTAGATAATTCTATTTATAAGGGTTTAAGAGCCTTAGTATAATCAATGTAGGTAATGATTTCTAAGAGCAATCTCTTAGAGAACTTGTATGTCTTTTATAAACCCAAAATATAACTCCTAGAATATCTAAACAGCTTTAAAATAACTTATTACAACTGAGAAAAAAAAGAGTACACTTAAGTAAACTCCCAAAGGTAGCACCTAAAAAGGCTAAAGATTCTTTAATTTTTCAAACAACTCTCAAAGTTTTTAGGCCAATTAATTAATGACTTTTTATTGATTTTTTTATCTAGAATAAATTATTCTAATATCCTTTATAAAACTAGATGATTCTCCATTAGAAAGATTTTCCAAAGTATGCCTCCTAAAAAACCTATAGGAAATTGAATCATCATATCGGCTTGTCAAATCTCTTCATCTGTTTCTCCATGTCCAAACCCTCAATTGATCTTTCTTTCCAAGCTTTTCATCTTCCTCTTGAATCCATCTTATTTCTTCCGAGTGATTGCTATATTCCATTAAAGATTAATACTATATGAACAGAAAGGAGCTAGCAGGAGTCTCTATGCTATCTCACTAGTGTTGAATTGTTACATGGAAGGAAGGGGAAGAGTAACACACAAAACAATGGTGCCTTACAGTATAAATGGAGCTGCAAATATGATAGAAGCAGAAAACAGTTCGAATGAGCATTTGTGAGCAGTGATTTAAAAAGTGTTAGGCGTCAAAAGGCACCACGGTCCAAAAACGCTCGAGGCGCTAGACGCTCGCCCGAATGAAGTGAGGTGCTAAAAATTAATAATATTAAAATTAATAGTATTAAAATTAAAATAATAGTGTCATACTGTATACAGTAAATAGTATATTATATATTATTAACAGTATAATAGTATACTGTATACTTTTAACAGTATACTTTCGATTTCAAAAGAGAAGAAGCGAAAGAGGAGAAGAGTGTAAGGGAAGACCGAGAGTGTTGAGAAAAGTGAGAGCGGCAACGGTAGCGGCAACGGCGAGCGACGACAGTGGCAGCGGTAGCAGTGAGCAGCGGGCGACGACAGAGGCAGCGACAGCAGCGAGCAGCAGCAATGGCTGCGGGAGCGGAAGCGACGAGCTGTCACGGACAAACTTCTAAACAAGGTGTTTGATGTAATGCTTATGTATGTCCGTGTCTTTTGGCATGTTCATGCCTTGTACAGAATGTAAAGGGGCGGCCGAAGGCTTAATAGTCCCATTTTAGTTGGGTTGGTGGCCTCTTTAGGCTTGTAAATAAAGGTTGTGTCATGTGGACACGCTCGAGAGCTTTTCGGTCTGTAATGGACCATTTTACCCTTTGTTGTGCCACTGTTCAGAGCTTGTAAAGTCTGTTTGTAATTTGCTTTGTCTATGAAGTGTTTTTCGGACATGTTTGCTTGTGGATCCCGTTTGAGGCGTTCTCTTTAACCCGTTCTCTCTTTTGTTGGTCCTAAGGGACAATGGGAGGCTTCGGGGAGGCTGACCTTTGCGGACGGACGCGCAAGGGTGCCGCACGACTTAGGCAAAACCAGCTAAGTCCGTGTCATATGGTATCAGAGCGGGACAAGCACTCATAGAAACACTTGACATGCAAACGTGGGGGACCTAGCGGGGCTGCGTGAGGGCAGTCAGCACATGCGCGACCGTTTGAGGGAAAACGGGCATGGAGATGTAGGGAAAAGAGTCGCTCAGAGGAGCGGGCATCTGAGATTGGCATTCAGAGGAATGGCCAACCCTTCGCGCAAGAGGCACCACGAGAACAGGCAAGCTTAGAAGAATCTGGAGCGCACAAAGGTTGGGATGGCTGAGTTTGAGCTACGGCTCAACGTTGACAACTTTACTTGATGGTGCTCAAGGCAAGCGAGGCGCTTGGCAAAAGGACGAGACCATGCAAAGTGGAATGAGTTGCTCAGCGACCGAAAGAGTTGTGCAAAGCTCACAGAGGTGAGGGGAATTGCTAACTCGAAGAATTCGGTACTCATGCATGGGCTTGTATGCGGACGATGGATTGTTCGTGGCCATCCCAAGGCGACCGAGACTCGGCGCCATGGAGCATTGAAACTTTCTCTTCGGCATGCGAAGGATACGTCCGGAGGAGGTTGAAGTGTGCAACGAGTTCAGCATGTTGCTAGGCCTGGAGGGGTGCAGCGGTGGTTGTATTGACGTGGAGGCGCAATCTAGCAAGTGCGTTTGCAAGAGGCAGAACAATGCACAGTTTGTTCAGCAGATCGGAGTAGTCCAAGGGGATGGTGGTCTCCGAAACGAAGAGAGATGTTGCTCAAATGGGATAGTTATCCAGGAGGGATAAGTCCCGGCTCTCCAGAGGGAGAATCATGTGCGACGGACTGCACATGTTGAGGAGGAGTACCTCAACAAAACAACAACTCCACGAAGCTCGATGGACTGAGCAAGCGGCGAGGAGTCGTCGCATGATCTCGCTTGAGAGAATGCATTGGTGGATGCATTGCGAGATCAAGTGGGGGAGCGACCCAAAGCAACTTAAATGAAGGCACACTTGGAGTCGATGTGGAGATCGGACTCCAGGGAGGGCTGACCCGTGGAATGGTGGGCACGAGGGCCACCATCGACTCAATGCAAAAACGAGGAGCGGAGCAACTTGGGTGTAACTTGGTGAAGTACCCAAGCCGCATGAAGGGAGCCAGCAGAGAAGTTGGAACATGGAGCAGACGCACAGTGCTTTCCTTAGACATAGGTCAAAGACATGAACTCTTGCAGAGGCAAGAGTAGGATCATGTTGTTCCATGGGTCCTTCATTCTGACGGAGCGGACTCATCTTGCATGGTGCCAAAGACGAAGGGAGCTTCTAGGCACATGCACCTTATCTCGGAGGAGCATTTGATGGAGGAACTAAGGCGACTCAATTTGCGGAGGCGAAGTTGGGTTCAGAAGGCCTTAGCACGGGGCAAGAGGACGCAGAGGCGGGTACTCTTGAAGAATATGCCACAGTGTTGCCATTCAAGTTGCCATGAAGGAAGCAGTGCGCAGCGGAGATTGTGCTGGTAGGGGCAGAGGCCCAGGATCCAGGCAATGGTGCACAATTTACAGCGAAGTCGGTGGACTTCGGGAGCTTCTAGGCGACGGACTGTCCTAGAGCGGTGCTTCATCTAGGTGTGACCCAAGAGTGGGTGGATGAAGGTCGATTGCCAAAGGAGCGAACAAAATCGAAGGTGGAGGAGACCCTGCGATGTATTGGCAGAGGCCACACATGGAGGGTTCACAATTCGAGTTTATTCCACAAGGATCAGAATGCAATGGAGATGTCACCAGGAGGCGACATGGTGCAGCGGATCGTGGTGGAATAGTTCGTGGCAATGCGACACACACGACACAGTCCCGGGAGGGACTAGATCATATGGAGGTATGATCGGGAGCTACTGGGAGCTCCGCTTTGGTGAACAACACGACGGCAAGAAGGGCTATGGATTCAAGGAGTGAAGGCCATGGTACCGCACAGGCGGGTCTTCCGGGCGTGCACCGAATTTTGCATCGGATGAAAACCTTGGTCATCAGCATATGGGGGCTGGGTTCCACCAAGGGAAAAGTTCGAATGCAAGTACCAGTGAGTCCCATGAGAGGGACTTGATCATGCAGAGGTATGATCGAAGCAGCTGGAGAGTTGGACTGCTCCAGAGCTCATATTCGCTTAAGGGAGCCCGACAAGTCAGAGGACAAGGTCGAGTAAGCGAACGTTGCTACCAAGGAAGCTAAGGAGAACAGAATCAGTGCAAACCCTACAATGTGATGGCAGAGGCCATGCATGGGAGTTGCAGTCTGTCTTTCCATCGAACAAACAGACTGCTTGGAGAACACAGAGGTGTTGAAGCAGGAGGTCGAAAGGGGCGAGGAAGCGACGACAAGTCCAGAGGGACTTAGCTACCCAAAATCAAGCAATCAGTGAGAATGGAGGTGGACTCAGAGGAGTATCACAGAGACATATCTACTGATTGTGAAGAAAACTGATTGTGAAGAAAAGGGATTCAGAGGCGAGGCGACGGATAGTAGCGCCATGGGCATGGCAGCGCCATGGTACCGCAGAGGCGGGACTTTCGTGAAAGTCATTGATCCCTTGCTCTCACGGAGGGAGAGTGCTTGGTCGTGAAAGGGGCCGAGGAGGTGGAGCATGCAGAGGCAATCTCCAAGTACCGAGACAAGGCTGAAGGGCAGAGGCCAAGAAACTTCGTAAGACCGGTGTCAACAAGTTTCTCATCAAGATAGCCGTAAGTGAAGGACTTCGGGTCATGCAAGAGTGCACGACCAAGGAACGAAGCAAGCAGTACGCGGTGCTGTACCTTTGCTACTCAGTGTAGTAGGCGGCAGGGTTGATGGAGAAGACGGTACAATCCCAGAGGCGACCTCATCTATCAGAGAATTACTCCAAGTTGGGGTGAAAACTTCCTGCATTCCAGAAGTTCAATGGCATTGAGAAGGTGAATCACAGTAGCTAACTCAACGCAAGGAGTGCAAACACTTCAAGTGCTTCAGAAGTGTGAGCAAAGAGCAGGCGAAGACCAGTAACCAGCTCGATGCATGAAGTACAACCTCGAGCAGGCGGGCGAAGTCAAGTAACCTTTGCCTTCTCAACTCTTAAGAGAATGGGCGAAACCGAGTACCCCAGTTCTCTTATCTATCTAGCAGAGGAGCTCTGCACAAGTTCAAAAGACCCTTCGAAGATAATGGAAGACAATAGTTGTCAAATCCTCACCAACGGTGATCAGTGCTACTGAGAGTAGATTGTCCGCTTCATTTCCCAACGAAATGCCAATCGAAAGCGGAAGTGATGCGAACCTACTTGGATGTGACAACTAACTGAAAGAAGAGTCAATGAGCAGATTTTGTGGAGGAAGGACCCAAAACTTCAGAAGTTTGCGAGGCGATGCTCGTTAAAGCTCCAACAAGCATCCACCCAGTTCAAGCAGCATGTGGAAATTTTGAGAGACTGGCGCAGTAAGGATGGTCTTTTTCCTTCATTTGGGGGATCCGTAAGAATCAACAATGATCAACACAACTCAGCCAACCCCACACCAGAGTCAAGAGTCATTGGTGAGTTGAAGCAGCATGGCGGATCAAAGGTTCGACTACTCAGAAACAGCAGCGGAGAGCAGCTGGGAGCCAGGAGGCGCATTGCAGCTAAAGCAGAAGATTGAAGACTCAGCAAAGGCGAAGAGTTGCAGTGTTCACAAAGGCTTCGACGAGGACGTCGAAGGGATAAGTGGGGGAGAATGTCACGGACAAACTTCTAAACAAGGTGTTTGATGTAATGCTTATGTATGTCCGTGTCTTTTGGCATGTTCATGCCTTGTACAGAATGTAAAGGGGCGGCCGAAGGCTTAATAGTCCCATTTTAGTTGGGTTGGTGGCCTCTTTAGGCTTGTAAATAAAGGTTGTGTCATGTGGACACGCTCGAGAGCTTTTCGGTCTGTAATGGACCATTTTACCCTTTGTTGTGCCACTGTTCAGAGCTTGTAAAGTCTGTTTGTAATTTGCTTTGTCTATGAAGTGTTTTTCGGACATGTTTGCTTGTGGATCCCGTTTGAGGCGTTCTCTTTAACCCGTTCTCTCTTTTGTTGGTCCTAAGGGACAATGGGAGGCTTCGGGGAGGCTGACCTTTGCGGACGGACGCGCAAGGGTGCCGCACGACTTAGGCAAAACCAGCTAAGTCCGTGTCAGAGCGGCGATAGTGGCAACAACAACGGTAAAAGCGAGCAGCGTGAACGACGAGCAGGGTTAGGTTTGGGGAAGTCGCGCTAATATCGGTGCTTTAGTTGGTTCGATTGAACCAACTAAAGCATCGGAGACCGAACCAGATCTAAACTACTGGTTCGGTCGCATGGTTTAACCTAGGCGCTCGCCCGAAGCGCCCGATGCCTGGGCTCTCAGGCGAGTGCCTAAGCGGCGCCTCTTTGAAGCGCGCCGTCTAGAAATGAAGCGAGGCGCTCGAGCCACGCCTCGCCTCGCCCCGAGCGCCTAGGCGAACGCCCGAGCGCCTTTTTAAGTGAGCGAGCCCTTGCTTTAAATATCGGGCATGTTCAACATATGATTCAGAAATTTTGATGGCCAGGACCAGTATTGCTGATCCTGATCTATTTGGTAAGTAGATTCTGCGACCTGGCCATGGTGTGAAACATGTATCTATAATTGAAAAACAAGTGATAGAAATTTCCATTTGTACTGATATCGCATATGCAACAGTGAGTATTGCCATGCATTTCTTTTTTACTTGGCTTCGGTTGGCAATCTGCTGTACAGTAATGCCACATAGACACACTTAATCTTGAGCTCCAAACTTTTCTTTCCATATTTTGTTGAAATTACTGTGTTTTGTGATTTACAGGTCTTCATCATTTAAGAGTTTATCATTAATTATTGGCAAATATTTCTATTAGCTGTCCATCGCCACTTGATGCTCTACTTTGTTCTTCGTCGACCCAGGAACATGAACCATATTTAGCAGTTCGATAACTTGATTTACAAAATTGTAGGATCATGAATTAACATTGAGGTTTTTCATTTCAATTTCTTGGAAGAAGAGACAAGTGATTCATAAATACATTATATAAATCCTTTCAGATCCATCATAATGAAAATTATTTTTATTTAATTTTAATAATAAATTCTTGGTTACCTTTTAAATTAGGGTAATTCTGACTAAGAGGCCATAATTGAAATGCTAGTAAAATTTAAGAAAGCGACAAAAGCTAATTAATATCATTAAATAGGTAGTTTAATAAGATTTTCATACAGTTTATTTTACAAAACAAAAAAAAAATCTATAGATAGGACAGTGAGATGAAGCTCAGAAAAGATTTTAGAACATTAGTTATCAAAGAACGCATTTGGTCAAACTTTGGTAGTTTGATTATAATTTTTGAAAGAGCTTTTGGGAGAAGTTAAAGAACTTCTTCAGGGAGGATCAAAATGTCCTCCAGATTTTTGCTTTAAAAGATTCTTTAATTGAATATCTTTTGACATCAGCGTCTATATTATTGTTGATACCATTACTCATACTGTTATTATCGCCACCACCATCACGGCCAATATTATTGTTAGTATTATCATCACTAATGGTTTCAACATTGCCACCATCCTTTGCCATCTTCATTGCTATTACTACCATCGCTATTACTATCATCATCTACTATCATTATCATCATCACTGTAACAACTGTCTCTATCAACCTGTGGTCATTATCATTCATTATTGTTGTTGTTGCCTCCGGTATTATCGTTATCATCGATACTAATCTTCATCATAGCTACCGCTACCATAATCACGGACCATTATCATTATTACCATCTCCATCATAAGAATGGTCTTCATCATCACCTTTATAAATACGACCGCAAGCACCTTCAGCCATTGCTATTGTTATCATGATTATCATCATCGGTGCCATCGCCACAATCCCTCCACCATTATCAATTGCTTGGTCAATTATTTATTTGACTACAAAAGCAAAATGTGGTGGTAAACGCTAAAGCATTTCCTATATTCAGATTTAGAATGAGCTTTTCCTAAGTCCACCTTTTTGAAAGTGAAACAAGATCAAAGGGGTTGGAGTGATTCAGATTTGATAAAGTCGATCTTTTTTTTTTTTAAGGCTTTAAGCAATCTTAAATTTTGGATGGATCATGTTAAGAAAAGTTGTAGAATTTTTGGTAGAAACCTTATAGGGTTCAAATTTAATATGGCACATTAGAGTCAAAATAAAATTGTTTATACAATTTTTAACGAGTTCAATTTCTGCATGGATCGTGTTAAAGGACTATGATAATAGTTTTATCCTTCGGGTGTCATATTGTGTTAATCAATGTTACGATAATAGTTTTGTCGTTCGGGTGTCTAATTGTGTTAAGCAATTTTATCACCAGCCTCCCGAGGATGAATACTCAAAAGACTCTTTGATATACTTTTTACACTAAACCAACTCTAACAGCGAAGTTTGTGATGTGTTAAGCATGTTTTTTTACATCTTTGAAAGTTAGCCAATCTTGAAGGTGGAAGGTTATATATTTTATACTTTTCGACAACCTACCCTAAAGCCAATGGCCGTAATGTATTTGGTGTCTGCTTGTTCTCTACTTAGCCAACCCCAAAGGTGGATGAATTTTCACTGCTATGTCAACTCCGAAGGCAAAGGCCTTAAGGTATTATAAAACTCATTTTGTTCTTCACCTGGCCAACCTTGGGGATGAAGGCAACACACAATGTTCCAAGCTTAACCATGATCAGCATAGGATGAAAAAGGTTCTATTGTATGAATGAATGAGCAAAGGAGACTCTAGAGAAGATACTATCATTGCATGACAGAGTGACTTCATCTTGCCGCCAAAGTACTTATTTGTTTCAAGGAGTTCAAATTATAATCGGATAGAATTCGCGTACATCTAATGTGCAGTTAGGTTGAACCCAATTGGTCAGTGTGTCTGAAACTTTGTGCAGCTGCCGCTAATTGAGACCATTAGAGGTTATTTTATCTGAGGCGAAGTCATGGATTGAACTTTGAAGTACTTCCGAGGATAAAATCATTGTTTTCAGAAAGCACAGATCAACATAGGGAATGTTAGACACACATCATGATCTTGGTATGAGTATTCATGGAACATAGGTAAAAGAATATGTGCTTGGGCAATTTATCCATAGGTGAACCACCCATAACACAACACACAAACTGAGCAGATTCTTTCGTTTACTACTGCCTCTTTCAACTCTACCATTCTTCATTCAGGGATGATACGACACGCGAGAATGAGCCAAGGCTAGTTTTTTCTGTAATGGTTCCTAAAAGAAATTGAGTGCTTCGTCGATAGAGAGAAATTTTGAAAGTCCAATCAGCTAAGTACAGAACAATAGCATAATCAACAATAGAGGAGAGGAGGGATGAAGAAGAAAGTAGAGACCACCTATGATTTCTCATGTGTTAAATAGTTATGTTTACTCTTTGCAAATGTTTGCTTCTCATTGTCAAAGAAATGCCTTTTACACTCATAAATGAAGCTTAAAGATAAAACCCAGATCATGCTAGCTATCCATCTTTTGATCTCATAACGAACTCAATCTAATTCTTGTATTTTTTTTACATTTTCATGTGTCTATACATGCATGTCTGGCAGCCTTTCTGGTCTTTCTTTTTTTATTTTCGTTTTAATTTATTGATTTTTCATTCCTGTTTCGTGTATAAATCTAGATCCGATTCGACAATTAGTTCAACATGGATAGATCAGATGAAACAAATTGGCTTCTCATGGCAATTTTTTGCATCAGTCTAGCCTCTTCTTATTATTATTGTTTTTTTACTTTTCCAAGTAAGAAGCTAAGTATGTCATGCGTTGACAAACCCTTCATACTGACCGATTTAATTTGTTGCAAAGAAACTCGATCACAGTGATAGTAGCTGGAAAGGCCAAACTCCAATGGAATTATTGCCGAATGTTACTATAAGAAGCAGATTCTTTTCCTGCTAAGTGTTCCTTTCATCTTGTCCAGACTATCTATTGCTTGATGTCCTTACAGATCTTTCTAGGCTATCTTCCGGAGGGCTTTAATCTAATTGAATATCTGCAATTTTGTGAGGGAACCGAGACAAGGGCAATCCAGTATGAATGATATTGATCTTGTCCTTTCCTCATTGAATCCTCAATTCACATTATGCCTTGCTTTCGACAAAGCTTTTGTTTGCGTCCATTTCGCGCGTCTTAGTGCTTTTGTTCTGCCTTTTCATCAAGCTAGTGATACAGTATACGTTCGAAGTTGCTATGACAAGAACTAAACCGAGTTGAGCAACATTATCATGTTCATTATCTGGGTTTTACTATTTGCTGCATATGTGACGAAGACATTGAGATAAATTTGAACTCATCAAGAGACATATACGCATCCTATACTCTCTTTTCATTTTTATTGCACTTTCTTGTCCGGCAATATGGTGGTAACAAATTGTCAAGCAAGGATTTCGGCCTTCTATGTTGATGTACATAAGCATTAAACGTCCAAATACATTATCTTTCATTACCTTCGAATAGAACTTTTCCATGGTTACAAGGTTCTAAATTGCCAAACTTCAGCAATGTACCAGTTCTCCGAGAGATTGATGGAATGGTTCTCATACATTGGCTAATATCAGGAATAGCTCAACAGCATAAAAATTTTGTTTCCTTATACAGTGCTTGTAACTGATCTCCATGAAAAGGACTCTCTCTTATTTCAGAGGGGAAACTACAAGGGAAGCTGCAGTGCAGTCGAACAGATGGGCAGAAAGCGTGTTGGTCGTCATGAATCTATCAAATTGGATCCAAGAGCTGAAGCCTAAGCCATGGAAGAAGTGGAGAGAAGAGATGTCTACCGATCGCTGCCACCACCGTAACTTTGCCATGATGACCAAAGAAACGCTTGATGTCAAATATTTTGGCTCACAGAAGCAAGGAAATCATGGACATGAGAGGCTTCAAAGAAGATGACCAAGTAGTAGAGGAGTACTTGCTTGTTCGGACCATTAAGTACACTTGTTATTCCGTCTTTTTCTCATGAGAATTTGTAGTGTACTGTCTCACAACCTTTGCTGCATTTGAGGCTTCAACAGTCGAGGGAGGGAATTGTCATCCTTCGTTGTAGAGTTGCAGTGTGCAAATCATCCTTGGTTTTGGTGTTGCAATGAGCATTGTTTTAATGAAAAAAAATGGGCATTTTAGATTCCTCAACTCTCCATGGACTTTGAGAAACCAGTACTGATTGAACGAAAGGATGTTCTATAAGTTGCTATGTTGTTCTTGTCTGATAACATGAATTGCATATGTTGGTGTCCTGATTTTGCAACCATCGATCCAAATCTATTTCCTTTTAGAATAAAAATCAACTGTGGTTGATTTTTATTTCATTTTAGAATGTGATATATATATTTTGGTCCTTTATTATATTTTAGAATGTGATGGTACTTTTTGTCCTTGTAATGTTACTCGAGGGGGGCTTGGGATAAATGTCTTTCTAATGTTCAAGATAAATTTATTGTAATTACCTAAAAGTTTATTTCATACCAATGAAAATAGCAATGGTAATTACCTAAAAGTTTCGGATTACATTGTGTTTTAGCATCAAATAAGAGTTATCTCTAATATTTTTTCGGTTTCTACTCAATTTTTTTTTATTATTTTCTTAAACAAATTTCAAGCTACATCAATGTGGCAAAAAGAGTTGTATTGCAAAAATTAGTTCTTGCATGCTCCATAAGAGATCAATAGCACTATATTATTTCACATATTTGTCCTCCTAAAATTTGAATGTAGCATATTTTCCTCTAAAATAAGCTAAAGTATAATTTAAACTGTTATCATAATGAAACTCTTTTATATATATATATATATATATATATATATATATATATATATATATATATATATATATATATATATATACACCCTCGGGCACGGCTTGTCGTTTTTGTTATGCCAACGTTCTGAACTCCGTGGATGTCCTCTGAGCCGCCACAACTTGCTTCAGACGGCGTGATGGCCGACGTGCTCGCCCAAGGCAGAGCGGCCTGCTACAAGGCAAGCCAAAACCAAACCGCCTTCCTCCTTCTCATCCCCCCTGTATCTGATTTCGTCGAGTCGTTTTGACAAACAGGCGCGGGATGCCTTCTTCGCGTGCTTGGAGAAGGAGTCTGACAAGAAGCCCACCGAGATCGCCACCGTGGGTCTCCTCTATCCCGCACAGTGCAAGTCCGCCCGCGCCGAGTTCGCTTCCAAGTGCCGCCCCACCTGGGTATTGTGTCCTGTTCAATTCCCCTGTTCTCCTCGCCCAAAGATTGATCTTTTTTTCCTTCTCTTTTATTTCTTTTGGTGATCCTTCGTGTGCGGTGGTCGGAACTCTGCAGGTCAAGCATTTCGATCGGCAGTATTGCGCCAAAAAACGGGTGCAGAGGTTGCTGGACGACGGGAATGATCCCCGCCGAGGTCCCATCTCCCTCCCTCAGCCCTACACTTTCAAACCCTAGTTCCCTTTGATCTATTCCCTGCCATTGGAAAGAGTTTGCTGCTCTTCACACAGACATCGGTTTGATCTGTCGGATCGGCCGTCCAGTTGCTGAAGTCTTTGGATATGCTTGTGTTGGAATTGTAATCCTTTTGGGAACTTGTTTCCTTCGATTGTCCTCATCTTGGTAAATAGATGTATGTGTTAGGAATGATAAATATTTGAAGTTTAAGCAATAATTTTACATAAATGTTTTAAGTTATTATCTTCGTAAGTTTCATTTTCATTGTTTATTCCTTATTTCATTTCATGTATTCTTAGGCCATTGCAACTGTCCCTATGACTTCTTAACAATATTGCCCACCTAAGACTCTGAAATTTCTTCTTTTAGCTCATGCACTTCATCGTGATGGTTAGTTCATGCTTAAATTTATACATCCAATGAAAATGTCATACTTCTTCCACCTAGATGTTTTTCATGCATATTTAAAAAAAAAAATCTCAATCTCGAAGAAGTGTTCTGACCATGACCCACTTAGTTCTTTCCCCTGGGAAGACTGCTGACATCAATTCTGGAGAAGAATTTTTATTAGGGCAGTAGTCTTTCACGACACACTAGAAACTGTATTCTCAGCTATTTAGACCTGGCCTTAATGGAACTGTACACAGTACAAACTAGTAAGAATATAGACTTCAAAACTTTTGGTCTTATAGATGTTGAAGGATTGGATTTTGGAAAATAGATGAATGAGTATATGCTTAGAATTAGTTTATCTATTATTACAGTTCGAAGTTAATGTTTGAAAAGATGTCACGAGTGTCATGCACTATTTAGTTTATAGGTCTCTCCAAGTGTCGTTGGTCTACATTGTTAATAGTGGAATTTCTAGATAAGAAGGCACCACACAGCACCAAATCTTTCTAGGACTAGTGCATGGATCATGACAGGTGATGTGGAAGATCTCTGGGGCTAGGCATCCTGCAAGATGAAAAACGTCAAAAGGGTACCAGAACACGCTCTGGCTGGACCCTTCCAATACTTAGGTTACGCAGCTGAATTTGGGAACCGAGACAATGACTAGAGCTTCAAGAACATCTAGAGATTAAAATGTTGGATACAGATCAAAAACTGGATTAGATATTGACAAAAACATAGCTGTATCTATATCTATATTTGATTAGCAGGTATGGATCCATATACAACTATCTCATGGATACTTTATTCCAAAAGCGTATTGTTCAGTGCAGAAATGGATATGAAGATTAGATAAAGATTGATGAAGTACAAATACGAATACAAGACTGAACTGTGTATAGGACTAGATGTGGTCCCTAGGGACACGAAAAGAATTTAGACATTCGTCACTAAGATAAAGTAATCAGGTGTAAATATAATCTAATATTATTTTTTATGGATTTTATAAGTATATATTAATGAATCAAATTTTGGTGTACCGGTCTGTATGGACTGAACCATATATCTTGATACTAGTTAATATTAGTTTTTTATTTTTTTCAGGTGATATTGAACATTGTAAATTGTACAAGGTAGTGTGTGTGTGTGTGTGTGTGTGTGTGTCTTCTCTGACGAGATGCCATTTGACATTCCTTATCAGATAAACAGAATTTCTCAAATAGATTCTCTGACGAGATGCCAAGACTAGAATTGGTTTTTATTTAATAGTCGTCAACATGTCAACAAATATAATGGGACACTATTTAAAGGATGAGTTTTACCAAACATAAGAAACGTGAAGTTGTGCTTCTCATAGTATTAATCAAAATTCTTATCCAATAAGAGCTTATACAAGAGTGAAAAAATAGCATACATCTCATAAGTGATGTTGTAGGATGATTAATAGAGAGGTAAAATTCTGGAGTAGAATGGAGATCTTAATCAGGTTGAAGTTAGGAATAAGGATTCAGAAAAGTAGAAGTAATAATGGATTCTCTACTTGTACACACCAAAATAGGAATTCGTGTATACAAGGCACAGAGTGCTTGAACCAATCAGTTAAAGCATAATGGTTATAATTGTGATACAGTAGATTAGATTTTATGGGCACTAGTAGCAGATTGAGAATTTGAACAACTAAAAGTTATGATATGGTAACTTCGTTAGCCAATTGTTAATTTATGATTGGCTTGAGCTGCCTATAATTAATTCACTTTAGCATATACTTGGCATAAATCCAGTGGGTGACAGCTTGCTTTGTACATGAATTACAAGTTCCAAGCAACTTGTTATCATCCCTTGAAAATTTAATCTCAATTCTCTTTATGTTTTGTATACCTTGCCAGAAACCATCCATGCCAATGTTGTAGTTTCTCAAGAAATTTTGCTACTGTTACCTGATTGAATTGGATCCAGTGGGCCTATACATTTTAAAATGTTTGTGGTCATCAAACCTGTTTACTTGGTTGCCTTGTTTCCAATGCTCAGGTGATCTTCTACCTGTTTCCTGTGCCAACAGAATGTTAGTTTTATTACACATTACCACTCAATTCTTACTGTCATTGTTTTTCCAACACCTTTCTTGTAATCATTTTAATATTTTTTTAGATATATCGTTTTATGTTGCTAAATGTTCAACTTTACAAGGCTACCATTTTTACAATTTAATCTTGTACCCCATCATACATGCCTCAATAGTATTTTATGGTAATGCTTGGTTCTAGTGGATGCTATGCCATAAAATCATACTGTTTTGGGCTTTCATTGAAACAAAAAGATCTAGATCATGAGAATCTAGTTCTACTGTGTGTTTAAGTTTTGTGCTCTTTTCCGAGCTATCGTAATGTCTGAAGTGGAAGTTTGATGTCATATAACTTGATCACTTCCTTTTATTTCTTTGATTTAACATTGTACAAATCTGATGGTTCCATCATTGACCAACTGTGAAAAGTATTGCAAAATGCCAAACACAATTTTCTTTTTTTGTAAAAGACTGTCCTTCCATTGCATTTTAATGATTTCTTTGCTGCTTAAGTGTCTATCAACTATGTGAGTGGCTAAGATGTCTAACTAATCTAATTTGATCAAGATATACTTGTGAGTGCCTAAAATGTTTCCAATATAAGCCCTTCTAGTCTTTGGTTAATTCGTTGTTGCTTTATGGAGTTTTTGCCACTGCCTTTAGTAAGAGATTAACTAATTGCACCTTGATCCTTCATTATTTGCAACGTTTGATTTGTGTTACTATCTTATACTCATGCTGTTTGTCTATAGTTTTAAGTTGTTTTCAATCTTCATGCTATTTTGCCTGGATTTATGCATCATTTTGTAACATGTAAAGGAGTTGTTTTAATCCTTTGATCTTTACCATATTTGGTAAATAATCTCTACCTTCACTGTTTGTCACACTCTTCATTATGTTTGGGTATCATGTTTTTTTTTTCATCTGCAGTTTATTAGCCATTATTTTTTTTCCCTGTTTTATAAGGTTGGCAGTGTTTAATTGAAGTCCTTTTACCACTTTGAAAGTCATTATATCAAAGAAAAAATAGTTGCCCAATCTGTAAATGCTTTTCAAGTAACCACAAATTTTATGAAATTTCAGTTAAAACAATAGAAATACTAGCTTTTGCCCAGGTTTAAATTTCACTTTGGGAATATGATTGATGCCCTCTGGATGGAATACATTCTAAAATAAGTGCTTTCACAAATCTTTACTAATTATTATCAATTATAAAAATATATAAATGCTTATTAAAGATTTTCCAGGAAGGTGGTTCAGAATAAATCTTCTCAGAAAGAACTAGAACTGCCAAAAGGCTTTTAGACCTGTTGCTATCGTGGAGCTTCTTTAATGTCCTAGATTGTCTTTGCACTCAGTTTTTCTTGTGAAATTATTATATACTTGATTTGTTGTAGCTCTTATGGCCTTCAGTGATCCACTTTTTGTCATCGAGTCACCACTTTGATTATGGTTACCAAATCTTTGTATTAATGTTACTCTTGTCCTTCAGCATTTGTATCTTTGATCTATCATCATGATGCATCCTCAATTTTTTTCGGATATATCTTTTTCATTATTATCTTCTGTATTAACCTCTCTCTTGTGGTGATTGAGTTTGTTCGGTCTGTATATTCATCAGGAGCACTGGTTTCTATGGTTCTTATGGTTCTTTTAAGGTTAACTTTTTGAATCTGCATGGCAAAGACAGTTCCAACCTCAGTGCCAGAGATTCTAAGATTATTGTTCAACTCCCAGGTTGTTCATTTTGAAACTTCATAGCTCGACTTCTTTTGACTTTTTATAGCTGCCTGATGCCTTTGCCATATGACTTGTGTCTTAGAGTTCATGTTTTTTCTCCATTAGTGACATCTCTCTCGTCTAGCGCTAGTTGGATTGATGATGGCCATATAATGCCTAATGTTCTTGTTTAGCATCTTTTATAGTTTATCTCCTCATTGCCATTTGTTTGCAAAGCCTGCAGAAGCAGCGTAGACAGCATGTGTAGATTTTTCTTATTTTAAGACGTGAAGAAAAAGAAAAACTTTTCTTATTTAGGTTTTAGGTACCATAGTATGATGCAATCACTAAAATTGTTGTACTTCCAACAAGATGATGAAACAATGAAACTAGTTTGATTAGATCGTCACTTTATTCATGAAAAATAACATTCATTTTTTGTGCTCTACAAGTTTTTTCATCTATTGTTGACATTTCAAACAAATGTAAACCATTATGACATCTTGGAGTGTTCCGCCTACTGTTGAGTTTGCAGGGTGATCACGATTGCAGAGTGATTCTGTGATGATCGATCATCCAACATCAACTTGTGTGGGCATGTTCTGACCTCTGTAAGTCTATCACTTCAACCCTACCATCGTCTCTAGTTTGCATCGATTGAGGAATTGTTGTTCCAATATGCTTTATGGATTACCTCAATAGGTTTTTTTTTTCTTTTTCGAAATTAAATTATCTTCCTGCATTGATGTGTGTGGTGTTATTTTCTTGAGCCAACAGTAGTCAGTCCTACTATTTGAGCTGCTATAGCCCTTTTATTTGCTAATGAACAGTGTCCAGGGAGATCAACTTGTGCTTTCTCGAAGCATATTGTGTTTTTGGGTTTCTTTTGCACATAAAAAAATCCTCCATTAAAATCCCCCCACAATCTATTCAATATTTGATTTTATCATCTTTATATTCCCATGATCTTTATGAAAGGCAACCATGTTCAGATTCTTGAGAGCTTCATATAGGAAGATGATATCTGCATTCCTCATGAAAATATTGGGTCTGCCATAAAGGCATTTTAAGATGCATATAAAGTGAATGCAACATATCTGAGCTTAGAAAAACAAAGATACATTTGAATGCAAAGACCCAAGGTTAGAGTTATATATGCATCATCTAACCCCATCTTGGATCCTCAATTTACACAATCTTAACAGTCTAATACAGTTCTTCAAATATCATCAAACAAGGCAGTGAGAAAAAAAGGAGGATGATGATGATGATACAAAGCAGATCTTTTTTCTGCTCATAGTCAGTCCCCTTGATAGTAAGAAAAAAACAGAAAGAAGAAAGAAAGAAAAAAAGACACTAGCAAAATGCATCTATCAGGCTAAGCAGCTGAAACACACTTTTCCTATACAATGAAACCTCCACAGAAGAAACTTCATCTTATGAAATTGAATATCTCATGCGCCTTGAAGAACCAGAGGACTTGGCCTCTCCGGGTTTCACACAGATCGGTGGGCTTTGTGAACTCCCTGATGTCTCAGAACTTTTAATCGTCTCTCCCTGTCCCTTCCCGACCCACAATTTGTCGAAGATCCTCCTCGATCTTGATGGTAGCAACAAGCTACTGCTCTTTTCCTTCGTGCTCCTGCTCTTCATTTCATCACTGTTTCGGCACTCAACCCCCTTTATCTTCAAACTGCCTAGCTGCTGCTTTAGACTGTTGTGATGCTCAGACACCCTCCCCTCCCAATCTTCTTCCAAGGTTGCTCGGGATATCGAAGCATCATGTGGAGCATCACTGGTCGGGGCTGACACACCCGTTGATGCCTTCAACCGCTCAAAGAAGAGGACCTGAACAACCACTCGGAGCGGCAGAAGCTCGTTTTGTGCTGCATGAACGCTAGCTTCCGTCGAGAGCTTCTTTACATCCATCAGGCCACAAATCCTCTTTTTTTCGGCTTTCGATAAGTTTGGATGCTCCTGATATTTTCACAAGTTAAGGAATTCAGCATTGATCTTGAAAGAACATGGCATGTAAGCAGGAAAAACTTGTAAAATTGACCAGTTAATCAGCCGAGAGCAACTCTTGTGAATAGCTGAAGAAGTTGTCAAGTACTACCATGGAAAAGAGATGAATGCGAGGATAGAATTCTATGTTCAAAAACAATCAAAGCAGATACTTTGAGTTTGAATTCACAAATTGAATCTGTAACAGGTATTTGTTTCAGGAATAAATGATGGAAACATATGCATAAAGAGCATCAGAGTTTTTTGATGATCCAAGTGAAAAATATAGTCGGAAATTCAACATAATTCTCTGTGAAGGAAAAAAATCAGATAGATTTTTCGATACAATCTAGACCTGCTTAAAGGAATCAATTAGCAATGACAAGTAATATGTGTTGGAATTCAAGTGAAGGAATAATCCATAAAAAGAACCATGAGAAATGTCTCTTGAACCATCCCTTCGTACAGCATGTAAGGTACAAAATAAAAATAAAGCTAGTAAGTGTATGATAAGAATACCTTCAAATAGATATCGATGGCCATGTATAACCCATCATGACCCGGTCTTGCTGCATCAGGAATCGACTTAGCAAGATCAACAAAGCTAGAAATTGACAAATTTGGATCACCAGCTATTTCAGCAAGGTAACCATCAATCAGTTTTCCCAGAGGCAGCAAAGTTTTGTTCTCTGTATTAATTTCCACAAATCTGCTTTCACTTTTATCAACAAAGTTTATATCATGACTGCTACCAACATGCACCATGAATTTAGCAACTAGAATTTGCACCAGATGTACATCATATATTGTATCACCACCCGATTTTGCTGGAATCAGCAGATCCTTAACGGAAGCTTTGTGGAACTGCATACTAATGCGATTTATCAGTTCTTCCTTCAACGCGTCACCCGCTCCAACCAAGATCACAACTTTCAATAATTTTAGGAGAAACCTGCATGAACATCCAGAACACTTATCGGACGGCAACAGAGAGACGATGGTTTCCACCAGAGTCCTGTTCCTTTTCATGTAGTCATCAGCAACCAAGGCATCATAAGAATCGGGCAACCATCTCACCGCATAGGCCTTGAGGGCCTCTCCTATCATGTCCGACGACATCCTTCCCTTAGATTTTACAGCAACCATCACTCGCCTGTAAAGATCAACATCCAGCTCACATATATCTTCAACCCACCAATCATTAGGAACTGTATGCATCCTTTGTTGGATTTCAACTATTTCATCAGAAGCTGCTAATTTCCTGTTGTAGGTATATGACCAGTTGATGTTGGTTGGGTCTACAGATGTCTTAGAAGCAATGCAGTCTATGCATCTTCCAGCCACCTTCAGCTCCTCAGACCACGGTAACAAAGATTTTGTGGCTTGTAGAACGATAATGGAATCTTTCCAACTCCGTAAAACACTCGAGTTCAGAAAAACCTCAATTTTATAGATCAGATTCCCTTTCTCAACATTCTCGGTCATCTCTAGATATTCCGCAGCACACCTAGCAGCAACCACATTGTAGGCATTGAGAGTCACGATCATTCCGTAGCAAAATTTGGCACAAATCTCAAAGGCTTTTGGTCCACCAGGAAAGTCATGCAAGAATATTTCATTTGTGCTGTCCTCACCAACCCTGAGAATTAACCCTTGTAATCTGTTGCTCTTGGATAGAAGAGGGAACTGGATCAAAAAACTCAAAACACTTGAGCATCATACTGAGTCAATCTCAAGATTACATGACACTATAATAAGTATAGAATTTTACGATCATTATGTCATGGAAATGAACCACAAGTACTTGAAATGTAAAGCACTTTATCCTTTCCATAGATCAAATGGTAATTAGTACAAAAGAAATTTGTTTATTTTACTAAATTAAGGACAGGTGTTGACCTTGTGTAAATAAAATCTCACTTCACCAATTCGAACACTGACATCCGTAGGTAGCTCAGACACCACAAACCTGCATCAGTCGATCATCAGTCGCAAACCTTGTACCAATCTTATCTCAGACAAGAAATATCATATGAAGATATAATCAAAATAAACAAAACAATCAGCCTGTAAGGCAAAAAATATCAAATTATGAAACATAACAAAATCCTCTCTCCTAGATCTTTATAAATTAACTTGTAAATTCATTTAATTCATGCAGCGAGAAAAGAAAGTAAACCAGTTTATGTTCTTGTGTTGTTCACACAATGAGATAAAACCTGTTTCAGCACCTCTTCAAGCTCATTAGCAAACCATATTTTGGGGGTTCAAACGTGAGTCCTTCACTACAACCCAATCGCATGGAAGAACTGGAGCCTCCATCACTTAATAGATCGGACATATAATGTGCAAGACATTTTTATGAAACCTACACTCACATGCCGGGTAGGGCTTTTTAGTGAGTCCAAGCAAGTCATGATGCCATGGTCAAACCGAGCATCTTAACAAATGTGCCTCCGCCAATCCTCTCATCGCACCGCATAAAAAATATAAAGGATAAAGCTTTATTTTATCCACAGAAGAACCATCAGCAGCTTATCTGAGATCAGAATTATGTTTCTCCTAATGGTGCACCATCCGAAATTTGATGACTCGTAACTATGTTTAAGGGTAGGAATGGAGATTAATAGGCCCCAGGGCTCATCTAAAAATATGAAAAGAAAAGTGGAGAATGCAAACTCAGCACAGTTCATAGACCCAAGGAAAAAAACAATAGAAATCTTCTGATCAACACTGACATTTGTTCTCATTCGGCCTGCACTTGACAACTCAACCAGATATCAACTCCTCGATAAAATTGGAAGTTTGCCGATAGTCTTCAGTATAACTTACTAACCAAAAGCACATACTAAATGATATGTGAAGAAAATGAATAAGCCACCACAATATTCTTGTTGGTCAGATCACAAACCCACACAGAGTAGGAATATGATAGCTAATATCTTGTCAATAAAAATGAAACACATGCCAAAAGTCGGTTGACTCTGAATGCATTCCATGTGAATAAGCTTGCTATGAATCTTTTCCATTTCTTGAATAGAATCAAATTTCACAAAGTTTTATTATCATTTAGGCATGTCATCATCCACAGAAAGCCATTGGTTTCAAGATTATCGAAAGCTCTTCCATCATTTAGTTAAAAAGGCAACAAAACTTCTTGCTCTCAATCCTTGATCATATTCACATCTCGTCATAGAAAACTCCAACACTCTTGAGTATAATTCTTGTCCACCAGACATAAATGCATTATAGTGTTGCATCACTAGTGTGGATTTTTATTGTTTCTAAAATCAACAAAATGTCAACAGGTATTAGCATAAACAGCATGGGTTCTAACAATAAGCTCCTCGCCAAAGCTGGATCATGCAGCGCCAACAGTAAGAACACTGCTCTGAAAAAAAGAACTGTAGATTTGCCTTTCCACAAATTTGCTTTAGTGAACAATTCAAAGAAGTTGCATAAGCCGGCAACCACGGCAAGGTCAGGCTGGCCACTCTTTCCCATTAGGAACAATCTACTTTTACGCCGGGTAGAAACATTTATTATGATACTCTTATTGCTCGTAAGCTTGTTCGTTCCATATCAAATTCCAAAAGTAAAACTCTGCTCATTCTAATAAAGCTTGGATCTATGTATCTGATATGATCACAAGTGGTTGTCTTTCTACTATAGATCATCCACAATGATTATTATATATATGAAAGATGATGGAATGCAGAGCCATTAATAGCTTCTCTACAGTTCCACTCACCATGCAACTCCAGATCTGCATCAGTTGACACCCAAAAGTACAATGTCAAAAGAAAAACATTCATTTCCTGTGCTAAATCTCACTACTGTTAGGCTCACAAAGAGAGCCCCTCTGGATAATGTTACTACTTCCCAGAGAAAATACTAGGAAAAAGGTTGACAAAAGCCTGCCTAAATGAGCCTTTTAAAGCAATTGCAGCTGCTTCCTGGAACAGCTCTAACATCCCGCAGTTTTAGAGCAAGTAAACTTCACTTCTCACAGATACGTAAGAGGAAGCCATGAAAGACAAGACATTGAGATGGTGAGACCTGTACGACACCAAAAAAAGGGTATACCAGCAAACCCAAGTGGGATGCAGCCCAACCCCAGCTTGATTAGGACTTAGGACTCGGGGACTCGGGCACCTGCTTTGCGTTGGATTCCTCCCTCTGAAACGATCACCATTTCACTAGCCACTCTTTCGAATCACTCTCTTCCATCCCCCACAAGGAAGTCGGGCAAAATGTGGAGCACCTGTTCCTGCATCATTATCGTCATCATTGTCTACGAAGCATAGAACCATTGTTCTAATAGTAACTTGAACCAGATGTCGTTCCAAGTCCTCTCTTCGTGTAAGGTGGCAACAACGAAGCAACGCCACTTCTCTGCTCACACAAAACAGTGCGTGGCAGAGTCTCACCCCTTCACCTCCCTCTTCGGTGGCGAACCAATTAGCTCCCCCCAAAAACCCCACGGTGATCGGTCCAAAAGTAGCAGAACATAGAGGACAGGGAGGAACCATACGCGACTAAAGTCTCTCGGGGGACTGATCGACTTGATTCCGGTGTTAGCAAGGCAGAGCATTAAAGACGAGTACGAAAGGATCGTCTTCTTCGGTGTTTCGAGGTGCTGCGGAGAGTTACAGCGACCTCGTCGTCCCAAAGAATTCGGCTGACATCCCAAAGACCATCGCAAAACACCAATCAAGAAGATGAACAAACAAGCCCACAAGAAAATGGATCGCGCCGCCGAAGAGAAATCGTAGGATCGAAACCAAGAAACGATTTCAAAGGGAAGACCGAGGACGAAGAAAGAGAAAGGCCGAACCTGATGTTGCTCCCGTCCGATTGGAAGGCGTCCGGCTTGGATCCCAGCTTCATGAACTTCATCTCTACCACCGGCAGAGTCAACCCACCCGGAGCTCTCCTCCCTCCTCCTTTCCCTCCCTTGCAAGCTTACCCGCCCAAGGCGTATTTACTCCGCCAACCTCCTCGCGCCTCCCGCTCTTTAAAGCCTATGGTACTACTCCCTCGCCTCGTCCTCCCCCCGATCCTCCCGCCTATCCACCCTACGCCTCGCTCTCTCTCTCTCTCCCTCTCTCCTCAATACAGGAGTTGGTGAATTAATCCTCCTGGAAGTCGCCGCCGCTCCTCTGCTCCCTCTAAATGATGATGATGATGATGCTGATGTTGTCTTTGCTGTTGCTGCAGTGGTAAGTGGTGTTGGTGGGCTTCATAAAAGAAGGCAAACAGGAAGCGGGAGCGAAACAGCAAGCGAGTATATTGGGAAGAGGAAACAATGGCGTGTCGTGTACTGGTGACGATGATTACGAGTCTTATCTACGTCCTTCTCCTCCCTCTCTCTCTCCCCTCGCTCCCTCTTTTTATCAGATCTTCATGGTCGTCGCTTCCTTTTGCCTCTCTCTCTCTCTCTCTCTCTCTCTCTCTCTGTCGCTCGCTCTCTCTCTCTCTCTCACCGGCGTTGTGTATTCATTCATACTTACACATATCTCTTTCTTTGTCTTCTTTACTGGCGTTGGGTATTATACTGCATCCATCTCCTCCCTCCGTCTCTCTCTCCCTCCATTATTATTATTACTGAGAGCTTCCAAAAGGAAGAATAATAAAGACTTTGGGCGCTGCGCAGCCTCTGCGGCCACCTCCATGCGAGGCTAAGCGAGCTGGCGTCGCTTTCGGTGGTGCGGCGCTGCTCAGTCCCCCAAGAAAGCAATTCCTCTCTCTCTCTCTCTCTCTCTCTCTCTCTCTCTCTCTCTCTCTCTCTCTCTCTCTCTACGTGTATAATAAAACATGATGGGAAGTGGTGGACTTGTTGCATGCAGCATTGTATTGAATACCAAAGAGGAGGGGGGCAGCCACCCAAAGGAATTCAACTCTCCTTGCTATCTTGTCAACTGGGCATTTAATAGATAGATAGATTGATTGCTTGCTCAGGAGAGATATGACTCCTTGTGGACTCTTCATCATTCCTGGGTTGATCCTTCTGCTCATGGAAGAAGCATTCACCACCCACCACTTGGCAACTTCGTCGGGTCCATCCAATTCAGCAAACACCACTCGTTAATACACACAATGCCAAGGTCAATATACTCCTCAATGTGTAATCAAATTGTTGGACAGAGAAGTATTAGATAGATCAAAATCTAAAATTTCCATATGATTCCATTATCTTATCATTGATAAAGTTATTAAGGACTCTTGGAAAAGGATTATAATCTTAATGTTCACATGAGATTATGCATGAATGAGGTTGGTCAAAGGAGAAGTAGATATCTGTTGGAGTATGCATGAAACTCGACAACATAAGATAATAGTCTTATCATTCGTATTGGACATAACATGATATTGGTGAAGTCAGTCTTGTATATTCATACATGTTTATGCAAAGATGATCAAACATTGTTCTCATCTGCCCCGATGCATTAAAGACGCAACATTAAAACCTGTGATGCAAATATTCCAAACCATCGAGCACAATAATGCATCGTTTTCCAAGTGTCAGAACTCAAACCTTGAAGAAAGAATTAGCAAAAAGGAAAAGTGCTGCCACAAAAGTCAAGAGAGTGAGTGATTGAGTGGGCTCCTACCATTACCGATCTTGATCCCCCAAGGGAGTCATAAATCTTTTCTTTTTCTCCGTCACTAAGTTTGTCTTTCTATGACATGGTAAGCGTAAATAGTTTCTTGCCAAATCCCTGTCAAATGTGAGGGATATATGCTTTCTTTTTTCCTTTTTTGGCATCACAAATATATCCTTCATCGAAGGTTAAATTATAAATATATTTCTTGGCAAGTCCCTGTCAGAAGTTATGATTCTGGCATTCCCTGCAGCATCCTACTCTTCTTCCCCTGCCTATGGCTTTTGTTCGTATCTTTCTATGAGGTCAAAGCAGGCCACACAAATGAAATGACCACTCTGCCAACCTAGTCGACCCTCCTTTCTTTTATTCGATGGGTTAATATTTTGACTGGGTTTGGACCACCGTAAGCTCCAATCATGGTTGCTGATTGCAGGAATCGAAAGAGAGGCAAGAATCTTGTGACCATGAAAAATAGTATCTGTGCATGTAAAAATAAAGATATATGTATGTATGTATTCTTTCCTTCCTCGTAGATCGAGTGTTTGGGATTTGTGATAGTCCGATCAAAATCTTTCTCTATAATTCATAAATGACGAGATATTAAAAAGCACATTTTAATATCTTAGGAGTGATGGGTTACTAATCGTGTGTGGCTGCATATTTGGCAAGCCATCGTCGAGGTTGCTCGAAGCGGAAGAAGAGCCATTCCGTCACGTACACTAGCAACAGGGAAGACCACAACGTCTGAACCACGGAAAGAGAAAGGGGTTGACATCAGACATGGGTGGAGGCAATGTTTGTTTCTTGGATCATCGAATCGAGGTGAGCCTCTGCGTGCATCGCATCGATTGATGGATCGCAACATGGTAGGAGGGAGAGTCACACCTTCTTCTCTTTTGGACGCTGCGGCGCATACTTCCACACTTGCTGTACTGAATGGTCTCATCTACAGTGCGAACTATGCAGACCACTCGGTGACTGACCATCAAATATCAAGCATGGATCATTCTTGTCGTGACTTTTGCTAAACAATTCTTTTGGGCATATCATTGATCGTCGACGAGAATGGCAGAGTGAATCCTCTTTCCACACCCCTCCCTCGTTGATGTTTGTTTATTCCTACTCGCCTGACCTATCGGATCGTCGTTGCTCCCCAGCAACAGTCATACATCAGGCAACAGAAGACAAACATATACTCATCTCTCTCCCTCGACAGGAGATAATTTGAATAAATTTATATGATCTATTATAAGTAGTAGAGAGGACTGTAATAATCCTCCATTTTAGTTTTCTAAAAGATGATCTAAATCGACCTAATGAGCCAATTATCGCATCTTTCTCGTGGTCTGAGAAAATACTTTATTTGTCTTTAGCAAGTGGGTTTTTTGGGAGCAAAAGAAGTTGCAGTCAGTGTTCCATGTTAACTTCGCCTCGTCTTACTTTTACTTTTGCTTCTGGGGAAACAAAAGACTGTCTTTTAGTGTCATGCATCAGTACGCAAGGAATGATACCATCTTACAAAGGCCTATTTCGATGAGGACAAAAAATAAAAGTTACTTTTTTCTTGTGGGGGTAAAAAGCAAAGGATTTACTTTTACAGTTTTCGGATCGGAAATTTCTGAAAGAAGACTGACTGTGTGTGGCTGAAATCAAACATCTGCCAGCAATTTGATTTGATTTCCATCAAAGAATTAACTTTCATTCTGGTGTGTCATTTAACGAGAAGAATTCATGCTTCGGTGAGTGTCATCTCAAGCATCGTTCTCCATCGGGTGATACGAATGAATTATTAGAATAGTGAGTGAGATCCATTTGTGCTGGAAATTAATTGGTTTAAATGCTTGATTGAAAGCATGATGTTCTACCTCGAACGATAACAACGGGCCGATGTGTGTGTGTGCCAGCCATTGGCATTGAATGCACAGTCTCCGAGCCTGCATAAAAACAACATTAGGATTAGACATGACTTATGAGTTTTATCTCTTTCCACACACACGTTCTTAGAGAAGATGTTTTAGCACTCATCCATGCAGGTATAAAGAATCCTGCACTGTGTGCTGCGATATCTCAGTAGGGCAGAAGCCGAAGGAACTAACTATATTCCATCTCACAAGACAATACAACATACTAAACTAGATATATGTTGCCACGCACCAACAACAAGACCTCCACTGTGGGGATGTACGATCCAGTCTAATAGAACCAAATCCTATATTGGATTTTGTTATGGAATGTACTGTCACGATCACATGCTTGGTCCACGGACATCTCTCTCTCTCTCTCTCTCTCTCTCTCTCTCTCTCTCTCTCTCTGTGTGCAGCTGCACTGAGGCCTAGAACAAGAGGTATGTGCGGATGAAGGTGGTGGCTGCAAGTGCACAGAAGAGTGTTCTTTCAAAGTCACCCAACACGAAGGAAGCAGGGAAACAGATGGCACAGACACTGGTTTTAGAGCCATTAGAGGCCATGAGGGAGCATTTGGGAGCAGGTGGTCCAATTCCACAGTCCAAAACATCCCTTTTCAGCAGCACTATTGCACATTTGGGCAGCATCAGCTTGTGGAGGACATGCTCGAGGTTGTCTGTACTTCTCATGCCAATGTGGTTGTGGATGTGGGGGCAATGACAATGCTATGCGTCTGGTCCACCATCCTTGTCCTCGATCCCATCTCCGGATGCTACCGTCGAAGACGATGCTCGTATACCTAGTTTCACAAATTAGGAGATGTAATCTAACATACGACTGACTGCAAAGGTTGATGTTGGGATTCTTTCTCTCTCTCTCTCTCTCTCTCTCTTCGATCATGTTTCCAACACTTATTATTATTTTTATTAATTATTAATTATCATGATATTTCACCCAAATTAGCCATTTTCATATTTTTAAAATATTTTTTGACCATATATTCAAAATCTTATTGCACCTTCCAAAATTCAGCATTCTCCCTTAGTCTTTTTTTGATAATATCATAGATTGTTAGTATAGTAATATAAAATTATTCTTCGATAATATCATATAATGCAAGTTTATATATATATATATATATATATATATATATATAAATTAAAATAGAAAGTCTAAAAGAGAATTTGGATGATTATAAATATTATCCTAAGGACGACTATGTATGCAGATTAGAATCCTTCGTTCATTGATCCTTGTTGGAAAGATGAAAGATCTAAAAGATCGGCAAAAGCGTGTCAAAGAGTGTATGCAACTGAAGGAGTAGTACACACACATGGAAGGTGACAGACACTTGTCACTCACATCACCAGCTCGGTCCGGAGGACCACCGAGCCCCGTTCTGAATCGCCACAAGCGGATGCATTGAACTGTTACATCAAAACGAAGCCTCCTCTTTGCTTTCACCGTTCGACCAGCTTTTGGAGTCTCCCCGCCAATGATCTCCATCCTTCTTTTGAACCGGGAAAGAAGAAGAAGAAGAAGGTTGAAGTGTTGTTTCTTTATGCCCGAGAAGAGATGGAAGTGTTGTTTGTTCTCTGTCTGATGAGTTGTTACATCAGTAAAAAGCTCTCTTCCCTTCTCTCTGGCTTTCTGAGCCTCCATCTTGTGGCAACAGCCTTTGGCCCTCTCTCAGTAATAAACAATGGGAGCTGTGGTCTCACTCACCAAGCCGGCAGCTTGCTTGCGTCCACTGGATAACGAGATGACTCTCGAGAAGAGAAAGAATGACCGAACCTTAAAACGATCATGTTGAAAGTATTGAGATGTCGGATGAAACAATGAAGTAGTAAAGATCACAATAGATAGTGGTGATATTGTTGATTATCAATCCATCACATTTATTTGGAAGAGGGAAAAGAGTTTGACCAGATCGGGGAAGATTTCAACCTTTCTTTTACTTCATTTTGAGAATGAAAAATGTATGTCATCTCATATTTTACTTTACTCCGAGTATAAGATATTACAATCGAAGATATCGACAAAGAGCTTAAGAGCTCGAGTACATCTGCGATGAAGACAGACCATACCGAGAATAGTTTTCGATTTGATGATGGAAAAGCGTCCAATAGCGCATATTTAACGGGCGTCGAGTCTTAATCGATCGAAAATAATGATTGCATTATAAACTATTTAGAAGAACTGTGAACATACATACATACATACTGTGGAAAATGATGGCTGCAAAATAAGATCAGGTCCCCAAAATATATCAGCAACCACATGAAGATTTGCCTCGCACGAACTTAGTGTGATTGAACCTTCCCACCTAATTGTTTAGTTGCATTAGGCGACCTTTGGGTCAAGTAATGGGCAGCTGCATTCTCCTCATCAGGCGCAATGGGATGATGCAGCATAACCAGTGGCATTAAAGAAAGGAAACTGATCGCATTCCATTCAATAAAAATACTTGAGCTGCAAAGATTGCATTTCCATTCCATTCCATTCCATTCCTCTGCTGCCGATATCAGCATCGCTGTCGCAATCAGACCCATGTTACTGTTTTTGGTGCAGGCAGTCTGCCTCCTCTTCCACTCTCCAAGCATGATCAATCCATTCACTGTTGCTTGATCCCTCTCCTACACCCCCCTAAAGTTGGATGGATCCTCACCTAGAAAATGAAAAGAAGGCAGGCCAGCTTGTGAGGGGAGTGGATTACCTCACTGAAACTGTGCGGAGCAGAGCAACAAGGATTAAAGTGTTCTTCTGCTCTGCTCTGCTGCTTTAATCAAAGGTGTTACTGAAGCCCGAGCAGCGACCAACCAAACCTACCACGAGCTGTTCGCATTGATGAAGATTGAAAGCTGTGTGGCAGCAGGCAAGTGGCATCCATTAAAAAGCATGGCCACCGGTTGTGCTCCTGCCACGGGAGGCTCAGGTGTCCAAAGTTTCAACCAAGTACTAGATTGCTGGAATCATGAGCAATCATGGATCACCCACCTGCAGGTGAATATTGAAATGAACAACAAGCATGTAAAGCAACATGGGAGCTTGCTTTTTCCTGTGAGGTTTTTTTGTGAGTGATCATGAGAGCTTCCTGAGGACCACCCCGCTCCTCATTATTAGATCTACATATATATAGCAAAAGCAGGATAGATATGTATGCCCGTGGGAAGCATGGATTCATCTCAAGTTGGAGTTGTTTCGATAGATTTGAACTCCACCGATCCAAGTTTCTGCTGCACTTAATCATTGCTTGCAGCTCAGGAAACAAAATAGTCTTTACCAATTGGAATCAGTAGAACAGTGAGCAGTGAACGAGGAGCTGTGATGAATGATGGATTCGTAAGATGGCATGGTTGTGTTGCAGTAAACTTTGCATCTTCTCTTTCTTCCTTTTTCTTTCGAGTAAATCGGGAATATATTATTATTAGCCTTTCAAAGTTTACAGAAAGACTAACAACAACAACAAAAAAAACAAATGGATGTTATATCCCAAGGAAATTGCTCCTTCAAAACATATCAGTCTCAGTATCCTTCCCCTAACATTCATATCTCACGAGAGAATCGATTCAAAAAGTCAATTTAATCCCTTGGCAGCAGAAGTCTCACACTGCACAGGAGAAACTTGCATCCTCTCTTCCATTCATGCTTTCCATCGTAATATGAGAAGGGCACAATAAAAAGAGGCCCGTGCGTTAAGCTTTACTTGTAATCTGGGCTGGGCCAATTAGATGAAGCTTGTTTTGAGAGGGTGAGCTCGTAGACGACTAAAGATGAGCGTGGATGCCATCCCTAAGACCTCATCCATTAGACCGAGCTTTGTTACATCACTCTCAAATTTTAATTAGAACTTCTAGGGTTTATTTTAGGATATTAGAAGTTTAATTAGCAACCTAAACAAAGCATTGACATTTTTAGTCTAATAGTAACCATCGTACTAATTCTAGTTGAAGCCCACAAAATGATGTTTCTGGATGAATAATGACACTCAGAAATTTTTTTTTTAAATTTAAAATTTGGTCAATTAATTCCAACTTCGTTTATTCGTAAAAACCATTTTTGACGTAACAAAAAAGAAAACATATACGGTAGGATTGTAATATTAAAACACGATCCTAAAAGAAAATTACTGACTCTAGAGATATCATAGAGATATGATAATTCGAAGAAGACAAAATTATCTGAAGCATACAGAAAATTGGAAGCACCCCTTGTTTCAAAGAGAGAAGAATAAATTGAAAGCTAAGCAATGGTAATTAAGAGAAAATTGAAGTAACAGTGATGTATCTCCTTGTCAGGGAATACAACCCTAATTTTGAGAGAAGATGAATTTTTTGTCTGAAAGCACACCCAGGCTGGAGATTTTTGCACCCGGCCATGGTCATTATAGTTTGTTTGATAAGAACACAAAGAAAGCTCATAAAACAATAAACAGATTTCTGCTTCATATTGTAACTGGCTTTTAGGGTCTCAATCAAGACTGAAGTCCTAAGAAGCCACAGCAAATGAACACTAAATTTTCTGATCATTTTCAAGACCATGGAGATTTCACTGTAACCATTATAACTTTGCATTCATCTATCAACTTTGGTGAGCATGCAGTTCCAAGAAATGTGCTATTAATTCTAAGTAGCAGCAGCCAAAAAAGACACAGGACAGTAACGGTTTATGATTAATTTACAGGAAACTAGTGAAATCTGAAGAACTTCCTATGAGATTTTTAATACAACAATCACCAACAAGAGAATTTCCAAGGAGGGACTCTCCATCTATAACACAAAATCATCAAAATGAGAACAAATAACAAAATTGACAAAAAGGAAAGCATTTATACAAATGGTTTCTTGTGTACCACTTACCAAGCAGTCATCCAACCTGCGATAGATTTGCACAGCCATTATGTGAATGTTATACCTAATGCATAAAGGATAAACTTGAAGGATTATGCTAACAGTCATTGTTATGAATATCTACCATGGCTGCAAAAAATAAATGTTTACTTCTAGTAGTCAATGAATAAGAGTTGCAAGAACTAATTTCGAGCAAACCACCACTGGTAGAACAAGCACAAGAACTAACTCTGGCAAAGTGCATGTGTGACAACCTTATTTCACTTCAAATAAATTATTATTACAAAAGAACAATTAGCTTCATGCATAACTATCCGATCGTAATTCCACCTTAATCTAATATTAAAAAAAGTACATGAAAGTCAAATGTCACTTTAACATTTAACTAGATGGGTTTCTCTTCCTAGAATAATGATCTAACCAATGTTAAAACAAATGTTCCTGGAGTACATGTCATCTGTGGTGTTTTCCATAGGAGCACTTTGGTGTTCTGTGTCAAATATTATCCTGATTGCAATTATAAATGTGATGGTGCTCCATGGTAGATCTATATATTATAGTTATCTAATGTAAAAGTAATTGTTACAGAAGAACTATAATTAAGATCACAAGTTGCGACACTGAATGTTATAGAATAACAAAAAAGGTCCAACAATCTAACAAACAGTAGCCAATTGCAAAAACTAACCATGATCAACAATGATAAGGAAATCAACAAAATAATGTTTCTTTAAGAAAAACACATAAAGAAGAAGCCATAACTAAATAGTTGATAACATTTGTGTGAGAATTATTCATATCACCACCGAGAACAAAAGTTTGCTCTAGTACTTTGAAGTTGCCAAGAGCCTAAGGCATTCGGTTTGGCACCTTTTAAGGCAAACGTCGTTCCAGTTAGGCACTTGGTGTTGGATAACACAAACACTCCGTGCACAAGCATCAGCACATGCATCAAGTTCAGAAACACCACAAACAGTAACACATGTATCCTGAGGCGGATTCTCTGATAATGCACCGACCTTCTTGAGCATTCTCTTAGAAGTACAGACTCTGTCACATACGAAGATTTCATCCGAGCTTCTTTCATGCCCTTGGGCACTCTTGAACCTTTGCTCTTCGCCATTTTTTCTCTTTGCTCTGATGGCTTGCCCTACCACAAGAGCTGGAACTGCAGCCCCTAACAATGACCACCAAATGTCCACCATTTGATACGGCAAGCTTTATGATGATGCCTCTTTTCCTCCTCCTCACTAGACATGTACAAGAAGCAACTGGAACCAGTAAGATCAGCCTATACGAATACGTGTATATATATTACCAAGAACTCTCTGAGTAGAGACGCAGAGAAACAATTACGACCAGAAGATACACCACAAGCTATTCGTCATGTAGCAATGGAACTACTAGACAAACCATTGCAAGCATTTCAAAATACGAAAACACGAGCATTCAAATTGAGGAAGAAGATCACAACACTTTCCACCCCGGACAAACACCAGACAATCAACCTAAGCGCCGGATCAAGAAAAGACTTACATTTCAAATGCCAATGTGCCTCGATAACTAACTGCTCAGAGATCCATCATAGTAGACCACAGTTGAAGCCGAAAGATGGAGGGATACATAGAGAAAACAAAGGGGGTCCTATTCTCGCATTCTAAGACACGGTAAAGCATAAAAAAGAACCCTAAGTTTAGAACAAACCTTCGTTGCCCAAGAACTAAACGCAGGCAGGCACTATCCGAGGATAATCAATGGTTTATAAATGATTCTTCTTGTAGGCTCAAAACAACATCAACTCCAAACCCTTTTCGAGCAGCAGGAGCAGCAAGATTGGCGAGAAATGAGCAATGGAACCCATATGCTTCGTCCGTCCTTGAGAACTTGGATCAAGTTCTACCTAAAATAGAAAAAAAAAGAACAAAGAACAAATAGAGACGATCGAGAGATGATCCAACCTTTTTCCTTCTCTCTGTGTCGGTTTGGTGTTCGGAGGGGAGGGATTGGGATGAATGGATGGAGAGTGTGGGAGCAATTGTCTCTTAGACGGCCGTCCGTCGAGCGTCACCGACCCACACGTAAACCAAAAGCATGCGATGCACGTGATGGGCCGACGCTAATTATATATTATCCGTTTATACTTAGACTTAAAAAATATATTAAAATCTTTATAATTATAAAAGTAGAATATTTAATATTATTTACCCTAACGTTATCGGTTGTATCTACGGAAGATATAACATGTGATAACAAATACATATAAAAATGATGAAAAAAATGATATAACATGTGATAACAAATACATGTGATAACAAATACATGAATGATATAACGTTATCCATCGTGTGACGGGTTAATTATAAATTATCTAATAAATTTTAGTATATTAAACCTCTTTAGTATTCCAAGTTGAGACTTCAAAAATTTAATCTTGTTTACCATAACATCGTTAATTTTACTAATGAAAGATATAGCACATGACAATAAATGTATAAATGGCACCGTAGTGCTTTGCCTCACTTAGTCTCCTCTTCCTCCTTTCTCCTCGTCATTGGCGATGCAAATGCTTCACCCACCTCTTTTTCCTTCTCTAATAGTAATGCAAATACAAAACAATGTCTAAGGAAGAAGAGGAGGCAGAGTAGTACAACAAGAACACAAATACCCCACCTCTCTCCTCTTCCTCCTCCAGCGATGACGTAGATGTTTCACCGCTCTACCTCCTCATCATCGATATTCAGATCGATATTAGCAAAGCTGACCATTGAGTTGTTGTCGCCAACCACTACCACAATAATTATCTACGGTGTCATCGTCTGTCACCATTATTGAAATTATCTTTTTGCCCATCGTTTATGTGTTATTCATGCATGTGATATCATATGTTGTATTTTCCATCGATAAAATCAATAATATTATGGTAAATGGGGCTAAACGTTTTATTTTCATAATTATAAGGATTTCAATATAAAATTTTAAAATCTAGAGATCGGAATACTAAAGAGGTCTAACTGTAGAGGCTAATATATAATTAGTCCATCATTAAAATTATCTTTTTTGTCTATCTTTTTCGTATCATTCATGCACATGTTGTCACGTGATATATCTTCCATCGATAAAATCGACGATATTAGAATAAATATGATTAAATATTACGCTTTTATAATTATAGAGATTTTAATATAAATCGAATAGTATAATAATAAAGGCTTAGTACCAAATTTTTTTTTTTCAAATCTTTTTAGATTTTTTTTTTCAAAACTTGATATGTACTATACACAAGTATGAATAAGTACCATACCAGTTGAAACCTTAATCGGTACACAAAATTACGAACCATGGTTTGCTTGGTACGACTGGTGCAAGGTCGACGTTACCTAGTACCAAGCGGCCACTATTATTTTATTTTTCAATCTTTTTAGATTTTCATTTTAATTTGGGACCTACTGACACTCGATACACAGGTATATACTAATAGGTGCCCTAACTAGTACAAGGATACATACAATTACCAACCTTGATTTAAGAAAAACCTAAAGATATTGTAGTTAGGCATTATAAGTCGAAACAGAATTAATGGTGTACAAAGAAGTAGATAGAGACCTAATAAGACTTTACTGCAAAATATAGAAAGAAATTTTACTACTAACTTTATTTGAGATATTCTCTCAAAAAGCAAAGATCGACGAAGAAAGATGCATGTGGCGAACCCGTACTCTATGGCATGTAGTTGTTATTGTGGGTGTTCTCTTGGACAACTACAAATTTGTATGTTTTTTATTTTCATAATTTTAGGCATCACTATGTCTATGTCTTTTAAGCTACTATGTAACAAATTAATATGAGATAGCAAAACTCAAGTAAACTGCCCTTCTTTCAAGAGGGAGGGTTAAATGGGAATCCTGTTGATCAACTCAAATCCCAAAAGAGAAGTTCTCGGTATTGGGGAATCGGCCTGAAATCCCAAAAGGAATCCTGTTGATCAACTCAAATCAACCTGACTCATACAACAAGAACCTTGATCATTTGGATTTATGGATCAAATTTTGCAGTCTATGTCCATCTGCACAACAGTTTGGAGTATTAGACCATTGTGCACGATATAACCTCTTTAAACAGTTTGCCTCCTCCTGTAAGTCACTTCTTTATAGTGTACCTAAAGGCTACTAGAGAAACTAAAACTTGATTCTTTAGTCAGTTCTATCTTACACAAGGAAATTTAACCCCATACAATTGCATCGCTAAAAAACATGTTGCTTCATTATGTTGTAATGTTGTATGCTGTGGACAATGCCAAACAAACAGATAGAAAGGAATTAGCTTCTCGTCTCCGTAAGGCTTACTTGGATGTTTTTGGTACCTGAATGCATGGCCTGATCTATCACACGAGTGCCTGCTCCACAACAAGCTCTGGTCTAGTGGCAGGTGAACCAATAACAACCCAATGGATACCATGAATTCCAAGGTACTCAGGAATGACATAAGAGCAAGTTCATGGGAAAAATCAATTTTCCAGGATGCAAAAAAGACAATGTCATTGTTATATATATATAAAAAAAAAAGTTCATTTTATGAACTGATTCTGTTACCTAAGAGAAAAAGCAATAGCATGGTTGCAGGATACAACACATTCTTGGTAATATAAAAGCTTGATTGCAAGATGCAAAAGAATCATTGAAAGGATCCATGTATCTCGATGAAATGTTTTTCTTCACCACCAGGCCTACTATAATCTCTGATTGGCGACAAGACAGGACAATATATGACCCATTGTCGACTGGAAAGATCAGAGCAACATAAAAGATGGATTCCAACATAACCCATTGTCAACCGATTATTATTCTGCACCACCTTATACTTACTTGTGCAACTATTTGCCTTGAGTGCAGATTAATTTTTCCTCACCATTCATGACCAGAGAATTTTACAGGAAGTTGCAGTTTTACTCTGCAACTCTTTACTTGCTTAACAAGGTAATATGAGTTCAATCGAAGTGAATCCATATGCAAGATAACAAAGTGAATCTACATGCAGGATCCTCCTAAATATGAGTCTTCTGAATCTAGATAGCTGATCAGGTACAAAGTGAATAAACTGTTGCATTCACCATGCAAATGTCTCTACATTTGAATCAAATAGGAACCCTGTGCTACTTCAAGTCTGACCGAGCTCATTCTTTTGAGGCAAGCTGCTTCTTCAAGCTAAGTATTTCAACTCCATATTGAGCAAGTTGCTTCTTTAGTTTGGTTGATGCTTCTTCGTATTTTTTGTTCATGAGAGTCATCTCGTCCACCACCTCTGTGTATCGACCACGGTAAGCATCTAATGTCGCCTGCAATGAGCGAAGCTGCATCCTGAGCTTTGTTCTCTCCTTGTTGAAGCTTAAATTATCCTGTATGCACAATTATCAAAAGGTGACAGACAACCACCTAAAAGCTTAAGTCCTCTTTTATCTTTATTGATAATACAACAAACAAAATTGAAAGATATATCCACATGAATCTAGCTTCTTTTTTGTATGACTACTAAAAACAAAAATAATATCATGTTTCACCTACACTATGTATCTTGACTTCCATATTGGAGATCCTTTTAGCCAACTCATCTGAATCAGTTTTGGCCTTCAATGTCTGCAGAGAAAGCAGGTAAAGTTGCATGAATACTCAAAAAGAGTCAACATTATGTAAAGCATCACCAAGTTTTAAGCATAAGCAAGCATAGGATAAGCAGCCACAAACTCGGGCTGCTTTGGCATCACTTATTGTTTGTTTTATTCTGTTTAAAAAACTAAAAATATTTTATATACTTGAAAGTTGAAACAACCATGTACATTATCCTTATTTTTATTAGTAGTTTTTAAAAGTTATTATAATTTTTTTTAATTTCAGAAGTAGAAACTTTCTAATAATTTTTACAGACCAATTGCATATTAAAACAACAAATGTTTCTGATGGGAAAAAAAATTTCAAGAGAAACCATAAAATATATGGAGACTGCAAACCATATCATCCAAATAAAACTATCCAGTGATAATCACCAAACAAAATTTTTAATAAAAATATAAATATATTTTTTTTATTTTGTTTCATTTGTGAATAATTAGGTGTAATTTTGACATAATATAGAATGAGAAAACATTATTTAAAATGGTATAAACATGTGCTAAGGAGACCTACAGATGTTTTAATTAAAAGGGGTAAGATAATTAGTATTAGTAATATATGACTACTAGAAACTATACATCAAGATTTAGATACTCTTAATTAATTTGAGTAAGGATATAACTTTTCACTAGACTCAATGGCAACAAAAGATCATGTGGTCCACCATAGATAGTTAGGAAATTATGGATTGTTGTTGCCATGTCATTTTTTATTTTGTATTTCTTAAATATGAAAAAATTGAACAATGCCAACCCCACCTTAGCTCTTCTTAGTAGGTTATTCACAATGAAAAAGAAATTGTAAGCTACTTGGTATGGGTTATAAATGACACATGGTATAAACTTAACATACCAATTCTTGATCACCGTTCATGACCTGAGAAGATGGATCATTCCCTTCTCTAGAAAGGAAGATCAAATACTCCCACAATTTTGGCAATATTTCAGAAGTATGTTGGCATTCTGATGATAGTGCCTCAAAGCTTGACTTCACCTGGTTGTTCAATAACATTGGCTCTCTCTTTCAAATGGTATATGTGCTTGCAAACTTGAAAAGACTCAATTTGAAAAGAATGGAACTCACATCATTCCATTCGACAATGTCAGCCATGTTTTGCTTAAGCTCATTCCTTAGTTGAGTGATTTCCAAAGATTTTGCCATGCTGTACAAGAAAAAATTTCACAGGAGAAAGTATAAAAAAGCAGTTCATAACTTTGCTGAATACCCATATGAACTTCACTAAGAAATCTAATTGATTCAACAAACAAGTATAATTGAATATTTACTGTGACCAAGACTTTTCACGAACAAAAGAAGTACCAAAGGTAACGACTTCAAAAACAATGTTAACCATGAAACTTGAATAATGTCAACCTGTGATATTGGTAACTTGACAAATATTAGGTCAAATATCATTTTCTGTTTTTGGCATGTAGCTTGTTAAATGCCGATGAGGCCAAAGTATTTTTTATTTTCACAATAATTTTTTACATCTACTTTAGAAGACAATAATTGAAGTCTACTTTAATTATTATTCAGTTATAAAATGACCAGAATTTCTAATCTTATCAAGACAAAATTTTACACTTTTAGAATGTGTCTAAGTTTCTTGTACTCAAGAGTCAGAAAGGAAGAAGACCATATCAAAAGCACAAATAATGTAAAACGCAAAATTGAAGACCTGGTGACATTTTAATAATATAAATTTATTTATTTTCCTTTTGGAAGAGTTAGTCCTTTTATTTTTGCATGACTTGTTTTGAGTGAATGAAGAACACATGATGAATTTTTAATGAAAAAAAATGGTGCTTCTTTAGGTCTGGTGAACTGTGATTTCTCTTTTCGCTCTCTTGGGGGTATTTCTTTCAATTTTTATTCTATATTTTTCTTTCTATGACACTTCTATCCTAGCTTTTCCGCTCTAGGATTAAAAATTCCTATTTTGTTAATTTAGTAAAGAGCATATTTGGACAATCATGCCTCTCCTTTTGTATCACATTTATATCATCTACAATACTAAATGTCTACCTCAGACAAATAGGCAAAAACAATATATTCCTTCATCCAATCTGATTTGGTCATGGTACAATAATGACTAATGCAATCTTGTTCGTGAAATTCAACAACTACATTTCCTTAACGCTCAACCTTTTCTTTGTTTCTGATTTTTCTTCATAATCCAATCCTCAGTGACATGAACATGAAGTTTGAAAGATTTACTATGACCTGACTTGATGGGTAACTAAAAACTTGTGCAGCCTGCAATACTAAAACTACTTAACCAAGTTAATGTTAGTACATGAAGCTCACATAGACTAAATTAAATCTTTGGCCTAAATTGGGGACAGCACAATCTTCTCTACTTGTAATATCCTCGTTAATTGAACATAACACAGAATCAAAACCTAGTAGAAGACCCAGCCAAATGATGACTCCATGACATGATGCGTGGCCCTATCCATGGTAGTCATTTCTTCCTCGAACATCTCATCATATTCAATACCAGATCGACTCTAACATTATTTGTTACAATATGACTTCAAAGATAACATACTCATCAACTTGTTGAGTCTAATTACTAATCTAAAATGCTTTGATCCAAATTAATGTAACATTCCTATTACACCTTTAAAAACAAATTATTTTTATTATTTCTAATGTGGGACTCAACTAGGGTATTACAATGTCCACCAAGTAGATATACTAGCAGTTGCAATTATGTTACTTTTACAGTAATTAACAAGCTATTCTCCAATTTATGCTCACCAAATTTAGATTTTCAAAGCGAACTTACTGATTCTCCATTTTTGCCTACCTGCCTACTAATCACCACCAACAAAAAAAGTCATCATAATTAGCCATATGCCCCTGGATGTCAAGACAAATATTTCAGAATAATGGCACTAGTCATGCTGGAAACACCATTTTCTGCCAATGCAACAATTTATTATTATGGTAGGGCAAGCACGTCAAATTTGTTCCTTGCCAAACTCCAATTAGGCCATCATAAAATTATCTATTTTTCATAAATGTACTGATTCACAAGTCAGGATTGTAACTTTTAGGAATAGAATGCAAAATCGTTTCAACAAGAAAATTAATGAAAACTTATCTCATTGTTGATGTGCATGGCTCAGAAATATTAATTATTGCACAAGAAAAGCATAATATCAGCTTGAAGATCAAATCTTAAAAGATCATTTGTGAAATGTGTATTTACAACAAATCAAATTGTTATTTTATTTAACTATCCAAAAATTTGAAATACAACTAGCACCATTGAGTGACATTTCAGCTAGATTGATACGAAATGATGCTATGTACTAGTTTGGGCATGAACCATCCAGTCCGAAATATTAAAAAAAATACAAAACAAACATTAGCACTCACATTTTGAGCCCTCTTAGGCCCGAATGTGAGCCAGCCCTCATTTCTTCTTGTACAACCGCCCATTGCTGCCCACTGTGTGAACGCAGTGATTTAAAAAGCGCTAGGCGCCAAGGTCCAAAAACGCCCGAGGTGCTAGGCGCTCGCCCGAGCGAAGCGAGGCGCTAAAATATAAAAATATATAATATAATTAATAAATATAATTATTTATAATTTTAAATAAAAATATGCTATTAAATTAAGAAAATCTAAGAGCGGCGGGAAGCAATGGCGAGCGGCGGCAGCGGCGAGAAAGGGAAAGGGAGGCGCGAGCAGCAGGAGGGCTCGCGGGAGTCGCGAGCAGAGGGAAGGCTCGCGGGAGGCGCGAGCAGCGGGAGGCGCGAGCAAAGGGAAGGCTCGCGGGAGGGCTCACGGGAGGCACGAGCAGCGAGAGGGCTCGCGGGAGTCGTGAGCAGCTGGAGTCGCGAGCAGAGGGAAGGCTCGCGGGAGGCGCGAGCAGCGGGAGGGCTCACGACTGGGCTCGCGGGAGGCGCAAGCAACTCGAGGGCTCGCGGGAGGCGCGAGCAGCGGCAGCGGGAGCAGGAGCGACGAGCAGCGAGATCGGGAGCGGCAGCGGCAGCGGGTTAGGGTTGGGTAAGGGTTATATCGGTTTAGTTGGTTCGATTGAACCAACTAACAACCGAACCAGGACCGAACCAGACCTAAAATCCTGGTTCGGTCACTTGGTTTACCCAGGCGCTCGCCCGAAGCGCCCAGCGCCTGGGCTCGGGCGAGCGCCCAGGTGGCGCTTGTTTGAAGCGCGCCGCCTGGGACATTAGCGAGGCGCTCGGGCCTCGCCTCGCCTCGCCCGAGCGCCTAGGCGAGCGCCCGAGCGCCTCTTTCAGTCACTGTGTGAACGTACACTTCCTCCTAATCATCCTCCACCGCATCCTCACCTTCCTCCTCTTCCTTTGCCGCTTCCTGATCTTCCTTTCTCTTTCTCTTCCTCCACCACCTCCTTTCTTCCTTCCTCTTTCTTCCTCCTTCCTTCTCTTCCTCCACTATGTCATCCTCTCCTTTTTCTTCTTCAAAACATTGGTACGATGCACCATGTGTTGGTACACACCGGTACGGATCAATAAATAGCAATCCGACCGGGACTGATATGGTCCAGTATGCAAAATGGCAATCCTTTGCTTGAACACTAGGGGAGCAAACAAAAATTATGCCATATGGCAACAATGGTCCTTTCTTTCATAATCTTAGGCAAGAGCAGTTACCTCCAACTACAAATAGATTGCCACTAAGTTTCCTTACACCTATCAGCAATGTAAAGACAACATATATGTGCATGTGATTATAGTGATATTGCCATGTTGATATGACCAACCAAAATCAGCTTCATTCTTTCAAAAGTTAGAAGCAAACTAACCTGCATTCTTTCTCTTCTTGTGCATTTTCCTCAAGAAAAATCAACCTCTCCCTTAGTTCCTTACATTGTTCTCTATATGAATCCATGTCACGCTTTGTCTGTTATAGAAAAGCAACTCGCATTCAATTATACGAGTATATTATCTATTATGCTTTAGTCAAGCAAACAACTCTGTTAAAAGATAGAAAAAACAAGGATCAGAATGATTATAACAGGCGTAAGAAGCCAATAGAACCAAATGTATATACAGCACAAATATTCAAAAACTTAAATAGTGAAACTAGTTTGATTATGACTTTAAAAAGGCACTTTTTAACAATAAATCAATATTTATTATACAATAAAATTAGTTCCTGTGTTTAAACCATTAAGTTCTCCAGATCATGCATTATCAAGATGATCAACATGAGTTGAAGCATTTAATACCAGCAAAGTTGTCATATGCACTGTGTCAATTTGTGCGCAAGGTACCAACTACCAACAAATGGCACCATCAGTTATGGCATGAGCCAGCCAACACATTGTTCTGCTGATAGGCAAAATAATTGAATAGTATCATGCCAGAAAGGTATTGGTGATGTCCCCATAATATAAATGAGAATCCATGTTTCTGATCAAAAATATGATTTAGAAAATGTATTAAATAGCATGATTATTTTTTCACACGAAATGGACATTTAACATGTGACAGTGCTTAAGTGTCATATTTTACATACAACCAAGAATTTCTCTGTTTTAGCATGCTAACATCATATGTGGCAACCAGTACATGTCCAATCAGTTGCTAGGGGCCATCCATACACAGAAGGCGTAAATAACATTGATGCAAAAAAAAAAAAAACACTCCCAATCAATATATTTAGAACATATGTTTCAAACAAGTACTTCGGTAAAAGAATTTTAGTATAGTAACTACAGGCAATCATGTTGTTATCATGCAAAGAGCTTCTAGACATCCCATGGTAGATGACTTTTACCAATCAATTGGACAAACATACATTTTTAAACATCTTCAGAAAATAAACATGGGGTAATCAGATAATGCATATGGCAAGCTTAAGCCGTCACAAATATTCATAGTTGTCAACAAAATTTAGATGATCACTTTCAAACACTATACTAGGTGCTAGAAAGAGGTACTTGAACAGCCCTTGTTTCTTTGGAAGGTGCATAAAGAAATTCAACCTTTTGCTGACAAACCCTTGCAATATATGGTTAAGCAAACAACACCACGGCAGCAGCACCACGTCCAACTTCCTCTATTTCTAGTATATCAGCAAATGATATCTCTAGAAAACTAGAATGGATATTCATCCACATTTTGCTAGTTGATTTGTTACAGTCCAAATTGCCACTCAACTAAATCACCCTAGTTTCAGTCTTCCGAAACCAAAGACAAGCAAAATCTTGGTCAAATGCTTTCAATGATCTTTCACGCATATGACGAATCTCCGCTAAAAAACAAGCCCGCAAAACAATTGTGGCACGAATTGTTCCAGCCAATGAACCAAAATAGACTCATACAATTCTCATATGCTATCAAACTTAAAGCCTCTAGTTTGTTTTCTGCATTAGACCCTAAGGCTGGTAGGCTAACCAGCAATCTTTTGATGCAAGAGGAACATTTTAAGCAAGTTGTTCATATACAAAAAAAATCAACAACCATAAATAGGCAACTTGTATTTTACAATCAAGCCTCTAGAATGTAGGTTCTGCATACCAATTTTGCTATCTAGTTATCTTAAACAAGTGAACGAATACATCTCTTTCTGTAATAGATTATAGGTTCTGCAAACCAATTTTGCTATGTAGTTGTTTTAAACAAGTGAACTAATACATCCCTTCTGTAAGTCATTCACTTTAAACCAAAGATCACTTTTTCCTAATTGTTCCCAAAAGAAATAACATTAATCGCTAAGTGCTATCATTAACACGTGAAAGCATCTAGTAGGATAGGATAACAAAGGTCCGAAAGAACTATGGTATCACTTCTATACCAGATAATACCTCTAGCAAATCTTCGGATAACTTAAGTATCTCATCATTCTGTATTTTCATTTTTGCATTGGCCTCAAATAAAGCTTTCTTGTTAACTGACCATATTGATTTTTCTGCCTCCATCTCAAGAAGGGCATCAGTAAATTGCTGCATACAAATTGAACAAAAGATTTTAGATTCATTTTAATCATATATTAACACTATGATGCAAACCTAACTTACAGAAGATTGATTACCAATCCCATCTCTTCTTTTTCTCTTGAAAGAGAATTGATGGAGGATTCCAATTCTTTAGAAAATGATTCAGACTCAACCAATCTCTCTGCCTGCAGCAGTAAATTATATCAAATATTTGCAGAGAATAGCAGATGAAGAAAAGGTCAAGTAGACAAATCTTTCCACAAAAATCTTTTAAAGACGGGCACACCATGGCTGCAACCTCCTCCTTCAGTGACTTTATCTCAGAATCTGCAGTAAGCAATTTGTCAGAAAGAGCCTCTACTTCTGAATTTAAAAATTCATTCCTGGCAAGCGCTTCTTCTTTTTCACCAAATGCACTTATCAAAGCCTCCTTCAGAGAAGAGATCTCAGCTTCCATATCAAAAGCACAGAGCTCAAGCTTTTGGTAGTCTTCCTAAATGCACAAAAGGGAAAACCAAAACAGCAGACTAGTAAGGTTTATGCAACAAAAAATCAAGACTCGTTTAAAAGGTAAGGACTACTATTGACAACCCACCAAACAAATGGTGGCAATCAATATAAAAAAAATAACTCTTATCAGAGAATTCATGTACACTTAGAAGCATCTAAAGTGTAGCCATTATATTCTGTCCATTATTTTGATAAAATGCACCTGGGAGCATTATTGATCAACGAGACTTGCTGTTGTAATATGGTAACCAACAAGTTCTTCGTGAACAGAAGCCACGTCGATAAATGCAGAGGTATTTATAAAGTCTGCATAAGAACACTGACAGGAAGCGAGAGTCCATCATCCACACAGTAGAGATAACCTTTAATGGAACGATGCAGTTTTCGGATAGAAAAAATGCAATGAAATGTGAGATCCACTATTTCTGAATCAATATAAAGGTATACAAGAGGGAATTATGTCGGTCTAGTCAATAAAATTTATAGCTCATTGAAAAGAGGCTTGGAGGACAAAAGTGGTGATTGCTTAGAATCAAAAAAATATAACGCAGGTACATTCAGATGTGTTCGTACACTGGACTGGACCAAACTCATAACAATCTTGTCATGGAGGGGCATGGGTTTGATATCCAAAAATGAAACCTTGGTGTAACAACGGAAAGAAAATCAATTTTAACTATAACGACAACAACAACAATAACAAGTCATAATGTGTCAACTTTTTGGGATCTTTTGCTGCCACTGGAAGTTTAAACTATTAATTGGTAAATATATTCATTCTAAGGCCAAATTAATCATTTCCTCCTTCAATAGTGGTGGCGAACTTATTCATTAATTGGGAGGAGAATTTAAAACAGAAATAAAATGCACATGGACAAAGTTCTCACTCTTCTAACCCTCATGAGTTGTGAAAAAAATTCACAAATCAATAACAAGTTTAGCATGATAGCATTCGTGTTGAAGCAATGAATACTTTTAAGTTTGATCCATCATGATTTTAACAACCTAAATTACATGCTAAAAACATTGAGATCCAGTAGCAATTTTAAGTTAACAAGAAAATAAGAAGAGAAGTTTCCTATAGAGAGGATCTAAGACCTCTATGACACAAAAAAGAACTAAGATAATCTCATATAGAAAAGTTCACCTGAAGAGTTTGCTCAACCACATTGACACTCTTTTGTCGGCTAAAATCACCTAATTTGGGTTCATGCCTCCTAACAGTGAGTGAATCACGCTTCCACATATCACGTTCAAGAACAACATTTTGACTTTGCAAGCGTTTTATCTCCCGCTCAGCCTGTGCTTTTTCACTCTAAACAGAATTTTGAAAAGTTACATTTGTAGGTCAAATAGGCCACAGAACAAGCATATCAATGACAAGGAAAAATATAAACAATTCAGATTTAAAAATGAAAACCTCAAGTTTTATCTTGTCCTGAACAGCATTCTTAAGCTTGGAATCTGTATCTTTCAACTTTGCCTTCAATTTATCAAGTTCCTTTCTCATGGTTTCCTTTTCTCTGATTAAGGAAGAGGATGACAAGCATGATACTTCTTTTTTAAGACTAAGGACTTGAGACAGGAGTTCATCCTTCTCCAGATCATGTTGAAGACCAAGCTCCTACCACAATTGACAAGTTTCAACAATATTCCTAATGGAAGATTGAGGATGATGACAAAGCAAAGACTTACATTTATAGCTTTCTCCCGATTACCCACTTCAGCCATAAGCTGCTGAACTTGACTCTGATAATCAACAGATTGCTTGCGGAGAATATTCTACAATTGAAGTACATCACAGCATCCAAGTAAGCTTTCAATTTCAAAATCCAAAGTTGTACTAAAAATATAATTCTAGAAACTAACATTTTCTTGCTCAAGTTCATAACTTCTCTTCACAATACATCTTTCCATTTGACTAAGCCCAGTGATTATAGATTTGAGCTGAGAAATATCTTCCTGAGCAAATGACTTGAGTTCCTGGCATATAAACAATGCAACAAGAGAATTGTGGGCAAAGAATGGACTGCTTACCAACAGAATAAGTTTTGAGGCATAAAAAAATATGGTTAAAGAAAATAAGAAACAAAGGTTAAAGCAATCGGTTACTGGATGCAACAAAAACAAAAAAATGGAACGCAGTTAGGTTTACTCATCTAAACTACATTATACTCAGATTATTGGCATCCATAGAAACTGAAGCCAGAGGCTAGAAAAGTTAATTTGGGAAAGAGAAATGCAGCCACAAGTGATAGTAAGTTACAAGGTTCGTCGTATTGCAGCATACCATTCAGTATGGGTGGTACACACCGGCACGACAGGGGACCGATATGGGCGGTACATCAGTATGTCCCATGTGCCATGTGCCATGTGTCGGTGCACTTGGTATAGTTCAGTATAGCTTGATATATATCGTATCAACAGTTGATCGATACACCGGTACGAACCGGTAAAGCTAACCATGGTAAGTTATCACCACTACAAACCCTCAAAGTTACCCTACCGGGCAATTCTTTTCAGATAATCACTCCTTTTTTATTTACAAAATTCTCAATGATTTGAACCATATTAATAAAAAAACATAACCAGTAATTATTGTATGTCACTTAAAAGATTTCAGAAATAATACCTGCTAATTGATATTACTTCTCACATTCCAGCACATACACGAAAAAGAAACATACACAAAAAAAATACATATATCAAATTAAGAATGCTATGAAAAAACAGCAGGAATCTTACCAGAAATATATCTGCTAAGACGGAATAGTTGTTGAATATATCTTTAATTATAGACACAGTATTGTCCACAAAGTTCTTGGAATGTTCGACTTGTACAGTTAAGTCTTGGACTTCCATTGACATCCTAACAGATAAGTCAAACTTAACTTCCTGAAACATGCCAACATAGCTTGATTCAATTGGGAAAGTAGATACATCTATCCTGTTTAGTATTTAAACTGGATATATTGAACTACATTTACATCCAAAAATTGAACACAAAAAGAAAAAACAATAGAACAAGCTGAAGAACTGGAATGAGACTAGAAATACTCCAAATAATTGCACCTCATAAGGTGTTACTGTAACTGTTTCATCCATACCGCTGGATAAAGTCGTTCATGAGATACTCTAGCCTCCTCACGTGCAAGTAAAACCTCTTGATGTAACTACAGTCAAATCAAAAAAACAAATGATGATAATCAATGTAAATAGACTATTTTCCTTAATAATTGTATCAATGCAATTTTCCAAAATGTGCCCAAATGATTAGCAGTGATACGTTATTCACACATGCATCATCGGTCTCAACTTAATAGTTAAACAGGATCAAGCCAAAGTATATCACAGCATAAAAAAACTAAACTCTAACCACACTGTTTAAATTTGTTATTGATTTGATCTTTTTCATTCAAGAGAAATGATTTGATAAACTGCTATCATAGATTTTCTTTTAAAATATTACAAAATCCATCAACAGTTATTTATCATTAGATAATATTACTGTATTTTGTTGACATCAAGAGAATCAGTAGTTCAATCTGCCTTTACAGAATATCTATATTTTATGTGCATATAAGCAAATTCATATCAATTAATTTTAGATTAAATAGGTCATAAATTGAATATGTAAAATGAAAATTTAGCAGTAATGAAACAACTAAAGGTGCAATAAAAAGAAGGAACAAAAAGTTCATATAAATAACAGTTTTCGCTACAATCTACCATTCAACAAGAAGAAAAATTGATGGTCATTATTCATACAGCAAATGCAAGATGATTAAAATAGAAAGCACACTAAAGGTTTGTGTAATCATGATGTGCCCCTTATATGAAGAGAAAGATTTAATGATAGCTATAATGCTAAGCATGCCTGATGGATGGAATTGTTGGGTGGTTAATAAACATCGTGTACAAAAAAATTAATGTAGATGAACCTACTGAGGCGAATGTGCAAATTACTCAAACAAAAAAACAAAATTTGTTTTCAGTCACAAAAATTAGCTGTAGCACCGCCAGATAATAAAATATGTTCAAAGCAAGGTTTGGAATACCATCTAGTATGGCACAAGACGATCTTTTGTAGTCCTACAGGTTATTGGTACACGGGCCAGTATAAATCGAGTAGTCAATCAGTAAAGGCTGAGTACCGAACAATTTTTATTTTTTATTCTTTCAATCTTTTTAGGCTTCTTTTTTTTCAAAACTTGGTATGTACCATCTAGATACACTGGTATGAATCGGTACCTAACCAGCCCAAGCCCTAATCGATACACGAAATTACGAACCATGGTTTGCTTGGTACGACTAGTGCAAGGTCGGCATTACACAGTACCAAGTAGTCTCTATTATTTTATTTTTCAGCCTTTTTAGCTTTTCATTTTAACTTGGGACCTACTGACACTCGATACACAGATATATACCAATCGGTGCACTAACTGGTACAATATGGATACATACAATTGCGAACCTTGGTTTAAAGAAAACCTAAAGATATTGTAGTTAGGCATTATAAGTCAAAACAGAATTAATGGCATACAAAGAAGTCGATAGAGACCTAGAAGACTTTACTGCAAATGATAAAAAGAAATTTTACTCCTAATTGTATTTGAGATATTCCCTCATAAAGTTCGATGAAGAAAGATCCATGTGGCCAACCCCGCACTTTATAGCTTGTAGTTGTTACTGTTGTACTATCTTGGACAACTACTAATTTGCATGTTTTTTGTTTTCATATTTTTAGGCATCACAAGTCTTTTAAGCTACTATGTAACAAATTAATATGAGATAGCAAAACTCAACAGAAATATACATTCAAAGAATTTTAAGAACCTCACAGTTATTTTGTTAGTGAAATATGATTGTGCAAGAGGCCATGAAGCCATCACTTTTTTGTTTTGACAGAAGTATTGGGGGAAAAAGTCTCTCTTACAGAGGTCTCCAGCAATGAAGGTACTGAAAAAGAACAAAGGAAGAAGTGAAGAAGGTTTGAAGTAACACAAAAAACCAATTAAACTGCCCTTCTTTCAAGGGGGAGGGTTAAAATATCATGGAGAATGAGAGAGAATTTTTTATGACAATAATTTTTTTTATCTTCATGACTCTAGAAATTAACATTTACTTTCAAATTTATTATTCATATCATAGATTACTTGAAGAAGAGTGAATGGTTGTGGACTTGCCCAATCACCACTGAGATAAAAAACAGATGTTGCCACCTATTTCTATGTTTCTTGGAAAAACTCGAACCTATTGTCAATTTTTACTCTTAGATTTCAAAGATAAATCTTCCAAGGAAATGTAACTAAAGCATTTTATAACAAAATTTAGCAAAAATATCTGTCAGACACAAAAAAACTAAGATTATTTAAAAAAAGAGAGAATGAAACATAACAAAGCCTGTTATTTAGTTCAATATGCATATCAGAAGAGAGAAATTTACATATAAGTGGCAGCTTTCCCTTTTGACACCACGTCAACCCAGTGTAAACATGTAACCTCATCAACCTCAAAGTTTTCATTGAGCCTAAACCCATATTATGTTACTGTTTTATTTCGACTAACAATTAGGCACTGTCAACTTTATAATGTACTCAAAAGACAAAGATGCAGCAGATACACAATATTTCAAAGAAATTGGATGCCTAAACATTCTAGGGAAAGAAATATATACAAAAATCATAGCTCTTGCAGGTAAGGTATATTCAGTATGTCTTCCAAATAGCGTTCAAACATTTCTGTTTGTTTTAGACTAACAACTTGAGATCATTTTTGTATTCTAGGCAACAAAGAGAAGTTTTAGGTATTGGGGAATTGGCCTGAAATCCCAAAAGGAATCCTGTGAATCAACTCAAATCAACCTGACTCATACAACAAGAACCTTGATCCATTGGATTTATGAATCAAATTTTTCAGTCTATGTCCATCTGCACACCAGCTGTTTGAAGTATTAGACCACTCTGCATGATAACCTCTTTAAACAGTTCACCTCCTGTAAGTCACTATCTTTATAGTGTACCTAAGCAATCCTAAAGGCTAATAGAGAAACTAAAACTTGATTCTTTAGTCAGTTCTATCGTACACAAAAAAATTTAATCCCATAGAATTGGATCTCCAAAAAACATGGTGCTTCATTATGTTGTAATGTTGTATGTTGTGGACAATGCTAAACAGATAGAAAGCAATTAGCTTCTCGTCTCTGTAAGGCTTACTTGGATGTTTTTGGTGTTTTAGGTACATGAATGCATGGCCTGATCTATCACACGAGTGCCTGATCCACAACAAGCTCTGGTCTAGTGGTAGGTGAACCAACAACAACTCAATGGATACCATGAATTCCAAGGTACTTTGGAATGTCATAAGAGCAAGTTCATGGGAAAAATCAATTTTCCAGGATGCAAAAAGTCAATGTCATTGTTAAAAAAACAAGGTTCATTTTATAAACTGATTCTGTTCCCTAAGATAAAAGGCAATAGCATGGTTGAAGGATACAACACATTCTTCGTAATATAAAAGCTTGATTGCAAGATACAAAACAGAACAAAAAATTTCTTAAAGCTAGTTGATGCTTAAATTGCATGCACAAGAATCATAGAAAGGATCCATGTATCAAGATGAAATGTTTTTCTTCACCACCAGGCCTACTATAATCTATGATTGGTGACAAGACAGGACAATATATGACCCATTGGTTACAATCCAACATTAGGCTAAGTTATAATCAAAGCATGATTGCCTAGATGCACAGAAAAAAAGCAGTGACATATTCTCTAAGAGGCACTTTAACTAAACCATTGTCAACTGGAAAGATCAGAGCAACATAAAAGATGGATTCCAAATGTATTCACCAAATTACCTTTTCATACTTCTCCTTGAAAGAAGCATTCTGTTCAGTTGCCATATCAAGAACATCATCCAAGTTCCTCTGAACTGTAGCCTTCTCAATTTCTAGTGCTTTTATCTGCATTAATTTACATATACCCTAGTGATTTCAGTTTAAAATATAGATATATTACATGCATGACTAATAAAGGACCTGATCCTCGAGTTGTTTGATGACAATAATTGCCTCTGACTCCCTCTCGGTCAAGCTTTTACGGCCACAAGACCTACCATTTATTTCACCATTAGATGAGATAGTGCTTGCACACCTAGGAGTGTTATCAGAGAACTTATTATGTATGCTTCCAGATTCAATCTCCAGAACATTCTTCTGAAAAGAAATAATAATATTCTTCAGTAAAAACAGACACAAAATATGTAGTAACAAGATTAGAGAACGAGAACCTACAGGATAATATTCTATGATCTGATCTTCATAAAAGCTACTGTCTTCTGCTGATTCACTGCCTGACTGAAATAATATATGAAATTAACTGCCATATCATTACGTCAAAATAAGCAATATAGAAGCACATCAGTACCCGAAAAGAGCCAGTGGTTTTGGAATGGATTTTTCTCCTATCTGTAACATGCAACAAGGCATGTGCATCAGGAAAAGTTAAGTCCTTGACATCACAACCGTTCTCCATATTATCAGGCATGAAGGCATCACGATTCATGTTACCCACAGAAGTTTCAATTTCTTGCATTAATTCTTCAAAAGGAATTGGTAAACCAATATCAGAATCATGCCTGGTGTGCTCACCAGCTGCTGAATCTGGAACATGTACCTGAATTTGTAGTGTTGATGATATTTATTAGGCAAAATTTTTGGTATTGGGTTTATACAGACATACCAATCTCTAATTAAACCAGTAATAGTATACCACGACTATAAACTGTAAACATGATTGAAAAGCTACGTAAGTGGGATCGAATCAAGTTTTACCTTATCAGCATATACCACAAGACTTTGACTTGATAAACATGATCTTAGAGCTACACTAGTGGGATCAAGTTCAAGGTTTACCTCATCCACACATTTACGAGAAGAAGGTACTGGGCACCATGTCACCCTTCTTTTATTCTATAAATGAAAACGAATATCTAGGTAAGATATTTAACTAGATGGAACAAGTATGACATCATACAGAAAACATAAACAAAGAATAAACAAAAGAAATTTAACAAGATACCAATAGAATTAAGCAGCTAAACTGTAGCTAAAATAAACAATAATATATAATGCTTGATAAATGAAAAATGTTTCAGTAGCAAGTCAATCCCTTCAAAGAAGATCCATCTCACCTGAGAGATCATTCTCTAAAACTAATATGAAATGAATAGAGTGAAAAAACTTGCAATTTAGTAAACCAAGATTCCGTAATTGAATCTTCTCAAAATACCAAATACATCAAATACATCTGGAAATTCAACTGTAAAATTTTGTTCTATTAGAAACCAAAAAACCATAAGTAAAGAGTAAAGGCACCTAGAAGCATGGTATGCAATTTCGAATGGTACCGCCCGATATGGGTGATACATACCGATCTGACGGCATACCGGTACGCGGACAGACCGTGCTACAGTGTTACAGTGTTATACTGTAGCAGTGCTACAGTGCTATAGTAAGAGGAAATCGCTCGGTAAGCCCTTGTGTACCGTTTGGTACGCCCTGATGTACCGCTCGATACGCTGGTACCATACCATATCGAGTCAACCTCGAAACACCGGTACAGTACGGTATTGCATACCTTGCCTAGAAGAGCTTTTCAAGCTAGTTAATGATATTTCTTATAGAAATTTCTCAAGAGGTCAAGAGAAGTTCATAATCAAATAATATGAAAGATAACTCATCTACAAAATCAACTAGATCCACAACAAATGACAGTTTGGAAGTACCCCCCTAATGCAATGAGAAACCAAAATATTGTTACATCAGTCCAGATTACCAGAATTTACAAGCCCATTGGTAATCATTCCAGGCCGCACCATACTCAAACAACATGTACATACAATAAGCGTGATGTGCATATAGAGTGGCAACTTACAGTTATATCATGCCCCAAACAATTTAATAGACAAGAACTAGCATGAAAATCTTAATCCTTCCTTAACAATTATAAAGCCTGTTGATTGATGCCTGACCTTTCATAATCACAAGAACAAAAATAAGAGAGAGACTGGTGTGAGCATATTTATCTTCCCCTCTGTCTCAACCTGACAGTTCCTTTCTTGGGCAATATAAATGTTGATCACTTCAGTATAATTCCTCTACCTATATTACAAGCAATATCTTTTTTCTTCCCAGCATCTAATGAAAATGTCTAAAGCAAGATATGCTGAAGCAAAATTAGACAAAACATGAAAGTTCAAATGACTTGTATAGATAAATGCAAGCATAAAATTGTTATATGGTAAAACAATTATGGCAAATATTAATTGCACACGAACTTCATGATTTGAAAAAATAGGCAACCTAGAATAATAATAACTCAGCTTGTACTGCTTTTCATTTATCCTCTACCAGTAAGCAGATATCTCTCTAGCTTTTCCAAGAAAAGCATTTGGTAAACAAATCACAAAATTAATCTAAGAAGCGAAAAAAAGAAGTCAGCACAGCTGAATAAAGAATGATATACAAAAGATAACCATGTTCAATGGATTTGAATCACAGAATGATATTGTGCTTTGATATTATAACCATGTTCTCAAATTACGCAACGACAAAATGTACTTCAATATTCAAAGAGCAGAGAAGTACTAACCTTACTGAGATATGTACTCTTATCTTCCCTTTCAGAACATAATACCAATGAGCTAAGGTTAGCAATTTTCTGTGCTTGCTCTATCAATCTCTTCTCACGATGAGCTTTAGCTTTCTTTTCCTCTTCTAGCTCTAATTGTATTCTCTCCTTCTCAAGCTCACTCTAAAAGCCATGTGCCTCATATATATATAATAAGTCCAAAAGCAAACCTGAGTACCAAATAGGAAAGATGGGGACTGAAATGAACCTGTAACAGCGTGTTTCGCAGGTTCAGGATTTCTTCCTCCCAATGCTCCGAGTGAGAGCTCTACAACACCCAAAAAGGAAAAGGGAAAAAGAGGATGTAGTTGAATCAAGTAAACTACATATATATAATGATAATATCACCAAATAAAGACGAACCAGGAGTTTTGACCGAAGTTCTTCGATTTCTTTCCTTTGACGTCTTAACAAGGCAGCATCCGTTAAGATCTGGTTTGCAAAACAAAAGAAGCAACTGGTTGCAAGAATTATTAAATTAAGAGGAATAAAGAGACATTTGATTGACTTCTTTAAACTTCTCTTACCATGATTTTTTTGCACATTTATAAGTCAATTTTTTTCCTCAAATAAATATAAATAGTAAAGGAACCTAAGAGCAGTATACACACCAAAAATATGATGTGTGAAAGTCAAAGCAGATGCAAATAGGAGGGGACGTGAGAAAGAAAGCATGTGGTAAAGCCGTAAAGGTTGCATTAGGACTTCTCTCTTAAATTGGATAGCAGTAAGAAAGTAAGAAACTATTAAAACTTTTGGCTATAGATATAGAGCACCAGTCAAGCAGACAAAGGTGGTTGTGGTTATCATGATATTCTCTGTATAAGACCTAACACTATTCTATTATGGATTTGTTAATTTACTATTTTAACTTTAAGAATTGTCTATGAAATGTGTTGGGTGTGGCCTCATGTTTTTACTATTTTGCTAAAATTTGTAGCAAAAAAGACTATGTCTCATCCTTCAGAGTTCAGAATTCTTCATGCTGAAGAAAAGAAAGTTATCTTAAGATAATACAGAAAGCTAAATCTATAAGCACTATATAAAACGTAGGATAATAGAGAGAAATAGAAAATTCAGTAAGAAAGAGACCTCATTTACGCATGCACAATTGGTGACACGCAATGCTCGGCTTGAAAACTGAAGACTGCTTTTTGTCTCATCTGCATGAACCTGCCACCAAGGGAATCCTATTAATAAAGAAAGATGCCACAAATTGGAGACAACCTAGAAAAGCAAATGAAAAGAAAAGTTATCTGAGCTATGATGTTTAATGTGTAGATAAATCTTATGTGCATCACGCAGGACAAACTGTAGCCGAGTCTCAGGTGAGTCTATTTGGATCTTAATTAGGCTAAAATGAGTCAAATTGCAGTCTATATTTGAATTGCTATATTTTTGAACATATTTGTCTAAACTTCATCACTATAATTTCTTCTTTTATAGTATTGTAGAGTCCTATTTTGAGTCCACTGATGCTAAATAGGCATATTCAGGATTCATTGGGTTTAGGAAGTTTTCAAGTGATTAAGATTATAACCTGGAGAGTTTTATACGTGTCATTAGATATAATTTTACGGAATTACAATATATTCATAAATGAAAGTCTCTTTCCATAAGTCGTCTTAGTTTCTTCAAGATTCAAATGAAAGTCTAAAAAAAGTGTGTAAATGATGGGTCATATATATCATGTTATGAGAAGATGATCATATTAAATGTGTTTGTTTTGGCATGGTGGCTTTGTTATATCACCAATGCCTATATATCTTTTGCACATTAACCTGATTCCATTACCAGATGAAAGTGATACAAGGTAAACAAATCTGTATTTGCTTCCAATGTGATACCAAGTCAAGAATTAGGTCAATAACATTGATTTGATTTATGTCAAAAAGTATTCGTAACTGATCCAGTTAAATTAGGCTTCGCCAATGTTTATATGTACCAGAAAAGCTCCATTAGACAATAATAAAATTCATGACAATTCTTTCCGAATTTACAGCAGGCACTGAGTATGATCTAAACCTGTTTCTCAGCCATTCTATTTGATGGATATCCTCATGTCAAGCACCCTCCAAATAACAAATATCTCACAGTAGGCTTGAAGTTTGCCTCCCCTATATTTTAATTCATTCACCACATGTCAAATCACTCCTTAGTATGGAGCTGACATGCTTCCTCCACTGTTGCACATGCCAATATCTCCATAAATTCTTTAAAACATTGTAAAAATGGCTTCATCTCTTACACTTGCATGGGAGAAAGTACTCCATGATGCATTACCCTGTCCCTACCCATCTAAAGTACTGTAAGTTCATCCAACGATAATCATTTTTGTATACTCTTTTAGTAATCTTTCCATATCTATTGCCCATAAATATGCAAACCACATTTACGTTTCATAATTTCACTCATTAAATGGTCACACAAAGCTGCAAAAGCACCTCACACCTTCATGCACCAATGTTCTTACAGTCAAGTGATTTGAACGTATTCTTTTAACATCAATCTCATGTTAGCACTTATCACTTGACAGGATCAACACAGTGCCTTATCCCAACTAAAATATGCAGAACATGGGCATACCAGTCTGATAAACTGGATTTGTGAGGCATACCTGTTGAGACACCTCACATACCACCCAGTACAGTTGAAATTTGACCATTACCCGACTGTTTCGACCGGTACTGAGCTGAAATTTACCATTTCAGTCCCTAATGGTCTTACCCCCTCTTTCACACACTCTCACTCACTCTTATTCTCACTCTTTCTCTCAACTTAGAGGCTTATGTGTTTAATCATCCTGCTTGGTGACTAGTGGAGGTCGTTTTGGATAAAAAAATTCTAACTCAAAACACAATGAAATTTATTTTCAATTGAAGGTATTTTTCTACTTCATATGTTTCTCTTTATCATAAAGAATATTGATAAATTTTATTGATTAGGGACTAATGATTAATTAATACCCAACTAAAGGTATTTAAGAGAAATTAGCATGATTAACGAGTGTATCCTATCATGATTAATGGGTAATTAGAGGCTGATTAATATATGGTTAGGTAGATTAAACATGATTAAGGTCTGATAACTGGTAATTAAGGGATTGAAGTATATTACACCATGTTTCGACTTGTTCAAGGATTTTATAGCTCATTCTACATGTATTACAGCTAATTAGAAGCTTATTATTGCATGATTAAGAATAATCACAATTAAATTAAGATGAAATTAAGATCTTTCTCTTACATTTGGACTATTTAGGGCTAATTATCGCATGCTTTTTGCTGTTTAATTATGAAATTATTGGACTAAGTGTTGATTCTTGCATTTAATGCAATTAAAGACTAACTAGAGCTAATTAGGGTCATTTTCTTACTTTTAGACCCATTTAGGGGTTACTAAGGATTATCTAAGGCTAATCATAACATTTTTATTGTTGCTTGATTATGAAATTATTGGTTCACTAAGGGTTTATTCTTGCATTAACATTGGATGAAATGCTAACTAGAGCTAATTTGGGCCTTCTTTGACATAGATTAAAATTAAATTAGGGGTAATTAGAAGTAGCTTATTCTATTAACTTTTTTCTTTTTGCATGAAAATGACCCCATGGCAACAATTAGGTATCACACCACACTACATCTATCAAGGTGAAGGAATAACCAGTCTTAAGCAACATATTGCTGGTGGATTTTCCAATATCGTAAAATGCACCAGGATTCATATAGAGATAAGAAGAACCTTCCAATCATAACTTGATAAGAAAAAAGCTGAAACTCTACGATGTCGACACTAGTAGGAGCTCGTCATATTCACAAGTCACAACCTTTAGATTATGGAGCTTTTATAATATTGAGGATCTCATGGCCAATGGATCTACGGAGATAGTTGTTATTTTTTTCGAGCTTAATCATTCTTATGCTACAGAGGAGCTATTAGTGAAGATAGCCACAATTCCGGTGCACTCCAACCTCTTCATCCCTACATACCACCCAAGAAGCCCTTAGGATGTGTTGCTTATTACCACATTGATGCATCAACGGTGCATGGTTCAAAAAAATAATATGTCGTGGGAGCATGTGAGCAACTTCAAGATTGGATCCGACAAACTTACCAAATCGACATAAACTTCAAAGGATCGAGGACATCGATTCACTAGACCATGGAGTCCTGCATTGAGTATGGTGATAAAAGCAATTATATATTAATGTTATCTCAATAATTTCTCTTGCTCAAATCTTAGAGTTTACATCTAATCCAACATTGATACAAGATCAATGAAAGCAATCTTCGATGGAGGACGATGTCATAAAGTTACATGGATCTATTTAAAGAAAAGAATTTTAATTCTCAATCGTTATAGCCTAGGATTTCAATTCATTTATGACTTGACATATTTTATTCTTATTTAATTTTAATTTTGGCTAATTTTTAAACTAAGTTATGGAATTGTTGGTATGTACCGATGTACTATCACACGATATACAGTACTGTCAAGTATAACAAGAAAGTGATTATGTGCCTCAACTCTTGAGACAAATAGAAAGTATGCTTAAAATCAATTCACACTTAGATGCCTATGATGCTCATTGACTGTGCCCTCCCTTATTAACACATCCTCATTAATTTATTAATTATAAACCCCAAAAACATCCCATAAATATTGTCCAACCCACTAAGTAGAGCAGATGCTATAACAAGAAAGTGTTTATGTGCCTCAACTCTTGAGAAAAAGATGAAGTATGCTCAAAATCAATTTTATGGGTGTACCAGACATGTAATTATGATTGACACCAAACTTACACTTTCACCTATTTCACAGGAACAAGCCAAAAGTGACTTAATTAATTTGGTGACGTCAATGAATTTGAGTGAACAAACTTAAGATCTTCAAAGGAAATGACAACCATCTCTAGTCATTCCTTTTTACTATTAAAGTAACTATATTAGCATCCTCCTCTTCATGAATAAGTTAAGCAACATGATGAAGAAAATACTATTGTTACAAAAAGTGTTGTCAAATATATTTACTACATATTCTTACGTGCCCAATAAATTTTAGATTGTAAACCCCCAGTCTTCAATTCATTCTAGAAACTTTCTCTTCAGCCAACTTCATACCACCATTGCAACTTCTAATTGCATCTTTAATATCATTCAAATTAATTTTCAAAAATAGGCACATTGTATAAGTTGTGTATCTTCAAAATTCTTAAATGCATCCATTCATGTTCAGAATCATGCTCTCGCTTATCTTCATTATATCCACTAAACCACATAAGAGATAATTATAAGCCCTTTGATGTGGCCAATATTTTTACTGCATTATGCATAGAATACACTAATTTAACAAGTTGGTTTACCATCACATAATACTGAGTGAGATAGGACTGTTAAATGTAGTTGGGTAGATGCTAAGACAAAAGCTTAAAAGGTCAGAATACAAAGCAATTTATAAGACTAAAACTGGGGCAGTTTTAAAAACTAATGTTGCAAAATAGTGGATCACCTGTGCCAGTGTGATGTTGCAGATAATTGCAGTATTTGCATTACCTCCAAGTGCAGGTTGTAAGATTCGAGTGAGCTTACTGTCCCGATATGGAACATGAATCCTACAACACTTTAACAGTAGGGATCAGTATCTACCTATATGTAAAGCAATAACCATACAGCAAAGAATAACAACTCACCCTTGGCCCTCTGCACCTTCACTTAGTTTTTTTATAACAGTACCAAGTGTCATTAGACTTTTGTTAATATGAGAACCCTCTTTCAGGCGCATACCTTCTGCACCTGTCTTGGCTGCACGTTCCGAGCCAGCTAAGTCCACTAAATTCTACAAAATTTTAAAACATTCTAATAATATCAGAAAGTAGATGACTAAGATAATTACTGAAGCAAGAAAAGGAAAAGAAGAAAAGATGATAATAAGCAAATAGGACATGTTGTGGTAAAGGATTTTGGCAAATTTTGCATACAAGAACTGATACACGAACTGCATCACATGAATCAACCATGTTCCCATCTTCAATTCTTTCCCTACTCTCAACAATCTGTATGTGCAATCAAAAGTGTATAAAAGAGCCGACAAACAATTTTTCATGCATCAAAACGAACCAAATGAAGATAAATGTACCATGCGAAATATAGTATGCGACCTACTGCTGTGAAGATTCATGTTTGTCTCTCCAATATGGCGATGAGCTGCAATATAACATAAAGAACAAGTTCATTCTTCTAATAGTTTCAAATACTTTTAAAAAAATCAATCTGCACAAAATGAAACAAGAATCAAAGGAATCATTACATTCTCCAAACTCCATCAAATCAAGGACCTGTTCAGCACAGGTAACGATTTCTTCTCTCAATCCAGCAACATATATACCTCTCTTCACAAACATGATTAAAGATGAGAAGAAAAAAGAAATGGAAAACGAACAAATCAATCAAATGAGGGAGAGTAATTTAGTTAACAATACCTCAAGGTTCTCATGAATTTGCAATTTGCGATGCTCCGGAGCCAACAAATCATTGATTTCCTCATTATATATTTCCATGTAAGACATGCGAACAAGGAATTCTCTATCTATATCCTAAGAATGCAATTAAATTTCAGAAAAATCAATCACTAATCTTAACTAAACAACTATCCTTAGTATCACCCGGTATGGTGATGCATGGGATAAGGTTGATGCTTCATGTTACTTTCATTATAAACAAGAACTCACTTCAGTTCTATGTAAGAAATCAAGAAGATAAGTGTAAAAGCACAAAGGTCTGAAGATTGAAAGCCAGACTACATGAAAGATAATTTAGAAGATGTCAAAATGAAAATCAGGTTGGGCATTAATGACTTAGCCAGCACTGTTACCAGCTTCAGTGTCTCTATGTGATTAACCAAAAAAAGTAAAATTGACAATATACATACACAAAATCAACGTCAGATAATGTGAAGAATGTTACGAGCTCAAACATTTTTGACAAATTAAGAGCAATTCCACAAAGAAACACCAATAAAATTCACAATGTTGTATCACATATTTTGGCCAATAATGAGGGTCCAATCTGATGCAGACAAGTGAAAAAAATTATAACACTAAGAATTGAATTTCCTTTTGACCTTATGATGAGCAAATAAAATTCCTAAACTTGACAAATAAAAAGTCGGATCCTTAAAGGAGCACTTCATGGATTAAGTAGGAAATTTGATAATAAAAATAAAATTATGATGTCTTATGAACTTCTATTTTCATTTCACTTGGCAATATAGGAAGAACAGAAAATACACCTGCAGCAAAATCTGCTTCGAAATGAGAACCTTGTTACTACCATCAGGAAGGTAGAAGGGGAAGCAAAATCAATCCACTAATATACATAGGATGATGCATATTTATGCATACATGTAACACGTATCAAGGAACACCAAAATCATAAACAAAAAATAGAGAGGAAGAGTGACAGTTACCTCTTGGATACTCAGGAATAAATCATGCACAGCAAGAGGAATAATTCCCGGTTCAGCAGCTGAACCCCGCATAGTATGCGTCTTACCACTATTAGTTTGTCCATATGCGAAAACTGTACCTGATAGGGTCACAGAGAGAAGAATCAAACATATATTGAACCCGCGAACTGAACCCCGCATGGTATGCGTATTAACATGAACCAACATTCACCAGAAAAGAAATCTAAAACACGGTCACAGAGAACTAAAGATGGAACAAAAAAGCGTAAGCAGGGATTTTGCCGCACCGTTAAACCCGCTAACGGCAGATGCAACGATCTCTTTAGTGCGAGCCTCGTAGACGTCGACCGTCTTGCAGTCTTCCCCGAAGATCCTGTCTGCCTCGACGTCAAGCAACCAAGCAGGCGGTCGCGGAGGTTAGGGTTTCAAGGAAAGAGACACAGTACGGATCAAACCAAGACGAGGAGGGGTACGGGAGGCGATACCGACCGAATTCGAACTTGGTGGACTGGCTGGGGAGGTAGATAGAGTTGCCGGAGATCCTCCAGGGGTTGCTCTTAGACTCCTCCGGGGAGAGCGGCCTCGCCCTTACCGCCACGTATATCCTCTCCATCGGCTGCCCAAGAAACCAAGAAGAAAGGGAAGACTCCAAATTTGCTTGGGGGAGCGGAGAAGTCTGAGCAAGGGGAAGACGGCGAATGAGGTCGCGAAAGGGATTCAGTTTCCCGCCCAAGAGAAAGCAGGGCAGGTGAAAAGAAGCGAACGGAAGGGATTCGGCTCCGAGTACTGATCATGTCGGATCCGAGCGGGGATCCGAAATAACATCACATGGATGAACGGTCAAAGACCACACGATCGGATCGACCCGGGAGTCTTACCCGATCCGTAGACCTTGTTGGATCTAAAATGCAAATCCACATCCGAAGTTGTATACTGCAATGTTAAAAGCATGGCAATGTTGAGTACTGATTATACCGTTGGAAATCACCGTATGTTGATACGCAGATACATCAATCGTTTCGTGTCGGCATTACGGCTGGCGACGTCTACATGGAAGATGGGACGTGTCACGACACCTGAGCATGTGGTATAGTACTTGTATGACAAGGATTGTGATGATAACAGGAAACAATATAGAATAGAGAAGAAGAAGAAACACAGGAATGTATATGCTTCTTTTAGAATGAATAGAACAACGTCGTAGATAGGGTATATTCTACTCACGTGGCAACAGTCAGTAGCCACATCAGTGCCAAAATGAAGTCTACATGGTGCACTACGTCGATGCAATATCTCGAACTCGGACGAGACGATCGCCTGCACCCACGCTGTTCGAAGTCATACAAGACGGCACCGCATAATGCGGATCCGTGCAGGTCGATCGACGCCCTCACGAAAGGTACAAGCTGATCGTCCAAGGAGCCGACAACCATTAACAAACCATATACAATCGACCTTCGTTCGTAGGTATAAAAATCAACCTCTTGACCAGTGTTAGATGTAAAACTTTGAATACTTAAACTCCCCCTAACACTACTCAACACTGACTTAAGCTTCGGAGGGGTAAGTCGGGAAATTCTCCTCTTGACTTCGACCTTTGTACATAAACTTGACGATGAAGGAGCAACAAGCCAGCGAGAGAGGAAGAGCAACTCCTTACTCTACCTCAGATCGATTCTAGAGACAAAGCTTAGACTCGATGCCAACCACCCTCATTCGAGCAACCATGTGGACAGCTCTACGCACTCATAATTGGACCAGATCGTGTTGACCCATCAATCACGGCATAAAGTTGCTCCAACACTCGCCATTGTTTTCCTTGTAAGAGTTGGTTAGCAGTCGATTGCAGACAAATCCGGAGGATGCATAGGTCAGATTGCTACAAGCACGGGAATGTAAAGCTGCTATCTCCAATGGCTTTTCACATGGTTGGTGAAAGCATTTTTCTTCCACTTAAATTCCTTGTTGGTGTCTGTTTCAGTGATCAAGAAGAACATATTATTTCATGGAGATTAGTTAAAAAGGGTGGGGGAAGGAACGAAGTTTCCATCATTCCATGACCGGAGCAAGAAAGAAAGAAAAGAGTTGCAGGTTTGGTCTCCACAGGCACCGGAAAGGAAAGGTGATGCTTTTTTTGAGAGAAATAATTGAGAGGAAGGGCAGTTCAGTGAATCTGGCCATCAACAACATTATACAAGTGTTTTGTCCCATCCACATCTACCACCACCACTATGACCACTAAGGTCCATCTCAGTAGTTTTAGCATTTTCTATTTTGTTTTATTGATCATGAAATGAATGTTTATATATATATATATATATATATATATATGGCACACTAAATTGATAGTTCAAATTGCCAATAGCTTTGTCTTCATTTTTCACTGCCTTTTTTCCTTGGATCTAATGATTTTAGTTTCAAGGAAGAAGCCAATAGAACTCAATCAGCTCTTTTGATATAAATTACTAAGAGATTATAAGGTGTTAAAATTAGGAGAAAATATGAACTTCTATCTTTTGTCAATTATAAAGGCTATAAACTTTTAATTTATCTCCATAGGAAGCTGAAGTGGAGAAGAAAAGGCTTCAGAAAGCAAAACAAAAGAAGCTGAGACTCTGGGCTGAAGTCAAGTACTATTCTTTCCTGTGTTTAGCAGTCATTTATTCAATTTCACAATGCCCTAAGTATAATCTTTTAAGGTATCACAGAATGCTACATTATATACATTCATTTTTTTTGTTTTCAGGTTTCTTTAAAAGAGATGCCAACACCTTGTTGGAAAATCCATCTGAAAACCATTTGCAGACTCAAAGAAGCAAATTCACAAAAAGTCATTGCCTTGTACTGTAATTGCTCCACCAGAAAGATTGCATTTTCCAAACGAAGCTGCTCCCTTCAAAGGGAAGAACCACAGTGTAGTTGAAGCTTCCAAACCTAGCACTTGTACACTGCTAGAATTTGAATCAAATTATTTTAGCAGTACCATTTTGATCCTCCCGAAAGCACAAACTGTGCATGGATTTGTGGATGGCTGATTCTTAATGTTGATCTAATGTTACTTGCAGAGTGGTGAAGATGCAGTGGAGTTTCAGATGCATATGGAACCCTTGAAACCTGAGTTGTCAAAGAGGTGCTCGATGGATGGGGGACCAACGGATCAAAGCGTTGCAATATGTAGAGATGTAGGAAATGGCTGGGTAGGTAAGAGGAAAATTGCATGGCAAGACCAAGTAGCTTGGATCAGTGGCGAGAAAGGTTTCTATCCTTTGAACCCCCTCAGCCACTTAGAATTTGACTGCATTTGGTCTGTAATGAAACAAATAGATACATGTTGAAATCCCTGTTCTATGTGAAACGTGTGGTGGTGACCAGCGATGCAAATCTTTGACAGCAGAAATATGCTTCAAATGGGACTATCCAAGGAATGAGCTCTATATTGCATCTTGGAATACGACAATCTGTATTAATCCCACATCACAAGTGGACAATGATTAAGATTGACTTATAAGAATTTGATGAGTGTATCATAATAATTTTAGCTTAAGTATTTTAGTCAGTGATTTAGATCAAATAGAGTTATAGGTTAATTAGCTCACTCGAATCATAACACTATTTTTGTTCAAGGATACACATCAACCGCCAACAAGAACTCACATGGAGGCAACCACTAATATCATGTCAAAGATGCAAGGCAATCTCAACAGCTTTAATTGAATTCAAAATGTACTATAAAAATAGGAACTCTACAAGAATTATTTATTTCGATAATAGACTTCTTCATAAATCATAGACAATACATCACACTTGTACTAAAGAAATAGGAACTCGACCCGCAAACCTCCGGTCTATATAAGGTTTGAACAGGATCGATATGGTTATTATAACATAAATTTATCTATATAAGGAGAGGTTATTTTCATAAGAAATGGAAGAAGTTCAATGACCTTACTTCCAAACTGATCTAAAGGATGACAGAAGCAAACAATGAATTTAAATATATCGATATTGAATGCAAAAGAAGAACAAATTTCTTGGGTAATACCTTAAGATGATCGATCTCATGTCAGATGAGAGCTAAGGATCATTGTACATCTAAAAGTCATTATCCACTTTTAAGAAACATCAACATTAGATATTAATATATTTATATATAAAAAAAAAGTATTAACTAAATCACCCAAGTTGAGTCAGGTGTGGATAAATCCATACAAAAGCATCATTATAGATATTATGGTGATCGAGCATGTAATAGCGAACGTACCCGGAGCAAAAGTTTCCCCCGTTTGAGTTTGCAGGCGTTCAGATGTCGTAGATGAGCTTCTGGAATTCGAGCATGTGGTCGGGCTGCAGGGAGATGGCCACGGAGAGGCTGCCGTCCGCTGTGGGGCTGGGCAGCACGAAGGCGAGGCCCTCGTAGGCGATGCCGCCGGGCCCCATGAACACCGGCCGCCCCCACCCGAAGTCGGCATCGTGGATGGGCAGGCGCACCCAGCTGGTAAGCCCGATGTTGGGGCACCGGAACGTGTGCGCGCCCCGCACCAGCGCCGCCAGGTCCGGCTGCATCTCCAGGTAGTCCAGCGCCGATCGCACGTATGCGTCGTCCATCCTCGTCAGCGACTCCTGGATCGTCCCCGCCGTCGGGGCTGGCCCACCCCCCGCCGCCGCCACCTCCCCGGCTGCCGCCATCGGCGTGGCCGTGAATATCACGTTCCCGAAGTAGCCCTCGGGGGGTGGCGGCACCAGCCGTTGCCGACCGTCGGTCGCGATATACATCTTGGTCGGCTGATCGGGCGGGAGGTCACGGGCCACGCAGGCGCACCGCCACACATGGGCGGCGAGGAGGGCGTACGTGCTATAGGTGCCGCCCGGGGGCGCCTTAGCCTTGAGGAGGTTCAGCTGGGCTCGGGTGAGCTTGAAGATGCTGACGGCGACGGACCCCAGCTTGGCCGGGTTGACTGAGAGGGGAGAGGTCGGCGGTGTGGAGGGGGCAGCCTTTAAGGGAGGGGCAGGCTGGTACTCGACGTGGGGGAAGGATGGGGTGGGCGGGTCGCGCGCGCGGAGGAGTGTGCGGTCGATGAAGGGCTGCACGCGCACACCGACGCCACGGGCGATGTCTGACCAGGAGTTGATGAAGTGGAGGCCGGAGAAGCCGTCAGCGACGTGGTGCTGCATTCCCACGCCCAGCGACACGCCGCCGCACTTGAAGTACGTCACCTGCATCCGTAACATACTACTACATCACACTGTTCCAGTCACGGCCCTCGTCGACATGAAGCAGAGCAAAGAAAACCACGATGTCGGCAAAGTAGTAACAATAGAAGAGACGTGTTCTAGCTCATTATACTGCATATAATTCTATAATTTCCGCTGTTTAATTTTTTAATCATTTCATTTCTTTTTTTTGGTTCTTTGTTGATGTGAACCTTAATTTTTCTTCGCATATCTTACAAGAATTCATATGGAAAGTTATGGGGCATGACAGATGGCTGTAGGCAATTCAACATGGCCGCAATTCCAAGATTGCCATCCCTGGATGGGGATCATGATGACAGCCTTACCATAATTCACGTTGACAGCTGAAAGTCGACACACATGGCAAATGGTCTGCATGTGGATCATGTTTTATCGATTCCAAGACTGTCAACCTTGAATGGGGATGGGATGGTGACAGCCCAACTATAAATAACATCGCCAAGTAGTAAAACATACATGGAAAAAGGTCAGCAAGTGGATAATGCTATAAAGTTTGTGCCTCCACCTGATCCACAAACAAGCAAAAACAAATATTCATGTACTTGAGGCATAAATATTTCTACTTTAACTACAACGATGACATACAGAATTTTCAATTAGTGTGAGTATTTTTCATGAGATTTCTTGTAGTCATGGCTTTCTATATTTCTGTCTCTTAGGTCTCAAAGGTACCAACATCTCTGACATTTTCAAACCCAACCCTATCTAAATTGACATCCTACCTAACTATCTTGAATCCATAATCATAGGATTTGAACTTACAATTTTCCTAAATAACTTGCACACCCCTCTATTTGATACAATGATATACTATTTTAGGAGATTTGAACTTATAACTTTCCTAAAGAACTTGCACACCCCTTTGTTTGATACAATGGTATACTATTTCAGGGGATTTGAACTTACATATTTCTTAGAGGATTTGTACACCTCTCTATTTCTATTTCAGGGGTTTTTAACTTATAATTTTCCTAGAGGACTTGCACACCCCACTGTTTGATACAATGATATACTATTTCAGGGGATTTGAACTTGCAGCTTTCCTAGAGGATTTGCACACCCCTCTGTTTCTATTTCAGGGGTTTTGAACTTATAACTTTCCTAGACGATTTACAAACCCCTCTATTTGATAGAATGATATACTATTTCAAGGGATTTGAACTTACAACTTCCTAAATAACTTGCACACCCCTCTATTTGATACCATGATATACTATTTTAGGATATTTGAACTTACAACTTTCCTAGAGGACTTGCACACCTCTTTGTTTGATACAATGATATACTATTTCAGGGGATTTGAACTTACAGCTTTCATAGAGGATTTGCACACCCCTCTGTTTCTATTTCAGGAGTTTTAAACTTACGATTTTCCTAGAGGACTTGCACACCCCTCTGTTTGATACAATGATATACTATTTCAGGGGATTTGAACTTGCAGCTTTCCTAGGAGGATTTGCACACCCCTCTGTTTCTATTTCAGGGGTTTTGAACTTACAACTTTCCTAGAGAACTTACGCACCCCTCTGTTCGATACAATGATATACTATTTCAAGAGATTTGAACTTGCAGCTTTCCGAGAGGACTTGCACATCCTTCTATTCGATATAAAACTTATTTAAGTAGTCTAACAATTAATATATTTGCTACTAAAAACTTTTATTAGTAATAGCAAAATTTAGTTAAGAATTTAAGAATTTAACATTTTTAGGAATAATGGAGTTATAGAAAACTATTTATTTTTATTAAAGTTGAAAGTCAGCTAATAAAGATCAATTAACATGATATATACACATATATAAATTGATTAGTAAATCATGAGAGGTGTATATGGATAGCGGTAAGCCCACCTGGAGTACCAGAAGCGGGAACGCGGCGATGTCGTCGGTGTAGTCCACCTTGGGGATCAGCTGCTTCAGCTCCATGGTGGGCGCGAAGTCGCCGAAGTCGTCCACCGCCGCGTCGGTGTCGGCCTCCACGAAGAGCACCCCCTCGCCATTGCAGTCGATCTCGATCCGGCCGTCCTCGTCCCTGGCCAACCGCCCGGCCATCGGGTAGAAGGGCACTAGCGCCCGGGCCAGCGACTGCCGCATCACCGCCGCGTCGAAGAAGCCCGCCGACCCGTCCGGCCGGTAGAAGTACACGCTCGGCGTGTGGAACCGCGGCACCACCAGATCCAGGTTAGAGTTCCACAGACGCCGCCGCTGCGTCGGCTCCGCCGGCCGCACCATCGTCGACCGCCGCACGTTGATCACCACCATCGCTCCCCCGCCGTCCTCAAGCTACCAACTGCAGCATCGAAGACAGTGGTTGACCGGATCGAGATATCAGAGCCATTCGATTCCCACCGACAAAAGAGAATGATCTCTCCACTCGTTAAATCCCTAAATGTCTGATCTTAACAAAACCTAAAGACCAATGCTACTCTAAAAAACCGATTTTTCGGTAAAAAAAAAAAAGGGGGAAAATGAGCAAAAAAAAGATCGAAAACGATGAAAAAAAAGGAAGACAAGAGATCGAATTTCCAAAGAGTCAAACCGAAATCTCCCTCAGATCGATAGAAAAAGTGGGCAAACTGTACCCCGCAAGAAGCAGCGAGAAGAGGCAAGAGAGATGGGGGAGAAGGGAACAGCTCTGGTGGGAGAGCTGCCTTGAAGCGGGGATCCGATGGGCCATTATATAACCAAGATAAGGATAAAAACGATATTTCGTGCGGGGAAGGTAATTCTCCCGGACTCAAGCCACGACTCCAGTACCGATAAGAGAGATTGGCGAGCAAGAAGCCGACCCTCGAGGTCTTCGTAACGAAAGTCGTGTGCAAGATCGGGTGAAGAGCGACTAGAGAGTTGGTGGGACGGTGACCAGATGGCCCCACCCGTTGAGTTCCAACTCCAGTCGCACGATGATTGCAATCCACGGACGCGGACGGTTCGTATGTGTCCCATCGCTGTTCTCCAAACATGGCCGAGTTGGCCGACGATGAAGGTGTGGGTGGTTGACGGTGGGCCGGCGAGTGCCGACGTCGATGAAGAGGTCATCATGACACATCAAGTGGCCGACTCACTCGCGAGTCGGACCCGAGTCGAGTTCAACTGACCCGATGTGATCGGATTGAATTATGTCGGTGTGGGTGGTTTACTAAGTTTGATCGAGTATTATTATGATAAAAATGATGTGGCTGATATGTCAGCTTCATGTAGCAATATGTCAGTCTTATCCTGATATATCAACTCCACTTAGATTATGAATGAATGCTAAGTTTTTACTTTTGTTGTTTCATGCGAAGGACGTAATGGTCATCGAAGTCCAACGGATATAGTTCATGTAACCAACCCATAGGCAACATATGGTCAACCTATAGATGACCTGTGATCGATATATTGTCGATACTTAATCAACATGTAAACGATGCTTGGCCAACAGGTAGATCACCGATTACCACATGACCTCATCGGATAAGTCACAATCAAACAATGGTCATGATTGACCATCACGACATGAGAGGTGTAATTAGCAAAAATGATAGTCCGATGCAAATGAAAAACAATTATGATCAAGTCTTTCACTCTATTACTACATAAGTTGCATGATATATGGATAAAATGAACCAAGATTTTTACTATGAAAAAGGAGCACTTTTTGAGCACACAAACTTACTCTTTAGTTTGACCTGTCTAACTAATCCAACCATTTACGGAGTGTTGAATGAGCATTATGCCCTCGATATAGCTTTTTTTTTTTTTTTTTTTTTCTCAGAGCCGAGGTAGCTTACCTTCAGATTAGATAAAAAAAAAAAAAAAGACTTGGTCGGACAAGCATGAACAACCAAATCTAACATAAAACAAGTTTCAAATAGATATTCTTATTAGTGAGCTTTTGTGTCAGTTATAATGTCTTGCAATATGATTATATTATTTTTGGTATATATATATATATAGTCCACCCTTGAGGATGGTTGTTGGGAGGGGCTAGTCGACCTTTCCCAATCTTCTGGAGGCCATGATGTTGTCACCGTTGATCCAAGTCACTTCTCCATTGCATTGATGTTTCTTACCTCAGCCACATGAGTTATGATAGTGGCTTGCACATTACGTAGAGCACCGGAGGATGCTGTCTTATTCTAAGATATGAAGAGGTTGAGCAATAGGATTCAAGAAGGATTGTGTTGAAACATAAGCTTCGCAAATTTAGGTGGTGGTGGGTGAAGCTTTCATGTTGGATCCTTGTTTGACCTTCTCACTAGACTGATGAAGATGTGCCAACAGCTGCATCCTATTTCACTTGTCAACTTAAACTCATCTCTTGGATCCTACCTATGTTCAAGAAGCAGCAATCACAATAATGGAAAAGGATTATTGTGTCATTAATTTTGCTTAATATGACATTCTCAATAAAGATATTATCTCCTGTATTAACTAATCTTCGGTTATAAATTTATGCATAATTCAGTTTCCAATTTACCAATCTGATTTATCAAGTGAATTACGTTAAGTCCATGGAGCATTTATCACCATTTCACAGTAAATAATAGCTTTGACACAATCAATCAATGTTCATCATCACCGTTGCACAAAGCCTGAATGATTCTTGAACCTTGCAGTGCTCAACAAACCAGACTCGCATTGAAGAAATGGCAGTACTATTTACAACAGCTATTTCCCAGCACTTGGATGATACCAAGAAGGAAAAGGGAATTGCATGAAATGGCATCGGATCCCTTGGTCATGCATTATATTCCACATTGGATGTAACATGTATTTCAAGAACAAAGACCCCACGAGACTCATTTTTTGATCTTAATTTCTAGTTAGAGAAATGAATACTGAACATGCAAACTGTCTTGGTTTTGGAGGTCCCATCTGTTTTTACTATATGGAAACAACTCAAGCATCAAACATCTTGACCTTCTATGAATCAAATTAATGGAACCATTGGCTCAAGCAAGCCATAAATGAAGAAACCCCGAGTGAAACCAAACTTACAACAGCTCGTTGATTTTGGCATAACTTCTTCCACTTTGATATCAAGTTTTGCTGACAAGTGAAACCAGCTCAATATCTTCGATATCATCAACGTCTTCTTCAAGAACTTCAGTATTATCATCTGTGTCAAGCATGTCAGCAGGAAGAAGTGTAGAATTTTGATCACTTTTCGGTACTAAAAATAGAAGAACTAAAGGTACAATTCGCATTATGTTCCTAATCAATATGGCAGCCCAAAGATTACCGAACTCTGTTCGTGTAACCTTTAGAAGATGAAGCAGTAGACCACCAGCCCATGATGATGTGAGTAAGCCAACATTATCGATGGACATAAGCAGGGCAAAGAAGGTGCCTTCGATGCCAGGAGGGCAAAGCTTGGAACTCAACACAAGAAGTGGCATCCACTTGAATTGACCAACCATTCGTGAGACACTCTCATCAATCACAGCAAAGAAATAATCAGGTAACCCAAACTTCAAGTTCAGACGAAGTACCATAACTAAGTCCAGCATTCCAGCGATACCAGAAATCAGCTGACTCCAAAAAAGCAACCCACGGAACGGATAGTCCTTCAGAATGTTTTGATATAGTAGCACTCCAAGAAGAGAACCCACAGAGCCAATGGAAAAGATGAAGCCTATTGTTTCCTGCATGAAAATGGAGATCACATATACTACAAGAGTTGAACCAGTGATGTTCTTACGGTCAAAGGAGCATAAATACCTCAGAGAAAGATGGACCTGATTTTTTATCTGTGTACCAATAAAACATTCCTTCTTCAATATTCAAGCTTAAGGCAAGAGACATATACATGTATACACAAGGTCTCCACACAGAAGGGCATTGTAAAGTTGTCCGCATTGTTCGGATGGCTTGCTGCAACTTTTGAAAGACCTGATATAAGAAGATACTGTATGAGTATGAAATAAAACAATCAAAGCTGAGACTGTAACTTACTTTCATATTCCATTAATCGAATCTAACCTCTCCATAAGCAAAGTTTGGTATGTGCGTCTCCTTTAGCATTATGCCAACTGAGAGTACAAGCACCGAAGGAATGCTTAACAAGCCAAGTACGCCCTTTAGAATAGAAGAATGTGAAACAATCAGTCAAAAGTAAAACTCGGAAGGGAGAAAATGTTTTTCACAGTGAACCTTTAGATTTGTTATCCAGGATCAAGATGCAAGTTGGATCCTCTGATGCAACCATTGCTATTATCATGGCAGTGAGTGACAAGGAATTAATATGGAAAAAAAAAATGCTTGACTTGGATATTCTAAGAAGCTAACCTGAGAACCAATTGCATGAACTAGTAGGCCACTGATGGAAAAACCCAAAAGTCTTCCAATAGATGAACTTAATCCACACAAGCTTTGCATATCAGCAGCAAGGGAAGGATGGTTTATACTGTTTTGTGCAACACAGGCATCAACAGTCACATCTGCTATTGCCACACCTGCACTTCCTATGGTCATCGCCAGCAAAGCAAATATGACATGGAGTTTGCTATGCAGAGATAGAGTAAGCATTGATAAAATTCCCAAAAGACCTGCATTTTCCACAGAGATATTCTCAGTTCACGCGATTCAACATCTGCAGAAGATATGGCTTAAAAGTTCATAATTATGAATCAACAAATAAGATCATACATAAAGATGGTGCAGAATAAACAAAATGCCAAGAAAAACAAAGCAAGTATACAGACACGAATTCAAGATTCGGAACATAAGAATAACGACAATATTGTATATTCGGTACTTCAGGAATAAAGGAAAAGTTAAGAGTCCGAAGTAGAAACAACAAAAAAAATACCATTGTAACTAATATAAAAGATCTAATGAACAATCAGCACTATGATCGGTATACAACTACTTAGGGCATATTTGGTTGTTCATGCTTTCAATTTAACTATAAAACCGGCCTAACTTGGTTGCAATTGCAGGTTGCATTTGGTTGCCTGCAAACTGGGGCTGCATTGCAATTTAAATGCAATTCTGTTTGTTAGGGCCTTACTTTATAACACTTGCATGGAAAACCACCAGAAACCAAAATAACTGTAGTTGATTTTGTAGGATCTGGCTAGATGACAGATGCATGGTCATTCTCTTGTACAAGCATCTCCACAAGTGTATTTTGTTAGTCGCTTGTAATTGGACATCTGTGGTACAATTAAGGGCAACCAAATACACCTCAGTAGTGGCAGCCAACATCACTAATGTGAGACTAGGCAGCAAGAGGCAAAAAGATTTAAATCATAGCTTCCTTTCTAAGTATAGGCAAATAATAGCAAATTGGGTATCAGATATTTCTTATGACTACAGCCAGAAGTTTCTATCTTGCCGATAGCATCTCAAAGACAAGAGTCGCTGATAATAAAGTCTTTAAGGGAACACAGAAGCTGCTTGTACAAATGACAATAGCAAGATCATGTTTAATTAGGATCAAGTGATTGCTAAAAGTTAAATTAACTTTAGATAGAACACAAATCTAGATTAATATTTCTTATATTACTTCTCCGATATCCAATCTCTATGTATTACTCAAGCCTACTACCTTCTGAGCTATTTTTGAGGATCAAGAAGCCTATGACTACAAGTCAAGAGCCACCAATGCAAAGAGGATAAGCGAGAAAGCCTGCAGATGATCCTACTGAAAACATAAACATATGGTCAAAATGCTTTGTGATATGAAGCGCCACCAAAATGTGCAACTTAAGACATCACAACAAGCAACAAAAAAAAAAATCAAAATCCATTATTTCTCAGCTGCACAATTCTTACATGAAAACCTAAGATATCCTCCACTGGTGGACAACTAATGGCACCCTTCGCAATCATAAGTCACTAAAACAAGATTCTTGGCAAGATGCAGAGTGATGATGCAACCCACAGTTAAATTCACTTCCAAAACAATTCAGTTGCAATAAATAATATGCTCAACAAATAAGAGAAGGAAGGAATGAGATTGGCCTCCTTACCTGACAAGATGAAGTATGGTCGCCTCCTATACCCAGCCACGGGGAGTACATCAGTAAGAAGACCCCAGAGAGGCTTGACGATCCAAGGAATCGAAGTGATTCCCTGATAGACTTGCGCCGCCGAAGGATGCACCATTTGAACGTCCTTCCAGTAGTAGTCCGTAGCAACCCTCGATATGGAGCCGCCCATCCCCTGGCTGATCCCGTACACTGCGATGACGCCGAATACAAAGCTCCAATGCATCTCCTCGGACAGCATTCTGAACCATCGCAAGGGAGACCAATCCGAAAACCGATATCCTTCACCGGAATCCCGGGATCCTTCCTCGGGAGCTTCCTTCCGCTTCATCTGAGCTCCAGCTAGCTCAATATTCTCTTCCATGACCTCCGTATCCTCGGAAACCTGTGAAGACAGTGGAGCCACCATCTGCGAACCGATATCTCCTCCTCTTTTGTCGAGATTTCCTCAGAAAACTACCATTCAACGCCTAAAACTCGGGTATTTCATGGTTCTTTCTCACTAAAATGGGGCTCATTGTTGAGATCTGAACTTACACAAACCATGAAATTAAGATAAAACTAGGGAACGTTAAGATCCAGAGGCCACCGGAAGCATCATTGGGCGAAAAAGGAACCGGATTTCTTCACTCAACAGCGATATCTGCTGAGAAATTTAAGCTTGTCCTAGATTTCACGTGGAATGCTGAGAAAGGTTGCCTTGTTGCTCTCCAAAAAGGGCCGAGAACTCACAGATAAGACAAAAAGAAAGGACTTTTGGATCAAGAATGGCACCAGTAGCTCCGATGCCGCGAGACAGGTACTTGTACTCGGATCAAATACGATACGAGATGTAGAAGAAAGGGGAAACAAAAGACGATTTTTTTTAGACGAACCACCACCAAAATGCCGAAAACTCTAAGAGAAAAAGGCAATTAAGGTCGGCAATCGTTGATCGCCGGAAGAACGGGAGAAGAAGAAGTCTCGTTGGGTTAAGCTGATTCCTCCGACCAAACCCCCCCGCTCGATCATCTTGAAGCGCAACGTCCAACCGACACCCAGTTTCGCACCCAAGTTTAGGGTTTTGGCCTGCATGTGGGTCCCAGCTTACGTGGGCTAATAATTGCCTTCGTCAACGATCGACTTGGGTTTTTGGTCCCTCGTGTGTTTTCCGCTTCACCTGTCGGTCATGTGAAAAATGTGAATTGTGTAAACGAAATTGTTGAAGTAATTAATTTATTTAACTGTAATTTAGAAGAATCCTAACATGGAGTTAATCATGAAATGGAAACAATGCATGCCGATTTTATATATTGCATAAGAAATGTTATTATGAAATGATTTGTATCGATTTATTAGTTCGGATTCGTATATAATATTATGATCATTAATTTACAAATGATCGAATACATTTTATATTTGTTATAAATGTTATTTTTATGATTATGATTGCTAAATATAATTTTTCCATTACAATTTAACTTAATGTATTAGTACCAATAGTAAATATATTTCAACAAGCTTTTGCTTTATTCGTATCAAGATTACTTAACCTTGTGTTAGAAGAAATATTTTGAGAAAGAAAAAAGTATGGTTATGCTACTATGGATTTTTTAGGTATTATAATGTCACGTAATCATTCATTAAATATAATTTTTTATATCATAAAATATTTTCTCTCATGGGATCAGTTATTGATGAGGATAATAATTGCGACAAGACTCGGGCTGACGTCAACTGCCCCAGATGACGCCTCACGCCTCGATCGACTCGACAGCACCTGGTCAAATGGACCGGAACGCCGGCCGAGGCGCATTAACATCCTGCTCAGGCCCAACCCCTCACGCCACGCCAACATCGGTGTCAGACGCTACCAGAAGTACGATTTTGTCCCCTACGAGCATGTACATTAAACAATGGTAACCTTCCCTATAAATACCCTCTCGTTCATCAGAAAGGGGAGAAAAAGAGGAGGGAGGAGACAACTTAGCTAAAGAAACCTCCTTTACCATCCACTGACTTGATCGTCGGAGGGGTCGGGCCGAGCACCCCGACCTGACCTTTGTGTAGGTGCGAAGCCAAAGGTCCCCATTGGACGCGTAGGCAAGGAGCCCCCTCCCGGAGGAAACGGCGATCCCGTCCCGATCAGACCATGGCAGCCAGCCACCTCAGCGGACTCAAAGGTCGTCCCGGGAAGATCCCCCATCATCCGGACCCGAACCAAGCTACGTCGGCCCCGAGGCCATGGCTCAAGTTTGTTTACACCAACATTTTGGCGCTAGAAGGAGGGCCCTGATGTCGAGGGATCACCCGATTGGCTCAGACGAGCCCGCGGTTGAGAGGTCACACCCGATTAGAGCTTCGGGGGAACATCCCCTGCACGGAGATCATCGTGACGAACACCCCGCCATGACCTCAGAGCGATATTGGCAGATATTCAACGACCCAAGCTTGTCGCCGCCCGATGGCGCCCCCGTCGACCCGTCGCCCGTGTCGTCCGAGACCTTTCACGACCTCACCCACCAAGTCTGAACTCTGACCGCTATGGTGCAATCCATTATTCCACTTGTTTCTCGTCCGCTGCACTTGCCGGCCGTCCAACCACTGCGGCAACATGAGCCACCCGTTCAGGCTCGCACGCCACCTCGGGAGCTCCCCGCTTCGCTTCGGGTCCCATCGGCCCCACTCGAGGATCGAGTGACGGCAAACCCGAGAGGCCACTCGGAACTCGAGGTGCTGTCTTCGGATTCTACAGACTCCCTGCGAGCCCAGTTGCACTTCATCAGCCAACAACTCGACGAGATGCAGAATGAGCTTCGCAGGTCCAAGGGAGAGCTCGGGGAGGACGCACACCAGGGATCTCCGTTCACATCCGAGATACAGGATCGGACGGTGTCCCCGAACTTTCGACTCCCCTCCCTATACGCTTACGACGGCTCCACCGACCCAGCAAACCATGTAGCCGCTTTTCGTGCCCAGATGACACTGTATGGAACTTCTGATGCTTTGATGTGCAGGGCATTTCCCACCACCCTGAGGGGGCCGGCCCGCACATGGTACAACAGCCTGAAGACCGGGACTATCGCCTCCTTCGACCAGCTCGTCAAGGACTTCGAACTTAACTTCTTGGCCTATGCCCGACCGAAATCGTCCGTGGCAATGCTCATCAGACTCAACCAAAGGGAGGACGAGCCCCTCTCACATTTTGTGGATCGCTCATCCCTCTCTATTAGTGCAAGCGTTTATGATATGCCTACGACCCTCCAGATTTTCCTGGTCCCTCGCGGAGCGACCCCTCACCACGGTGTCAGAGATGCTCTAGCGGGCTAACCAGTACATCGCGGTGGAGGCTTGGGTGGCCATAAGGAGAAGGGACGACTTTTGGCAGCGGGCTCCATAGAAGAGGTCAAGCACCCGCGGTGGCTATCCGATGTAGTCCTCGTGAAAAGAAATCTAAGCCCTGCCTCAGTCTCTTCCGAGCGAAGACTGCCCGAGGCCACACCTGCGCGGCTTGCCCACCTACGTCGTGCTCCTCGACTCCATGTTGCCCGAGACCACACCTGCGCAGCCTTCCCGCCTGCGTCGTGCTCCTCGGCTCCATGTTGCCCGAGACCATGCCTGCGCGCCCTGCCCGCCTGTGTCGTGCTCCTCGGCTCCATGCTTCCCGAGACCGCGCCTGCACGACTTGCCCGCCTGCATCGTGCTCCTCGGCTCCATGCTGCCCGAGACCACGCCTGCGTGACCTGCTCGCCTGAGTTGTGCTCCTCGGCCGCATGTCGCCCGAGACCACGCCTGCGCGGCCTGCCCACCCGCGCCGAGCTCCTTGGCTGCATGTTGCCCGAGACCACAACCTCTGCGCAGCCATCCCGCCTGAGTCGTGCTCCTCGGCTGCATGTCGCCCGATACCACTTTCTCTACGCTGCCTGCCCGCCTGAGACGTTCTCCTCAAGCTGCATGTTGTTCGAGACCACCGTCGCATGCCCAGCCTCCCTTATTTGCTAAATCCGGACTGCGCCCCTGGTAACGGACCAGCAGCTGCCCGACAAGGACAAATACTGAAAGCTGAAGCCATGCCTCGGACTCCCGTTACAACGACCGACGCATGGCTTCTTTCTGGGGGGGAATATGATGAGAATAATAATGGCGACAAGACTCGGGCTGACGTCAACTGCCCCAGATGACGCCTCATGCCTCGATCGACCCGACAGCACCTGGTCAAACGGACCAAAATGCCGATCGAGGCGCATTAACGTCCTGCTCAGGCCCAATCCCTCACGCCACGCCAACATCGGTATTAGACGCTACCAGAAGTACGATTTTGTCCCTTGCGGGCATGCACATCAAACAACGATAACCTTCACTATAAATACCCTCTCGTTCATCAGAAAGGGGAGAAAAAGAGGAGGGAGGAGACAACTTAGCTAAAGAAACCCCCTTTACCATCCACTGACTTGATCGTCGGAGGGGTCGGGCCGAGCACCCCGACCCGACCTTTGTGCAGGTGCGAAGTCGAAGGTCTCCACTGGACGCGTAGGCGAGGAGCCCCCTCCCGGAGGAAACGACTATCTCGTCCCAATTGGACCATCGCAGCCGGCCACCTCAACGGACTCAAAGGCCGTCCCGGGAAGATCCCCCATCATCCGAACCCGAACTAAGCCGCGTCGGCCCCGAGGCCACGGCTCAAGTTTGCTTACACCAACAGTTATAAAAAAAATTATACTAACTTAAGCGTCAAACGGATTACGTCCGAAATCTTACTTGATGTTAATATTTTTATAAATCGACATCAAATCGAGTAACCTTACTTTCGTTACCTAAACTTCATGCACCAATTATAAAATATAGGCAATAAAACAAAATAAATACTCCAAATACGGGCAACAAACGGATCCACTGCGTCAAGATTGGTGGAGAAGGTGGGGCCACGTAAACTTCATGGAAGTCCAACCATCAAATAACTCGTCAGGTTACTCAGCGGGTAGGTCGGTTTGTTTACAAGATTATGTGTTGTAGACGAATGCATCAGTGATCCGGCCATCAAGGGAGACTGATCGCATCTGGACCAGCAAATATAGATCCGACGGCCACGATCTCGAGATATCGTAATTTAGAGCTTCTCGCGTTCGACCGCCTCTTCAACCCGGTCGGTTCGCTCCGTCTCCGAAACCCTCGTCTCCGTGGCTTTCCTCGCTTCCCGTCCATGGCGGGAGTAGACGGCGACGACGAGGCGTCCATCGAGCGGCAGTTGGAGCAGCAGGTAGCGGAGCAGAAGGAGTCCCTGGCGGCCGTCGACGAAGCCCTAGCTGCCGACCCTTCTAATCTCGAGCTTCTCTCGGTACGCGCCTGAACCTGGAGTCCCGCTTCCCTTCCTTCCTCTCTTGCATGCACTAAGCTCCAGTTTCTTACCTTTACGTCGAATTGGGTTTCTCGTCGTAGCGGTTTGACATTTTTAGTCCGATTTCTCCCTTCTTAGTAACCGATAATGTAGTAGGGTTTGAGTGCGGAAGTTGCTTTAACCTGAGAACTCTTCCCCCCCCCAAAAAAAACCTTTTTGAATGATTATTTGGTCGAAATATGTTTGCTAACTGATGTGAAATCGTATCAAACACAAAATATCCTGTATTTTGCCTTGAAAACTAATCTTCCTGATGGGTAGCTTGTCTTACTTTTTCAGATCATGTCAAAAAATCGAACTTGTCATTTAAATAAAGACTTCTGTAGTTGCAGTTGTCCTTTTTCCTCAAATCGGTAACCACCTCCACCACCGCCACCACCACCGCCAAAGTCCTATTTGCCCATAACCTAATGAATTCCATGGAAATGTAATTCGTACCTCAAAACGGATCAGGAATGAGTAATCAACTGGTTTTCCAACTGCTGTAGTTGTCCTTCCCAGGTTATATACCAACGATCGTTTGTCTTGTGGCTTAGGTTTCTGATAACCTAAATAGACATGGAAACTATTAACACGCCATTGATCAAAAGTGGATCGTCACCTGCCAATTTCTATGCAACTCGTGTCACGGCAAGTAAGAAGGATTGTATGTATGTGTGTATGTATGTAGCTTCTGTTTAGGCATTTGATGAAGTAGTCAATGTTAGGAGTCTCTTGTTACAAGTAATTCCTTCTTCATAAGTGTTTGTGATCTAATCATGTCGTATGTGGTTTGTCTTGAGTACCATCGCAAGTTAGCTGATTATATGCTTAAGGGCTAACCTGTCCCTACTCTGAAATCCTAATAAAAAAGGGAAAAGACAACTATTCAATACACAACATTCTGTCTATGATTGAAATTATTCATTTGTCATGATGAATAGACCACTTCGGATGAACTTGAAGTTTGATACCTTAAAAAGTATGTTTCTGTACTTGGATCCCTGGTAGATTAATGCTTGAATTTGATTTATCGTATGACTTAGGCTAGGTCCCGCACCTGGACCGATCATCATATTGTGCTGTGGCCCGAATGAAAGTCAAAAGACCTCTTTCTTTAACTTAGTTATTGGAATGATGTTTGATGGAGACAGTTAAATTCTTGAATCCTAGTTTTCATCTATTGTTGTATCCCCAAAGCTAACGAGAATTCTCTAAAAGTTAAGCATATGGCACTGACAATTTTCTTCCTTAAGGTTCATGAAGAGCTTATCTTGGCAATCAAGGATGCAGAGGAAGGGCTGCTTAACTTGAAACGATCACGGTTATTAAGGGAAGCTGATATGATATTTTCAGGACAAGAAGCTGAGTCTATAAGTCAGGATGTCAAAGTGGAGCCTCTGGATCTTAGACAGGACAAATCAGAACTATCGGAATCAGAAACTTACTCTGTTGGTTCGAAGTGCAGATTTCGTTACACAGATGGACGCTGGTACAATGGTCAGATAGTTGAACTGGGGAGTCCTACTTCTGCAAGAATTTCATTCCTGACCCCTACATCTGAAGGCATGACGGTGTGTACAAATTCCACTGCTCTCCTCTTTGCATGGGGGCGTCTTTTTTTCCTTTATGAATGATTAGTTTGGCTATCTGACTGATTTCTTGATGAACTCTGCTTTGTCATCCTACTCAGTTCAGCTCAAGAGAATTGTCTAAATGGTAGCAAATTTATGACCCTCTTATGGCACACTAAATTATCTATCAAGATTGTCCTTAATGGAAATTCAGGTGTGAGGCAAAATAAGGACTTGTTGGGGATAATCACCTTAATGTTGATTTGTAATAAACTTTTTTGTGAGCTGCTGAACTAGTAGGATTTGAAGCTCTCTGGTTCTATATATTGATTACTTACGTTGGATGATGGTCCTCATCCTTCCCAATGTGGACAGTCAGTTCCAGCAATTTTCAGTAGTATTCATTTGGCTCCATCACCTCAATTAGGTAATTACTTCCACAGTGGACTGGGTTAGTTTTGGTCTTATTCCAATATGGTAGACTAGCACATCTTTCGAATTAGCAAGTGATTTTCTATTTGTCAATAATTACATAGGACATGCCTCTGAGGCTGAGCACAATACATTTGAACAAGACGTTAGGATGTGTCTCTAAGCACAAGACACTCAGGTAGGAAGTTGTAAATTGTTACGCTTATTCTTAATGGTCAACCTGTAAATGAGCTTCCGGCATGAGTGAATAAACATTAACCTGTCGTAAGGTAATCCTTTTTTGGAATTAGATAGCATGTTTATGTGCAATTCTTGGATTTAATCTGTAGACATCTGTGCTGTCATGTCTGCTCCTCTATGAGTGGCTATGTTCGCTTTCTTCCTCTGCCACCCCCCTCCTTGCCGTCGACCTGCTTGCCTGGCCAACCGGAAATTTCAACAAGAAGCTGTAGTCAAAAAATTATTTGGAATCACTTGATCCATTCAAAAGGTGGATCAACTGGTGGCAAAATCTTCCCATGGATCTTGAACTTCCCCAACAACTCTGTGTGTGACAAATAACTTGGGTCTCCTGTTGACTCACTTGCAATAACATTGGTGGCATCATGTCCACTAGAAGCCTTCATTGTAATTATCATGTAATGTTCGCCTTACTTAACTTTGATTGCTACCCATCTCTGCAGTGTTTCACTTCTCGTACATATATGTTGCATGGAAGACACAGACTCCTTCCTGGTCACTAGCAGTTTACTAATATAAGTCCCACCCAAGTGCAGATGTGCAAGTTCTTCCTACAGCAAAGATGTCGATTTGGTAATAACTGCCGCTTATCACATGGTATGTTGTTTTAGGCTCATCTATTAGATATAGAACCTACTTTGTCCCTTTTCTTTCTAATTTTGGGTTGTCAATAGTGTGTTACTTATCGGAAAACATTATGCGATGAACTTGTATGACTGTCATCTCTAAATATTTGGCTAAATGGACTATCACTTTTCATGCTTCTTGCCTATGTACTTATGTAAGGAGCAAATATGGCCTGAAATTCTAATATAAATGATTGACAGGACTCATTGTTCCTATCTCATCATTGAAGAATTACATTCCCACTGTATGGAAGCAGTCCTTGGTAGGGTCCAGTATTTGGGCAGCCGCTGGCAACTATTCCAGCATATGGCGGAAAGCTGAGCTCGAGTCATGGGATGATGAACTCATGGTGGGTCAAGTTGTTTTCCAAGATGATGGCAGCTCTGTGAAGCTTTCGAGTGATGCTCTCTCCATATCAGAGTATGCTGAAATGAGTGATGGCGAGGAGAATGATGATGACTTTAGCTCAGATGGATCTGAATCCAGTGAAGAAGAGGAGGATACTGACAGTGGAATTGGCCACCAAGGCCTAGGGTTTTTGGAGGCTACAACATTACAGAAAGGTGTTCAAACAGAGACCACTGTGTTTGCGAACTGGGAGCATCACACCCGAGGTATTGCTTCGAAAATGATGGCCAGCATGGGTTATCGTGAAGGAATGGGATTGGGTGCCTCGGGCCAGGGAATACTTGATCCAGTTCTGGTGAAGATTCTTCCACCAAAGCAATCTCTTGATCATGCTGTAGCCAATGAGAATGACGAAAACAGTGTAGGTCGTGGCAAGAAGCGCAGCAGGGGTGGTAAGAGGAAGCGTGAAAAGAGGTATGCAGATGCTGCTCGGGCTGCTAAAGCCGAAGAAGAGAAGGCCCCGGATGTTTTCAACTTCATAAACAACCAACTCGCTGGGCAAGATGTTGCATATATATCCAGCAATAGAAGTAAAAAGGGAACAGGTAATGGTGAAGCCTCTGCCAGGAGGGAGGATAGGCGGTCATTGGTGGCATATGATGAGGAGGTGAAAGAACTGAGGAACAAAATTGAGAAGCTCGCGGAGATGGTAAACCGCAACCGCAAGGACAAGGCAATATATGAAGCAGCCATGAGAAAACTTAATGAAACAAGGAAAGCTCTGGCAGATGTTGAGGCTGCTCATGCTGCAGCCTCCAATGCTGTTGTCAACAAGGAGAAAGAGAAGAAGTGGCTTAAATTCTGATGTTTCTTCACCGGATAAAATTTTCTCTCTCTATGCCACCGGAGGATGCTGCTGCCATGTTTAAGCATATAAATGACTGTTTATTTGGAAATCGTATCGAATCGAAGGGAGGTTGATTGGTGAAAAGCTTCAAGCTGCATGTGGACTTTTATCAATGTAGGGTAGTATGGGCCTATATGTATGGAGGTTATTCCAAGCCAAACTCTCTTCTTATGTGCAAGTAGGGAACATGAATGTGCTGGAAATTTTACATTTTGAGAATGTTTTTAGCAGTTTGTAAGTTCAGAGAAGAGAAATTTTTCTTGGAGTCTGTAGTTGATATGATTCTTATGAGGTCATTAATGAACTTTTGATTATCTGACTAGCGTTTTTGTTCAAAAAACTCAGATTAATTGCTACAAATGATAACTAATAAGTTTTAAATTTAAATATCCTTATTTATTATATTAAATGTTTCATGTGGATTCGAATATTAAACGTATCAATACGAAACCTATCATATATGTGAATATGAAACTTAACAATGTGAGGCCTATCAATTATGAATACGGAACCTATCAAATATACAATAATGCATTAGATGTTTGAGACCCTCTCTGATACCATTATTATTTCACTCTTCTGGAGTGGTAAATCTAAATTATTAATTTGTATATCCTACACTGTTTAATGTACATAAATCCCTTGGTTCTGTAAGTGATGGGCTAATTAATGTACATAAATCCCTTGGTTTTAAAGACTCTACACCAATGAATAGAATAGAATTGAAAGATATATGATTGTGTTTTTGTCTTGTAAACACATCCACAAGTGGTTGTCCAAAACAAAATTAATTTAATTTATTATTATTATTATTATTATTATTTTCCTTTCACCAAACATTGACATATCATTTGGGAAAAAAAGAAGAAAAGAAAATACTTTTCTTTCTAAACCTCACTGGACTTTGTAATCGAGCAACTGTGTATGTATGCTGTTAAGACCTTTAACTTTTCCTATGTGACACCAAAGACTTTTCCTACAGGCCATCGATTGCCACACAATATTATTGCATAGTAAGTAATGCAACGTTCAAAGTTGCAATCCAAACAGTATGGCCAATAACGACGCTAAAATGCCTTTGCTTTTAGTACTAGTAATGTTGTCGCCAACCCATAAATAATAGTTGGGACACTGTGAGTTACTTGGTTATAAAGAATATTGGTTGAGATGGTGCTTCTTAGTACGAGAAATCTGAGGATTCCCACTCCGTCTTGCTGGTAAACGCGACCATCAACTGTTTCACGCTACTGCGTTTACCTGTGTTATACCGGGCTTTCTAGTGAGTGAGCCATTGGTCTTCATAACCATTCCAGAGCTTGTTGCTCACTACTGTTCTCTCCGTTGTGTATTCTGCTGTTCCTGCTGGTTCATCGTCGACGTCGGGTGGTCCTCCTCCGTGCGTGTCAGCATCATCACCGGTTCGGCCACAGCAGCTCTCTTCATTTGGTCCCTTGTCTTGACGGGGGAGTTTGTCGAATTAAGAGAGATATTGAGAGAGATGAAGAATTCTCCTTAGTTTTTAGATGCATAGATCAAATTCAATTTGGTGGGATCTTTCATTCACATTTTTCTTTCATCAAGAACATTGTTGAATTAGATATGTCTAGTGTTGCATTACATGAAATAGAAATAGATGGTCCGTGATTTGTGTCTGCATGTCCAAAATTGTCATCATAAAAATTACATTTTTCTCACTAAAAGAAAGCTACAGTGAAATCCTATCTTATGGTTGCAACACTGTTATAATTTACAGGCGATTCAATGCAACTTACATTGGCAATCAATTGTATGTGTATAATTACCCAAAAATAATATGGCTGTTGTTGTCAAAAGTAGATGGAATTCCGTCTTATCTTTTATCGAACAAGCAAAATTATATCTAAGTTGTCACGAACGGGGCCGATAATTCCATCTTATTTTTTTATTTATATCAAAATCATTATAATTTTTTTATATTTATAATAATTTTGAAATGAAAGAAAAGAAGAGTTTTTTTAAAACACGTTTTTTTTTTGCATTCAAATATTTAATCTCACCAAAGACTTACCCGATTAAGAAATTATTACCGAAATGTAGTGATCCACGTAAAAGAGCTCCATAGCTTAATAATCAAATCTCACGGTAACTTGCTATCATTAATCACTACGATCGTAGATTATGGTGATGACCTTCTTCTATCACGCTACGCTGTCTTCCTCTAATCAACTTACTGCCGAGCTCATCAAGTGGCGTGCGGCCCGAAGCAGACAGACACAGTTCAGATGTATCAATCATCACAGAGCGATCATGGGAGTATCATTTTAATTAGGCAAGCAAATGTGGGTGGAGTTTGCTTCTTAATTCCCTCATAAATGCATCGCATAACTGATAGAGTGGCTCATCAATGAGGGAACCCATCCATCCATCCATCTTTATAGGACGCAATTGACGCATCATTCGTCGGCCAAACCATCTCTTTCATCCACAATCTTTATTTACTTCCTTTTCGACCTCTACTGTAGAACATGCATGACTCTACGCAACACAACAAGACCAAATGCTTTTACCGTGGTTAGATAGACGGATGGTCTCGCGTCAAACCGGTGGGTCAATTATTTGGTCGGAAGGTGATGTACTCATATGTCAGAAGATAAAAGCAATTCGTATTGCCAACTGTTGCTAACTTCCACCCATTCCTAGTAGATCTACTTAAAGTACCACGGTGGCCTACAATGTGATCCATCGTATACCGCAAACGTAAATCATGTCGGCGTTGAGCTACATGCCATGTTACAGCTCTTCTTTCACTGTGTAACCCCAAAGGAGGAAGCCAATTCAATTGAATATAGCCACTCTCTTAAATCAAACTGATTCACTCGAAATATATGACTCTCATCCTGCAATAATTATAAGTTAGTCGAAGATCAAAGCCCAGGAAACCTCACTTCAGCTCATCGTTGTAACCATTAGCAAAACACACAAGTCCAGAAAAAGAAGAAAAGGACGATCAAAACCTTTGTTGTTATTGCCAATAATAGGCTAAGGGTACTCCTCCTTTTTAATGCCTCAAAATTAGGTCCGGAATTGGCCTGCAGCCAACCGTGACTTTGACACCTTCGCACTGCTTTCAGCAAGTAATGTAATGGTGAGTCAACCTCGTGAAGTCATTCAGATTCTTTGGCTTTGATCTCGAGCGCACACCGCAGTGCGTGCGTGCATGCATGCATGCATTCTTCCCTTTCTCTTCTCCTAACTGTCACTGCTGCACGCAACTAAATGCAGTCTGTACCGACACTGCTCTCGTCCTCCCTCCTTTCTCGCTTCACAATAAATACACCCGACCAAGCAATGCTGAGTTGCTAAGCCTCCTTGATGGATCCTAAACTCGTGAGACTGCCCCCGTTCATCCTTGTTTCCACCTTCACCCTCCTTCTCCTGCCGTTCCTCTCGCCGCCTGTTGCATCACAGCTCTCCTCGGGCTTCTACTCCTCCTCCTGCCCGGATGTGGAGTTGCTAGTGAAGAACACCGTTCGATCCGCTTACGAGATCGACTCCACCATCCCCGCTAAACTCCTCCGCCTCCTCTTCCATGACTGCATCGTCCAGGTCCTAACCGACGTCACCGCCACGCTGTCGTAGAACGGAGCTGCCTGCGAGGGCTATGTGACATCTGACGAGAGCTGCATCTGGGTGCAGGGCTGCGATGGCTCCGTGTTGGTGGAGGGGAATGGGACGGAGAGGAGCGATCCGGCGAACAAGTCGCTCGGTGGATTCTACGTGGTGGAGTCGGCCAAGAGGCTGCTCGAGTTCTGGTGCCCTGGAACTGTGTCCTGTGCTGACATCCTGGTTCTCGCTGCAAGGGATGCTGTGGAACTGGTAAGCTAAGCTGCAGCTGCTCCAAATCTTACAGCTAAATCTCTGACGATTACATGTTCTTGCTGCTCGGCGATTGATGGCTTGTAGCCAAATTGTTGGAATGTGATAGACAGGAGGACCATCGGTAGTGGTTCCGCTGGGAAGGAGGGACGGAGCGGTGTCCTCGGCAGCAAGTGTGAGGCCAAACATGGTGGATACCACCTTCACCGTCGACCAGCTGGCGCAGCGCTTCTCCTCAAAAGGATTGTCCATGGACGACCTCGTCATCCTCTCAGGTAATCCCCCATAGCAAGCCCTTCCCTCTCGAGACCTGGTGACACGACTGCACTCATCGAATCATCTTCCAAGGTGCTCATACCATCGGCTCAGCTCACTGCACCGCGTTCAGCGATCGGTTCACCCAGCTCTCGGACGGGACCATGGTGCCCGCCGACGCTTCACTGGAGAGGAACTACGCGATGCAGCTCGCCAGGAAATGCCCCGCCGGCGCAAGCGATTCGGTCACCACCAGCAACGATCCAGTGACTCCTTCCTTGTTCGACAACCAATACTACGGGAATCTCTTGGCCAAGAAGGGCCTGCTTCAATCCGACTCCGTCCTTGTCGCGGATGCCAGAACAAAGAGCACGGTGGAAGCCTTGTCTCGAAGCCAGGACGCCTTCTTCGCGAGCTGGGCTAAGTCGTTCGTGAAGCTCTCCACCATTGGAGTCAAGACAGGCAACGAAGGTGCGATTCGATTCTTGTGCGCCAGCGCTACCGGTTAAGCATAGATCGCTGTTGATGCGTTGTTGTGTTCTTTCAATCTTTCCCTCATACTGTTTGTATAAATGTCACTACGTGGAGTTCATGTGATCAAGTCTACCACAAGGGCTCTATTCGGTATAATACTGTGGCCAAAATAAGTTGTGTGATCACTTGCAACTCTGTCTTACTGGAAAAGAACAAACACATTTCTTAAGGAAAAAGAGAGTCGATTGCTCTAACGGGACAAAAAATTGAATCCAACCTGCAGGCAGAGTTGAGCAGAGAAATGGCATCGAGCTCTGCATCATGAAAGAAATCTATTCCTCATAAATATGTGACACATGCAGAAGCTTTTCCTTTCCTACTTCCTCAGTCTTAGACATATTGGGACTGAAGCTGCAACGATTAATTCCAGGTTGCAGAAAAAAACGTGAAAGAGATTGATATCATGCGGATACAATTCAGCAAGCACTTCAGATTCCCAGTGGAAACCATCATGCTCGTCGGTAGATATGCACTTCTCTCAGCCTCTATTCGAGATGCATAATCCTCTTCATACAGCTCTTTCGAGGACAGCGAGAACTTGGATTTGTTCTGGTAGGCGAGTTCTCAAGCATCAAAGATCTCCACAAGCTCCAGTCCCCTGCATCGTCTGTGCCATGGCACATGGATGATCCACCTTCGATCGATTCCTTTATGCATCAAAAGGTATATAGAAGAACCAACTCTGCAACATAAATAATGTTGTAATTCATGTACATATGATGGTTTGTCCTGATCTCACCTTATAAGACTGACATTATCCTGAAGCATTTGAATTATGTTTCAGTAGAACTGCATACATCAAGGCAGAATGAATCTGCAGTAATCCACAAGTTGATTGATCATAAAGAGAAAAAATGACTCAGAACTCTCTGTTCATCAAAGAACTAACTAACAAGTCTGAGCCACCTACTTTGTTGATAAAGATCTCCAAGTAATTTACAATCGGTACTGTCTTAGAAAAATATTCATATGTGAGATAAAGATCGAAAGAGGCGTAAAGAATGCTCCGACATGGTTAAAGACTAAAAATTGGGATGGCATATATTATATCTAATCCATGCATATAAGTTGTAACAAAGCAGAATGCAAGATGGAGCTTCGACCATCATCTTATCCAGACTCTGCAGGAGATATACACCGAAGAAGAGTTCAACTTCACAATGTCCAAAAGTTACTATTGAGTCAATAATCCAAGAAATAACATTAAAATATTTAAGCCGAAGTTGATAGTAATATACTTATCAGACTCTTATAATATTATCTACTCAAGAGTTTGACGTATTTGTCAAGATCTAACATACTAGTATGGTGCATATGAGGCGTAGCTCAATGATGACCCAAGCCAATGATCAAAATATTTAAACTGAAATTGATAATAATAAACTAATTCATTCTCTTGCCTCCTTTCATTCATTGATACGTTCACGGGATGTAAGGCAGCAACCAAAGAGGAGTGAGATGGCATGCCTTCCATCTGTTCCGCATCCAAACAGCCCCCAAAGATTTGCATGTGCAAATAAAGTTTCCTATCAGTTTCGCTCTTAATGATGCTGTCCAAAGTGATGATTGAAAACTAAGTAGACCTCTTTTATGATGTGTATTTGAACTCTTTTTCTCCTTTCAGCTAAATCATCTCCTCATCCAAACCACATCAATCATCATCGAATGCAACGCAACAAGCGTGAGCCAATTGTCTTCACCTACAGCGATGCAAACACTACTCTTTCTTTTTGTCCTCCAACGCATTAAGTAAAGTGCGCAAAAGGGTACAAAGTTTGTCAGTGGGGCGCAAAGCGAGAAAGCTTGAAAGCAAGCTCTCCGTTTCCCTACTTTTAATCCATCTCCTGCATGCGAGGCTACGAACTCAAGTAATCCTCTTCGATTCATAACATAAACGCATAAAAGTAAAGCAACATCTTCAATTCATTTGCTTGAAGAATCATTGCTGCTTAATGTATTGCAACAATCATATATGTAACTAAATATATTGTGGATCGTTTGGGAATCATATTTCCTTTTTCTGATTCCTATGGTGACGGCAACAGCAGCAATCTGTCTCTCTCTCTCGTGCTCTTCCTGCTCTGTTAAGGTTGAACAGTTAAACTAAATACGTCGTCGATACGCAGAATTCATAGAAGCAACGTTTGATCGGTCACCGAGTCCCTGAAATGCCCTTTTGGCTCCCCTTGTTGTGCGGCCAACAGCTTCAGCAAGAACCAAGGCAATTAGGTCATTACGCACTGGCCGAGGTATGGGATGCAGGTCTCCCTGCACGCAGTCTTTTATGTGAGTCGTTTCCTTTCTTTGCTCTGTTTTGTTTTGCTTGGGTGTGTTGTGTTCATGGCGAAGGAGAGGCAGAATCAGAGCCATTAATACGCTGCAGTGAGTCCACCGTACTGAGAGTACACCTACGTTTAAGAGTGAAACATGGAAGGCTACTGCTCGTTCTCTCTTGTTCCGTTCTTCCTTATGTTTCCTTAGCTTCAGGAGAGGTGAGAAGGGTGATGGTGGCGAAGGAAAAGACGAGAAGAGGACTACGTGCTGCATCGGAGGATGAGAAACAAGGAAGACTGGCATTATTTGTTGCGTTCTTCTTCCTGAGGCCTTCTTCTGATACACTGACAAGACAAAGGCCAAGAAGGTATGTCTGTGGAGGAGATGATGACAGGTGAAGGAAGGTCTTATGACAGTGCAGCTGAAGACGAAGATGCACAACACAATGATGCAGAAAAGTGTAGGAAATGCTCCCTCTTTATGATGTGCGTGTGTGTGTGTGTGTGTAAGGGTAGTATGTGATATTGGCGCGAGTGGCTCAATCAGATCTCTCTTCTCCTTGTTTCTTTGTTTCCTCCAACATCACCAAGATGTTGTTGCCTTGTAGTTGTTGTCTTCTCTTCTTGATGCCAAATCCTGGTGCTTTGGTTTCTCCTCCTGCCAAGGCTTCTGCTGCTGCTGTTGTCTTGGTTGATTCATGGTCATCATGTTGTGTTGTGTGTGGAACGTTTGCTATGCTTTCTTTCTCCTTCGTCCATTGTTGATTGGATACTGTGGTTGCCTACCATTTGCAAGATTAACACCCAAACACTGTTGCCTATATATGTATTGTTTTTGGATGTTAGAACAGAACAAGGTGGAGAGAAGGGACAAATTTTCCTCTTCTCTTTCTTTCTTGTGAGCTGGATGTAGCTTTTGAGGACACTGGCAAGCTCTGGTGAATGAGAAAATTAGACACCGGTCGCTTGCTCAAGTGCCAAAGCTGAGAAGAATGGCTTTGTTAGTCTGAGGTGCAATTGATGGGTTGCATCCTTTTGCCCTTTAGATGTATGAAATGAGCAGTAAGTACAGCCTTTTATGGGTACTACCTTCTTTGACAGTACCGAGATCTGGTACTTCATCCAGCTGCTACTGTATACTCTTTGCTAGAGAGAGAGAGAGAAAGAAGAGTAGGAAAAGTTTCAGATATGTGATAAATGTCAAAAGTGTGTGATAAATGTTTCAGATATATCGTCTCAATTGAGTTTGATTCCACGAATTTGGCCACTTTCGATTTCAGATATATCATCTTTATCAAGTTTTTAGAGTTTAGTTTACTGATCACCTAATAAAAAATATTTATATGATAAGGGTAAGTATGGTAATTGATAGAGATTAATCATAATGATCCATAAGTATGTCTCTGTATATATATGGGCATTATGTGAGGATATATATGTAATTTTGTTTTACTCTCTGTTGTGGAGGAGACTTGAGTCTAAACTCGGGTTTAACTCGGTCCAACTCAGTCCAGCCTTTTCGAACCTTGGTGTTGTTCTATTCTAGGGTTTAGCTTCTGCGATTCGAGGCGGCGGTAGCGGGGGCGGAAGAGCGCCAGAATGAAGCCCGTGGTGGGGATCGTAGTGTCGAACAAGATGCAAAAGTCGGTGGTGGTGGCGGTGGATCGGTTGTTCCACCACAAGATTTACAATCGCTACGTCAAGCGCACCAGCAAGTTCATGGCTCACGACGAGAGCAACGAATGCAACATCGGCGACCGGGTCAGCCCTCGCCACATCCCTCTAGTTTTCTCATTCCCTTGGTTATGTTGGATTTAGGATCTATTTTCCCTATTTCAATTCATCGATATGTTCGTTTGTTGATCGGATGCCGTCCACCAATTTTAAGTGAATGCACTTTCTGAGAAAAAAGGCCGTTTTGTCTGTCAAATAGCCTATTGGCTGATCGTTTGGCATATTTTATCATTTGCTTCTGTTGCATAGAGCTGAGGTTGGGGCTGTTTCTCGTAAGGTTACAGAGTGGAATTACTTACACTCCTCCTTGATAAGGATTAGAACTTGGAAGAATCCGATCAATGATTTGGTTCTTCTGAATGTACGAATGCATGAATGAGTTCATAAGCATGCGTCTTTGGAAAAAAATAATTGTCAATTAACTGATTGTGGAATTGTAGTTATCATATAGCTGATGCATTTGCTTACTTGATAGAACATGGTTCTGTGCTGGTGCAGTAGTGAGGAAAGATGATGAACTACAGCTACATATGATAGTTATTTGTAGGGTTTATTGTTGTTATGCGTTGTTGAACGCCCTTTTAGTTGTAAAGTAAGGTCTTGTTCTAACTCAGCCTCTAATCTATCCTATCTCTGTCAAATATCAGAATTTTAATTGAAACAACACAGACTCTATAGTCTACACAGTAGCAAGTCGGTTAGACATTATAATATGTTAATGAACAAATAAATTCCTCTGAGCATACATTGGCCAATATTGCCCGAGCTAATGAATATGTGGTTTTCCTATGGCTTCACAACTTCCTCTAAAGCTGATTTTTTCATTGTGGTGGCATGATGGGCTCCGTGGATAACTAGCAAGCATGATGTGCTTCTTGATTATGTGAAACACTTGTTGGCTACCATTGGCAAAAGGTTTCAGTTTGAATTTGGTGGAAAAACCTTTATTCAAAGGCTTGTTAGAGTGGATTTCTTTTGAACTAGGAAAATTTTGCATGTTGATTAAGTGGATAGATTTGATAGATAGGCTTTTAATACATTAATACTTAAGAGATGCAATAATCATATGGTGTTGGATACTTCAGGCTTTCTCGACCTTCAATCAATCTGTTTCTTTCTTTATAGTTTGTAACTGTAAACCACAGTTTTTCATTTGCTTGTTGACTGCAATCTGTTTTTTGGTACCGGTCTTGCTTGATACTGTAAAAGTACTAAGTGTGCCTGCCATGTTGGGTGAAAAATGGACTTTTTGCAACAAAAGATGAAGATCTTTTAACTTCGAAAGGTAACATAATCTTTTAATTGTCATGGTTATGACATATAGCACTGCCATATGTTTGTCCCAAGATTGGATGAAAATGCTGAAGGGTTGCATTAGGCAGTTGACAGCTAGCTTGATACTTATGTCAGAAATCAAATATGAATCTTAACCATTTCCATTCTAAGACTTTGTCATTATCATGAAATGATGCAAGTCATCTTCATCTGTGTTTCCCTAAATGCAAGTGGCAAGGTAGGATATCATACAGAAAGCGACTCATTACATTAACACTAAAATGTGGTGCAAAAGAGGTAAATGTTTTAGTATTATTTTGGACAATTGTGGGTGAAGAAGGTATTCTAGAATGACAAAATTATAGGATTAGACTAGCCATTTATAATAGAACACTTTCAAGAAAAATACTATGAATAAGTAGGAGTAAGATCAGATGTATTAAATGTAATTAAAAAAAAAAACACTAAAAAAGGAAATGAGAATGTAGTTATAATGGACGTGTAAGAAGTTCTCTTAAGGAAAAGTTGGAAGTATATTACATTTGAGACTAATGAATATAGTATTCGTAATGTAAAAGCTGATTACTGAAATGACAGGAGACATTAAGAATTTTGTGATCATTGTAATAATTATAATATGACTCATGCTTTATGGAACTGAGTGATCAGCGATTAAGAAGCAATATACACAAAAGAATCAATGAAAATGGGATAGAATGTTAAGGGGACGTGTATAGTTACTAGAAAAGGTAGAATAAGAAATATTTTTCCCTGGTAAAAAGAAAAAAAGAGTGATGTTGTGAACATGTTTTAAGGAGACTGATAAATGTTTGAGTTGATTAAAATTAAGTGTGAAGAGAGGTAGAGGGTGATCCAAAAAACTTTGCTGGAAACAACAAAAAGAGATTTGCATGCTCATAATATAGTTAAAGATTGCATTACACAGAGTGAAATGACGTTGTTGTGACAGTTATGAGAAATCAATCAATGGGAACACAAACTTTGTGTACCTCCCACTCTATCTCCATTAGCAAGGCCATAGCTATTGCGTTCTTTGTAAAGACATGCTTTCTGTTCCTTTCTTTTCTCTTTATTCTCAAATCACCATAATAAACTGCAATTACTATGATGCGGAACTATTCGTTTTACCTGTTCTGGCATTCTGTCTGCTCTGAGAAACTACAAAGAAAGAACTCGTATCATCAAGTATATGGATGTACAGAAACTAGTTGCAAAAGAACTCGTAGCCTCAGTTGTTGTTTTACTATCTCGTTCGTAAAAAAATTGAAATATCTTTTCTTGCCAGGTTAGATTGGATCCTTCAAGGCCACTGAGCAAAAGAAAGCACTGGGTTGTAGCTGAGATATTGCAGAAAGCTAGAATCTATGTTCGACCATCTCTGGCAGCTCCATCTCCTGGAGAACAATCTGCTGCTTCTAAAACAACTGAAACTGTTCCTTCTTCTTAGGGTCCCCGAAGCAGGAACGATGAACCATATGACTGACAGGGGAATCTTGTCGATTGATTATGTGACTAAAACAGAAAGTGTCACTTCATTTTTATTTTCTCCTGTCATTGGATTGTTGTTAAGCTTCCCATGCCTGGTGGTCTATCAAAACAAGTACATTTGGTGCTGATTCCTTGCATCAAGCATAAACTTGTTCCACATCACAGCAAATCACTCCGTGGATGTGTTCTGAGAAGCTTGACAGTCAATTTTGTTTTTATATGAATATAATAACAATCTGTGTCTTTTTTCTGAAACATTCATTGCGAGTTTGAGTCTTGCTTGGTCCAGCTGAAACAAATCCCCTATTAATTAATTAATAATTCTGATTAAAATGACCATGATATCTCTCCTCGTTGCACTAATTTTGTCAAATTATCAATTGCAGGCGGAGTCAAATCGGACTCACTGCTACGTGCTGCCTGATGCGAACATGCGCCTTGCTCTCTCTCTGTATCTCTCTCTCTCTCACAGTGATAAGTCGGAGATGATGAGGCCAATTTACCTCGTTGAACACAGAATCAAACCAGAAACTGCTGCCTGTTGCCCACGTGCCGCCCTCTCTCTCTGGTAAGAGGCCGGAGCAGATCCCAGTCAAAACCCCGCACCGTCGTCCGCCCTCCCGCGGGAACCGGGGCACCGTACCACCGTCGCTGCGCCTCGCGGTCATCGCCTTCCCGCGCGACCGGTTCTCCCGGCCGTCCGCCCCACGAATGCTCCCCCGCGCGTTCGGCCCATCTTATGCTACTCCCCACCTCTATCCCGGACACGTGGCGAGCAGAAGTGCGTGCTCCCCGCGTCTCGAGCTTCTTCCCGAGGGACAAGTTAACGCGCTCCGTGTAAATGACGCCCAAAGAGAGGTGTTGCTGTCTTCGACCGGACGAACATCGGGCCCCGCGCATGAAACGGGATAGGGTCAAATGAGTGCGGTAAAATTAAGTTTTGGTAATATTTACCGGCCAACGAAGAGGCGTTGACGGTGGGCCCGATTCCTCGGCGGCCAATTAAATAGGTTCGCTATTCTTCACTTGTCCACGCCATGGACCGCAATTTAAAAGAAGGTGTTAACGTCTCAAGGCGATTAATATATAGAGAGAAGGGAACGGGCGAGGGGAAGAAGGAAGGGAGACAAGAGACCCCATATCCTATTTATATCTTCCCCTGCGCCCAATCCTTGGGCAGGTGTAGCAAAACATTTCGTCGAACACCCGAATACATCCTCGATTGGAAGAGAAACAAACAGAGGAGGAGAAGAAGATGAGATCGATGGAAGATGAGTTGTTTCCATCGACGCCGGGGAAGGTGAAGATCGAGCGGGCGCACACCATCAATCGCCAGCTCCACCGCTGCTTCGCCTCGACCAGCACCATGTTCTTGTGGGCGCTGTTCCTGATCGCGCTCACGGCCTCCTACCTCAGCTTCCAGAGCTTCGTCGACAGCTCCTCCCGATATCTCAACGCCTCGTGGGGCGGAATGCAATGGGAGAAGCAGATCCGGGAATCGTCCGCCGCCAGCCGCCCCGGAGGCATGTCCGTGCTCGTCACCGGCGCCGCCGGCTTCGTCGGGACTCACGTCTCCCTCGCCCTCCGCAGGCGCGGCGACGGCGTGGTCGGGCTTGACAACTTCAACAATTACTACGACCCTTCGCTGAAGAAGGCGCGACAGGCGATGCTGCAGTCCCGCGGCGTGTTCGTGGTGGAGGGCGACATCAACGACACCCGCCTCCTCGCTAGGCTCTTCGCCCTCGTGCCTTTCACCCATGTGATGCACCTCGCAGCGCAGGCAGGCGTGCGCTACGCCATCGAGAACCCGGCGTCGTACGTGCACAGCAACATCGCCGGGCTGGTCACCCTGCTCGAGGTGTGCAAGTCCGCCGACCCGCAGCCGGCGGTGGTGTGGGCGTCGTCGTCGTCGGTCTACGGCCTCAACGAGAAGGTGCCCTTCTCGGAGCTGGACCGAACCGACCGGCCGGCCTCCCTGTACGCAGCCACGAAGAAGGCCGGCGAGGAGATCACCCACACCTACAACCACATCTACGGCCTGTCCACCACGGGCCTCCGCTTCTTCACCGTCTACGGTCCCTGGGGCCGCCCCGACATGGCCTACTTCTCCTTCACCCGCAACATCCTCCAGGGGAAGCCCATCACGGTGTACCGCGGCAAGGACCGCGCCGACCTTGCTCGCGACTTCACCTACATCGACGACATCGTCAAGGGCTGCGTCGCCTCCCTCGACACCGCGGAGAAGAGCACCGGGAGCGGGGGCCGGAAGCGCGGCCCGGCGCAGTACCGAATCTACAACCTAGGCAACACCTCGCCGGTAACGGTGCCGGCGCTGGTCAACATCCTGGAGCGCCACCTCAAGGTGAAGGCGAAGAAGAAGGTGGTGGAGATGCCAGGCAACGGGGACGTCCCCTTCACCCACGCCAACATCAGCTTAGCTCAGGCCGAGCTGGGCTACAAGCCGACCACCAACCTGGAGATCGGCCTGAAGAAGTTCGTCAAATGGTACCTCTCCTACTACGGCTACAAACCCAGAAGCGGCGGCTTAGCTGCATGAGCAGGGGCAACGACGTCAGGATCCGCATAGTGCTTGTAAAGGAACCCCCTCTTTTTTCTCTGGATCCATATTAGTTCGATTAGGACCAGTTAATTCTCGAGAAAGGTGAACAAGCAATCAGATTCTCTTCATTTCACAGAAGAGAAGAGAGGACCTCTCTCTCTCTCTCCTCTTTCGACACAGATTTCTTGCTTATAGCGATAATAATTCCCGCAAAGAATCTTGACGGTCGACACTGTTTGCTCTGTTGTAATCTAAATCGCCCTATCGTCCTTATTCTTCTCGGGCGGCGACAAGCTGGGGTTGATTTAGTACATTCCCAACGGTCCAATCGCCACGCTTCCAAATTTGGCGGCGAATACGTTGCGCGATCTCCGCACCGCGACATTAATTGATCCACGTGTCCTTGTAAGCGCCGCCAGAATCTTTGGCGGGCTTCTTGGACCGTTGCTGTCGTGTCGACGTCAGTTCTACCCGATCACTCCACTTACCCCGTGCTTGGAGGCAGCGGTGGGGCCCTCTCTATGACGAGCGCTTCCCACTCTCTTTGATGGAGCGGACATCTTGTTAGTTGTTTTCGAAGGTAGATGACCAAAAAGGTCATTAGATTGAAATTTAAAATTTATCTTAAATATTTAAAATATATGACATTTTCGAAATAAACTATCGTTTTTTTAAAAAAAATTACATAGCACTTTCATTTTTTTAAAAAATCACATAGCATTTTTCCTTTTACTTAAATGATGATTTTGTTTCTTGTTTCTACTTCATCGATTATCGTTTTCGATCGTCTTCGCTTACATTCTTGATTGGTTACGCATCTGCTCTACTGTTCTTATCTTCTTATCCACTCCACTAACCCTACCCTCATCGCTCGTCATCTATCAACGTCATCCGCATCATCATCTTAGTAGAGAGGGCTACGGGCAAGAGTGAGACTGTGCAGGGTCCCCACCCTTCGTCTGTCATTTTTATCTTCTTTGTTGTTGATTGTGATGGAAGGGATTACGAGCGAGGGTGAGGGTAAAAGCTGTGGATAGTAAAGTGGAAGCTTAAGTAATGATTGACAATGAGGAGGATGCACAAGCAATCAGTGACAAAGTGATGATTGATGAGCGACGACAATGACAAAATTATCCGGTGCTCAGTAGAAAATTTTTTAAAACTAAATTTTTTTTCAAAAAAATTGTCCAAAAATATACCAAACCATTTGTATATTAGATTAAATTGTATTTAACTTACTTCATGTTGAGGATTCGAATCCTTAACCTAAAAATCTAAAACATAGTTAACTAGCTTGTCCCATGTTTATATAATAGCTTAAATTGTGTTTATATGAGTCTCCTTAGCACTCATATATCCAATTTACTTATCTTATATGACTTCGATTGGAGATCAAACATTAAATTACTTGTATAGTCTTATAAAAATATCGTACTATTCCATATGTGACCATATTGACCATGTCACGACGTAAAATTACTATTAGACTAAGCATCATGCACATTATACTAATATCTAATAGTGTATTATGTTAGCCTTTGAGGAGGATGTTAGCCCTTGATGCAAATAAAACTTAAGTTGAATTGTAAGAACATGATGAGTATATAATCATTAATTTAAGTTTAAATATATTATATGAAGGATTTTGACTCAATAAATTAATGAGTCAATTATCTTGTCGGTGAGGATCATCATAATACAATAATAAGTAACAAGATAGATTTTTTTTTGTAACCTTTTCTCCTTAATCTTCTCATGCTTTCCCATTCCTGTAATTAGTAAGCATCTGATTTATGAAAGCAAATGCACAAGCATTGTATAAATCAATCTTACTTTGAATTCCTGTAATTAATAATCTGATTTATGATAAATCAAACTAATTAACTTGTGCTGGAAGCTCATGCTTCCACTGCATGCATAATCCCTTGATGAAGAACACTAGACGACCCAATTAAATCTTGATTCATCTTTGACATGTACAGTGATTCTGAAACATTCTTCTTCTGAATAATTTAGTTTTTTTTCTTTCTTTTTTTGTATTAAGTTGTTCAAAAAAGCATTTGAATTTCTAATAAAAAGAAAATTAAATTTTATACAGAGTTTAGGATTTAAAAGAATGATGAAAATGATGCTTAGAATGAAATAAAAGGAAGATATATATATATATATATATATATATATATATATATATATATATATATATATATATATATATATATATATATATATATATATATATATATATATATATATATATATATATATATATATATATATATATATATATATATATATATATATATATATATATATATATATATATATATATATATATGATCATTAAGATCTCTACATAAACACATATCACATTTCTATATTCTCCTCAATTTTTGTGATTGACAGGGATATTATCATTTAACTGAAAGAGAGAAGAGAAAACAAAGCTTTTTTCTTGCTTTGTTTCTTTTATAATGAAAAAGATAATCATAAGCTTTCTTCTAGGAAAAAAAAAAATAATTACAAACTTTCTTCTTGTTATTTATGGTAAGATAGATAATCACAATATTTTTTGGTACCCTTATCATTTATGATGAATCATATCCTTTACAACCATTATACAAACTCACCTCTAATATAGAGAAAATAAAAACTTCTTTAAACTATTAATCTCTACACTCTTATACCTCATGTTACTAATTTGAGTATCGAAGGGGCTAGAGAAACCTCTCCTAACTTTGTCTTTATGCAAGTGATACCTCGAGAGCTTGACGTTCTCACGTTAGAAACACCGGATAATCCTACATATTTAGGTTTGGACCATGTCGGGCTAACTAAGATATCAACAATATTTTTTTCAAATATTTTGGTACTAAAAAGAGAGCCTGATATCGTAGAAACGTCTACCTATAAGCCCTCTTAACAAATGTTTGAGCGAGAAGTCCTCACACTAAGCCATGATAAAGGCATAAGACAAAATATGCTCGAGGCATATGAGTCGAGAAAACTCGACCCGTGTAAGAAGAAATCCTCCAAGACTGAGGTGCAAGGCAAAATGTGTCTAAGATACATAAGTCGAGAAAATTTAGCCCACGTAAGGAGAAATCTATCACGATAGAGGCGCAATGCTAAATATGCCCGAAGTGCATAAGTAAAAAAAACTCGACTTACGTAAAAGGAAATCCGCCATGATAAAGGCACAAAGCAAAATACACCCGAGGCACATCCGTTGGGACAACTCAACCTGCTAAAGCAAATCTCAAATGCTCATGTGTTGAATGAACTAAATGTCACACTTCGAGCCTCATCTAAAAAAAGCCTCAAAACCCACCTTTTGAGGGGAGGGGACAAATAATAGGGGATACATTATCATCCGATACGTCACAACCACATGACGCCTAAAGAGGAAAGAGAAAATAAAGCTTCTTTCTTACCATTTACGGTGAGAAAGACTATCATAAGCTTCCTTCTCGTTATTTATTATGAGAAATATAATCATAAACTTCTTTCTCGTCGTTTATAACGAGAAAGACAATCACAAACTTTCTTCTTACTATTTATAACGATGAAGACAATCATAAGTTTTCTTCTCATCATTTATGGCGGTGAAGACAATCACAAATTTCTTTCATACTTGGATATAAAGACTCACCTCTAACAATAAGAAAAGGAAAATTTTCTTAAACTATTGATGTTCATACTCTTATATCTCAAGTTAGTTCATACTCTTATATCTTATGTTACTAACTTGAACGTACGAGGGATTAGGTCAGGAAATCTCTTCGGATCTTGTCCTTATGCATGTGACACTTTGGGAGCTTGATGTTCTCACTTGAGAGACACCTTGGACAGTCCTACGCATTCGAGATTGAACCACATAAGATTGACTAAGACATTAATGATATTTTTTCTGTCTAAATTAGAATATAGTAGCATCAAATGTAATTTTTAGATGATTAATTTGAGATAGCAGAGGACATAAAAATATGCCACTAGCATTAGGTGTTACTGCTGTTCATGAGCTGAGCTCTAAAAACATTAAAAGCAAAAACTGAAGTCTAAATATTGCATACTTAAAAAAAGGGAAAATTTATGAAAAATTTGTCCATAATAATGAGCTTTAATAGGATGGTGCCTTTACATTTGATTTTTATCAAGGGGCATAATTTTTTTAAAAAAATTCTAATAATACTCTTAAATCATACTATTTCAAAGTCAACTGATTCACAGGCTTCTTTGGTCCATATTTGAGTCAGATTCTTTTGGATCGGATAATGTCAGATCACCTAGGTTATAATCGAGTTACACTTATTCATGACACCTATTAAAATATATTAATCGTTATATAAACTTATTCTAGATTCATTATAAAATAAATACTAGTAAAATTTTTGTTAGAAGCAAATTATTATAGAATTCTCATAAGTTTTGATAATTATTTATCCTAAAAATATATAAAAATTAATAAATTAATAAATATTAAAATATTTTAGGTAATCAAATTTAATTTATTTTAATTTTGAGTGTAACTATGTCAATATAGAAAATAGCAAATTGAAAGTGTAAAATTTTAAGATTAGTTTTACGATGAATTTAGGATAATTTTATATAAAAATTAATTTGGTTAATATGTCATGTGAATGAGTATAACTCGAGTATAATCCGAGTTTGATTCCGGTCTAACTTGAGCATAATAATTTTTCTAGATAATTTAGGATAAATTTATATAAAAATATAATTTTTTAATGATAATTTAGGTTTTTATTTGTTAATAAATATAAAATAATTATGTATAAAATATATATATTTTATGAATGAGTATAAGAGTGTAATGACTTTTGTAAATAAACCGTGAGAAAGAGGTGATAAGGGAGTAGAAGGAAGAGAGAGAGGGCATAGTGGAGGAGTAAAAGGAAAAATATGAGGATGAGGGGAGGGAGTAAGAGAAGAGTGAGAGAAGAGAGGTGGAGAAGAAAGCTAAGGGGAGAGATAGATAGGTGAAGGAGTGGGGAAGGAGACAACGATAAAGTAAAGTGGGAGGAGAAGACGAATATAATAGAGTGGGAGGAGTAGAGATAGGGATAATGTAAAAAAAAGAAAGAGTAATCTAAGATTAAATTAAATTAAATTAAATTAAATAGTTAAGATTTAGTTCAATCGATTTGGTATGATTCATTAAAAAAATCAATTTAATCCTAAAAATATAATCAAATATAGTTAAAGAATAATTAAAAGTATTTTGATCAAAGTTAAAAAAAAACACCCCTCAATAAAAATCAAATATGAGGTGGTTATAAAAGCCTATTAACTTTTTTTTTCTCGATAAATTATTCAAAAAATCAGAAACCTGAATAATTAATAGACCTACAATATCATAAAAATCTGACCAATGTTACACTTGTCAATGAAAGCCTTACTGCAGAAGTATGATGCTTGGTACCACATTTTACAGAGACAAATGATCAATATATGTGCTAGAAAAGTGATATATATTTTTTGATTGAATCTTGTCATATGAGTCAAAATATTATTTTACATTGTCACCTAAATGTTCTTTGGAGAAAAATACATTTAGGTGATAATGTTGCAATATGAGTTTCTTTCCAATTTGTCTATTAATTCCTAAATTACTTGCTCTAGTCCAAAGATAATGTTGCCTATGATAGTGTTTTATAAGAAAAATACAATTACCTTTTTAAAATAATGGATTATATATATCCACATCCGTAGAAAAAGACATCCGCAAAGTATCACTGTACACAAACATCGTATATAATTTTCTCCTTTCTACGGTGAATAGCTTTATTGTACGGAACGGACGGCTGGATTGGCGTTTACGCATAGAAAAAATATTATGCGGGAATATTTTCAGCCGTCCACTGCCATTTTCCATCTCAGCGCAGTGGATACCCAGTATCATATCACCCCCACCCTTCTACTTCAGGCTCCACGACACTCTCCCTCCTCTCCTTCCGCCGACATAGGCGATCGCCGAGAGAGCGCCGGTGTTGGCATCTCCTCCCGAAGCCCCGACGCCGGCGCCTTCTTTCAATTTCCCCCGATCGCCGGTGGGGGAAGGCCAATTTGGGTTCGTTACGCTGGCCCAACCATTTTTCTGGTAGATCTCCGGGGAGCCGTCTGCCGTGCCGTTTTTCTTCTTTCTCTGCAGATCTGTGGTAGCTCTGATGCTGTCCCGAGCTCCTCCTTTGCTGCTTCTGGTGGAATTGGATCTTCAGGAAGTAAGCTTTCCTTGGACTTCTGGTTTGCTTTGTTCCCGATGATTGTTGTCTCTGCTATTTCTGAGGATTTTATCTTGCTTCATTCGGGGATTATGGTTTTCTTGGTTCCTGATGTTTGTTGTCTGTGCTAATTTCTAAAGATTCGGTCTTGCTTCGTGGTTGGTTTGATTTTCTCGGTTCTAAAGATGTTGTCTTGCTTTATCTTGTGAAGAAAGACTTGGGACTCCTTGTTAATGTTATGCTATTATGAAAGAAAGCTCTTTCCCACTATATAAACATCTTTCTCACCAAATATTAGAATTGAAAATGTATCTGATGCTACTTTAGATGGACAAGGTGAGCTCAGCATCCAATTTACTCGAACAGTTACGACAAACAATAGCAGCCAATTCTTGTTTTAACAATTACATCTGGTCATTTACGTTTGAAATCCTCAACTTAGTTGTGTAGTACCGAATTTGAATAGTGGTGTGGCAGATTTGGGCGCTATTACACTGATTACATTATATAATTTATGTTTTAAGTTCCTAAACGTTTTGTGTGCCATGTGTGAATTTCAGACGTGCATGTCATCTGTTTATTGCATATTTCCCAAAGAAACGAACCTGTTGAAGAATGATAAAACCAGTATTATTTGGGAAGCATTGATATGCTGTGGAATTAATTTCCTTTAGGCATAAACCCAGTCTTGGTGCTAATCTTTTAACAATTATATGTCATTCATCTTGCGATGACTACAGGATTTGCATGTCATTCATATGGAATCAGTGATCTATTTGAATGACCAATTGTCTTATGCTTGCAGTTTCACTTGACCATCCTGATTCCTGTTTCATATTCGTCTAATTTTAATCCTGTTAAAGTTCTAATTAAAATCTTATGCTCTTCCCTGCACTCTCTGTTTTTGACTGAAGTTCATGACCCTGCTAGGTTGAGAATCCCTATTACCACCAAATTGTCATTTCAGGCTGTTTCCTCACTCTATTGATAGATCAAATGCTTCCTTCCTGGTAGATCAAGCTTATCGATTATGTGATTCCTATCCTAAAGACGCCACATTAATCCTTACTGCTAGGCAGGATCTGGGTCCATTCAACCTTGCTTAGAGGATGTTGATGCAGTTTTGCTTGAGTTGCCTGTCAAAAACCAGTCACTATACTTGATGTCAACTTCTAGCACAAGTGTTTCACAATGTCAACATCAGAAGTGAGAAATTTACCAACCAGGCACTGGCCTAGTGGTTTATTCCATCTTCATCTTTAAGCCTTGTGGAGGTGGTGTCCAGGTACCTGACTCAGGTGATTCTTATGGTGGGGAATATCCCTTTTATTATCCTGAAAAGAATAAAAAGGTGTGGTAATTAGTTTTGTTCATTTTTTCAATAATTCAATGATTTATTGAATTCTATAACATGATGCCTCAGACTTGGTGACAATGCTATTCATGCAAAAATTCTATAATCTGTCTCTTACCTGTTCTCCAAGTTTCATCAAGTTGATGAAAAGTTACTATTTTTAATGTAATTATGTGCTTGATGCAGTAGATGAGTGCTGTTTAGTTGTTTAACAGTGTCATTATGCTTGACGAGCACTTCAATGGGCCGATTTCTGATGCAATTTCAGAGGCTACTATTCATCATAATTGTGCTATTTATGACGAATATGAGCAATGCAATAAGTTCAGATGGTATGATATTGTCATTTAGACTACTAAGAGTTGCTTCTATTATTTTATCTGAAGCTTTTAATCTGAATTTTTGCACAGGTGAAGTGCTGCTTAGCATCAAAACAGCAATTATTGGTTCAGATGGTATTTTCCTCAATTGGAGACAAGAAGATCCAGATCCTTGTAACTGGAAGGGTGTAACATGTGACACTAGTAATAAGAGAATTATTTATCTGTAAGTATATGTTGAAATTTCTCTGTGCAGTTTTTTGTGCTTCAGTGCATGTTGGAATTATGTTGCCAACTTATAGTAAGATAGGCTTTTTTTCAATCTGATTTCGCTGATTAGGATTTGAATTGGTTGAGTCTGATCCATAATCTGAGCCTTTTTTGGTGGGATCAGTCATTTTTCCCACACTTCCCAAGCCAGTCGTGTCAATATCAACTGATTTCATACCAACTCTAGCAGATTTTTATCAAATCCTTCCGGTTTGGTCAGTCAATTTTTGGTCAAGTCAGTTAATCACGAATACAATTCTATCCTGTGATACTTGACTAGTAGTTGAATCTAGCATCTCTTGTTGTGCACCTAAAACTAGTATTCCTCGAGAATTTTGTATCAAGTGAGGAGGCTTGTATATTTAATGGGGAGCACCTAACTGCTTGGCGAAGCTCTTTGTGTAAACACCATTATATACTTTCTCAAGTATGAATGATTGTCCATCTTTTACCTCAAAGGGATAAATTTTGTCTGGCTATGTTCAAACCTGATTCATGGTGGAGTGCTGTCCAAGGGCCATGATAATACAGTTATGTTCAGAAGACACCTACAACACAGGCTCCTGTGAGTGTCTTCTTTCTTCTTGTGTATGCAGTGGAGTATGCCATAGATGGAGTTTTGGATGTTGGTCACTTGAACATATTTTGTTTCTTAGTCCTCCTTAATTTATGAATATTGAGGTTGTGTCTGCATGTAACTGGTTTGATGTGCTATTTGTTTCAGGAGACTTGCCTATCACAAGTTGATTGGTTCAATATCACCAGAAATAGGGAAGCTAAACTACTTAAAGCTGTTGTTAGTATTGTCCAAACAAAATTAATCATCTGTCATTATTGTTAAAACAATAATTATTTACTGCTGCCTTTAACGTTTTTTATGTAGAGCTCTACATGGCAACAGTTTATATGGAGTCATACCTCCAGAACTAGGAAATTGCACAGAGTTACAATATTTGTAAGTTTTTATTTTTGTTGAATGTATCATTATATTACAGCTTAGCTTGTTACTTTCAGTTTATTATAATTAAAATATCACAGAATGCTTATTATTTTTTCTTTTGAGAAATTCCAAGTATCACTGCATTAATGTTCATAAATAGTCCAGAATATGTACAAAATAGTAGCTGTCCTCATTGGTAGGACTAGAGAGCAATTGTAACTTAAAAGGACTGGTAGGTGATGGTTCATTATTCAATTCACAATGTGATTTTGTTACAACAATATGTCCTACTGTCACGGACGATCATTGCACACTTGCAACCCTTTTATCAACGGACTGTTCATCGCTTATGCTTGCTTGTATAGTTATTTGACACTTTGTGTTGCCTAGCTTTTATGTGTTTTTGCTTGGTTTTTGTAAATCTAGATAGTTTGCAAGGTTGCACAGCATTCACTCATCATACTCGACAAAACTGGACCAAAACCTATCGCATTTTCGTATGATATGACCTGATTTCTTAAGCCTACTGTGCAATACAAAATGTCAGGCATCTCAGCCCATTGGAACCTCCCAAGTGGCACAGGGTTGAATGGGGCTTTGGGCTAGTGTTGGGCCTTGTTTGAATACACAAATTTGTATGCAAAGTGTGTGTAGGCTTGCCTAGCACCCTGACACCCTGTTGAGCCATTGTTATGGACTTGTAGCTATCTTTTTCCCTTCCAAACTTTTTGATTTTTTCTTGCATTCCAGTTATTTGTTGAATTGCTTGAGTGCTGTGCTTTTGAGAGAGATGTTGGGACTCGCTCGTCTTTGAAACTAACCAACCTTTTCTTATTTTATAAGTCTTTTAGGTCCCGTGCTAGATTAGACTTAGGCTGACCTTTTATGGACGAATAGCGTAAGGGTGCCTTATGGCTTAGGCAATTTAAGCTAAGTTCATGACATTTAGTATCAGAGTGGGCAAGTGACTTAAGCAAACAGTGAAAGTTCACACACTTGCCATTAGTGAATCACCGTGGTGAATCGAGTAAGACTGCTCAAAGGGGGTAGCTATCATAAGCGACTACAAGTGCAAACTCGCTCTCAAGCTATTGAAGCCGCTCAAGAGGAGCGTGATAGCTAGAATGACGAGTAAGAAGTTGGTAATTTTCCGCAAGCGTAGGAAGTGCGATCCAGAATATCGACTATGGGAAAGTAAAAGAACCATATGGAGAGGCTTGCAATAGTGGAAAACTCTCTCTATGTCCTTGAAGCGAGCTTAAAGGAACTCGACCATAGCTAATAACGACTCCTTGGGGTAGAGAGGCAGAATCTCAGATCGACATGATGGAGTCCCGAGTCGTGGCTAATCTCACCACAAGAATTACGGTGCTAACAATAGCTCTTCATGCGGGAGGGGGCAACACCAGCATCGCTTCGCCACAAAATCTGAAGGTACTCGAGTTGGCTATAAGGGCACAAAGGAACTTGAAAATTTTCTATTCGACATGGAGTAATACTTTTGGGCAATGAGATCTGATTTTGAAGTGACTAGAGTGTCAAATGCGATCATGTATTTGAATGAGGGCTTGAAACTTTGGTAGCACACCCAATGGCAAGAGATCCAACAAGGTTGGTGTTGGGTGGATACATGAGAAGAGAAAGAACTAATAAAAGGGGTCGAGTTCGAAAGACAAAGTCCTAATATCCAACTAATGCTTCTTGTGTGAAGGGTCACACATGGTGAGAGTGCCCTCGAAAGCAGGTACTCAACGCGCTAACAACATCAATCCATCCCTTAAAATTTGATAAGGGCAAGATTGTTGCCTTTAGTTCGAGCAGCTCAAAATAAAGTAGCAAAAATAATATAGTAACGATGAAGAAGAGTTGCAGGGACTTGATAAGACCGATGCGTTTGTTGAATGCAGTGCGGGATCAAGTGGGGAGCAAGTTAAGGTAAAGCAACACAAAGTAGAGAGCTGTAAGATGTATATGGACATCAAGCTCAATGGTTGAACAATGCGTGCGATGGTGGGACATCAAACTCAATGGTCGAATAACCGGTGTGGTGGTGGACACGACGGGCACTACCCCTAACTTCATAGTCGATCATGAAGCAAGGTGACCAAGGTTGAATCTAGATAAAAGCCTAAGTCGAATGAAGATTATGAACTCGGAGGCCAAACAAATATCTTCATTGGCAAAGGGAACCCTATTAAAATTAGAACGTGGAGCGAAAGCACTAACATGGTGGTGGTGCCATTGGACAACTTCGTGATTCTCAGGATAGAGTTCATGCACTTGGCCAAGATGGTGCTGATGCCGTTCCTAAACTCTCTGTGTTTGATAGGCGGTAATGACCCCCGTGTGGTTCTAGTTTCTTAAGAAGGAACCAAGGATTTGTAACAACTTTTGACGCTACAACTAAATAAAGAGGTACATAAAGGTGAACTAACTTTTATGGCTATAGCGAAGGGAGTCACTTGAATTGGAGATCGCTCAAGAGAATGCTATGGCGGTGAACGTTTTAAAGGAGTTCACAAATGCTATGCCACCCAAGTTGCCGATGACTCTGCCTCCACGTAGAGGCGTGGACTATTGCATTGAGCCTGGAGTAAATCCTCCAATTTGACCTTTATACTGCATATCCCTATCTAAGGTAGAGCTCAAGATGTAGCGGGATGAGTTGCTAAGCAGGGTCTTATCTATAGTTTCAAAGCATCTTTAGGAGGTCCAATTCTCTTCTAGAAGAAATAAGATGGGGTCTCTAATTATGTGTCAACTATCGAGCCCTCAACAATGTGACGTCGAAGTCTCGAAGAACAAGTATCTATTCCACTAATTGCAGACTTATTCAAACAATTGGGCAAGACAAGGTACTTCTTAAAACTTGACCTTTGATTGAGTTATTGGTTGGTACGACGAAACGAAGACTACTTGTGTGACTAGGTATTGAGTGTTCGAGTTCTTGGTGATGTCTTTTTACTTAACCGATGCTTTGACCACGTTTTGCATGTTAATGAACCAACTGTTCAGGGAAGATCTGGACAAGTTCGTGTTCATCTATATAGACGTTATTGTCATCTATAATTGAACTCTGGAGGAGCATGTCAAGCACTTTCGAACAATATTCAAGATTTTCTAGGAGAATATTTTGTTCGTGAAAGGGGAGAAGTGCTACTTTTTATAGACGAAAATTCTAATCTTCGGGCATCGAGCCAGTAGAGGGTTGATTCGGATGGATAAGTCCAAGGTGGAAGCTATTATGGAATAATGAACACCAAAGAGAGTGAATTGAGACCGTTCCTTGGTTTTGTCAACTATTATCAACGTTTCATCTCAGGGTACTCGAAGCACGTAGCTCCATGGATGAAGTTGCTGAAGGAGTAGCCTTGGTGATGGTCAGAAAAGTGTGAAGCAACATTTCAAGACCTAAAGGCTGCTATGTTAGAGGAACCAGTGCTCATATTACCATACTATGGGAAGCCTTTCGAAGTTCACACGGATGCTTTGAGCTTTTCTCTCGGAGGAGTTTTTATGCAAGAAGGTCACTTAATGGTTTATGAGGGTGCATTTAGGAACATGTTTTAAATGTGCATTGAAGGCCTAATGCACTTTTTAAATGTGAATTGATATTTGGTATTTTTTTTTCAAATCACATTTGATCTGAATCCTAGATTGCAAATGCTCAAATGCTGATGCTACCTTATGGTAGCTTTAGCATTTCAGCATTTGCGGGATGCTAATGAAAATTTTCAAATTTCCTAAAGTATCATATGACATTCTCTAAAATCATAAGATTGTCACTGCATAATAAAAACCCTAACTCTCGTTTCCTTTCCCCTTCTCTCGATTTCTATCGTCGTCGACTCCTCTCATAAGTCCGTCATGCCATTGTTGGATGCTTGGTCCGTTGGGTCGCCTGCTTCGTCGCGTTGCGTACTTTGCTGATTCGCTTGCTTTGTTGCGTGATTAATCTTAAGAACAGTACCAACTCTATTCATTTATATCTTCAAAGGTTATTTTACATTCATTTATATGATTATATATTTTTATTTATTATATATCTAGACCATACAATTTTTTTTTGTAAGATTACATATATTTATTTTATTTATTTTCTTATCAATTTAAATGAAAAATATGTATTCACTTTAAATAAATATTAAAAATATTAGATGGGTAATTTTATCAGAGTATTCAATGGACTTTTGAAATTTAATTTTACTAAATAATATGTACGTCAATGCACATTTAAAATGTAATTTTTATCAATTGTTTACCAAACGCTCAAAGCATTCCATAACTGCACAGAAACCTCTCTCTCCAAATACACATTAAAAATACTAATGTGTACCTAAATACATCCTGAGAGCCGCAAGTTGAATGAGATCACATGACAATATCTCATGCACGGGGAGATGTCAGAAGTGGTGCAGTGCTACACTATGTACAAGTGTGGAGGTGCTACATTCTCGGAATGCGATTTGTGCTAAGGATGAGCAATATCACATTGAGTTACTTTTAGACTCAGAAGTTCTCCTTAAAGTAAGCACAATGGCAAGACTTCCTAGTTGAATTTTATATGGTAATGGAGTACAAGTTTGGACGAGCAAACGTCGTGATCAATGCCTTAAGTAAAAAGGTCAAGTGGGTGAATGTAGTGCAACTAGAAGGTGGAGGCTAAGCGAGTCAGTTGCAATCTAACTTTCTTTCCAGGATATTGTAAAGTGATCCCCAAGTAGTAAACTTGATGGGAAGTGGTGAGTTGAAGCAGATCTAGCCAGCATCTTATGAAAAGTGAGTTGAAGCCATGCTAACGAATCACAAAACAAAACTACCCAACGGAGTGGAGCAGATCGAGTACTTGGTGAAGTGGCGAAAGTTGCCTAGAATAAAAGTTTGTTGGGAGCTAGAAGGTGGCCTACTATCTTAGACTTGCGACATGAAGAAACAATTATCAAAGCCTACTAGCAAGCGTCGACGAGGGTATTAACAAATTAAGTGGGGGAAGGAATGTCACGGACGATCATTGTGCACCTGCAACACCTTTGTCAATGGACCTTTCGTTGCTTAGACTTGCTTGTACAGTTGTTTGGCACTGTGTTTTGCCTAGTTTTTGCTTTTTTTTTGTGTGCTTTTGCTTGTATAGTTGTTTGGCAATTTGCAAGGCTGCATAATGATCGCTTGCCGAACTACGCAAAATTGGGCAAAAATTGCCCGTTTTCACTTCCTGCGACCTGATTTCTCAAGCCTACGGTGCGGCGCAAAACATCAGCCATCTCAACCCCTTGGAATCCTAGGTGGCACAGGGCTGAATAGGGCTTTTGGGTAGTGTTGGGCCTTGTTTGGATACACAAGCTTGTACACAAAGTGTGCATAGGCTGCCTAACACCCCAACACCCGGTTGAGTGGTCATTGTGGACTTGAAGCTGTCTTTTTTCCTTCTAAGTCTTCGTTTTATGCTTGCATTTGAACTGTTTGCTGAATTGCTTGAGTTTTATTCTTTTGAGTGAGACGTCTAGACTTGCCACCCCCCTGTCTTTAAAACTAACTAAACTTTTCTTGTTTTATAGGTCCTTTGGGACTTGTGCGGGGTTGCACTTAGGCTAATCCTTTGTGGACGTTACACTTAGTCTGACCCTTTGTGGATGGATAACACAAGAGTGCCTCACGACTTAAGCAATTACAACTAAGTTCGTGACAGTATGGTCGAGACAAGTGGCATAATGTGAGTCCTTTATTGGCCGATACTTGTTTTGAAGGAGTGCACTTGTGTTATTAATGAAGCCTTGGTGTACAACATGTTAAATGGTAAAACTAAACAAACAGAGCAGATTGTGAGGGAAGCTACCTCGACCCAACATTGAAATGATTATTTTAGTTCTAACATTTAGTTAATTTTTTATTGATCCATAATATAATTATGCTTATTGTAGTCGGAGTACAACATCAACAACAATAAATAATGTCCTAGTTACTTGGGATAGGTTACATCGATATTTTTCTACCACTGAGCTTTTTGCACAGCAATATGCTTAGTTATATTAAGAACAGTTAAATTTTTATTTAGAGTTTCTAGTAAAATCTTCTTAAGTCTCTCTATCCCTCTTCACACTAGCAATACTAGTTCGCTCATCTTATCTAACTTCAATATCTATAGGTCTCCTTAAAATATATCGATACCATTTTCAGTAATTCTTCCTCATGTTATTCTCTATTGGAGCTATTCTCACATAGAAATATTTTTTTAATCTATCATAGTAACTTCACACATCCATCTCAACATTTTGATTTCAATAATATAAACTTTTTTTACATAATTTTTTTAAAACTGTACAATACTTAGATCAAGTATTGCTGACCTAAGAACTATTTTATAAAATTTTTCTTGTAATCTTAAAGGCACCCGAAAATCATACAAAACTTTTAATGTCCATCACTTTTAGCAACCCAGTTTTAGTTCTGTAATTAATGTCGTCATCAATTTCTCCTCCACGATGAATAATGTAATAGCTTGGATGAGTTTGGTAATAATTTATTGCAATGATGTGTCCAATTCTAGGATTCAGTTGACTTACACTATCATTATGACCATGTTTATGAATTCTTGTATGCTTTTGTTATTTTAGAGCATTTGTTTACAAATGTACTTTGTTATTTTAGAGCATTTTTACAGATCTCAATGATGGTAAAAAAATTATGTAGTCGACCCCAAATAGTTGGGACTTATGCCTTTGTTGTTGTTGTTTACAAATGTACTCGTGTATGATCTTACAATATGAGATATATCGTCAACTTGGTAATGTTCTCTCTGACTATCAACTGGTTTGCAGATATTTGCACGGTAACTACTTGAGTGGATTTGTTCCTTCAGAGTTAGGCAATCTTTTAATGTTGCATATATTGTAAGTTTGCATTCTTGTTGTTCCATTTATAGTTACATATATTGGCAACTATTTAACAGGATGATGTGAGCTTCACAGATTGTATAGCTTAATGTCTTATTTGATTGTAATAAACAAATTTCAACATACCTCTTCTGAATTATGCAATATGTTTATGACATGTAAGAATTACATAATTGTATATCAAGGCAATGTGGGTGGTTACTGATATGGACTACATCATGGAAAATGTGCGTTCTCTATGCATGTGCCAGTGAAGTACCAGTTATTCATAATCTTGTCATGGCATCAAGCTGCTTTAAACAAAAAATAAGTATGTTTCTCATCAATCAATTTAATGTCCTTGGCTATTGTTGGCATATCTTGAACTTGCTATACATCTTTATATTTGTTATTAGTCCTGAATGCAGAATGTCATGTCTAGCTTGTTCTTCTGATTCTAAAAGCAATTTGACTATGGAATGCTCTTCTATCATCTCCTATTTTATGGATATCAAGAGATTCAGCATTTCTTTTTGTAGAGACTGGTGCATTACTATGACAATTGTGCTTTCTCGTTTTACATTTATTCCTCTGTATTCTGTTAGGGACATCTCTAGCAACACTTTGAGTGGAATTATTCCTCAATCTCTTGACAAACTTACAAAATTATCAACATTGTAAGTGATTCTCTATGTCCAACAATAAATATGTAAACAAGTTTATTGATCATTGAAAACTAATTCTTGCAATCTTTTGAAGCAATGTGTCTATGAACTTCCTGACTGGAAGAATACCATCTGACGGTGCATTCTTCAAGTTTAACGAAACCTCGTAAGTAATTACATCATCACTTTTAATGCATGTCATTGGAACCAATGTTAAGACCAAAATTTTAGTTTAGATCAGTTTTTGCTCCCTTTTTTGAGAAAAAAAATCATTATTTTTAAATGGTAAGTTGCAATTGATGCAGTAATTAAGTATTTTTATGGTTAAATTATCATTCAAACTAAAATTTTCAAGTTTTTGTTTAGACCAAGTTGTAAGTTAACTACATCCTCACTTTTAATGCATGCCACTATAATCAATGTCTAAGACCAAAATTTTACTTTAGACCAGTTTTTGCTACTTTTTTTGAGAAAAAATTCATTATTTTTAAATGTTAAGTTGCAATTGGTGCAGTAATTAAGCTATTTTTATGGTTAAGTTATCATTCAAATTAATTGTATTTGGTTTCAGCATAGTTGGTGAAAGGTCCCATGTAAATGCTTAAGCATGTTGTTTTCTTGGGTATTACTGATAATACCATAGTGGGCAAACCACTTTCTGGTATGCAATACACTATATCGTGTTGGAGCATATTGGAACTTCCAACTTTTGATCTATGTTTTTACAGTGATAGATCACAACAATGCTGTTAGACTGTCCTGGCCTGCAGGCTGATCAGTACAGGGTCTGTACCTGAGATTTAGTTCCTTGTACCCATGTATAGAATTGGAAAGGGAGCCATATATGGATTAAATCCAAAGAAAATTCCTGGGCACTCATGCAAATCATACTAAACCTCTGATACAAGCCACATTCTGCAGTTTTGTTGGTAACCGTGGATTATGCGGGAAGCAAATTGATGTTGTCTGCAAGGATGAGATTCCATCACCTTCAGGAGATTCTCAACCAATTTATGCAGGTTTTGTGCAGTCTTTTCGATACATATAATCTTATGTTGTATCACCGTGTCTGTTAAGAAATGTGTTAGTCCTGTCTTCATAGTTATGCAAAGCTATTCAATAGTTAAACTTTTATTTTTTTGTATTCTATGAAGAAAAAAATCTTTTAGTCTGTATTGTTGAGATCTTCTTGTTCAGAGTATGTAATTTGTAGAGCCAGAGGCCCAGAATAGTCTTGAACAATGTTTCTGAGATCACCTGATCTCAAGCTTTCAATATTATCCTTGGATCCAAATCAGGTAGGACTGTACCATGAGGTCTAAATTTTGATGTTATAATCTCTAACATGAAAAACTTATAGATACCAATTAGGATCATTGGTGTGAGGAAAAGCAATCTAAGAAAACTTTATTTGAGTTAATAAATAGAGATTTGTTGTCTTTTGGTTTGACTATCGATATTGCTGTCAGGAGAGCTCAGAGCTCAATGACAGGAAAGGACTGATGTAACCAACCTCAAATGGTTGGAAACTTTCATCTTCTTTCTGTTGTTGGATGTGTAAAATATCCAGCTTGAACTGGTATTTACAATCGCCAATTGAGTTGTATTGCATCTTTCAATTATCTGTATCAGGAGAATGAAACGCAGTCACAAATAAGCTATTTAACATCAACAAACTCCTTCGAATTTTCAATTCCACATCACCTGGATTCTCTTGTAAACTGTGTCCTCACAGTGACATGTTGGCATGTTGGTGAATATTGGACAGTATTGTGTTCTTGAACAATGGTTTCATACTCATCACACTCTTCTTCCAAGCATCAATGATGTCCTGACACTTTAATCTCCATTGTTACCTGGGTTGTGTTCTCACATGTCAGCATGTTGGGCACTTCAATAATCTTGATAGTTTGAAGATTATGCCAATTGAACTCTTTAAGTCAAACTCATAAATAAGATTATATTTTGACATCTTGAAGATCTTTTTTTCTTTCTTGATGATATATGTATTAAGAACTTTTGATGGATATCACAAATCTCGAAATGTTGTTGCTATGAAGTAAATGCCTTATTCCTTCAATGTTGTAGTGCATGCATAAACAAACTAACACTTCAATTTTATGTTTCAGGTTCACATATGAACTTTTTCCAAATCTTGCATCTATAGTCAATTTACAAAAATATATGGCTCAACTTACACAAACACACAAAAAAAGGAAATTGCAGAATGTTAGTGACTTAGTGTTATGAATTAAATATTCTTTTTACCATTATGAATTAATTAGCTGAAAGTGACAGATGAGACAATTTGACAATTAGCTTGTGAAAAACATGTAATCTTTCACTACTTCCACTGTGAAATGATTAATGTTTTAAGTTATATTCCCACTTGGAGAGTTGGATGCTCCAGTATGCATCTGAATCCAACAATTGCACCTATGTCTGGGAAACATTATTTCCTTCTAAGGAAATTGAGAAATCGAGCCTAGTGGTAACATGGTGGCTCTTACAATTCGGGAATGTTTTTCTGGCTTTTTGCTGAAATAATGATGTTTGTAGTCTTTTACAAATGAAGTAATTAAGTTATAACTGTTTTATATTCTTATTATAACTTGCTATTCATCTACTGTTCAATTGATTTGCCTTTCTACTTTTCATTACTTCCAGATATTTCAAATTTTTGAAGAAAGAAAGACTTAAGATCTGTGAGCCTATTTAATGAAGTCCCATGTTAATCTTAAATATCATCTGGGTCATAACAACATCCGCTGTAGGCTGCTGCATTGATATTTTGCATCTGGACAACTTTGTATAGATTTACTACTTACTACTAACTTTTCATTCCTTTATTAATTTGGAGAATGTGTTTTTTGTATAAAGACATATATCTACATTGAGTGCTTTCTTATTTAGGATAGAATCTTATTAACATATTTTCATTTTGGAATGTTAAATTTAAAATTTAACACCATCAAGGGTGGTCTCAATCTCAAATGAAACAGGGAGTTGCATTAGGCCGCGGATAACTAGCATGAAATTGTGTCAAATTGTGTGAGAATGGATCTCGATCATTTTCATTATCAACAAAAGGATCCATGTAGCCATAGCTGAGTGGTTGGACATTGTGGATTGCTGTTGTTTGTTGTTGAACATTTAGATTTAGAATTTCCAACTGTCCTCCTGTTATAAAATACTGTTGCACTCAGGGCTTCACTCTAGAGTCTGTTTGCTTATGCAATGTTTCCAAGATGAACTCTGACCCTAGAGAATGTTGGAAGTATGAACACAGTAATTTTTATTGACTTCTTTTGTTTCATTACTTCATACTCCTATTGTCTTTTATGAGATGGTAACATATTTGTGCAGGTCCAGTAAAACAGCCAGCAAAGAATTCGACTAAGCTTGTTACAAGTGCAGTAGTAACAGTGGGAGCTTTGTTGTTAGTGGCACTAATGTGTTTCTGGGGCTGTTTCCTTTATAAGAAATTTGGTAAAAGTGATGTCAGTGGTCCAGCAATGGATGTCAGTGGAGGTACCAAAATTTGTTGAGTTGTTGCTATGAGCATTTTGACATATATTATTTTTGTTGATTCTGGTGTTCGGTGTGGGAGATTCTGATACAGTATTCTATCTCAGGTGCATCCATAGTAATGTTTCATGGGGACTTGCCCTACTCATCGAAAGATATTCTCCGAAAGCTGGAGACCTTAAATGAGGAAAACATCATTGGTTCTGGGGGCTTTGGAACTGTGTACAAGCTTTCCATGGATGATGGCAATACTTTTGCATTGAAAAGAATAATGAAGACAAATGAAGTCCTGGACCGATTTTTTGATACAGAACTAGAGATCTTAGGGAGCATTAAACATCGTTATTTAGTCAATCTCCGAGGATACTGCAATTCCCCTTTATCTAAGTTGTTAATCTATGATTTTTTACCTGGTGGAAGCTTGGATGACTTTTTACATGGTAAGTTCTACATGCATTATCATACCGAACTTAGTTTACATTTTTAAGTATTATGCTTTCTAGATTTATTAGGCATTATTGTGGAAGAAATTTTGTATAATCTTGTTGACCATGCCACTTCTTTGCACGTTGTTTAGCATCTAGAGTTTAGTTGTTTTTGTCATTGTTCCTTCGACATTGAAACATGGTTTGTGCATCCCAACTTTGGTACCATAATCTTATAGGATTGGCACATGCCAATTGGTACATATGATATACATTGTTATACCAATATAAACAGTAAACTGAAATTTTGTTAATCTTTCAACACCAGCTGACATGGTCATACACTAGTTTACTAGTACGGTACGCGTTGTTGACCTGGGTATTTGAAACCATGTGCATCATTATTTAATAAATGACTATGCTGATTCTAGATTTGTTCTAAACCTATTTGTTTTTATGCCATGGATTCAAATATCATGGTGTATTGATTGTACCATACCGGCTCAACCATATCCAATATGCAATATATCATACTGTTCTAAGGTATATATCACAATATTCTGAACTGCACCACATGCTGTACAGCTCAGTATCAAGATATATATCCTTATTATGAATGGAAAGCTGTTGCCTTGGTGGATAAGTTTGTCTTTCATTGTTTCTTTGGGAAAAGTTCATTTGTTCCTTTCCAAAACATACTGATAATAATTGTTTTGAACAAAGATTTTCTACAGGTAGGATTGAACCTTTTTAGAACAAACATGAACGTGGAACTTTACTGAGTACCTTATCAAATCATCATCTAGAAGTGACAGTTTTCATCACCCAGATGATTTGCAACTTGAAAGGTCCTAAATTAAAAATTAATGAGTGATGTTACTGTCAACAGAGTCAGCTGTGGAAAAGGGTCCATACAGCCAACCCAAAGTTGTGGACAGTGACTCCTCATTGTTATCACCATCAGCTTTCTTAGCAGTTTCTACCAATTATTTTTATTACAAAAGTATCATTGTTATTACCAATTTACCATGTTTATATACAAAATATCTGTGGATTTTATTTTTCTTGCAAGTATATGGTTCTTTCAGTTTCATCATTATCATCTGCTGAATGCATTTTTATGCCATGTTATTGGTATATATTGTTGTTGAATTCATACATGTTGCTGGATGCTCCTATGTTTATCTGGATCAATATTATAGGTTATTATTGTATAATTTTTAGGCATTCCTTCTGCATGATAAGATGCTCCTGGTTGTTCATTCATCATATTATGGAAATAAATCATGTGACGTTTATAATTGTCGCTTGAGCAGAAAGATCAGAACAACTGGACTGGGATGCACGCCTTAATATAATCGTGGGGGCTGCAAAAGGTCTTTCATATTTGCATCATGATTGTTCACCTCGAATAATACATCGTGACATCAAGTCAAGCAACATATTGCTTGATGGTAACTTGGAATCTCGGGTATCTGATTTTGGGCTTGCAAAACTATTGGAGGATGAAGAGTCACATATAACCACAATAGTTGCTGGAACCTTTGGTTATCTTGCTCCAGGTACTTCATTCAGTATGCATCACATAAATTTGCTTTCATGATGATGAATTTTATATCATCGTGCCAACTCCTCTTCAGGCCTCTAAGATCTTGCTGCTTGAACATGTACAGATCTTTCTTTTGTAGTGTAAACCATACTGGATATTGCTCAGTGGTTGTCTGCAACTTATCACCAACATTTCTTCATGTTTCTTTAGATATGGGTTCATTTGTGCAGTAGGCATAGAAACCCATAAAGGTTTTTGTCATTTTAAAATAATGCTAAACTATCTTGGGAATTTGTTTCTTTTTATATTTTAAGGAACTCTTATTCCAGTAACTACTTAGCTAGCTTCTGTAACCATACATTCATTATTTGTTCCTTCCAACAAGGCTTTCATCTTAATCTTATCCAACCAATGTATGTAAATAATCCATGATGAGTGTTTCAATTTTTGAGAGCTTATGAACACAATTGTATGTCTTCATGCTATCCAGAATTTTGCTTCTTTTCCCACAGCTGTTTACATTTGCCATACACGTACAATATGTACTTTTCTCTATGTAATACATATTTCTTTTTTTTATTATTATAATAATATACTACTTAATTATGCATCCATTTATTACTGGTGGTGAAATAATGTGTGGCTGATAGTTTGTGGGAGATGGATGTAGGAGAAAATACTGTGAAAGAGGAGAGAAGAGATATTTAATTGAAGAGAGTAAGGAAATCCTAAGTTTCATCGGCTGCACAGAGGAGTCATATTTTTATGAGTAATCCATCTTTATATAGTATATCAAGACCGAACCCACTATTACTAGCTGAAGGCCCATAGATCTTTTGCTTGCAGAATGAGTCTTAAACAAGAAGAAATTAAAATAAATAATCTTGTTAACATGTTTTGTGTGATGACTTTCCTGATAAACACAAGCTTTTTGGCTGTATTCCTGTTTAATTGTTGTTGTGACTGAAAAACAGCCTAATTATGACTATTTTAGTGATATACAGCTTTCCTTTGATCCTTTCCACATCTGAACAAGAGTTTCATCAAACCTACCCTAAGGTCTTTGGCTGGTTTCCTTGATGGCACTCATAAATAGGAAACTAGTCGAAGAGGATGCTTAAAAGCTTTAAGTTTTGTTTCTATTTCTCACAGTCAACTAAAAATTTTCTAACCAGGATCTTTCCAAAAGATGCAACATTTCTAAGTTCTTATCGACTGTCAGCAATACAATTAAGATATCAGCGGTTAGAAACTTCTCAATTGGGCTCTAACCCAACTAAGACAAGATACCAACTATGAACCTAAAACTCAAGTACAGCTCATTACAAAAATAGATTGACTCATTCAGGCCTAATAACATGATTAGACTCAAAACAAACAATTTAAACCTACAACTGGAAATAAGCCTTGTTCAACTCTAACTAGGTTTTTTTGCTTACCTATCTAAATCAAAGAATTCGAATTTTGCAACTTGCAAGCCCTAAAGAATCGGGGTTTTCAAAGTTTAAACAAAAATATGTATTTTTTATTTAAACCAGACTGCCTGAAATGGATCAGGTTTGCATACTGGTTCTCGTCTGGACCAATAAGTACAGATGGGGCAAAATTGAGTTCCATGTGTGTACTCAACATGTCTATGTTATGGTGTAAGATTAATGGCAGTTCCTTCTCTTTTTGGTCACCTATATGCATCCAAGCTTTTCTTATAGTGTTTTTGTTTTCTTAAACAGATATGGCGATTAACAAATTGCAGCATTTTTGCTAGCAATTGAATTTTGATTATCTTATTTGCAGAATATATGCAGAGTGGTCGAGCTACAGAAAAAACTGATGTGTACAGCTTTGGTGTCCTGGTGCTTGAAGTTTTGAGTGGAAAACGACCAACTGATTCATCATTTATAGAGAAAGGTTTAAATATAGTTGGATGGGTATGGTTCTGTCATCAGTCATAATTAAAATTCTTTTAGTTATGATCCATATGCCCTGGCTATAAAGTCACAGGTTTTGGTCTGCTTGAATTGCCCGCTTGCTTAATCTTTCTTGATTTCAGAATTATATTTTCTTCAATAGATATTTTTGAAAAATGAACTTGTATTCCAGATTGATCATTTTCTACTGGAATTGATTGCAGGAAAATGTATGTGATGCTGTTTATTGATTATTGTGCATGCATCAGGTGTTATTATGATCTTGTTCTGTTACTTTTGGGTGGCTGTTTCAATTGCTGATTTTCTTAATGCAATACCCAGATTTCAGATTAAGGAGATTGCTGTTTCAATCTCCTCTCTCTTCTCTCTCTCTCTCTCTCTCTCTCTCTCTCTCTCTGTGTGCCATTACCCCTGCATCCACCTCCTCTTTCAGTGCATGTTGCCTCTTGGTATGTGTCCTCCATCTCCTCTTCCTCTGCCGCCTCTTCTCTCTCTGGTTTAGAGATACACCTAACATCAATCCATATCAATACTGTAGCGGTCCCGCTATCAACTGGACTGAGTTTTGAAATCTTGGTTCAACCTACTACGTAATCTGGACATTTTCTGCATAATTTGTCTCAAACAATACATGTTTCTAAGTTCATAATCTCTTAAATGTTATGCTATTAATGTAAGGTGATTACCTTCTTTGGATAAAATATAGCCAAGTTTTTAGAACAATTTTCCAGGTCAAAAATACAACTTGTTTTAATGCTTCTTGGCGGCCTTTTGCTATCTCATGGATGCATGTCCATTCTGGGTATTGCATGGAGATGATTGTGTTTCTGCAGTGGCTTTGTTGAGAACTGGAACTTGTCCTCAGATTGGAGTTATTTCTTTGCCATCCCAGTTAAGCCTTTTGATTGATGGCCAAAGATAAACTAGCTGCACATGAACAGACAAACCCCTGCATTTGTTCAGCACAGCCAAACAGGGGGCCTCTTTCTGCTTCGCTTGTGTGGCTGTTTATTCTCAGCTTGTGTTTGGTAGGAGCTTTAAAGCCATTGTTTAGGCTTTTGGCTTGCACTGAGTTCTAGCAGCTTGAATCCAGCTCGCCCACAGAGAAGGAGAAATGATTCTGCCCTTGGCAAGATATAGGATCAGGATTGCAGATCACAAATCCACTGCTTTTTTTTTTTTGCTTTCTTCAATTCCCTCCACAACCAAAGGTGAGATCACAAATCCACTTTTTTTTTTTTTTTTCATTTCCTCCATCACAACTGAAGGTTAAGATTTTGGGGAAATAGGTAATGTGCTCAGATCATATTAGATAAGAGAGGGAGGAGGAGGAGGAGGAGAAAACAGAAAAGCAGAAAAACCCCAATGAATCAGTGAGCCAAGCCTGAGTGAATCAAGCCTTGGCTCATTAAGTCATCAAATGGAACTGGGCTGTTCAAGATTGGTTGGTTTGCTTTGGGAAAAAGCTGAGTTTGAGCTGAGCATTGTATCAAGCATGAGCTATTCATGAGTCTAGGATTTCTTGAAACATTAGAGACCTAGTGAGGGCTAGTTGTCATATCTACAAAAACCTAATTAATTTGGTCTAGGATTTCTTACTGCATATAGTTGGTTTAATTAATGCCATAATGACTTTCTACATGATTTCTTGTTGTTGCAACTAAAAATTCATTAATTAGTTTCCTGTACAAATCTTAAAGAGCATGTGAGTTATTGTCATATTTGTATAAAACATAATCAGGTTTTTCTGTGATTTCTTATGGCAAATAGTTGAATTAATTAATGGCATTACAATTTTTTACATGATTTCTTGTCGTGCAACCAAAAAATTCATTAACTAGTTTCCTGTAAAAATTTTAGAGAGCATGCGAGTTAAAGAAACTCATGAATCTTTCTTCTACTGCAGTAGTCACAAGTTATACTTCACGAAAAAAATGATTTTACTATCTTTGATCCATGCACAGGCATAATGTGGGTTGGAAGTAGTGAAACTTGTGTCTTATTTGTAAACCTATGTTAGGAAAATAAACATCAAATGGGTTTCATCAGTTTTATTGCCAATTCCCGGGTAGGAAATTGTCTTGAACATCATCAGTTTTATTGTCAATTCTCGGATAGGAAATGGCTTGAACATCATTCTCGTTTTTCTGTTCCAGCTGAATTTCCTGAAGGTGGAGAACCGTCAAAGAGAAATCATTGACCCCTTGTGTGAGGGGGTGCAGATTGGAAGCCTAGATGCTTTACTTTCAGTTGCTATCCAATGTGTGTCATCGTCTCCTGAGGATAGGCCCACGATGCATAGAGTGGTGAAACTGTTGGAGTCGGAGGTGATGACACCATGCCCAAGTGATTTCTACGACTCGAACTCTGATTGAGCTGCATTGTCTGTGCTGTTCATTAACTCGTGTTCATGTGAAAATCAATCCGAGGCACTTCAGTCATTAATGCATTTTCATAACATGTTCATTCTTTTGTGGTGTATGTAAAATGATTGTCCATCCCTTTTTTCTCTTTTTCAGCAAAGATTCCTGTTCTTGTCAGAAAAGGATTTGTCGGCAAACATCTGTATCTTAATAATTCAGGTGGAACATATGTGTAATAGGAAATATGACTAGTTCATTTGTGAATGCAGTTTGTCACCGTGGTTTGTCACCAATGGTAGATTTAACCTTCTAAAGGTGTCAGCTACACATACTATTATCATCAAGTAGTCTCTAATCTCTCTTGTTATCGTGCAATGTGTACAAGGGATGAAGAGAGATTTTACTTCATAAAGATTTAGTGAGGATATTATTATTATTATTATTATTATTATTATTATTATTATTATTATTATTATTATTATTATTTTTGAATATATTTCTGGGCTTGGGATGAACAGTGGCAGTGATGAATGGTTGAGCAGTGTACAGTAGTGACCTTCTATCAGCAGCATTGTTTTCTTGCTTCTTTCTGGTTGATGTGGTTTTCCATGATATTATGCTGTTGTCACAAATGTAAGAGAGATTCCATCTCTAGCAATGAATGGAAATGTTGATGATTGCATTTTACAAGATGTGTAGACCAGGAATTATATCATAGCTGATGTAGACAAATCATTCCTTGTGTACTTGCTTTAGAGGTCATGATGCTTATGAATTCCCATTCAAAACCTATCGACTAGCAAAGCATCTCAAATAGATCGCTTCCTCTTCATGGATAATGTCAACAGAAGAAATAATAAAGGAAACTGCATTCTTAGTCCATTTGATCTCAATTCTTTAGCTCACATCTCCTTGGCATCTTTCCACCGTGAAGGATGTGTGTGTGTGTGAAATCATATAATTATAAAGAATATATGATAAACCAATCGGTTTGAAGAGTTAGAAGAAATAGTTTGAACCTCTTAATTTATTCTCGGTAGATCTATGAATCAGGATCAATCAATAAGTTATCGACTAATAGGTATTCTAATAATCCAGTGAGCAACATAGATTTCAAGTACTCACAGAAAAAGAAATTTTCTTTCACCTGTTGTCATACTTTAGTGCATCACTATGAGGTAAGGCTCGTATGGGCTCATGCAACTTATTATCTGCTACATTTTAGCAACATGGCGACATGGCATGCTGCACAATCATGAAGGGCTAAAAGCCTAAGAAAGAGTCCGTATCAAGTTGGGTTGGGAAGCACAAGATTCAATCATGGTCCCAATTAATATGATGGGAGCCAAACATAGTGTTCTCAAGTACTTGGTTGGGCAAAGCATCCTAGGCTTGATAGGGCTTATTATGAGCTCAATAGTTGAAGATATAGCTCAAGGACATGATTAACTTTCCATATCATCAAATGTTCATCATAGTATCATACTAATCAGAAGAACCATGGAGTTACAGCAAGAAGCTATTAAACAAGATCCCATGACCTAATCTTAATATGCATGCTTGATCAGTATTATGATCCAAGCATTTTCAAGTCGAATGTGATTAGCTACAAAAAAAGGCATTGTTGTAGGAAAGTAAAATATAGTAGCAAAGGTTAACCACCAAGCCTTACAGCCACATGTAAAGCAATTTTCTAGTAGCTACTGCAATAAGCACTGTTGTCCTTCCATCACCTAATAAAGCAATAAGCACAGATAACCACAGCAGCACATACACATTTTCTAGGATGCCAAATGACACTGCATTTGGTTGGACAATGATGACATCCATAAGTTCAAGTAGTACTCTTCAAAACACTAAGAGACAGGTTATATATACTTCACTTTGCCCAACATAATCGTGCAAAAAATGTGCCAACCGATGCAAAGGTAACACTCATTCTTGCAACTCAAGATGTATCAGCCACAGTTGGAAATGAGCTTTGCTTGAAAATGAGATGATCAAGAAACTCATGACCAAGGACCATCTTTATAATAAACAAATCATTGGCATCTTCTCTGGAGATGTTCAGCTGTCAGGCTCGAGAGCTCCGCAACACCATGTATCACACCTTTTCCTTTTGCTTTCACATATTTTAGGTGGCTAAGGTAGTGGCTCCCAACAAAGTGTTTAGACATGAATAAGGACTGGTGGCTGCATAGTCTGACCATTTTAATACAGATAGTTCATATCCAGAAGGGTCCCATTTGATTCCATCCTACTCTTAAGTACACAAGCATGGATGGTGGCAATGATCCATCCCATCTCTAATCCCATTTTGTTTATGTGCTCCCTTTTTCTAGGCAGGGGTCATAGCTAATAGCTTTCCTGATGCACTAATTATGCTGGTCATGTGGAAAACCTTGTTCTTTCAAAGATGCATGAACACCTCATTAACTATAGGAAACATCGGGTTCCCTGTAGACCCACTTCATTCTGTTGTATATTGTATATAGAACTCATAAACCAATACAGATCCTCCTGGAGTTGTCGGCTTCCTGAATTGGATGGACTTAGAGATGAAAGCCACAGGGCCTGAAGCATCCCTCGATCTGCTTTCTCATGCCTGGTGCAACTCTGCTATCCAAGTTTTTAAGCCAACTGTAGATGAATGCTCAAGCATGTTCAAGGATAAACAGATTGTGGCACTGGAGAATGACAAGAGAGCTCCTTCGTCGGTGAGTTGATCTCTGTGCCCTACTTTTCTTCCCTGTTGAAGAAGACAAGCAGTGTTGGTTGTTTTGACATAGCAATGAATATAAGCACCGATCACTCAGCTGCAGAAGGGTGAAAGAAGCTTCAAAGTGGATGAAGGTGATTTCAAGTCAACTCCACAGATAAAACTTGATGATCTTAAGGTAAGAAAGACATACTGGTTAATCTTTGGGAGTAGAATCTATTGCACCGATCAGATTTATTTTGATCTTGGAAGTAAAACCAATTCCACTGATCAGAGTTTCCTTCTTCCTTAGTCATGGATATGGCTGCAGAAAGCAATACATCCAGAACTGGATTATGACATGTGCACAAGGCAGAAATGGGTATGGAGTTTAAATTCTAGTTCGGAGTTGAAATTTACCTGCTTAATTGCTTGTGCCAATGACATCCCATCTTCTACATCGAACAAATATATCCTCCTTGCCAACCTTGCAATCCCTATCTTTTGGACTAGTAGTATATCGTTTCTGCCTGCATTTTATTACATCAGAGATATTTACTAAGGAGAAAAAGAGGGGCGAACAAAATAAGCCATTTTATTTTTAGTGGCTCTAAACATTAATACTTACCTGAACAAATAATTCAAATGGGTTTGTTACCTTGGAATTCAATGAAATATGCTTAACATGATTAGGATAAAAAAGTGAACATATCGTAATTTATTGTGTTCTTTCCATTTCATTCTGATTTCTCCATGTTATAAGCATTGCAAATCTATATCTTGCTCACCACTTGTTTACGAAACTAAGTAGGTTTTCTAACCTAATTACAGCTATACTTTTATTGAATCAATTCTGTAGTTGTCCTCTTCAAGTTTGTGGACATTCTTTGTTCTCATAAATCAATACTACCATTGCTCCTTCCTTTTTTCTACAGTCATGAAGATTCAGTGTAGTGTCAAGCAAACCAGTTTGGATTCACATGTTTCACATTTATATTTTCATCAGACATATCCCTCACCTTTGCCCAAGCTACACAATTCCTATAAATTTCTTGAGACTTGTCATGCTATATTCCATCTTTATCTTTCATCATTTAACTTTTGGACTAAACCTGAGCAAGATACCTAATCTGGATCACTTTATTGCTAACCTCCAATCTTGAACATGTCTACCATCATTTGAAGCACAGTGATAAGCACACACCATTGAGTACATTCGAGAGTTACTCTTCGACAACACTGCCAGGTTATCTGCTTCACTTAATGCTCATATTTTTACCTTTCAAATTTAAAAGAATATTGCCAACAAACAATAACTGCAATAAGTAAGGAATTTATTTTGATGTATATATTTTAGAAAACTAAATGTCATAGAACATTCTTATAAAAAAGTCCAATCAAATGTGTAGTTCTCAAAAAATATGAAAACACTTGAAGGATGGATGCCTGATGTACAGTTCTCCACATGCAAAACAAATTCAATATCTGGAATTACTACATAACAGTGATAGAAAAGAACTTCTTTGCAGTTTAGAAAAATCGCATCTTGGAATGGGATCTCAATTAAGAAATGGTTAAAGGAAATGAAGCAGAAGCGCAAGGAAGAGAAGCGCTTGCATAAAGCCGAAGTGCATGCAGCCATTTCAGTTGCAGGAGTTGCAGCAGCTCTTGCAGCCATTGCAGCAGAAGACACAGAAGCCAACAAACAGAAGTCACTGAAGGAGAGTGCAGTTGCCTCTGCAGCTGCTTTAGTTGCAGCACAATGTGCCCAAGTTGCAGAAGCTGTGGGCGCAAAGCGTGAACAGCTCTCCTTGGCTATTAATGAAGCTGTAACTGTGACCGATGCAAGTAACATCATCACTCTAACTGCTGCTGCAGCAACATGTAATCTCATTCTCAATTCCCCTATCCCTATAATCCACACAGAGACTCACTCATTGAAGTATCATAACTATTTTCTCCAGCTTCTTATAGATGATCTGAGGTCCAACAATCTCCTAGCAAATTTCTGTTTCCAAATGTTAGCTTATGAACCTTAAGGTGATGTCATATCATGTTGCAAAAGTAATAACAGTCTTCTCTTTTTTGTGTCAGCATTGAGAGGTGTAGCCACACTTAGGGGAAGACAAAGTCACACAAAAAAGATAAAGGGTAGCTCACCAACACTTCTTTGTGATGAACTTGACTTCAACTTTGAGAGGTGCAGAGCATTACTTGCAAAGGGTGATGAGATCCTTGTTGCAACATCAGATGGTAAATAACATTTCACAGTACTAGTTATATTTTATATGTGCTTCATTTAATTTTCTATTGGACTTCTCTAAGAAACTTATCTAGATTCTCACCAATAGCTCTTTCACATACAATTTTAGATCATATCCTAGGTGTCCAGTAGATCTACTTTAATGATGTTATGTTTAATGCTGTCAAATACTGAAGATCCTAGTACCAATATCAGAGGCAAGCTATTTCTTTTTAATGACACCCATCTTGTTATTTCTCCTGTTTTGAAGCAGGTAAATGCAGGTTAAGATCAGTCTCAGCTATCTTGAACAAGGATGACAAAGTTATCATAAAAGTCAAAAAGATAAATATGCTAATGGCCCTCACCACTGCAACAGAATGTAAGTTGAATATTTCGGTATCGGATATTCCTTCTTCATTGTACCAAATAAATTTCATCTAGTCCTATATTAAACAGGTATTATAAATGAGTTGCACACAAACCCTCTTGGAGAACCTACCCAGGATGCAAACGGAGCCTATTGCATTGAGATGACGACAAGTCAAGGGAAGATTGATCTCAAGATCAATGACTATGTGTGCTACAAGAAATGGATCACAACCATTAATCATATGCTGATGCTATCAATAACATTCAGCAGAAAAGGACATGTGCCCCTTCCATAATCTGAAATTTCTGACTACATTTCCATGTTCATAGCCACTGATTGGACAATAATCAACAATACGTCGAAATTCATGTGTGTGTGTGTATCTTTCTAATAAGATCTGAGTATATAAAAGGATCATGAATTCTCTTCTTTTTGACTTCCCCTTGATCTTGCACTATATAACCATACCATGTTGCTCATCTCAGAATGGCAGATAAAACATATTTCTGTTGAAATAAAAGTGCCGAGCAGCTTACTGGAAAATGGAACTACAGTTGACTGCAACCTTCCAAGTTTTCAAGTGAGTATGCATAAAGAGCCCTGATCATGTATCAGGTCAAAGCACTTGAAGCAAGCTAGAGCGACAAGATACTTGCTATCTGAGAGCTTCTTCCTGCAAGAACCATGGGGTGTTTAGTTATTAGGTAGCGAGGTGAGATTTACTAGAGATGGCACTTCTCTGAGGACATGGGTGCTTTCCTCTATCTCCATCTAATTTCTTCACTCTTCATCTAGAGACTAATGAACTTATATTCAATCAGGGCTCTACTTACTAGTCATTCAGAGTCAAATATAACTACCTCAATATAAACTACAACTGTGAAAGGGAAAAAAGTTGTCTTTCAAACATCCAAGATTGGTTTCTTAGCATAAAAGCAATTTAGGGCTCTCTCCATAACCTCATACCTTGTCTTCCCTTCATGCTCCATAAGTACAACTACTGCCATGTCCCAAACCAACCTGCCTCGATCGTTATAACTGGAGAAAATTACCTAAAGCAACACAACCATTTCCCCACCCAATTTCTCCAGCAGCAGCCTCAGATCAAGAAGTGTCAATGGAAAGATGCTATGCTCAGTTGATCAGTAACTCAACTTTCTCAAACAACTATAAAATGCCAAGAATATTTGAATCCCAATACTTATGATGGAAGGTTTTCGAATCAAGCTACCATCTTTGCAATGTTTCCTCTTCTACGCCTGATATTTTAGCAAGTCGAGAAATCCTAAGTGCATAACTTCCGGGAAATAAGAAGAACAAAGGAATCGACGCGTTCGTGGCTCACCTCGGTGTGCTGGTGCTCGACTTGCCGTAAACTCCACTTCCGGCTTCTCGCTCAAGGGGAAGAATACGGCGCTTCACCTCCAGATGGAACGTATATGTTCTCCAGAATCCATTGCTCCTCTGCCAAAGGATCGAGTGGTGGAAGACGTCGGCTGATGGGAGGAGAACGGCGGGCGGCGGCGCTACCTGCCGCGTTCTCTCCGTTCGCTCTTGTTTTCACATATCTATCCTTCCACAGTTCAAATATTTTATATGCACCCTCGCAAATTTTAAGACAAATGTCTCAAAGTTAAGAAAATAGCATATCAGCCCCTATTAATTTTAATATAACAATTGTACCCTCCACATGTCATTCCGGGATAGCATCGTATTCATATACCTTTATATTAGTTAAGACGTTAACAGTATATGTCGTAAGATCCGAAGCCCGAATCCATTCTTCACTATTTATCTTTTATAATAATAATAATAATAATAATAATTTTGGTATAGAAATATTGAATAAAAATATTTTTATTAAAAAATTAATTTCTTTTTAATATTTGATTAATACTAAAATAGTATATTTTGTATATATTCTCAGTTTTGAATGAAAAGATAAACATATCCAATTTCAGTGCAGATTAGAGATTTAATATCAATTTGTCTCGATACAAAATTGTCTCAAGCTAATGATAATGCAAATGTCAAACTTTATAACACGATTCAAAATTTTCCCATTTCTAATATGAGATTAAACTATGAATGTTGCACAATTTATAACAACTAGCTTTCATGCAGCTGAGAATGCCATTCAACTCAAATGTAAAATCATCAAAAAGACTGATGCATGTTGATTCAGAGTAATCATGCATGCAATTTACTTACTAAGATGCACATTTGGTACGAGAATATAGCAGGAAAATTTTGGATGATTGCATTTGAATTTGGTAGGTGGATGGATAGAAACAACTTGGGACTCCAAACAACCAGACTTGTTTCGATTACAATAGGAGCTGGAAAATGAAACAAGACAAACCATCCTTACAATCAAGGATATACAGCATGACAAAAGCACATGATTCTTCATTTTACAGAACCATGACACTTACAGATGAACCCACAAGTTCATCAGCACTGGGTGCAGAGAGCATCAGAAATGTGTCGAGAAATTTAGCTGCCGTTAGAAGTGTCGACGATGGGGCTGAAGGCAAAAAGACATGATCTGGTGCTGCTCTCCCGCTGAGAAGCCGATCGTCTCAAACTGGACCCGGACCTGCAGCATCTTATTAGGCATGGGCTTGTCTCAGGAACTCCCATGCAGAGCATGGAGTGGAGCTTCATGGATGGAAACCTTTGACAGCTCAATGACCTGAAAGAAGAGGAACCCAGAGGTGGCACCCGTGTGCAATGGAAGTCAGGCTTGCAGAGCTGAGTAGCCATGGAAGCGGTAGAATCTGATCCATCCACAGCTGGACACGTAGCACACAGAGATAAGGATAAGCTTGTTCGCGGCAGCTCCCTGATCGGGCTCATCCCAGGAATCTTGAAAAATGAGACAATAGCGTGCCGGCAAAGGGGGCATGGTATTGATCCTGGTGGACCTGGCACGACAGTGGACGTGCTATTGGTGGAACACAGGTAAAGGGCACATCTGGTGCAGAACTCATGATTACATCCTGCGATACGGTAGTAGTCCTATAATCAGTATGCATAGATAGAAAACCAGTTAAACAGGCACAAATTCTACTCGATATTTTTTGGTGTTTCTAACTTGAGTCTGACCTCTTAGCGCTGCTTTAGCAATAATATATCGGTTTCCAACCTTACCATTTTGCAGCCATTAATAGTTGAGAGGGCCAGGTTTTGTTGGTGAACTGATGCAATCTTGCTAGTAGTAGCCAAGTATGACTTTCAAGTTTATTGTCAACTGGCTCACTGTTTAGAGTATTATCAAGCAGCAGTTACAAATGCATGTATATACGAACTACAGTTACAAACGGATTGATTCTAAAAAAGTCACCTATAAGGAGAAAAATATGATGAAGAAAGTAGTTCTATTTAATATTCTTTTCGGTTTTCAGATAAACGGTTGAGAGGATGCCCAGAATGCAGTTGATCTGCAATTAACATGCGAAACAAATTTACTGGGTACAGACTGCATAAATTCATGCAAAGATAAATAATAATCATAAACAAAAAGAAACACTTCAGGCTTGAAACAAAGAGGGCATAAGTAATGGGATACAGTAAAAGCCCCAAATTTTGTGAAAATCCTGTATACAAACTTCTTTTTTGGCTATTTGAAATTGCCTGCTAGCCGCTGACTGTAAGTACTAATCCATGTAATCGGAAGTTTTAGGAGAGTTGTACCTTCAGCAGCTACCGTGCATCTCCTTTCCAAGCAAACAACACATGGATCGATGCATGCAGGTGACTGATTTGTGCCCCTCCAACCAACTTCTCTGTGGCAGAAAAACAGGCAATTATGAAGGTATGGAACATGAGAAAGATAAAAGCAGAGCCACTAAAATAATGTTGAGTACAGTTAAACATTAGCAAATAACAAAAATACAATAGACTTACCTAGCAATCCTTATGATGCTCATGAGGGGAAGAGATAAGTATGGGGAAGGAAGAATCTTTATACGACCATCAGGTCGTTTACTTAGAATGCCCTCAATCCAATTTCGATGCCATGAACGGGCTACCATTAAAGGAGTCCAGCTGTGAACAAAAAATGAATATATGAAATTATGCATGCATTTCTTTCTGACAAAAGGATGATATGAAGCAACATTAAATATATGTAAAATGAGACAGATAGAAAATTGGGGGCAGAGGACACAGAATATTTAGACAAAGCCAGCAAGCATCGGCTCATATCATCCACAAAAAATGGCTACATTAACATTCAAAGTTCCCTGTTTGGTTACACTAGAAGAATCCACAAATTTGCCTTTCAGCCAGGATTTAACTGAAGCACATATATTCAAACTGGTGTCAATTGTCAACACAAGAGATCTTGAAATGAAAACTTTCCATTTTAACTTGCGCTAGTAATTTATCAGCTAACTAAAAATAGTAATCGAGTTGATATAGCATCTAACTAGTCCTACAGATGTAGCACTGTTTGAGGCTAAATAATATAAATATCCTATACAGGTTTAACTTGTCAGGAACATACCCATTTGTATTTTCAGCAGTCAAGCTAGCTCCTCTGGCAATAAGAACCTGAATGCCCATATGCCATGAGTAAGCAAAGTAGTTAGCATACCAGAGGAAGAAACCAAATAGACACGAAATTATCTTACTTGACAACACACAGCATTTCCACCACAAGCAGCATAATGAAGTGGTGTGCTTCCAGCACCTGCCAAATGATATTTAATAAAAATGTTGGACCAAAATGTATGTTGCTTTTATCCAACCGGTTCCTGCAGCATCTATTATATCTAGATTTAAAGTAAGAATCAAGATTTGCCTTTTCCAAACGAAAGATGTTCCTAATATTTAGATCAGGTTGAAGAATATGGTGATCCAAGTAGGTAAGCGGAGGAATAGGCCGACAAAGAATTGCATAGCAGGAAAATTCTGAACTATGTTTCCTATTCGTATTTGGAAGCAATGAATTTAAAATTTAGGAAATAAATTCTAACACAATGCTGATAGTGCTGGAATTGATGCTAAATTTGTCATAACATTGCACTGGTAAGAAAACTGCACAGTAGCACACTGCACTCTGCTCAAAACAAGAGACTTCCACTCGATGATACCAAGTTAACACTGTCTCCTAGGTAGATAAGGACAATGTCAAGCCTATCTAGTCCTGATACTTAAAATGGGTTCAGGCCATAACAATTAGGTCCCTCAAATAAGACCCAAAAAGATGTGGGGGTGGATCAATTCCCTTTTTTATTTAGTTATGGACACAAGGCCTAAATCTTATGTACAAGATCCAATAGAAGGTCAATATAGACTATCATTGGATATAAGATCTATTTAATTCTGTCAAAGCCCACAAAGCTTCGAAGGCTGCAAACATACATAGAACATCAGTAACAGTGGAATTAAGACTGGACATCTCTTGATCCCCACAAAGTAAAGCCCAAAGTCCCAATGAAACTATTTGTTGCTTGGACAAATAGACTAACTTCAGTATAGCAATGATCATTGAGAATATCAAAGTTCCTAAAAAGCTCAAGCATTAACTAGCCATGGACATAAGCTTATATTCAACATGAATGTTCACTAAATACAAAACATATGCGATACAGTAGAATTATACCTAAGATAACAAGTTTAAGAAAACAATGGCCACACAAATACAGATAATTCCAAGATATATATATAGTTGGTGAAAAGCAATGACAACCTAATATACAAAGGTATAACTATAAAATATAATTGATAATGTTTGAAGTTCTCGACAGTAAACCAAGGACAAAGGTTGTAACTCTAACAGGAAAGCAGATTACAAAAGTAGTGAGGAAACAGGAGAAGTAAACCTATCAGGTCAATTGTTGACCCATCTTCCACTGTGACCTCAGAAACAGAAGCACCCAAGTCCAATAGTAAGTGCACTGACTCTGCATGCCCATTTAGTGCTGACATATGAAGGGCCGTGATTCCTCCATCTGCCTTTTGGTTAACGAACTTAGACAAGGCACTGCCACATACCAGAGGGAAGTCACAATTCTCCTCAGGAAGAAGTAGAGAATATCCATAAGGATAAAGATGTACCTCTTGTCAAAGTCAGGAGTAGAAGACTCTCGGGTTGATTTTCCCCTCATCATATTCCAAAAGTTTGGTGCACTAGGAATATAGTCAGCAAGGAGAAGACGGATGCAACGTGCGTGGCCATTTAGAGATGCAAAGTGGAGAGCTGTTCCACCATTGAGATAATCTGTTCTGTGAATCTATGATACAATTTACAAATATTACAGGAAAATTATTATGAGATTACAGTGGAACATAAATTGACAAGAACAATGAAAGAGAAGAATGGAAGAAATAAGCAACTGACATTAGCTTTGAAGAGAATTAGAGTCTGAACAACCTCCCAATGACCATATTGACAAGCTTGCATCAGTGCAGTCTGCAACAAAATAAAATTGCTGATACTAAGCTTCATCCGAAGCAAATATGAATATTAACCTCAAAAACCAACTAATGCAAACACAGGAAACCTTGAACATCCACTTCCTGAGCCGAAAAAATGGAGTACTAGATCGTGAAAAGAGAAAGGCAGCATGATATGATTTCTAACCAAGCGATGGTCGAACAAGAACAATCAAGAGGAATAAGGATCTTGGTTCTACCTGTCCTCGTATATTCCTTAGATTAATGTCAACTCCAGATTCGATCAAAAGAGAGACAATCTGAAAGTCATCAAAGTACCAAATGAGAACCAACAAAAGCCAAAAATTTACCAATAGATTCTGAACAAGATATCAAATTGAACAGGAGAAGGTAACCAGTTACCTCATGGTGGCCCTGAGCTGCAGAGTAATGAAGGGGCGAATTCCGAACGCCAAAGGTTGAATACCGGGCAAGCCGGGGATTGTATTCCAAGAGGGCTTTGGCCTCCTGCAGATCCCCATCTCTCGCCGCCGAGACCAGACGCTCCCCTGATGCGGAGCACCCGAAGGAATTCCCCATGATTCCAAGAAATCCCATAATCTCCTAGAACCGACGACAGATCCGACAGAACCAAAGGGTAAAAATCACTCCTTTTTCCCTTCCCCGCTACAACAAGATCGATCTAATAGAGCTATCCCGAGAGTAAATTATACCCAAGAAGAAGAATAACTCGATCCATCACTTTCAGAACAACCAACTCAAATTTGTCAAGAAGGGAGATTACCACCCACAACAATCTCCACCAAAATTGAAGACCCAGTCAAAAAAATCCAAGGAAGCGGGGAAGGAACAAAAAGTATCCTTTACATTGCTAGAAAGATCCCTTCTTTTTGCCAAGAAACAACGGATCAAACACAAATCTCCCACCATTTGCAGAGATCACCGAGAGAACGTCTCCAAGTCGCCATTTTTTGCCGTCCGGGCCTGCTTCCAGACCGGATTCAGCCCAAAGACGACGCCTTTTCTATGTTTCGGACAATGGAATAGCAAACGGCGCTTGCAATAACAGGAAGGAATAGTTGTTATCGATTTTTATGGGTCTAAGGACAGAGAAAATGATAGAGTAACATTGGTAATATATAGAGGCAGCTAAAAACCAAGCAGAATAGAAGGAAAATAAAATGGAAGAAACTCATAGATAGATAGATAGATAGATACAGAGTTTCACATGGGGGGGGTTGAAACAAATATTCGTACAAAGAAAAGCATGTCTCCATGATTGGCATATGGACAGCGCCCACACAGTAAAATGTCTGGAAATGGGGTCAGAACTTAGGTTGTTTTCTTCCTGTAAAAACTATAGGAAGTTTGACATAATCCTGTAAAATCTTGGATATAATTGTCTCCTTCAACATCATTTAATTGTTTTACCTTGGAGATGAATTTTATGCAGTTTCAAGATGATAATACTATGGTATGTTTGTCATCACATATACAAGCTCAAAAAGGAACCTGGGAATCTTCATGCATGGTTTCAAATACAGAATTCCTTCATGTTGGAAAGACACATGTGAGTTCTCTTAAAATACTCTGATTAGGGATGTTTTTTTGAGCTTTTTGATCCAAATTTGATTCCATTTGTCTCTTTGCTCGTATGCAACCCACCTCCTCTCAAAGATTAAACTTGGACATGCATCTTCTCTTACGGAGAGCCAAACTCTTGTCTGCCTTTTGTAAGTCATTTCTACATTCTTTCTGGAGTCCATGACTGCTCCTAAAACATCATTCAAGCTGTTGTTTAGCTTTTCCAGCTTTTATCCTGAAACATCAAGTTTAGAATATTCTTTCGTGACAGCTTTAGCCTATGCCAATAGAAATCTCCTCATTTTTATCATTATTTTCGGAAACAACAACTCATATAATCCATTTTTATCATTATTTTCAGAAACAACAGCTCATATAAACCATCGAAGAAGGAAATAACCAACCTTTCGTATGTCAGAAGTGAAGAACATGGAAGAGCATGAGCAGTGTCAGTCTTAGTAGTCTGCAGTGGTGGAACGCTATACCACTGCAAAGAGCAATTATGAGCGAAGGATGCATGCGCAGACTGTCGGCTTCTTTCACTCTGCGGCATATCCCAGTAGAAAAAGAATTTCTCTGCGTCGAAGCATGAGAAACAAAAGGAAGATTAATCACGGATGCATGTAGAAACAATAGCCTTGTACCAAGAACATGAAGAATTCATTGATGCTGTGCTGGATGTATGTTGGCCTGTAGGTCAAACATTTCTTTTGTATTAGCCCTGCTGAGGTCAAAGATACCTGAGAGGTCAACGGATATCTTGTCATATGAGCCCAATCAACGCCGATGACCCACAGCACCCGAGTGGTCAAAAGGAAACGAGTTCCAACCACTGAGAGGGAGGAAGCTTCTTGACATTTGTGCTTTTGATGTTGACCAAAGTGGCAAAAGTTGGAATGTTGAGGATTGTTTAGAGAGACTTTGAAATTGCAGTTTGAATAGTGTTTTGTATCATTCCTAAGGCATTCAAAATCATAGAAAAATCAATGAGAAGCATCATTTCAGGGAAACTTCTTCCTGTGGAAAGCTTGTAGAATACACTAAATGAAACTTCTGACAAGCGTTCCTATATAGCCACGACCACAGAAGCAGCAGATACACCCAATTGCTTGTCTTCTCGTATCTTCAAGCCGAAATCATCATGGCTGATGCATCCAACTTCATGACCAGCTTCCAAATCCTTGCAAAGGCCCTCAAGCTTCTGAAACTCAACTTGAAGCTACTGCTCCCCATCATGCTCCTCTCCACCATCCTTTCATCCGCCCTCCTCTTTGATACTCGTACCCATCTTAGTCCTCTCATCTTGGATCCATTCGTCATGCCATTTCCAATGGCCACGAATTTCGACGACTACAGAGGCTTCGAGTTTGGTACGACACATGACATCAAAGAACTACTCGCCATCACCATCTTCGTACTCGTCGAGCACACGCTGTACCTGCCCACGATCACCGTAACAATCTATGCTGTCTCCGCGGCCTACTCCACCGCCGCGGCGACACATCTGACGCTGTCCGGGGTTATGCGGTCGCTGAAGGCATGTTTCATCACAAGACTATGGGTAACCATGCTGGAGTTGGCTTTCAATCTTCTATTAGCATCTGTGAACATGATGTCGGTGGGGATTTGGATCTTCGGAATTGTACTAGGAGTAGCGTCTGTTTTACAGAACTACTTGCGCGTGGTGTGGGTTCTAGCACTGGTGGTTTCAGTGGTGGAGGATTATTCTGGTGTTGCAGCTCTGAGGAGGGCTCTGCAGCTTGTTCGTGGAAACTTTGCGCAGACATGGCGACTCTCAGTTTTCGCGTTTCAGACGGGTATACATTTCTTTGTAGCTCACAACTTAGCCTCCTCTCTCCTCTGCCGGAGACCGATCTTCGGAGTCGCTATGTCTGTGTTTTCGGCGGTGGGTGTTGCGTTCTGGGTCATGCTTGCGTTGGCAGCGGAAGTGGTGTTCTATGGCGAGTGCAAGAAGAAGAGACGTGGAGTGGAAGAGACTGCCGTGAAAGGAGGTCCAGGCAACGATGTGGATGAGGAGCCCAGCAACACTCATGAGCATCAACTTTGATCCGGTAGAGATTTTTTTGGTTTGTTTTGCGTGAAATTATACATGTATTATTTTGCGGGCAGGATTATGTCATATTAATTAATTAGCAAATCAGGTGAAATTTATAACATATACATGTATATGTATAGGGTAATTAAATCGATTAACTTTTAGCCATGAGATAAAGTTACGTGACTATAATAATACCCATATAGTAATTTCATAACAACAATTATATATTTTTTCTTTAAGATTTCCATCTAAAAATATTATTTTCATATCATTTGATGTAACTCTAAGTCAAGATGAAATAACTTGAATGAGTCCTTCTTAGAAATAGGGGAGTTATTATGATAACCAATGCATTATTTTTTGGAGTAGAATCTTTGGTTATAAGTCAGATTTTATATATCTTAATATTATCGAAGATATTATTTTGGTTTTATAGACTCATTTATAATTAATAATTATAGCCCATTTTGGTAATTTGATAAGATCACAAACTTATTTTTTAGCCATATAGACTCTAATTACTCTTTCATTGCATCATATTAAAATTCATAGGCATCTCAACTCATAGCTTGCAAAAGTAACCAAGAATCATCACTAATACCAACATTAAAATTAGATATCTATAAGTATCCAATGAAACCATTACGAATGACTGACATTCTCTAACTTTGAAGATCTTCTCAATATCATAATATTCACTTTATTTTGTAAATCAAGAGCATTAGGCTCTGAATAAACTTGTTCTGCATGAAGTAGTTTCACAACTTGATAAGGTTGGCCAATAAGAATTAAACCAATATTATCATTTGATTCTTTATATTATCTTTATTTTCTTAAAATTTATTTGAAAAAAATCTCTCTCACTAAGTTCAAGCTACTCAAGAAATTTAACATTCCTCGCTTTATTAACCCGTGTACGATAATAAAATTTGAATCTTTTAAAGTTAATAGTATAATCAATAAAAAAACTATCGACTATTTTAGAATCTAATTTCTTTATATGAGAGTTATAAATTCTCATTTCAATCGGACATCTACCGACATAAACGACTTAAACTTAGTTTTCACCATTTCCACAACTCAAAATGAGGTATGAAGTAAAAGGTGTGTATGCATGAATGTGTATAATCTTTAAAAATTTTAGAACGCAAAAATTAGTAAATTCTAAAGTTTATAAAACTTCATCATTTACTAATCTCTTTATTTTTTCTATGAACATATGACATAATCTCATGTATCATAAACTAGAGGAATGCTCATTGATAATACCATGGTTAAGTCCAAAATTTTGATCATGCATAGTAAACTAGTTAGCCCAAATTTTGAATCTAAATCAAACTTAAATAAACCATCAACTAAAGATCCAATTCCAATACCATTTTTATTTTGTGAAAAGCTAAACATAGCCTTCAAAATGCACAAAAAAAAAAGGACTTGTAAGTCTTGGAAATTTCTAGAGAATGATGGAACATAAATAGTATTTTTAAGATCCAAAATAAATCTAGTTTTTATAATGAGTTTAAAGGTTTGTATGTCTTTCATGTTAGAGTGGATCCTATTACTAGAATAAATATTTTGTTCATTTTGTCATGACTTCACTAGATCTAGAAAGTCCCGTGTTCACAAAATGGATTGATGAACTAAAATCAATCCATTGGAGTATCAATGATGCATGACACATTAGAGATATGTAAATATATTTTTTTTAAAGCTAACCTTTATACTTTTTACGATCATTCTTGATGCGTTCATTCTTCAGTTAAAAGAAAGAATCTTATTATCTTAATATTGTATTAATATTTTTTTTTCTTAATGGACACCTTTTTCTTTTCCACTTGTAGCTCTTCTTTTAAGTTGTTAGATGAGCATTATTTCTGTACTCATCGTCATGCTTCTCATATATTAGTCTTTCATACTCTTATATATATACACGATCAAAATTCATTAACCGATCATTTTTCTTTGTCTTATAGGAAATTTTAAGATCAAATTATGTGATAAAAAAAGTTAATATAAAATAATCTAAAAATGATTTAGATATCTCAACCTTAAAATCTTTCATTTATATTATGTGCTCACACACACTTTTAGAATTGTCAAACTTGAAAGTCTTTTTATTAAGATATTAGCAAAATACTTTATCTAGAGTCATAAATTATTTTTCGATGACTTTTATAAATTTTTTGGCCTTATTGTATTTCGAATGCTCTTGCTAACATAAAATCTAATGAACATCATACTTAAGCGAATGGATCGCTCCCACTTCTCATATGTTATTTTCTCAAGTGGCATATTTGATTTTGTGAGAATTAGTGAGTAAGAACATCAGTGCAAGACCAAGAAAAATAATCAACTTTATGCTATGAAATAGATAGTTCATATCAATATAAATTCTAACCTTTCTGTGGATATACTTCATTTATTTCAAACTTTACTTTTTTAATTAATAAAATCGATAATAAAAGCACCAAAATATTTTTTATTCCAAAGTCTAGAAAAATTAATATTCAAATTATCATCTTATTCTAATTAACTCATAAAAGATAATTATCTCCTTATCCTTTTTCAAGTCAATTACAGTCTTACTTATCAATTATCCTTTTATAGTCATCTTAAAAATTACTTTATCATATCTATAAGAAATAACTGAGATCACACGACGAAGTCATATAATTCTTTTAAAGGAATTTCAACTTATGTAGCAAGGTGTAACTTTAATTGATTCGAAAGGAGTTCAATTAAAAGCTATATAATAAAGATTAACTCAATGTGCCAAAAAAATCATTAATATTTGTAAAATAATTTAAGACATAAAAAATCATTTTAATTTATATGCTCAAAATTCATTTGTTAATTCCAACATATTTCATGATGTATACATACCATAAATTTGGTTTTATCTTGACAAAACCTATAAATCCATTGTATAATTACTAATATGAACATAAGATACGAGTCGTGAAATAAGAGAATTAGAATATCGATTGAAATAAAATTTATGAGACAATCAAATAAATCGATTCTATCAAGAAAACACTTCAATATTTATGCTTTATGTTACATGGTTCTCCTACCACTAATATTAATAAAACAATCTATGAACTAAATATTGAATGAAATATAAAGTAATATTCGACCATAGTTGTCCAATAACAAGTCTTGATGGATAGCCATAAGCCTATATATAGGCTAGACAAAGAACAACAATTCATAAAACATCTAATGTCATACTTAATTTTATCGTTAATTTTATAATGAAAGTAATTTAAAAGTAACCTCGACCTTTGTGACTAACAAAAAATATTTTATTTGATCATCAATGTTATGTCACTTATATCACCATTATCATGACAATAATATAATTAAAATCATAATATGATATATGGAGCATATTTATTGTAAGATTTCAATCATCTTTGAAAATTTCAATAATATATCGATATATAACAATAATAAGTCTTAAAATTTAACTAGTTGAAATCGTTTATATGAATCTTTTCCATCGAATATGTGAGTATAACCAAGTAAAATTAAGTTATGGAATCTATGGGTTGAAACTTATTTGGTGCAAATTAAATTTATTGCTTACTGATTTTTTTATTAAAACGAAAACTATCATTGATTACTCCTCAAGAAACAGCCAAGTAAAATTGGGAGGAGGGCCTTCTTCTCTAAAAGGGGATGGTTTACAAGCTTATGTACAATAGTAATCTCATTTAAAATCTTGAAGTATGTACATACATGTGTTTGTGAGCTTGTGCACAATTGTAATCTCATTTCAAACTTTTAAGTATGTATGTGTATGTATAAAGGATGATCAAAGAAAAGGATTCTAACATTATTATAAATTTGCGTGAAGTTGATGAAAAAGAGATAATAAAGGATTCTAGGGATGAAAAGATCATAAGATAGAGTTTCTATTAATTTGAATGAATTAGAAAAGACAAAAAAGTATGGAATTTTGCGATTCAAGTAGTCTTTAAATAGCATGCCTAAGCCATTAAATCAAAGACAAGCATCATTTCAGTGAGACTTCTTTAATGTGAAAAGTGTTCAGAATACATGAAACGAAACTTTTCCTACCATTCAATTCATCTGATCCGTATGTTCCTAGAAGGCACGACAATCACTTAGCTTCGCTTCTCTTATCTTCCAAGATGGTCGATGCATTCAACCCCATGACGGATTTCCAAATCCTTGTGAAGAACCTAAATCGAAGCTAGCAATACCATTAATGCTTCTCGTCGTTGTTAACGAACTTCTCTAGTCGTGACCAAGGTGTCAGCACGACTTGGTCTAATGATCGATGTTCAGGATCGTCCTTACGACAAGGTTTTCATCGGGTCGGGTTGAGCTTGGGGTTGGCTCCACACGCAACTCTTCGATTGACACACTATCTGTTTCGTCATTGTCAGGCTCCTATACACAGGCCTAGATTGGGAGGGAAGAGATTTTTCGACTTGACCCCTCTAAAAGTTAAGACAGTATCAAGTGGAGTTTTTATAGAATGATCGTCCCCCCTTGTTTGATATCGGTCATGGGGCTTTTATACTTGCGGTCGAGGGTCGATCGTATATAATCTGATGATGACGATCGACTCCTCGGGCAACCGGCTTATACGTTTGGGTGATCGCCGATCGACCTACACAGAATGACGCCACACGGTGCCGTTCCGAGCTTTCCGGAGCCACCCTCAACCGTACGGTGTTGTCTCGTACGACTTCGGACGATTCGAGAAGGGCCGATTGTTGTCCCGAGTCCAAGGTGACACATCTAACATGACGCTCCATCTCAATCCTGAAGCTCCACGTTCGAGCTGATATATTTGCTGACCGCGTCCATAAGGGTGATATCATAATATACCCTATCGACGATCATCCATTTGTTCTTTCTCATCTTTTCTTGCGATCACATTACTCCCATGCCACGCCAATCGAATGTCCCCAACTACACAAACTTGGTGTTAGGTGTCATCCTAAGAATTTTTTTTTTAATACTAGTACCAGAAAATAAAGAGAAAAGGAGTAATAATAAGAAAACTAGTGAATAACTTGGATAGTGGATGACCCTTAATTTATTTTTGTCTTCTTCTTAAATAATTCTTTATAAATATTTTACACATTGATGTATGACAACTTATGATATAATCAAATATTTCATAAACAAATCAAACTTAATTCAAATAATTGACTCAAACCTATCATCTCAGGTATTATTATTGGCAGGACTGGGATGTCCGTCTTTGGGTATTAGCACCCGATGATCTCAGTGGTGAGTCAAAGCTTGTTTGAAGCGAGTCAAATGCATTGCTTAACAATTGAAATCAAACAACTATACTACTGTTATCAACAAAAACACTCTCTATCTACGGATTTTGATTGGTCATGGTTTGGCTACCGCGTGGCATCGGGGCCGTTGATTCAGTGGACGCCTCATATCGAACGGATCTGATCAAAAGTTGGAGTCCCTAAAGTTTGCGTGAGGTCGCGTTCTCCTGTGTGCGCCGTGGATCTTGCGGTTTCGTCTCTCCATCTCGATCTCGAGCTTAGGGTTTCGCGATCCGCGATCGAAATGGACGCTTTGGACTCCGTGGTCGATCCCCTGCGGGAGTTCGCCAAGGACAGCCTTCGCCTCGTCAAACGGTGCCACAAGCCCGACCGCAAGGGTGAGTTCCCCCTTCTCTCATCTCGACCTCGGTCCTCCTCTCGATCCGGTGCTCCCCTGCCTGTTGGTTCTGGTTGTTGGATTCTGATGGATGTTGCTCGGATTGGGAATGCAGAGTTCACGAAGGTGGCGGTACGCACGGCGATCGGGTTCGTGGTGATGGGATTCGTTGGGTTCTTCGTCAAGCTGATCTTTATCCCGATCAACAACATTATCGTCGGTTCCGGTTAGGTAATACGATGTAAACCCTTCCGGTTCCGATGTTTCTGATTTAGGAGATGGTTTTCGTGCGGTTGGGTGATTATCATAGTTCAGATCGCGAATACGACAAATTGAGAAATTGTAGTTGCAATGCATGAAAAAAAAGGGATTATATTTGTGGTTGATGTGGTTCTTACCTCTTATGTTTTTGTGGTTGATGTGGATCTTATCTTTCGGATTTTGGTTGTTCATTAGAAAGTCTGACAACTTCTTTAGAATTCATAGGGTGTGTGCTGTGATTTGGGAATTTTTTTTGTAATTGTTGTTACTCTGTCATGGTTGTTCCATTACTTGCTTTGTCCATTTATTTCTGTTTCATGTTTATCTTGCCAACTAAACAAGAACGGCTATCCTAGAATGAATTGGTGGCTTTTCCTAATTATCAATATCACAGTAGTTATACTGAGGGTTAATAAAGGATCCATAACATGTTGAACTGAAATTTGAGGAAGCAGAGATTTTAACGAGGCTCAATGGTGTAATAAAATTTGTCTATTTCTTGCAAGTGTTCTTGTGAATAGACAGATAAAGAATCTGGCTGGCTATGTTTTAAAGTCACATTGGTAGAACTTGAATAGAGTGTGCTGTTTGTTCGTCTTTGTTAACTGGTGTTTGTGCTATCTTGGAGATGTCGAAAGGGCAATAATTGTCATGCATGAGAGACTTCCATTTATCAAAAGAAAGTTGGATTTTATTCAGAGGCCTGCAGAAATAAATCCTCATGTATGTAAAACAAGAGTGAAGCTTTAACTACAAATACAATAATTTGTTATTTGTTATTATTTAAAGTGAATTTGTTTATTGTCTGCATAACATAGCTCCAGTCTCGTTAGGACAGCATAAAATGGCACTAACAGATAACTTGTACAGGAGTTGTGTGGCATCACAAGGCCTGCTACCAATTTTTGAATGCATAAATTAAAGGACTATGGGTAGCTGGGTATGAGGTTTTCATATGTTGAAATCAATAACATAGGAGAGTTCTATTTATCTGACTTACCTTTTCTTCACTCTATTTGTGTGGTTCTCTTTCTTCATTTAGTACTCCACTTTGATTATTATTATTATTATTATCTTTGTTTGCCATTTCTATGTGACTCAATTTTAGTTCTTTCAATCATTTCAATTAGCCCTCATAAAATATCTTCAACATGTGTCTGTTATATTTTATTTTTATTGCTCCTACCCACCCCACCCCCCCCCCCTCTCTCTCTCTCTCTCTCTCTCTCTATTTGTGTATATGATTAGTTCCTTTTTGATCCTATATTCGGCCGCTAGTATTCTTTATTTTTCATGTTTTTGCTTTTAACCTATTGTTTTTACAGAACAGTTTAGATAAAGCATTTTTATTGCAAGTTTATTGGAGATCTATTTGTTGGAAGATTTGACTTGCTTCCATTTCATTTCTTTTAATCCTTTTATTTTAGTAATCATTGACTGGTTTCTTCAAAGTAAAACCATTGAACCGATAATGAAAGTGTGCTTGAATTACAAGAAAAACTTTGGTTTTGAAAATTTCGTTTGACGAAAACCGATAATGAAAGTGTGATTGACTTGGAGTAAGTGAACTAAGCAATTAACTCAGAAAGTAATAACAATAAAAGGAATAACAGAAATGCACATCGAATTTATAGTGGTTCGGTCATCGCGACCTACGTCCACTCCTGATTCCTCTTTCGTCGAGGCCATCAGTGTTTACCAACGATCTTCTTTCAATAGACCAAGACTAACTATCCTCTTTACAACTCTTTCTCCTTTTCACAGGTTTAGGAGATAACTTTTACAAGTCTCCTACCTTTCTTAGAATGATCACAAAACTTTAAGGAGGAGGAGGACACTTAGCACTTTTTCAAGACTTTTACAACTTAGGATCTCAAGGCTTTTTATTCTTTTTTTGTGCTATTTCAAGCAGGAAAGTATGGGGTATTTATAGGCCCCCAATGACTTCAAAAATGGAGCTAAAAAGTATCTCATCCCCGGTGTCAAGGGTATTGGCGGTACCATCGCTAGTACTGGGCGGTACCACTACCTGCACCCCTAACAACTGGCGGTACCATCGCCCAGTCTGTGCAGTACTACCGCTTGACAAAGCTTGGAAGACCAAGCTCTGGCGGTACCATCGTCTGACAATATTAACTACTAGCTGTACCACCCCCAGTTTGAGTGGTACTATCGCCATATAACTTGGAAAAAGTGTACTTCACTTTTCCAGCTCATAGGCAGTTCCATCGCTTGGTCTGACGGTACCATCGCCTAACCTAACCTTGGGTTACTGAATGGGTCTCCTTATGAGCCCATCTTAACTCCATATTAGGCCCAATGGGCCCCTAATTGAGTTAATAGGGTTTCACCCAAAACTAACTCAATTTACGACCTAACTATGATAATTAAGACCTAAACAATTACAGGACAAGAAAACTAGGTTGTCTGGCATATCATTGGTTCATTCGAACTCTCAGCGAACTTCCGGCGCGTCGTTTGAACCTTTGGCATATTGCTCGATTCTTCGGCATGTTGACTCCCGCAACACTTGATCTTGACGCAATGTCCAATTCTTTGGCCCGATGCTCGATTTCTGACTTCGACCCAACGTTTGACTCTTCTTGCTTTAATTGTTTTACCTTTTCTGATCAAAGTTAGTCCTGCATCACTTTCTCAAAGTATAGATTAGATTATGACTTCATCAATTGATTTCATCATCAAAATCCGAGATTCAACATCAGGTACATTCATGATCAATCTCAATTTATCATATTCTTATGATAACACTGTTAGATTTACTACTTCGTTTGGATCAGCAGATAAATCCATCCAGTCTATAACAAGGATTTGAAGCCCTTGCTGTGTGTGTGATCTCTACTGTGTTGTCTGATCTAAGTGGAGGAAGATAAAAGACACGAGATGTACGAGTTGATATATCATATGCTTAAGAAAGTTCCAAATAAGTTCCCATGATTTGTCGTTAGATTATTGTGAAATTCCAGGTTACTGACAAAACAAGTACCTTTTGGAATTCTTCATACCTACACAATATCCTGTGACAGACAACTCTATTAAGATCTTTGGCTATTTGCATTTAATAGAGTTAAGTTCGAAAGTTTAGTACTGCACAGACAATGGATCATCAGTGCACTTCGCTAACCCAAAAAACCTGACTGAGTTGTATCCATGTAAAGACTGATCATAAAGTTAGCATTCTAAACCATGCACTGAGATGTGGTGATGAGATTAAACTGACTAGCACAGAATAAAAAGAGCAAGGTTTTAGTTTCTATAATGAAAATGATTGAAGGGGTGCTAATAACTTGTGAAATGTGTATGCTTTGATATGCATACGATGGAGTTGTGTGCATGCATCAAAACCAAATTTCAGTTGTCAGATATCATTACCGATTTGCTAGTAATTAGTTCCACAAATTCTTATACCAGCTTGGAAAAAGAATTTGTACATGTCATAACATTTAGATGATTTATAATATTTTCAAGTAGATTTTAGGGTATTTTTTTATTGTGATGATTGAAACATTATAAGAGGTTAAATTTTTATCCCTATTTGGGTGATATTACTTATAAACTATTATAAATACTTATGAAACCTAGTATGATATATCAAATGATTTTTAGTATATTTGGATTTTGTTTGACTTACTTACATTGTTTTCTAATAACATGATAGTATTTTTATTGAGGTTATGTAGTGAAAAACACTGCAAATGACATCATATTATGCATCTTTAGTTGTTGTTGCTTATAGATCATTATGACATCAAATTTTTAGGCTTGTAATTAGTTTGATTGAGGTTAGGAGCTCATTATGATATCATTATGCATCTTACAGTATGCTTTACAATATTTTTCTTATGATGGCTAATAAAAACACTATAATAAACTAATTTTTTAATCCTATTTGGATGATATTATTATTAAATTATTATAAATACATAGTTTGATATATCAAATGATTTCTAGTGTATTTGGATTTCTCAGTTATAGTCTTTTAAAACAATGTTATAGTGTTTTTATAAAGTGTAAAGATATTGAAAAATAGTATTTTTTTAATTGTTCATCTTTGATTATCGTTGGTCGAAGATCATTACAGCACTAAATTTTTAAGCGTGTAGTTGGTTTGACTGAGGTTAGGAGTCTATTGGAGTCATTTATAATATTTTTATTGTGATGATCAAAATATTATAAAAAATAATTTTTGATTCTCATTTGGATGACCAAACTACTATGTAAATCATATGAATCAGATCATGCTACTGTACAAACCAATCCATCAACTTGGATTCACACATCTATAGATCGGTCTATAAGGTATCTATGAAACCAGTGGGAAAAATATCATTGAGACTGGTAAGAGATACTTTCGGTATTATTCAAAATAAAAAGAGAGAAACGTGAGACATCTTTTAGGAAAAAAATAATAACAAAAGTGAGCCTTCTTCCGGAAAACGCTCGAAAACTTTAGCTAACTGATTCCTTGTTTTGTGCGCTGTAGTAGTAGGATCTTTTAGACTTTGCAGCATCAGAGAGTTCCCCTCCGACGAACTCCTGTTTACCTAACAATGAGCATGAATATAGGCCTATGACCAAAATTTCCTTCTGGTGTCTGCAAAATATGGCTGCAGACACTAAATACGGTGAAGAAATGAATGCCATTTGCCCTTCACTTGCATCTCATAGGTGCAAAAGAAGGGGAAAAGAATCTGGGCATAAGATCAATGAAATGACTGCAGACAGGACCAATATCTATGTTTTCAGAAATAACAACTGATAAGTCGTCAAATGAACAGCTGTGCTGTGTACATCAATCAGCCTTTAAAGTTTAAATTCCACATCATACTTCACTTGATCACCATCAATATGGTGGAAACAAATTTAAAAGAAAGTTCAGTTTGATATGATGTAAAACAAGATATCTCATTCTTGGTTTGATCTAATTACAAAAAGTTATGCTCAGATCTACATCATTTCTTAGTCTAAAGTATATTAGAACACACAACAATAACAATAATTGCAAGCCATAATGAGCAGATTCAACATCTCACCTATCAGAAATCTTAAATACGGGAAGCTGGGATGATACCGCATTACCAACAAAACCTGATAATAACGAGAAAAAATAAATTGATCTTCTTGTTTAGCAAGCAATTTTAGAGCGCATAAAAAACCTAGAACATATATAGTTCCACAAGTTGAAAGGATCTCAGTCCTTTTAGAGACAAAATACCCCATAAATAAAAATTATCAAGCCTTGCAAAGAACATCAGTCTTTTCCTACTGAAAGAACGTAACCCTATCCAGCAACTAGTTCTGAGGCAGGAAAGTACATGTATAATTCTTCCCTGATAACGAGTCAAGCCTTTGTCAGGAAAACATCTCTACATGCGTCAGGGTGCAAGTCATCTAAAACTTCTCTTGATCCCGATAACTCAACAAGTGTAAGCAGTGCTTCAGTTTAATTTGACCAAGTGCCTACCTGCCAGAGACACTGCGTTAATTCACCAAGGCCTATAATGTATGAATACCTGAGAAAAAGCACAAAGCAAAAGATTGGAACTAGGACACATACAACATTTACCGGGGATTAGCATGCTACAATACCTCAGGTAAATATTATTTTGATGTATTTGTCCAGAGACAACAATACAACAAAGTCTTAAGAAAAGGAACACACCAAAAGATAAAAAATCGGACGTATGACTGAGACTAGCATGCTATACTACAACAGAATAGCATATATAAGAATCTGGAGAACTAAGAGCTGGAATCAAATTCGAGATTACATGTTGCTATTAAGCAATAAATTTAGAGATGCTCTATTGTCACATTGAAGCACAAGTTTGTAACATAAAAACAACCTGCATAATTTGACATATTAACTAGACTTCCAGATCACCTTTTTGTTTTATAGCTATTACAGCTTTGACAATAATAAGACACCGAACAAAGGATGCAAAAGAAACATATAGTAGCAAAAGCCAAAAAAGTTGAAATGTGGATTTTCATAGTACATAAACCAGTATAACTACATATCATAAATATAACCAAAGATTCTAACTGTTAGAAATATCTTGACTTCAGTCTGGCTGTGGGTAAAATACATTTCAGGAAGGCTGAAATTGGTGTGGTCATCTGACAGCGGACAAAATACATTTTGGGAAGGGAGAAATTGGCCTACAAGAAGTCAGCAAGTCTAATTTCTCTTTCATTACCTGAAGGCTAGCAATGGTTGAATTCTCCCTAGCAAAGTAACTCCTAGAATTATATTTCCTTTTTCCAATTTGTTCAACATATCCTTACAAATGTAATCAAACTAGCACACTGCAGATGCCAACCTCTGGAAGGTAACACATACTAAAAGAGCAATTTCCAAGAACATTGTTAATCCACTTCTTTTGCACCAAACACTCTGCAAATGGAGCTAACACCCCAAGTAGTTTTTTTATTGATAAGAACAATTTATGCTCGATACAACACAACCTCTGGACAGTAACACCTACTAAAATAGCAATTTCCAAGATCACTGCTAATCCACTTCTTTTGCACCAAACACTCTGTAAATGGAGCTAACAATCAAGAACTTTTGATTGATAAGAACATTTTATGCACCAAACACTCAATACGACCCAACCCATAAAATGAGAAGATCACACCCTCTGTAAACTTATGATCCAGACATCTGTTACGCACAGAGCACAGTAATAATATTCATTGACAATAATTGAAAATACATCCCATCAAGTCTTATCATTATTACTGGAGTAAACATCTAACTATACTTTTATTAAATATCAGATAACAATCTTCACCTTGCTAAAACCAAACACTTCCAATCCATAGCTCCCCAGCTATGGATCATCTGAAATATGTAATTTTCAGATCGATAGGGATTATCTTAGTAGAAACAAGATGTCAAGAAATCTAGTTGTGTCTCATGCAATCAGCTAAAGATAAGAATAATAATGAAAAAATAGCATAAATTAGAATAAAAGATCTCCCAAATTCATCATGAGAAAAGCACATCCATCAGTGCACTTTGCTGCATCGGAACTCGTCCGACTGCTCAGGTTGAAGCAACCCCCTTATAGACTAAATTCATATCACATTCCCTGCTATTAGTCCGTTACTAGGATCAAGTGGTGCCCGGAAACAGTAGAAATACATCTTTCTATAGATGCAAGGAATATCTTATAAGCATGTTTGACGACTACTAGTCCCTTTCAAAATTGCCTAATAATAATGACACTGTTGTTCAATCATCCATATATGTATATATCAACATGCTGCACAGCCATGCAACAACATCCTTTCACATGCTCAAGCGTCCAACTTATGCATTATGACACTTCTAACAAATATTAATATGCATCAATTATAGGCTACAATAGACGCATCAATATAAAATTTATTGCCAAAAGAAATATGAACTAATAACAGCATATTAAAATTTCAACATGTCAGCATAAAGAGAATCTAGGTTTTATGAGGCACCTAACACTATATTGATCATCCAAATTGGATTCAGAGTCCAAAAATGTTATTATCGATTTACAATTCAGTCCTTGAAATTTACAATCATTTCTTCATTACACTGCAAACCAGTCCCTAACAGTCTTAATGGGCAGGACCTTAGGCAGCCGCGTGGAGCTTGGTCGCTCAGGCCGGACCACATGGAGTTGGCCTGTCTGAACTGAAGTGCATGAAATTTAGACCACCCCCGTATTCAAATGCTTAAATTGGCAAAGGACAACTTGTATATTCCAGCACTTAAATTGAAAATCACCAAAGCATCCTACCATACCATCCAAAAGAATCCTACTTCTTATCATTTGAAAAATTAACCAAAAACTCGAAACCTAAATTACCAAATATCCATAGTTAAATCAATTCAAAACTTCAGGTGTCCAATAACCTACATAAGTCTGATATCTTCCGGTAGACTTCAAACGAATGGGACAAGAATAACAATTCCATGCTGTCACGGACAAACTTCTAAACAAGGTGTTTGATGTAATACTTATATCTGTCCGTGTCTATTGGCATGTTCATGCCTTGTACAACATGTAAAGGGGCGGCCGAAGGCTTAATAGTCCCATTTTAGTTGGGTTGGTGGCCTCTTTAGGCTTGTAAATAAAGGTTGTGTCATGTGGACACGCTCGAGAGCTTTTCGGTCTGTAATGGACCATTTTACCCTTTGTTGTGCCACTATTCAGAGCTTGTAAAGTCTGTTTGTAATTTGCTTTGTCTATGAAGTGTTTTCCGGACATGTTTGCTTGTGGATCCCGTTTGAGGCGTTCTCTTTAACCCGTTCTCTCTTTTGTTGGTCCTAAGGGACAATGGGAGGCTTCGGGGAGGCTGACCTTTGCGGACGGACGCGCAAGGGTGCCGCACGACTTAGGCAAAACCAGCTAAGTTCGTGTCATATGGTATCAGAGCGGGACAAGCACTCATAGAAACACTTGACATGCAAACGTGGGGGACCTAGCTGGGCTACGTTGAGGGCAGTCAGCACACGCGCGACCGTTTGAGGGAAAACGGGCATGGAGATGTAGGGAAAAGAGTCGCTCAGAGGAGCGGGCATCTGATCTTGGCATTCAGAGGAATGGCCAACCCTTCGCGCAAGAGGCACCACTAGAACAGGCAAGCTTGGAAGAATTTGGAGCGCACAAAGGTTGGGATGGCTGAGTTTGAGCTACGGCTCAACGTTGACAACTTTACTTGATGGTGCTCAAGGCAAGCGAGGCGCTTGGCAAAAGGACGAGACCATGCAAAGTGGAATGAGTTGCTCAACGACCGAAAGAGTTGTGCAAAGCTCACAGAGGTGAGGGGAATTGCTAACTCGAAGAATTCGGTACTCATGCATGGGCTTGTATGCGGACGATGGATTGTTCGTGGCCATCCCAAGGCGGTCGAGACTCGGCGCCATGGAGCATTGAAACTTTCTCTTCGGCATGCGAAGGATACGTCCGGAGGAGGCTGAAGTGTGCAACGAGTTCAGCATGTTGCTAGGCCTTGAGGGGTGCAGCGGTGGCTGTATTGATGTGGAGGCGCAATCTAGCAAGTGCGTTTGCAAGAGGCAGAACAATGCACAGTTTGTTCAGCAGATCGGAGTAGTCCAAGGGGATGGTGGTCTCCGAAACGAAGAAAGATGTTGCTCCAATGGGACAGTTATCCAGGAGGGATAAGTCCCGGCTCTCCAGAGGGAGAATCATGTGAGACGGACCTCACATGTTGAGGAGGAGTACCTCAACAAACAACAACTCCACGAAGCTCGATGGACTGAGCAAGCGGCGAGGAGTCGTCGCATGATCTCGCTTGAGAGAATGCATTTGTGGATGCATTGCGAGATCAAGTGGGGGAGCGACCTAAAGCAACTTAAATGAAGGCACACTTGGAGTCGATGTGGAGATCGGACTCAAGGGAGGGCTGACCCGTGGAATGGTGGGCGCGAGAGCCACCATCGACTCAATGCAAAAACGAGGAGCGGAGCAACTTGGGTGTAACTTGGCGAAGTACTCAAGCCGCTTGAAGGGAGCCAGCATAGAAGTTGGAACATGGAGCAGAGGCACAGTGCTTTCCTTAGACAGAGGTCAAGGACATGAACTCTTGCAGAGGCAAGAGTAAGATCATGTTCCATGGGTCCTTCATTCTGACGGAGCAGACTCATCTTGCATGGTGTCAAAGACGAAGGGAGCTTCGGGACACATGCACCTTATCTCGGAGGAGCATTTGATGGAGGAACTAAGGCGACTCAATTTGCGGAGGCGAAGTTGAGTTCAAAAGGCCTTAGCACGGGGCAAGAGGACGCAGAGGCAGGTACTCTTGAAGAATATGCCACAGTGTTGCCATTCGAGTTGCTATGAAGGAAGCGGTGTGCAGCGGAGATTGTGCTGGTAGGGGCAGAGGCCCAGGATCCAGACAATGGTGCACAAATTACAGTGAAGTCGGTGGACTTCGGGAGCTACTAGGCGACGGACTGTCCTAGAGCGGTGCTTCATCTAGGTGTGACCCAAGAGTGGGTGGATGAAGGTCGATTGCCAAAGGAGCGAACAAAATCGAAGATGGAGGTGACCCTGCGATGTATTGGCAGAGGCCACACATGGAGGGTTCACAATTCGAGTTTATTCCACAAGGATCAGAATGCAATGGAGATGTCACCAGGAGGCGACATGGTGCAGCGGATCGTGGTGGAACAGTTCGTGGCAATGCGACACACACGACATAGTCCCGGGAGGGACTAGATCATATGGAGGTATGATCGGGAGCTACTGGGAGCTACTGGGAGCTCCGCTTTGGTGAACAACACGACGGCAAGAAGGGCTATGGATTCAAGGAGTGAAGGCCATGGTACCGCAGAGGCGGGTCTTCCGGGCGTGCACCGAATTTTGCATCGGATGAAAACCTTGGTCATCAGCATATGGGGGCTGGGTTCCACCAAGGGAAAAGTTCGAATGCAAGTACCAGTGAGTCCCATGGGAGGGACTTGATCATGCAGAGGTATGATCGAAGCAGCTGGAGAGTTGGATTGCTCCAGAGCTCATATTCGCTTACGGGAGCCCGACAAGTCAGAGGACAAGGTCGAGTAAGCGAACGTTGCTACCAAGGAAGCTAAGGAGAACAGAATTGGTGCAAACCCTACAACGCGATGGCAGAGGCCATGCATGGGAGTTGCAGTCTGTCTTTCCATCGACCAAACAGACTGCTTGGAGAACACAGAGGTGTTGAAGCAAGGGGTCGAAAGGGGCGAGGAAGCGACGACGAGTCCAGAGGGACTTAGCTACCCAAAATCAAGCATCAGTTAGAATGGAGGTGGACTTAGAGGAGTGCCACGGAGACATATCTACTGATCGTGAAGAAAAGGGATGCAGATGCGAGGCGACGGATAGTAGGGCCATGGGCATGGCAGCGCCATGGTACCGCAAAGGCGGGACTTCCGTCAAAGTCATTGATCCCTTGCTCTCACGGAGGGAGAGCGCTTGGTCGTGAAAGGGGCCGAGGAGGTGGAGCATGCAGAGGTAATCTCCAAGTACCGAGACAAGGCTGAAGGGCAGAGGCCAAGAAACTTCGTAAGACCGGTGTCAACAAGTTTCTCATCAAGATAGCCGTAAGTGAAGGACTTCGGGTCATGCAAGAGTGCACGACCAAGGAACAAAGCAGGCAGTACGTGGTGCTGTACCTTTGCTACTCAGTGGAGTAGGCGGCAGGGTTGATGGAGAAGACGGTACAATCCCAGAGGCGACCTCATCTATCAGAGAATTACTCCAAGTTGGGGTGAAAACTTCCTGCATTCCAGAAGTTCAATGGCATTGAGAAGGTGAATCACAGTAGCTAACTCAACGCAAGGAGTGCAAACACTTCAAGTGCTTCAGAAGTGTGAGCAAAGAGCAGGCGAAGGCCAGTAACCAGCTCGATGCGTGAAGTACAACCTCGAGGAGGCGGGCGAAGTCAAGTAACCTTTGCCTTCTCAATCCTTAAGAGAATGGGCGAAACCGAGTACCCCAATTCTCTTATCTATCAAGCAGAGGAGCTCTGCACAAGTTCAAAGACCCTTCGAAGATAATGGAAGACAATAGTTGTCAAATCCTCACCAACGGTGATCAGTGCTACTAAGAGTAGATTGTCCGCTTCATTTCCCAACGAAATGCCAATCGAAAGCGGAAGTGATGCGAACCTACTTGGATGCGACAACGAACTGAAAGAAGAGTCAATGAGCAGATTTTGTGGAGGAAGGACCCGAAACTTCAGAAGTTTGCGAGGCGATGCTCGTTAAAGCTCCAACAAGCATCCACCCAATTCAAGTAGCATGTGGAAAATTTGAGAAACTGGCGCAGTAAGAATGGTCTTTTCCTTCATTTGGTGGATCCACAGGAATCAACGAGGATCAACACAACTCAGCCAACCCCACACCAGAGTCAGAGTCATTGGTGAGTTGAAGCAGCATGGCGGATCAAAGGTTCGACTACTCAAAAACAGCAGCGGAGAGCAGCTGGGAGCCAGGAGGTGCATTGTAGCTGGAGCAGAAGACTGAAGACTCAGCAAAGGCGAAGAGTTGCAGTGTTCACAAAGGCTTCGACGAGGACGTCGAAGGGATAAGTGGGGGAGAATGTCACGGACAAACTTCTAAACAAGGTGTTTGATGTAATACTTATATCTATCCGTGTCTATTGGCATGTTCATGCCTTGTACAACATGTAAAGGGGCGGCCGAAGGCTTAATAGTCCCATTTTAGTTGGGTTGGTGGCCTCTTTAGGCTTGTAAATAAAGGTTGTGTCATGTGGACACGCTCGAGAGCTTTTCGGTCTGTAATGGACCATTTTACCCTTTGTTGTGCCACTGTTCAGAGCTTGTAAAGTCTGTTTGTAATTTGTTTTGTCTATGAAGTGTTTTTCGGACATGTTTGCTTGTGGATCCCGTTTGAGGCGTTCTCTTTAACCCGTTCTCTCTTTTGTTGGTCCTAAGGGACAATGGGAGGCTTCGGGGAAGCTGACCTTTGCGGACGGACGCGCAAGGGTGCCGCACGACTTAGGCAAAACCAGCTAAGTTCGTGTCAATGCGGCGTCTACACAAGTGATTATCAACAAGCAATTAACTCTATCGGCAATACCATCACAAATCTTCTCGACATTCTTCATTTTCTTACTACATCCAAACTCATCTTACATTCACAGAAAACGAAGTAAATGGCAGGAATTATTTGGTTGCAAACTGTAGATCATGTTATGCAGATAGTGGAAAATTGGAACCTGGAAACATATCTTGCTGGTACAAAAGCTTGTGCTATGCATTATGCATTTCCACGATCAAAGTGCAGTTCTGTTTTTGGGGGCTACATTATACAACTCAATGAGTTCTGGATACTCCTTGTAGCAGTTGACGAACTTCTCCAGAAATTTCTTCTCTGGATATATCATGTATGTAGCCATACTAAGGTTACTGATGCAAACTCCCCTAGACTTCAGGCCTGTCACGATCCGATGCCTTGGCATCAACTTTTTCTCCAAACTCATCAACAAAAAAAATGGCCGAAGTGCAAGATAAGATGGAGAACATCCAGCTTCATTTACCAAGAACTCCATCTTCCTCTGCAAACTCTTTAAAGAAACTGCCACAAGCGTAGGAGCCTTTCTGAATGCAGCAAGGAAATCATCCTCGGACCACCCAAAGCCCTTGAAGAACTCCAAGTGAGCCGTGAAATTCTTCTTGCTGACGCTGTGGAGCACCTTGAGAGTCTGGATGGGCGTCCCCGAGGCACAATCTACTCCCAAATTCTCGTCATCCCTGACTAACGCCTTCAGGACTTCAGCCTTCTGGATTATGAGGCGGGGGTGGCGCCGTAGGATCGTTGAGAGCTTCTGACCCGTGATCCCGCAATCCCTTAGAATCTCAATGTTAGGCTGGATCCTCTTCTCGGCGCTAAACCCGAGAAACCACCTGTTCCTCTTGAACAACTTCACCAAAAAGTCGTTGGACCCGAGGAGGCCTTGCAATAATTGGATCTTGGACACGATGGTCTGGGTTTGCTGGCTGATGATGTGTTTATTCGATCCGACGAGGTGGGTGATGTCGGAGCAGGAGAAGCCCAGATCCTGCAAAGCTCGAAACTTTGGGGCCAGGGTCCTCTCCACGTCGAGGAGAAGAGACCGGGGGTTTGCAGATATGACCTTTTTCACCTGGGTGTTGTCAAAACCGTAGCTTTTAAAGAAGCCAAGGACGGAGTCAGGCTGGTGGCGGGATTCGACGCGGCCGAGGAGCTTCGAGGCCTTGGCCGCCTGATCAGGATCGAAGCCACAGGTGCTGACCAGGTATTCAGCCATAAAGCTGCTCTGTGGAGCACCGGAGGCGGCGGAGTAAGAATGGGTTGCGAGGAAAAGGGCAGCATCGGCCAGATGACAGCAAGGGACGAAGGCAAGGGCTTTGGGTAAGAGAGAGAAGTAGGGCGACCTATTCATCAATGCCATCTTCTTCTTCTTCTTCTTCTTTGTACGTTCCTTCTCTTCAGCAAAACCTTGCGAAGGTGGCGTAGCTGCGTACAGAGGAGGGCGTTTAGGCCGGAAGTACCTGCGTCCTAAACCCTAGAAGTGCGTTGAGGGTTTTATTCGTCATTTTCTCGGGCGGAGATTACTGCGACCGCATGCGTCATTATTTTTTATTCCGTAACTTTTAGTTCGTTTAGGGGAGAAAAAACTTTTATTGTGTAATAACTTAAGATAATAAAAAGTTTTTTTTTTTGAAAAAAATTTCATTATTATTTTTTTGTCGAATAGCATCCCTATATTTATTTTAGAGTGATAAGGAGAGGACTTGTGAGAAAATGGATAACATCGACAACGATGAGAGATGAAGGCGAGAGCTTTGGACAAGAGAAAAAAGTAGGATGACCTATTCATCAATGTCATCATCGTCATCGTCTTCTTTGTATGAGGTGTTGCTACGTCAAAAGTGCATTTTGGTCGGAAAGACGTGCATTCTAAATCGTAGAACTATGTTACTGTGCTGGAGAAACTTTTTTCGATTGAAGATTTCTACGACGATTGCGACTTTTTTTTTCTTTGTCGTCTTTCTTGTATGCCAACTAAAATAAATAAATAGATGAATGACCACTAATGAACTACGTATGAGTCCCAATCCTCGAATTAATTGATAATTATGTTACCTAAATTATCAAATTCAACAAGCAATAATAAGATTACTCAATCCTAAATATCATCATAATTATTAACTGTTTATTATCATAATTTGATTTGACTTGTTTAAATACTTGAGAGATAATTTAGAAAATCGTCTCACCAAGGATCCAACGTAATCGTTTCACGTCAAACTTTAATATCGTCGATATCATGATAAAAATATAAGAAGCTCCTCGTAGGGATTAGGGTACAATATTCTTTGGTTTGAAGGATACGAAAGGATAAACTATTTCGATTGATCTACCTCTCTAAGGAGGTGCTTTCATCGTGAAAGGAACATACCGAGACCAGCAAACAGTCAGCTACCTCCTTACTGAAAACAACTACCACAGACATATGGTGACCATCAAAGAGAGCCCAAGGAAACTTCCTTCATACTCAACTCTTAGAAGTCGAAACCAGCAACCAAAAGAGATAGACCTTCCGCCACGCTTTGACTCTACCAACACACTATCTAATGCCCACATGAAGCTCACTCTACTTGAAATCTTTCAAATGAAGTTGTGATAAGATGACTTATATTATTAAGTTAATACTTAAATCATTTTATTATATTAATTATGATATATTTGTTTAAAATATTATTTTTAATAGGTCTGATATTTCTAAGAAACTTTCACGGTTGCACTCTGACAGAATCGATTTGCATAGTGCTTGCTACGTACTCTCTACCCCTCTTCTTTCCTACACTGTACAATTCTCTCTTTTTTCCGACACTTTACAACTCTCTATGATATTTGTTTACATATATTGTGGAATTCCAAGTTGCAGACAAAACAAGTAGCTTTGGGAGTTCTTCATATCTACATAATAATATCTTATGATAGTATCTACATTTGATAGAGTAAGTTCGGAAAGATAAGTATTTCACAGATAAAGGATCATCACTGCATTTCTCTAAACCAAGAAACCTATCATGAATTGCATCCATGTATAGACTGATCACAATATAGCATGCACTAAGATGGAACATCATGGTGATGAGATTTGGTCTGACTAGCAGAGAACAAAAAGAGCATAGTTTTAGTTTTTGTGATGAAAACGATTAAAGGTGGTAATTGTTATGATTTAACATAAAAAAGGTTAGATATTAATAAATTAAAAAAATATATTCTTAAGTTACATAAAAAATTCATACAAGATTTAACATGGTTAGATAATTCCTATTTATATTCATAGATAAAATTATTTTTTTATTATATAAATCAATTATAAGATCCTTGAATTATCTTTAGTCAAATACAACTCCTCTTGTACATTGTCTTCTTCTTTTAAATATATTTAGATCTATGAAAGATAAACCCTCAAGAGAACCTAAGATATTTTGTATCTCTCTCACTAAAATCTTAAGACTCAATATGTATTTATAAGTAAATCTTAATTCACTAAGGAGCTTCAATTTAATTATCTTTATTTTTAATTATTTTTATTTTTACTCTTGCCTTCTTTAAAAAATAAAGATTTAACAACTATTATCTATTGTTAAGTCTCTTCAAGGGATTTTGGAACTAGTGCAAAGCTCATCTACTGGATAACACTTTAAGCATCGAGAAAACTAAGAGTATTTGACTTTGCTCGCCTCCTCGAGGGTTTTACCTCATGCATCAAGCTAGGTATTAGCTTTTGTCTACTCTTTACTCATACTTCTAAAGCACATAAAGTATTACACTCATTGTACTAAGTTAGCTACTATGATTTATCTTCTTGTTGTCGTTGAACTTTTAGAATGCAGGATCGTATATTGTCTATTTCGTTTTCTAGTTGAGCACTCTCACATTGACTTGAAGTCTCCCTCTTTAGCTATCTTGATAAGAAGTCCATCAACATCGATCTTATAAAGTTCTCTAGCTTTTGCCTTTTATTTTATCTTAATACTTAGAGTTTGTCATTATATTCTCCATCTCATCGGCCTCTTTCATGACCATATATACTCTCTCTCCATGAGAGCAAGGGATCGATATCTCTATGGAAATCTCACCTCTATGGTATAATGATACTTCTATGCTTATTATCCTACTATCTATCACTTCACATCTACGTCTCATTTCTTCATGATTCGTATATCCACCTCTATAATACTATGGCATTTCTTTGAGTCCACCTCTATTCTAGCTAATGCTTAGTCTTGGGTAGTTAGGTCCCTACAAACTCATCATTGCTTCCTCACCCTTTTCTACTACCTACTTTAATCTTTATATTCTCCAAGTAGTTCACATTAGTCAATTGAAAGACGGTCTACAACTCTTATGCATGACTTCTGCCATTATATTGTATGACTCATTCCAATTCTATTATCTTTTGTGTCTATAGTAGTAAAATTTGTTCCCTTGGCCTTGTTTTCTGACTTATCGGAATCCCTTGAGCGAATATGAGCTATGGAACAATTTACTCTCTAGTTGCTCTAATCATACCTTTGTATGATCATGTTTCTCATAGGATTCATTAGCACTTGCACTTAGAAGTCTCCCTCGGCAATACAACCTCCATACTAATGACCGAGGCTTTTATTCAATATAATATTACTAGTTATATGTGCTCTGCAAGCCAATCATATAAGTGATGACACATGTGACATGGTACTCACTCTTTTTAGTTATTATTATTATTATATTTTCTTATTTTATATTACTTATTATATATATATATATATATATATATATATATATAGTGATATCCATGGATTTATGTAATGGGAATCAGATTGTGATGAGATCACGATAATGAGACCGATTTACCTTTAAACACAGATCATAAATAATCTCGATCATATGTTACTCGAGAGGGACATTGAGATAACTTGACAAACTAGTGTATTATATATGCGTCCATATGATGGAGGCAGTTAGTCTCATAGCTACTCGTATGGGAACATTAGGAATATAGTGCAAAATGCTTATTGGAGAATAAGTTCATTGATCCGCTTACGGAATGTTGAATGAAGAATAAGCATTTTTATCGTAAGTTTATTGGAGATCTATTTGTTGGAAGATTTGACTTGCTTCCATTACATTTCTCTTAATTCTTCTATTTTAGTAATCATTGACCGGCTTCTTCAAAGTAAAACTTGAAGATTGAACCACTAGCTCATTTTTTATGTTTTTCTCATGTTTCTTCTTTAAGACATAGATTCATTTGAAATTGCACTATATTTCTTGAAGTTGTTTTGAGGTGTTACTATTAAGACTGTTTCGACATTAAGAGGAGGGGGGGGTGTGAATTAGTGCTTACAAGAAAAACTTTGATTTTAAAAATTTTATTTAATGAAAACCAATAATGAAAGTGTGCTTGACTTAAAAGTAAGTGAACTAAGTAATTAATTCAGAAAATAATAGCAATGAAAAGTAGAATAGAAATGAACACTGAATTTATAGTAGTTTAATCGTCGTGATCTACGTCCACTCCCGATTTCTCTTCCCTCGAGGCCACCAACATTCACTAACGATCTTCTTTCAATGGACTAATACTAACTATCCTCTTTATAACTCTTTCTCTTTTTCACAGGTTTAGGAGATAATATTTATGAGTCTCACACCTCTCTTAAAATGATCACAAAACTTTAATGAGGAGAAGAAGGACGCTTAGCACTTTTTCACAACTTTTTAACTCAGAATCATAAGGCTTTTCGTTCTCTTTTCATGCCTTATCAAGCAGAAAAGAGTGGGGTATTTATAGGCCCCAAATAGCTTCAAAATGGAGCAAAAAAATATCTCACCTGGAGTTTTCGGGATATTGGGTGGTACCACCACCTGCTCCCTTGACAACTGACGGTACTACTACCCAGTTTGAGCAATATCACTTCCAGACTTGATGGGAGACCATGTTCTAGGCGGTACCACCGTCAATCTAAGTGGTACCATCACTTGATACTAGCGGTATCATCGCCAGGTCTTTTAGGAAATATACACTTCGTACGTTCCAACTCATAAGCAGTTCTGTCATCTAGTCTGGTAGTGCCACCGCCTGGTCTAGCGATGCCACCACCTAACCTAACTTTGAGTCATTGAATGGGCCTCTCAATGGGCCCAACTTAACTCTAAGTTGTCCAGCACGTCATTTGTTCATCCGAACTCCCGATAAACTTTCGACGTGTCATCCGAACCTTTGACATATCGTCCAATCCATCGGTATATTGACTTCTGCAACGTCCAATTCTTCCGTTTTGATGTCCGATCTCTGAGTTCAGCCCAATGTTTGATTCTTTTTTAATTATTTTACCTTTTCATGATCAAAATAAGGTCATGCATCACTTTTCTCAAAAACACATATTAGATCAAAAACTTCGTCAATCGATTTTGCATTTTTTTTCAGTTGTACGGTGAACCCCGGTGAGACTCTATACACAACCTTACTTCTACAAGTCGAGAAATTATTGTCATGACTCAAATTCTAATCATCCAGGTTATAAAAGTGCAACATTACCATCGTAGCAAGAATGTCTTGAGATATAGTTAACTTGGAAAGGAGAATGTTTCCACACGTTTCAAAGGTGAATGATATTAAAGAATCAATTTCTTTTATTTTTTTGGTTTGCAAATGAATAATACAGTGAGGTTACTTGTAAAATGGAACAACAGTAATCGAACATATTTCATGCATGCGAGAGAAATGGGAATACAAACTGGAATCAAGAACCTTGTACCGACCATACTGTGGCATTCCAGGCAGTACATATGCTCTGTAGTCTTATTGTGCTAAATAATGTTATGGCTTATTTCATGAAAAGTCATTCTCTCCTTTTTTTTTTTAGTTTGCTAAGACAAATATTATATTTTAGAGAAGTGAGATTCTTTGTACCTAAACTCTTATTCTAGTAATGTTGACAACAGTGATACTTGAAACCACAGCTCTTTAGTGAAATACAATTTGCTGGTATTCCAACTTATCTTTTGTTATTTGAAGCGACATTTTAGGGGAGTCAGAGTTGTATGATGAGGAAAATGTGTTTGTCATTACATGAAAACTAGCTGTCTCACTCCAGCATTTCTAGCCTTTAGATCCCTCTTTGAGTAAATTTTGTTGTTTGACTTTCTTGTATGCACTTCATGTTGGATAACATTAGAGATGTTACTTCTATGTACTGGAGAACCATAACTCTAGTTTCTGGTATACGGTGGCAATCCTGCCCCTCGTTTGTTATTTCTTTTTACTCTATTTATTTTGCAGCTTCTGGTATTTTATTTGTTCTCCCAGTTCAATCTGGTTAATACCTTCAATGTTGTGATGATTGGCATGGACTAAATTGAGCTCTAGCATATGTTATGGTTATTGCTCAGATATACAATGAGACAAAGGTAATTGTTGTTTGTTAGGATAATAATCTAATTATCATAAGACTTCAGCTGGATGGTTGCCGTATGACTTGCTGTTTGAATCTTAACTCAGGATTTTTTTTTTCATTTAGTAACAATTGGATATTTAACGGTGTGTTGATATGTTTTGCTTGTTTTATCCTTCTGTACGAGAGCCAAGAACTCATAACCAAAGTACAGTGTTATCTTTCCGAAGCACACAAGCTTCAAAAGACGTTTCTAAGAATATCGAAGATTAAATAATCTTATCAATAAATGTATACATATATATAGAAAAATCTAATTATTTTTCTCGCGAAATGTATATTACAGAGACAGTGGCCTCTCCTCCTTTAAAACGTGTCTTTGTGTGACAGATCCGTATCATCGGGCACCCAAAGGCAAGGAAGGTCATGTCGTCCAGAGCATGAAGGAGGGAATTATTGCAATGGCCGCCCGAGATAGATACTCCATCGTAAACGAACAGTTAACTAAACTCACAGTTTTTGACTTGATAGTAGGAGCTGTTGACACAATGAATGCAGCAGCAGCTGGAGCACCATCATAACAAGAAGCTAATCCACGAGAGCTCACGCTGCCGGATCTCTGTTGGGTAGGTCGGCCGTCGACGTCAGACCTCGAAAGCATGCAAGACACATAGGATGTTTCCTACACAGTACTGTTATGAATCGTCGGCAAGAACCGTGAGTCGGTGACAACTCCCCCCGCACATGGCCATGACCCAGTTTCACTTCCTCCACAGTGGCCTATGGCTGTCCAAGTTGTGATGCCAGGACCGCAGATGTTGATGGTGCACGCCATTTGTTCAGGTACCTGCATGCATCTGTGCGTGGCATTTTCTTTCTGATGTGATTGCTCTATTAGAATATATATATATATATATATATATATTCATGTGCGAGATCATGTGTGGATGATATATATTAGGTTTGATCCGCAATAACTCGATACGTTTTTGGAAGGAGGAGGATTAAGTTTTTGAGTATCCATGTTAGTGCAGATGAGTTTGATTTTGACTCAAACTCATGTAATATATATAGCTCTTTTGTAAAAACTGAAAGCCAATCGATGCAGGCAAATCGGAGTGTCCTTTTTGGCTTACAGCATGTTTTCTTCATATTATATCGTAAACAAAAGCCTAATGAAGATGTAAGTTTCTTATACATGAAATAGTTTCTCTACTGACCAAAGCCTTGTCCACTGGTTTATAATGAACTGAACTGAACTGAAGTGACCAAAGTTGGATGATATTGCTTATTTATAATGAACTGAACAAAATTGTTGCAATGGTAGGAGATAGATTTGACAATATGAAAATAGTTGATGGAAGAAGCAGAGCATCAGGATTGTTGCTGGGCAAGAGCAGATACACAAATAGTCTATTATCCTAAAATTATGGATATTAGATTTCAAAAATAATTTACTGGGCTTTTTCAAAAATAAACATTGATCTTTGGTCTAATATTATTGAATAATCATCATCAGGACCAATGTACTATCATTGGACCAAGAACAAGATTTAAAACCAAGTGATGCAGCAGGCAGGCAGGACAAGAGATGCTCATAGGGGACCAAAGTGGCAGAATAAATGCCTCCTTGCCCCTCTCTCAATCAATCCAACACATCAAGGAGATGTCGACTACTGCACACTCTCACCTTCTGCCGACGGTTCCTAAAAGGTCAAACCAAACCCCCAGCCATCTTCCATCCATGACAAGGAACAAAAAGAAGCAAAAAGTAGTGGACAACTGCAGCAGAAATCAAGGCAACAAAGCATTGAAGAATCTCTTTCAGCTGGATGATGAACCGATCCAATGCAAGATATGTGTAGCTGTTTTATGCTTGTACAATGCAGCCAAAATCTACAAGAACACCGAATTGATCCCATGTATTGACAAGGTTTTTATGGAGAGTGACAAGAATTTTATACAGGACTTTGAAACAATGATCTTATTGTTCGGGAAGAGATGCAATCCTCCATTCTCTCTTGTAAAGAAGATCGAGCCAAAGCAGGAAAACTTCCAATGAACAAACTTGAGAATTCCATTCTGCACAAGTCAATGCCAATATAGATTTCATCACTGTGGTGTCGGAACGGCTTATACCCTCAACAAATGGGTGCTCTCGCCATCCTTTTCTGCGTCAGGTCAGCTCATCTGCTCCCCAATCAGATCGAGACCCACGAGAAGGAAAGACATGCCCTGGAAGAGCAGAAAATAGAAGTGAATTCCCTGAGCTGACAGAAGACTGCGAGCGGCTGCCGTGAGGAGGAGAAGAGACAGAGCCAGCTCCTTCTTGTAGATTTTGTTGGCCTTTCTCGTGGGTGATGGAGCTTTCTCGTGCTGTTCCTTCAGTCTGTTGAGCTCGCTAAGTTCACTCTCCGATGCTCCTTTATGGAACAGCGGAAGGCTTACGATTTTTGCCTCCCTCTCTGCGGCAGTCAGCAGGTCCGATTCTGACGACCTGCCTGCTTTTTTGGTGACAACCCATTCATATGAACTCCCCAGTTTGAATAATCCTGAGACCATGGCATTGAATTTGGTCACAGACATGGTGTTCTCAAAGAGAAGATAAGGCACAACGAAGGGGAAGGATCTCAGTGCTGGGAGAATGTTGAGGAAGGACATTATGACCGGCACGTAACATATAACCCAAACAGGTAGTTCAGCCTCTGGAACGAACATGGTTAGGGGAAGAATTACACAAAATAATGTGAAAGAATAGAAAGGAAGGATCAACTTCCTTAGGAGAAAAAATAACAGGATTAAGTTTGCCTTCTTCCATATCGATATCTGCATCAAAGCCATTGTTGGAATTCTTAGAAACTTGAGTTCCAGTTTCATAATTTATGTTCATTCCTAGGGATCAAATGTACCTTTGAGGTTATAATAGCTGGAAGGCACAGCCGAAATAAATGCATTGGGCCAGAATGCCATCGGTGCTGCTGTTTCCGATAAGCCTCATAGGATTCGGGTACTTCACAAAGGACCTGGCCAGCACATGGATGTCAGCCAAATAATTCAGAATGGAAATCGAGCAAGAGAGTTGAAGCTTGATGTGGTAAGTACCTTCACATCATTTAAGAAGATGAACTTCCAACCATGGAGGTGGGCACGAACAGCTATGTCCATATCCTCCACGGTTGTTCTCTCGAGCCAACCCCCAGAATCCTCCAACGCCTTGATTCTCCACACGCCCGCTGTCCCATTGAAGCCAAAAAAGTTCCAAAAAACACCATTTACCTGTTGCTCCACTTCAAAGTGAAAGCAAAGGTTGATGTTTTGGAGACGAGTTAATAGGTTCTCATTCTTGTTCACGAAACTCCATCGTGCCTGAACTAATCCGAGCTCAGGGTTGCCCTATATTGATATAGAAATGGCAAATTAGTGCCTAAAAACACACGGACGAACAGCTGGAACTTGCAAACGGTACTTGACAAGCTAAATGTGGCTTTACCTTGAAATGTGGAATGGTTAGCTTAAGGAAATCAGGATTTGGTTGGAAGTCAGCATCAAATATTGCAACAAACTCATAGTCCCTAACATATTCACAGCTCATTGCAGACTTGAGATTTCCAGCTTTGTAACCAGTCCTGACCAACCGATGCCGATACACAATATTTACACCTCTCTGACTCCATTTGGAAACCTCTGTGCTGATCAATAGCTGGATGGTCTCATCATCAGAATCATCAAGCACTTGGATCAGCAAACGATCTTTAGGCCAATCGATTTGACAAGCAGCAGAAATTGATTGCTCATACACCTGAGGCAAACTGATATTCAGCAATCTTTTCTGAAGAAGAAATTCTCTGGTCATCTTAAATGATAAATCAACTCAAGTAGTTGATTGATCATTATATCCATTTTTCTTGTTAAACAAAAGCAGTTTACGAACTACAATTCCAAAAATTCTTCTGATAGATTGATCATTATATCCATTTTTCTTGTTAAAAAAAAGCAGTTTACTAATTACAATTCCAAAAATTCTTCTGATAGAATTATGTGCAGCAAAAAAATCTATCCATTAGATCACATAAGTAGGAGGGAGAAGAACTACAATTCAAAAAGGAGCGTCTTACCTCTCTCTCATTGCACATGGGGATCTGGACTAGTACCATAGGGTACATATACTCTGATCCATCATCTGAATTGAATGGGTCACTCTCTACCCTTGGCTTAATCTTCTTGAACTTGATCCAGAAGCAACCAAGGCACAAGATCAACCTATCTGCAGACTGTATAACAAACAGAATTATGCACATATATGACAACAGCTGAATTGGATAGGCAATGTAGTCAGCTCGGAACGAAAGCCAAGAGAGGTAGGCCGAGTGCATCCACCCGTGGATCTCGGTCGCCTCCGGTATGTGCAAGCTCTCCGGTAGGCGCAAATCGGGCTTCTGGAAGTGCCATCCATTCAGGTACGCGACCAGCTCAAATGCTAGAGCAACCAAGGAGAACAACAAGAACCCTCTAATGAACCTTAGCATCAAATGGCCTTTGTCAGGCTCGTCACTCTGGGTGGCAGCTGCTCTCCGGAAGACCAACCGCCTCTTGACGACTCTAGGAAGCGCCCAGAGCACGGCCGCCACCGAGGCAATGCAACCGACGGCATAGTGGGCTTTCAGGAGCAAGACCCAGGTGAACTGCTTGGCGTTCTTGTCCCGGCCCTTGTCCATAGACGGGAATGCTTCGGTGTCAGGGCCATCGATCTCAAGAACCGAATAGTTGGGGTTCTCCATTGTCACCACCACCGGGGTGCCCTTCCGCTTATCCTTCGCCCACCAGCCAGAAAAATCCAATCTTGGGGCCATTGCTTGCTCCCAAGAAATCCCTCCTCACCTTACGATGCGGAGAACCCTCAACAAGTCAGGCAATCTAGCAAATTATCCTTTCAAGCTCTGGCAACAAAATTGGATTTTGATGCCGGAGATCCATAATCTAGCTCACACTCAAGCATTATAAACCTAATGCAGCAAGTGAGAGAAGTAGAGATGGAACGCTGAGAAGCTAGGACCAGGGTTTCTTTCCTCCCTCGCTCTCTAATCTTCCACAAGGCAGAACTGTGGGGGAAGGCATCTGCAGTTGTAAAGCCTCAGAGCATGTGGACATTATTCAATGTCTTAAAACAACTCAAACTCCTACCCTCATTTCAACTCTGCCTGCTCTTACCATGGGTGGAATGTGATTCCCTTTGTCCCTTTCACCCCTTCTGTTTCCTAAGTAAATATAATCTCAGTTAGATGCTGCAAAATCTAGAACAAACAAACATGACTCCGGCGGCCTCAGGAAATGGCAAGTTCAGGTTAAATGCAACCAAAGAAAAAGGAAGCTCAAATTTGACACCTACATGCAAAAAGAAAAAGGAACCCAGTAAATTAGGCAAACTGCCGCTTCTAGATTGATTGAGCTGCAGAAGATAAGAGGTTTACCAAAGATGAAAAACTGCAATAGAACTTTCTCATCAAGCAAGATCCACCGGACAGTCAAAAGCGGCAACGCAATCCGATGAGATGGCTTTTGGGAAGCAAAGGATCAAACTTGGCCACTTTATCTTTTGCTTTCCTTTTTGGCTTCTGCTAACTTTACCTTGTTTTCTTGCTTCTCTCACCTCTCACCAACCCAAAGAGACCATATTAAATCCTGCAAGGAAAGAACAAACATTTCCACATGGACATGCTCGCAGGACAGCATGATGGGTGTGCAAATCTTAAATAGTCTGCTCTGTATCTTCTGCTTCTTTAGGATAGATTGTTGCAGGTCAATATTAAGTTAGTGACTACTTGTTTGGACATTGGATTAGGTAACTAAACAGGTTTCTTCTAATATGGTAGGAGGCAGGTCTTAATCATGGTTAATTATTAATGGAAAGAACACAATCCAACTCCATCTTCCACGAACAACACTACCCCATGAAAGGACAATACAATAAACATACACACAAGATATGCATTTGTTTGGTCACAATCAACAACTCATGTCTTCCTGGGATTGGCATGTTAAGAGGAGAAAGGTTCTCTTCCCACAAGAATAAGCAACAGTGAAAGAGAAAGAATAATGATCATAATCTTACCAGCCTTGACTCACCGATTAGGATTTAATTATCTTCGAGAGCAGAGCCTTAATTAGCCAACTGATCACTAATGATAGAGTGTAATTGTTGTAGACAAGTGCCCTTAATTAACTAATGATGGCATCTTGAGCAAGAAATGGGAACAATGGGCTTCACTGATGCTGGTCCAAGTCGGATTGATTACAGTGTGTCACCAAATCACTAAAAATAAGCTATCTGCATGACTTCTCTTTTCTTCGAGGCACCTTTCTCATTTGATGTTTCAGCTAATCAAGTCGTTCTTTGTGTTTGTACTGCTCATCTCAACCACTGTTAGCAACAAATGAAGAACATGATATTTTTGACCTGCCAAAGTACATCATTCCAAAAACCACACCAAACCTAACCCAATGGAGGTTGCCATTTGTCATGTAATCAAGTGATTAGAGCTTCATCAACTAGCCCCATAAACATGACACCTCAACCACAGGCTGAGCAAATGGCACAATCACTCTCTCAGTCAATGAAATTTTGTATGCACCTGCAACAATGTGTCTTGATTTAGGACTGGCTTATGGATTTCTAGAACATAATTCACATGTTTCTCCATCTGGTCATCATCATTTTGCCAACCTCCTGGTCTTTTTATTTATACAAATTACAGTAATCAAATTACATAGTTTGGTGATCATAATGTTTTCGAATTACTATCTCAGAATCGGATGAAAAAGGGTTGTGATAGCTTTATAAAACAATGCTGTGAATGATGTCTGGCCTGTGGCTATTTGACCTGCGAGGAAACCGAACCACAATCCCTGTCATTCCACCTTGAGAAGGACAGCTAAATGATAGTATTAATTTCTCTCTTTTTCTTTGCCTGACATGAAGAAACAATGTCATTTATTGTTATGACAAGACTGGCCACAACTCCTTTTTCTTGATGTGTTTGTTCATTGGACCAGGTCAGCATGTTCTTGGCAACACCAAGACACACCACCCACCCAACACTCAAGAATGTAGCTTATATGGACATGATTATGTGAGACTAGCAATTGGAAATGTTTTACATGTTTGAGGTTGATAATTGCACTCTTGCTTAAGGGTATTGATGAGATTTCATTTTTAAGAAAATTCTTATGTTGATGGAGGTCTACTACTGGTATGTTTTCTATATTTCTATATTTTCTACCAACTGAGAATATGTCGGGACAATATTAAGTCAATTCCTCCCTCGTAACACTCATGATTAATCCTATATTGAAAATGGGTAAAATTTGAATGAAGATAATTGTAACACCCCTGATTAATTCCACGTAAAGTGGATAAGATTAAGATTAAATTTGATGAGTCTACTATTATTAATTTTAACTTAAATATTTTGATCAGTAGTTTAGATCAAACGAAGTTGATAGACCAATTAACCCATCAGACCTAAATCATGATATTTTTTGTATTAAAGCCTGATGAGTTAATTGACCAATAATTCTATCTTAACGTGGGACTAATCAAGAGTGTTACATCTTCGATCTATCTTTTGTTGACCAATAGAGATCACCGACGCTTCGGCCTAACGGGGCCGAAACGTCGGACAACGTCGGCCGTCATCAGTGTCCACCGCCCTTGTATCCAAGCAACCGTTGGATTCCATCCCCGCCGGCCCCGCCAACGTTGGTGTGGGCGAGTCGCGTCACCCACATCCCCAAACGCGAAGGAGTAAGACGTCAGCCGCTAACAACGTCGGTTTCCATAGTTCCCCCGGTAATTACACGCCCACCCTCTCCTTCGCGGTCATGCGACGGCATCATCCCTTTCGAGAAGTAAGACAGCAGTCTCCATCCATTTGGTTGGGATGTCAGGACTTCGTCTTGTATGATTTCATCCTAATTTATCTCGGTCATATTTATAAGATCATTCAAATGACTGGGTATCGGAGCAAAGACGTGACCGCTAGCAGAAAGCCTTCTGCATCAGCTGTGCCATCAACCTCAAAGCCCTCTTTGTCGAGCAAACACAAACGCAAAGTGAAAGCCCCTTCACATGAATCTTGCAGGTAGAGCGCACCTTTCTCGAGCAGGGTACGCCGGTGAGATCTACTTTTGTAGTTCCTCGCATTCTTTTCTCCGGAGTTTAGAGTACCGACAAACCACCCTCACGAGAAAGAAAACCCAGCACAGTTGACTTGAAGTTGATTATTAGAGTCAACACTGTGGCAGGAATGAGTGCGTTCCCACCAAACTCCACTGTGACTTAGAATAGACCTTCCATTTTCCAATCTTGGCCTCCTCTTCGATCGATCTCCACATGCACCGGGGCTGCAGAAACCAGTGCTTGCAGATGCCATCTTTTGTTAGGTTGTACCTCAGTTTTGTCAAACGATGAAGCAAGCATCACGTTGTACAATCTGCATGGGAACTGATAAAGAAACCCTAAGGAGTACTCCCTGTTGTGGGGAGGAGGAGAAGTCCACGTAAACGGTGGTTGGGGATTCATCTGCATGCACGAAGGAGTACTACTGGACCTTCACGATTGCAGCAGGACAAAGCTTTGTAGGACCCACTCGGGTTCGAGCCAATGTTTGCATGCATCTTTCAAGTGCCATTCTTTCGATCCTACTAACCCCTAACCCTACGCACCTACGTGAATTTGTCAATCGTAAATCCTACTTATGTTCGATCGAGTTTGACGAAGCAGATGAATCGGTTTAGTTTCACGATGAAACTCATGTGTACTCTCGCCCAACATTGACTTGAATCAAGTGGTAAATCAGGTTATCTGTCATCAAAAATTACATGCTAACTCTCCCGAAACACCAGTTAAGCTTTCACAATCTAGCAGAGTTTCTAAATTATTAGTCATGCAAATTAAGATTCACTCTGTCACCAATCAGGACTTAATATTCTATCATTAATGTACTTAATCTTCTATAACATATAGTGATTATAGAATGAATTATGTAAATAGATAATTCTAAACTCTTAGTATTCATTCTAAACTTTTTAATCGTCGTTAATTCTTTCTCTCCTAATACGAATAGATGTTGACTTAAGCATCGAAAGAATTTTATCGGATATATCTCCATCATAAGTTTTATAAGAATCATCCAAAATTAGATAGTCAAATCTTTCTAAAACATGAGAGAATTTTGATCGCCTCATGTAGAGTTCCCCAAGTGGACATTTTTCCTAGTGGGGCTCTTGGATTAGCCTTTAGAATGGGTTTTTTGCAAGTCCAAATAATATTAAAAAATAGAAATATGTTAGTCAATTTTGTCATGTCAATCATAATAATATGTATTTTATCGGTGCATGAATCACTAGGCTACTTGTAAAACCATAAAAAAAAAAAATTTTAAATACCATATGCAATGCATATCATGTGTTTTATGTTAAGTTCATGATGTTACATTTTTCTAGCATTATGAAAATTTTAATAAATGTTTATGCTTATCAAAATCTTATTACAAGATTTAATAAAAATAAATCATGCGATGCATGATGAAATAATGTTATGAATACTAGCAAAGCCTAAATTATATTAGAAATATGAGGCCTTACATATATTATTTGGATGTATGAATTTGTTTACACTTTCATTGACATATTTATTATTTATATTTTAAGTATGTATTTCAATTACTTAAATGCATGATTCATTAAATGAATTATATGTTATTATGAATGATAATAGTTTTCTAAAAAAAAATATATCATGATAGTCTTCATAAAGACATAAATGAAATGACTATTGTCATTAAATCATCGATAAAGATAGATCTAATGTTGTTTGTTGTTCTCTCATTCGTTAATGGACTGCTCTCCCCTCTCAATCGGCCTCCATTAGGACGAAGCACGTTTGGCTGATATCTGAATCAGTTTTATTTCTTTATATTTCCCTTCTCTAATCACATCATCACAACAGTCGATTCCTTCTTGGCCTTAAGAGAACGTCAACGGTCGCCGAACTCAAATTGCTTGTGAATCTTGGCCTCACTCGATGAGCGTCACCGTTAGTTATGCTGCTTCCCTGATCTCTGCCATTTCCACAGCGGCATAGTGATATGGGCTACTTGGCTCCGTGGACGACATTCCTTCTTCCGGTGAAGCAAAGCTGAAGTCGGAGCGGTCGGATACGCTCACAGGGCTCTGTGAACCAACCGAGCCATGCAGCCCTGCCGCATCCCCAGGGCGTGCAATTTGATTCAGATCTTCGTCGTCCAACTCCCCGTAGTCATCCCTCTTCAAGGTAAGGCAAGGGCGAGACCCGTCGACGTCGTGGTAGTGCTTCAGCACCGCCACTATCTTCTTCCAGAGAGACGTCTTCTCGGAAGCGGCAGTTCTGAGTCCATCCCATTCGTGGTAGATGAACTTGGCCAGGCCGATCAGTAATGCGAGCCCCGAGACGGCTCCGGTGATGAGGAAGAGGCCGCCGAAGCTCCAGAAGGCGAGACTCGAGGAACTGAGGCTGTTGCTCTGCGGTGTGCAGTTGGTTCGATCCCCAAACCATTTCTTCTCGATCGCTGCCATCTTCTCCCCCTCTGTCACGTTCAGGATGGCCCTCGAAACGTCAGGTACGAGCTGCGATCCTCGAGGAAAAACCTGTAGAAGACGAGATGTGATACCCCTGAAGCTGGAGCGGAATCCGGAATCTACGATGTCACGGCAAGAAGGACTCACGAAGCCGAAGCCGTCGGTCTTGTAGATCGGACCGACCATGGTGAAGTCGGCACAGTGTTGCGAGAGGAAGAGCTTTAGGTATGGTATTTCGTCGAACACTGCGTCGACACCTCCATTAGCGCTCCCCTTGGACAGGGCTTCTGCGTACTGGTCAGGCGTGCTGTAGTTCTTGAACTTGTGATCTTGGAACCCCATTCGCTTCAGCAACCCGACGGCGTAAGATCCATCTTGGTGGCCGATGTACGCCCCGGAGCTCAGCAGCTGGTTCACGTCGGTCACCGTCGGCTGGAGCTGCTGCACGGTCAGTATGGATGTCAGGCTCGCCGTGTAGCTCGACGTCAGTATCAGAACCACGAACGTGCACATGATCACTGCGAACCTCGTCAGGTTGCTCGTCAGCTTCTCCTCTGAAAACCAAATCCAACATCGAATGGCTTAGCGAGAGTTTGTCATTGTGTACTTGGATCGTATTACAGAGGTCTCGGTGATGGTGATGTACTGTGCGTGAAGACGAGGATGGAGAAAGCGAAGTAGAAGATGGTGCCCAGTTGGTCGAGCGGTTTCCCCGCGAACTCCGGGTTCTCCTGGCGCTCGATCACCCACACCATGAGCCCAGTGAACACGAAGAAGGCCAAGCTCCCGAGCCAGAGATCGATCGGCAAAGGCTCCAAGAAGATCCACAGGTCCTTGCTCTTGGCGTCCTTCACCCGCACGACCATCGACACCCCCGAATCGGTGTACGGCATCGTGAAGTCCACGAACTGCGACCGGTTGGCGATGATCGTCGTGTCGCCGACCACTGCATCAAAGTTCTGTTCATCATCACGAGCAGTCAGATACTTGGGAGCACGGCGGCGTTGACACAGTCATCAGCACGCTTCATGCAGCACTGCACGAACCTTGAGGAAGACCTGGTAGACAAAATTGTCGTAGGATTTGGAGGAGTTCGCAAACGGGATGTAGTCGAAGGTGACGGCGTACGGAAGCGAATCGATGACGGCCTGGAAGACGTCGATGCAGAAGCCGGTGACGCTTGTCCGGTTGGTCATCGCGTCGGTTTCCACCCTCACGAACTGGTCGAATCCGTGCTTGACCGGAACGGCGATTCGAAGCCTCTTCCCATCGGTGGGTATTTCCCAGCCTTTCGGCACCTCCGTCGAGTCGCCCGGCCAGACGACGGACTTGAGGCCGGCGCTGGCGGTGGAGTTGAGATGCTCCGAGATCCCGTTCTCTGGAGTCCAGAATGCGACCGTCGTCTCGCCTTCTCCGTCAACGTTGACTATCTCGAAGGCCGATGACTGGAGTTGACCGTCCACGAGCTGGAACTCTCCGGCCAAGCCACGGAAGCGGGTGTCGAAGATGGCGTTCCGGAGAGCCAGCCCGGTCTGGCTCACGCCAAGCCGGGACAAGTCGGTCGAGTCATTGCCGGATCGTGAGTTCTTGAAGGCGGACCTCGCCGGATGCAGCTTTTCGACGGCCATCGCCACCGCCCAAGCCGTGTCGTAAGCCCACAGTTGGATGACCGAGGGATCGGCCGGCTTGACGGTGGGATTGTCCTGCCGGAATCTCCACCTGAACCGGGCTGTGAAGTTGGTGACCTCCTTGGATCTGTTCACGTAGTGCCGCACGCCGATCAATCCCTGCATCGCCTCCAGGACGTCCTGCCGATCGAGCAGCTCGAGGACGCTAGTGACCCCGTCGGTGGCGATCCACACGTAGCCACGGCTCATCATTCCCAGCTTCTTGGCCCGTCGGAAGAGGCGGAGGGCGAGGTAGGGCAGCATGTGGACGATGAACACCCGCGCCTCCGCGGCCTTGAGCTCGCGCAGCACCCCGTCGAGCTGGGCGTCGGTGGCCTCGGAGGGGATGACGCCGCGGTAGGGGACGCGGGCGTCGACGGACTGGAGCGCGTCGGTGAGGAAGGGGACAATGCCGGTGCCATACTCGGTGTCGGCGTAGACGAGGACCGCCTCGCGCCAGCCGAAGTGTTGCACGACGCTGGCGATGGCGGCAACCTGGGAGGAGTCGTTGGTGGTGGTGCGGACGAAGTAGGGAGTGTGGGCGGGGCAGAGGGCGGGGTTGGTGGCGGAGAAGGAGAGGACGGGGACGTGAGTCCGGTCACCGAGTTGGATGAGGAAGGCGGCCTCGGTGGATGTCATGGGGCCGATGATGGCCTTGACTCGGACGTTCTTGAGCAGGTCAACCGCTGCATCCAAGCATGAGCAGCAGAAGGGTGAGCAACTAAACAGGAGTGAAGCAGTTGGTTAGTTGATGCGACGGTCACAAAAGTTGACCGGTTCAAATCCGTCACATTGGTCAAGCCAGCAGAAGTTTTGACTTTCAAAGAGGAGAACCGATTGGTTCGCTCCTCCGACTTGGCATCGGCCCTTCCACACAGGTGTGTGTGTCTCTTTCTTCCACCGACCGCGGAAGTTCTCATAGTACCCAATTTTTTTTTTGCTTTCCCTCAATAGATATTATTGTGTAGGATGAAGATTGATATAACAATAAAAACTTGAATAGTCCACATTTAATAGTCAAAATTTGAGCGTTAATTTTGATTAAAATCCACATGCATAATTCTCAGTATTTTTTCCAGCCCACACATTTAAGGAGGAAAAAAGATGCACCACTACGTAATGACTGACATATCGTGCAATTTAAATGCTTTTATTTGAGAATATAAATATCTCTAGCTTTGGTGGTTTAATAAAAGAGAAAAATATAAGTGATTTACCGACAATTACTGTCTTCTAATTAAAACAAATCAACTACGATATATTAACTCCTAACTCTCGTCAACAAAAAACAAGACTGGGAATGAATGGTAAGTCGAGTTTATAAAGATTTGGTCTCTTCCACCGTCGATCTTCTCTCCACAACCATCGAAGCGACAAATAAGAAAAGATTTCGAGCGCAGGCAATCAAGCAGACATAAGGAATCTTTTCACGTGCATTATATTTATTATGTACGCTTCGTAGCGTATGGTCCACTTAATCTTCTTTTCCGTGAGCTTATCTAAACCTACAGCGTGGCTGCGGCAACAGTAGTCCTGACGGATCCAAGTCAAGGAAGGTGAAACAAGCTTGCGAGAACGCCAAAGAAACGACCGACTACTTCTGCTCTGCTTCGTGGTAGATACAGTACCTGCTGCTGCCGCGCCGACGGCGTCTTTGTCGGAGTCCCTGACATGTAGAACCACCCTCGTGGCGTGATCTCCATGGAGGGCGTAGAAGTCGTCGATGGCCATGGAGATGCTCGTCCGGCTCCTCTTCCCTGTCTCGGTCCCGAGGTCGAGCACGACGCCGACGTCGACCGACGCCGGCGACTTCTGCGCCAAAACCAGTGATCTGGAAGCACGGTGGCTGGCAAAGAAAGCGAAGAAGAAGGCGAGGAAGAGAGAGTGGAGAGGGCTTCCCATCTACGCCTACAGCATCCCCCGAAACCAGCAGCAATCTACTTCTCCTGCCTTATATGAAGCTTTCTTCTTTGCTACGCTAGATTGGACCAATAAGTCAAGACAGGTGAAGATTACGACTCGTTCGGGATAGAATATTGATATGGTTTCCGGTGCAAAGGGTCATTGACTATTTCTTAGAAGACCTTGACCTCAGTGGTTCTTGGTTTCCTCCTTTCACACTAAGAGGGACTCTTCACCGCCCTTTTCCAAAGTCCAATCCACATACATGTAACTAATACGAGTGTGACGCTTCAATTAATCTCATGTCAGACATGTATTATGATCTACAACACCACTTAATTTGGATATATTAATTACAACATAGTTGATGGAGGAGTAATGACTGATAAGCAAGATAAAAGTGCCTTTGCACTGACCGGAGCCACCAGCTAATCCTTTTATGGTTATCTTTGATGGAATGCTTGGACTAGACGAAACTTTAGTGGCGATGGTAAAAGAGAAGGTTGTCCAACAAAGGCCTGACAATGGTATGTTACCCCGAAAATTCGGTAAAAGAAAATTATGTATGTACAATCTGATAGAATTGAGTTCATGATCATATTTTTAATCTATCAATATATATTGTGGGAAACAACTTTGAGACGTGGCTTTGGGGCCGATGCGGCTCGGTTCGGTTTCGGACGACGAGGATCTCCCTGGGGCGTTCCTTGAGCCCGCTGAGGTGGTCGGGCGCGGTGGTCCGATCGGGACGGTGTAGCCGTCTCCTCCGGACAGAAACTCCTCGCCTGCGCGTCCGGCAGGGACCTTCGGCTTCGCACCTGTACAAAGGTCGGGCCGGGGTGCTCGGCTTGACCCCTCCGACGATCAAATCAGATGATGTGAAGGGAGTTTCAGATTAAGAAGTCTTTTTGTGTGTCTATTTCTTTTCCTCTCCTCCCCACCCCGTTCAGAATGCAAGGGTATTTATAGGGAAGCTTACTGTTTCTTGATGTACCCGCTTGCAGGGGGCAGGCTGGTAGCGTCTGATACCAACATTGGCGTGGCATGAGGAATCGAGCCTAGGCAGGTGTTAATGCGTCTCGACCGACGTTCTGATCTGTTTGATCGGGTGCTGTCGGGTCGATCGAGACGTGAGGCGTCATCTGGGGCAGCTGACGTCAGCTCGGGTCTTATCATAATTACTATCATCGTCAATATATTTACTAGTTAAATTAATTACATCATTTTTTTCTTTTGGGTCTTTGGGTATAGTAAGAGGAGGGCTGATAGTGATCCCTAAGACGAAAACGAGAAAGAAGTATCGATTAGATCCCGACGATGACATGCATCTTGATCCCAAACGATATATTATTTTTTTGAAATATTAATTTTTTAATATTCATATAGGCTTATAATATAATATTTATCACACCTTAACAAAATGGGATTGATGAAAGAAGTAACCACATACTTATGAACTAAGTATAACGAGCAATTTTAATTTATCTATATCCCTTTGAAGTAAAGCAAACAGAATTCCATCTAAACTTACTTCTAAAAGTCCTTTTGAGTTGTGAAAACTGTAAATACCAAGTTTAAGTCATTTACATATATGTGATTATCTTAGTTAAATTGAGGATTTATAATCCTTATATGAAGAAATTAGACCCAAAAATCGTCAATGATTTTTTAATTAGTTATGCTATTAACTCTAATTATTTTATATTTTTTAATTATATAATTCAGAACAAAAATCTGTATCTTCTTCTTAAATGATTTTTGGACGAGATTTTTAACCACTAAACTCATCGAATTATAAGAAATGAACTGCAAAGACGAACTCCACAAAGCCTGAAAACTTTGAAATGTTAATGCATTTTGCTAAGAGAAAACATCGGAGACTTGCTTCACATAAGCTTCTCGGAAAAATAACTGTCCGAACAGAGATCAATTCTGATCAAACAGCACATTAGTTACCACTACATCTAATTCAAAGCGCACGCATGAAGAGTAGAGCGATGGGAAGGAAGAAAGGAACTCGCCAGTCGACGCACGCGACGTTCGGCGCCATTGCCGTGAGACGCGCGATGCCGTGCTCGACAGCGGCGATGGCGTTGACGGTGGGATAGTTGATGATGAGGCAGTCCAGGTCGGACCCACGGCCTGGGACTGGCAGTGGCAGTGGCAGTGGCCCTAATCACCGGGGCCGTGGGAGACCCGGCGGGGAGAGGTCGGAGGCGGCTCCGAAACGTAAGGAATGGCGCGGAAGCGGATGAGTCGAAGGAGAGGGAGAGAGAGAGAGAGACACGGGGTAGCGGAGAGCATGAATGGCCTTTGGGGCACGCCATTTACTCTGATGCGCGACAGAAGAGACGGCTTCATTTGTACGGCTTAGATTAGCTTTGGCTTCCGTTTCCGGTCGTCCCCTACGACGGATGAGGGTCTCTTTTGGGGGCAAGGATTTGTCGGGTATTTTAGTGAGAGAAAAAGAAAAAAAAAATTATTTTCGAGTTTTTGGGAAGCCGATGACCCCTCATTTTCAAAATTTTCAAAAGATAATTTATAATTCTTGAAATATAATTGATATGTCTCAGTGTAATTTATTCGTCCAAACATTCTATGGATCAATCCATAAGATTATAAAATATATTTATAAATTTCTTTTATAAAATCCTATGGCTGAAGAATTGAATTAGTTCGTCCTATAGGGATCAATCTAAAATTGATGAACCGATCCACTTTGTGAATAGAACCACCAAAAAAGAAAAGAGTGTTGTTGTGTCATATTAGGGATATTCTATGGATTATTAAAATATTGGGGTGGAAAATATTGAGAAATTTTTTAGAAATATAATTTTAATTAAAATATTTTAAAATTAATTTTTAGTTTAGTTTAGTTTAGTTATGTCTTAACAAATAATAATTTTGTTTTTATCTGAAAATTACGTAAAATAACCAGTTTCACACAGACCGAAGTCTTAAAAGTCCACAAGTCGCCACCCTATCTTTCCTCTTTAGTTTCTTTTCCCTTGGCAGCTGCCCTCGAGGCGAAGAGGGGAGAAGAGAAGCGCGAACACGTAACTACTCCTTGCCCTCTACTTCCCCCAAATTCTTCTTCCTTACCCGTTGCTTCTTGCTAGAGTGAGTCTCCGTGAATCTTTGATCGGTTTTGCGCCGTGGAGGTTTGAATTTTTTTGTCCTAATGCAGATTTCGGGTGATTTGATATGGAGATTATGTTCTTTATGCGAGGGTTAGGGTTACTGGATCTCTGGGTGTAGCAAGGGAAGGGCCGATCGTGATCTCGGAGACGAAGATGAGGGAGAAGCGTGGATTGGTTCCCGGCGATGACCTGCAACCTGAGCCCAAACGGCAAAAGGTGCCGGCCCTCGCGAGGTGACTGAAATCTCGAGTTGTTTTCTCGTGGAACCTACAAGTTGCTTTGCTGTGTTGAAATGCTTTTTAGTGTTTCCTAGTTGATTGCTGGGGTTGGGTAGATAATTGAAGTATGGATCTTCTGGCCTGAGCTTGTGATCTTCGAAAAAAAAAATCATAATAGTGCGAGAATTTCTGAGAGTTAAAGCTGTGAACAATCGGTAGTTCTTTTTTTTTTTTGTTTGGTTACAGCCGATAAATATTCTTGGGTATGCTGTTAAATTGCTCAAAATTGTCAATCTTGATAAGATCTAGAAACAATCAATTCTTGGATAATTTCCTGATATTTTTTTTGAAAATATTTGTGTATCGTTTTAGATTTCAGATTGTTGCTCGTTTTGTTACCATATGTTCATAGGCTAAGCTAAAAGCGTCTCGGAGCTTTTGACCTTGTAGGAAATTGTTCTGTTACTTTAGGTCACAGCAGTAACTGAAAATTTTCAGACAACTTTTATCCATGAAGGGACAAAAAATTGTATCTTGTTGACAGCAATTAAAATTATTAATTAGTGAAGCTCTGTTTTTTTTTTTCTTTCATATTGCCAGCAGGAAATTTAAAATGAAATTTGTTCAAATATGTGATGCTTTAAGATATTTTTATTGAAAAAATAATTTTATTTAGTATATACTAGATGATTAGAATTTAAGAATGGTTGCCAACTCTCTAGGAAAAGAGGTAGACCAAAAACACCATGACCTTTTATGTCTAACATAAATTCATAACCAATCAACAATTTGGTAACCTCATGGTAAGTATATATAGGCACAGTCCCAGCATCATTCTAATATATTATTTGCAACCGCCAAAAACTATTGACCTTCTCTCAGCATGGCGGCTATAAGAGTTGTGAAACCAATAACAATTGCAAAATCTGATTCAATGGTTCCATGCAATATTCCATGATCAACCACCCATCCAGACCTTCCATTGGATCCCGAGGTAAGCGTGCGACATACTGGAAAGAGATGGATGGCCTACAGTGAGCAGCAAGCGGAGGAGGATTGACAGCGGCAGGTTCATAAAAAAGGAGAAGATGGTAGTGGGCTCATGGAAGAGGAGGGTGGCAGAACTCACGAGTTCTATTTAATGCCCCTGAGATGGGGGTGGTCAACATACTGTCTTTCATAAAATGCTGACTAAGTAGCATTACTCGATCCTAGAAATTTATGAAACATATGTTTAATGTATGCACTGTTTCGACTTTCGAGTACTGACAGTTGTGGCAAACCCTGCTACTGGTGGAAAGAAAATAATTTTCTTGGACTGGCATTAACATAATGATTACCACCTAAATCTCACTACTTATTTGCTTGTTATTTCTCTTTTGTTAGTTGATGTTCTTAGTAAGAAATAATTTTCTTCTCAACATTCAGGTTTCCTCTCTAGAATCTGAATTGATGCAAATAGACTTGTATCATGATGGATAGCATAATAGCATACTTCTTAAGCATTTCGTGCAACACGTTTCTTGTTTTTTCCATTATATATATATATATATATATATGATGGTTGGGTGTTCAAGTTGTGTGAAGTTAGTGACCTAGTATGACAAAGTTGTACTTGAGGTGGCAAAAGTCAGTTCTGCTTCTCACTCTTAAGTATTGTCCTATTTAATTTGGTACCAAAGTAAGAGAAGATCAAAATGTGGTCATTTTTGGCAGCAAATTTATATTTATTTGAGGGACAGAAAAAATGTGTGACATTATTAATGATCATATGCTGAACAATGGGTGTGAAGCAAACTACCATGGAGTATACATATCTTCTGACTTCTAAGTTTCCTCAAAAGGTGTTCCCACTGATAGATAATCTCCTGTTAACCATTGGGACAATCTTCCATGCTATTTTGTTGATTTTGAGTAGTGGTATAGAGCTGATCTATAATGATTGGATGGTCTTGAGCAATCCTGACAAAGATAGAGAACTTTGTAGATGCACTAGCCTTTAGTGTTTTTTCTTTCTGTCTATGCAATTTATTAATTATAACTATTTCAAAGTCAAAGAGTAAATGGCAATTTTGGTTTTTTTATTGACATTCTATTTCAGTGTGATTGTGGAAGCTCTTAAGGTTGACAGTTTACAAAGACTTTGCTCTTCATTGGAGCCGATTCTTCGAAGAGTTGTAAGTACAATTCATCCTTCTCTCCCTGTATCCATTGTTTAACATTGTTACCAAACCTGTTGCAATTTTGGTCTGCCATTTAGCTCTTTCATAGTTGGGATTCCGATGCTAGGCTATCACAGGTAAGCTCATATGATAGTTTTCAAGTGGCTTAACTGTAGTATAAAATATCCAGCATGGAATGGTCTGCCATAGAATTCTTAATATTTCAGTAACTGAAACATCAGTTAAGAGATTGAAAGAGTAAAAATGGGAAGGAGTTAAAAAGAAAAACATGCCAAGAAAATTAGGGGTTTTGAGTTTCTAGATCAACAAACGGCCCTTATTTATGTTTACCAATTTAAGTTCACTTGTAACCCAAACTCTTTATGTCCACTGATCCAATAAACAAGATCTTAGTGTTTATAGAAATGTCCTATATATTCATGAAAAAAAGGATTACAACTAAAATATAAACATCTTTACTATTTTGGTATTATGGAATATGGATAATTCATCAATATGTCTGCTGTCAAATTGATCATCATATTTGTGAATCTTCTCTCTTTCTCTCTGGATCATCCATCAACTGATCTCTGTGAGATTGTTGGACCAAGATCTTTCATATGTGGATGAACTTGATGTCAGCATTTACAATTCTTTCGTTAAATGACTCATTAGGATTTTCTTTCATGAAAAGAAGAGCCAAGATATTGGAGTATGAAAGAATGTTAAGAATACTAGGGATGAGAACGAATTAAGTTGGTTCAAACAAACACATATATTTCATCAATGATTGAAATTTCGTACCATACCGGTGTACCGAGCGATACACCAGGGCATATTGAGTGGTACGTCTAAAAAAAAAAAAAATCAATTTTAGTACCGAGCAGTATATATATATATATATATACACACATATATATATACACACATATATATATATATATATATATATATATATATATATATATATAAACCTTCAATGGCATTATTCCACCCTATCCCCATCCTATGTGCATTGATGAAGACAATCCATCTAAGTCACACGTAGGCAGTGCCTATGAAGTTAGACGTACAGGATCACTAAAAATATAATATATATATATATATATTATATAAAAACGATATATAAATGAAAAATCAATATATAAATATATAAAAAGATATATGGCGTGTCGAGCAGTCGCCTCGTCCTCGTCACCGTCACCTCTTCATTGTCGCCTCATTGCCTCATCTTTCTTCTCCTCGTTGCCTCGTTTGTGGCCTTCGATGTCAAGGAGATGGGGAGAAGAAAAACGACATCGACATCGGAAGGTTCTCCGTGCGGCGGTAGTGGACGAAGGAGATCGTTCGGAGATGAAGAAGGCCGGGGACTTCTCCCCCTTTCTCGCGGCTGCCACTTCCGTTGCTCTCGCTGTTGCCTCCCTTGATCCCTGTGCCTCTAGCTCCCCCTCCAAAGAGGTATGACTCTCCTCGTCATTACCGCCTGGATCGGGATCGTCAAGGGAGGGTGGCGCTAGATCGAGAACGAGAAAGGGTGTGGAAGACAAGTTTGTGTCGAGTTTCGACGAGCTCAGGTTCATTGAGACGTTGGTGACGATGCATCGGTGACTCTGTGGTACTCTTTCTCAATGCTTCTCCTTCTTCTTTGATGCTTCTCCCTCTTCTTCGAATGCCCTCTTCTTTCTTGTCCCGCTTCACTGCAGCTAGGCTGATACTGCCAGTAGTGGGCGGTCCGCGTGCTGGTCCACTGGCGGAACGATACGTACTGCCCGTTCCAGACTGTATGGAACGATATTAAAAACCCTGTATTTCATTGTTGTTTCTTCGATGTGTTTGCAATATGGATTATGCTTTTGGTGCTTTACTTTAAAATTTGTGGGATAGCAGAATGCTCTTCTTGAAATTCTTATTATCTTATCATTCTATCGATCAGATTTTTCTGCAACTTTCAGGTCATCAAGGTGGGATCTGAAGGCATTTTCAGTTTGTGTGTGTTCTTTATAATGTTAATTATCATGGTTAATATTGCTCATGTTTAGTGGTAGGCATGTGAGTGCTATATTCCTCCATTTTGATTCTCGGCAACCTCTTGATCAACCTTTCTTCTGCCTTATCTTTACATTTTTTCTCTGTTTTGCCTGATTCATGGTTTTCTCGTGCCAGTCTAATGTGTATGAACCCTTGGATTATAGTGTATTGCATGTTGGAGTATTTTCAAACTAATACATAGTTGATAGAAATTCAGAAAATTTGCATGATTTGTTTAGTATTCTATAACTTGATTGCCATACATGTTGGACTATTTTCAATCTAATACATAGTTGATAGAAATTCAGAAAATTTGCATGATTTGTTTAGTATTCTATAACTTGATTGCCAACAAGTAACATTTTGCTGATTCTGTCTTTTGCTTGTTCGTGTTGCTTGCCTTGTGATGCTTTCTTCTTCCTACTGTGTTTGTATAGGTTAGTGAAGAAGTGGAGCGTGCTTTAGCAAAACTTGGGCCTGCTAGAGTTGGAGGCAGGTAGATGGTCTTGACATTATCATTGAAACAACTGATGTTTTGATGGTTCTTTCTTTCATTCTTTGGCAATATATTACATTTCTCTATATTTAGATTTGCTATTTCACATGTCATTCTTCAAGCTTCTGAATGTGATTGCTGTCAATATTTTAGGAAGAGCTTGTGGAGCTTAATTATTCTGAAATAAAGATTGCTCTATTTTAATCTTGGGGTTATTTGATTCTATCCCCTAAATGTGAATGTACTAAAAAAAAAAAACTGTATTTCCATTGAAAAGTTAGATATTATTATATTAATATACATGACCTTAAAAGCTTAACCTATTAATAGTCGTCCTATATGACCTTGAGAGGGATACATGATACATCATAACTCTGAAGGGACATAAGTGGTAAATACACAGTTTTAATTCTTTGCAGAGAGTATATCTGCAGTTGTGCTTTTATATTACTTCTGCAATTTATCACATTTATTGTTTGCTATTCAAAGTCCATTGAGGCTTGGTGAACAATACTTAATCTAGGTTTACTAGCATGACTTTGTCAACTTTGAGAGAGTATATGTTGGGCATCTATATTTCAGTGCTTGATCCATATGATAAGATCATTTTCTTCATTATTTCAGAGTTGCTGTCGTCTTGTTCAGTCAACTGATTTGCAACACATCTAATAAAATTTAGTTCATCTTCATCTTATACCATGCCCAATAGCTAAACTTTTGGCAGTGGCTCTGTCAAATTGAAGTTAGATATATGGTGGGCTGAGGTCCATCCAATTTTGTAGTATCACTTACACATGCCTATGTAGGCATTTCTTGTTGGTTCTTTCCATATCGGTGTCATCTAACCATAACCTTGTATGGAGAAAATAGGTCTACCAACTTCAGTTTTGTGTAGATTTATGTGATTTCTATTGGTTATAAAGAAAATTGCCAATTGTTCAGCCAAATATTCATTTGATCTGATTGTCAACTTCATGTTCATTCCGTCCTAACATGGAATAAATATTGTTGTTCTTTACTGTTGTTTTCTTTTTCTAGGAACTCGTTATCTAAATGATTTATTATTGTTTTGTTTGTTATATGTTTATTTTACATCATAGATAAAATATAGCTGAAGAAATCAAATCCTGCTCTGACCGTTATGTAGCGACTAATAGTTGTCAGACCAACCAAACACCTGTACCAAACAATATAAGTTGGTGATGGTCAATATAGATAGGTACACTGCCCAGTATACCAGTATTGTATTGGTCCAACCAGTTTCCAAAGTTCTGATCACCTACTAAAATAGTATCGTTCCAAGATTTAAATCCTTGACATATATCTTAAGTATTTTAATTAATTTGATTGGTTATAATCAAATCTTTATCATGCAAATTTTATCTGTTAGGATTCCTCTGATTCTTCAGAAAAATGCAGGGCTTCTCCAAAGCGTATTGAAGGACCTGATGGAAGAAACCTGCAACTGCAGTTCAGATCAATGTTGTCCCTACCACTTTTTACTGGTGGAAAAGTAGAAGGGGAGCAAGGATCTGAAATTCATGTTGTGTTGCTTGATGCAAACACTGGGTTTGTTGTGACATCAGGGCCTGAGTCATCTGCAAAGTTAGATGTGGTTGTGCTTGAGGGTGATTTCAATAATGAAGATGATGATAACTGGACTGAAGAAGAATTCGAAAGTCATGTGGTCAAAGAACGTGAAGGAAAGAGGCCACTTTTGACTGGGGACTTACAGGTGTCACTAAAGGAAGGTGTAGGGACACTTGGAGAGCTAACTTTTACTGATAACTCTAGCTGGATACGAAGTAGGAAATTCAGACTCGGGCTGAAGATTGCTTCAGGCTTTTGTGAGGGTATTCGTATTCGTGAAGCAAAAACAGAAGCTTTCACAGTTAAGGATCACAGAGGAGAATGTATGTCACTTCATACTCATTATTTAGTTTTTATGCCCTCAATTTTAGCTTGTTTATATAATATCATTAATTTGTATCTGTTCTAGTGTACAAAAAACATTATCCTCCTTCATGGAAGGATGATGTTTGGAGATTGGAAAAGATTGGCAAGGATGGGTCATTCCACAAGAAGTTGAACAAGAGTGGAATATTCACAGTAGAAGATTTTCTCCGGACTTATATCAGGGATCCGCAAAGATTGCGAAGTGTATGATATTTTATGTTCTTTGTTATCTTGGACACTTTAGGTACAACCATTGCTTTCTCTTGTGATTTTTTCTTTTAAGCATCTGCAGATCCTTGGTGGTGGCATGTCAAATAGGATGTGGGAGAGCCTAATTGAGCATGCAAAGACATGTCCCCTAAGTGGAAAGTATTATGTGTACTATTCTGATGACACAAGAAATGTTGGTGCAATCTTCAACCATATTTGTGAGTTTAGTGGGTTGATTTCTGGAGACCAGTTCTGTTCAGCTGAATCTCTGACGGATAGTCAAAAGGTTTGTACCATTGCATTATATTTTTCTTTGTTGCTTCAGGTTTTGCAAGATGATTAGTGACTAGCATGTATATATGAATAACTCTTCAAACAATGGAGATTAGCTAATGGCTGCATGGTTGTTGTCACTAATATATATTGGTTTATTTGGTGCAACGTGGGACTTTATTTACTTTTGGCTGTAGGTTTTCACGGTTTGTTTACTTTTCACCATAGCACATCATTTCAATCATTCAATCACTAGTGAGAAATTTCTGCAGCAATTTAACCTGTAGCTCTATTTCTTTATAGCTTCACTTTGATGCATCCTGAGATAAATGTTTGGGCATTTGATCTCAAAAGAAATATTATTAGGTGACTTTTGTCTTGTTCCTTAAGTTTTTCCAGAAAGATATCAGATCCTAGAATCATACAAGAAATATAAGTATTAGCTTCCCAAATTACAACATTTTCATTATTTATTACAGGTCTTCGCAGATACACTCGTAAAAAAGGCATATGATAACTGGGCATGTGTAATAGAATATGATGGCAAGGCTCTTCTGAGTTTGACATCAAATAAGAAGACAATAACTACCCGGAGTGAATCTCGAGCTTTGGCAAATTTTTCTGATTCATATGATTGCCCACCCTCACAGCAGCAGTTGTCGGTTCCAGCTCTGACAGTTCAGTCTCTCACTGATACAGGCATGGTCAGTGAAGGTAATGAAATATTTACTTCTTGTTATCCTTATGTAAAGTCTACTTCTAAGATCATTTTAGTTATCAATCAGTTAAGTGACTCAGTTTTTTAGAATATTTCTCATTGACAATAGTGTGATGATCACAATTTGTAGTGAGATTTTACCATTATTTTTCTATTAGACGTCTAACAGAAGTTGAAAGATGTGACCATTAACAGCTTATCTTCTTCTGCAATTACTAATGGCTATAAAAGAAAACATATTTCTGCAAAGATATTAATTCTCTGTTCTTTTGTTTGAATGACATGTACACTTTGCTGCTGCTCAAAATTTGCTTCTGTTAACTGACTTTTCTGTGTTCTGAGCAGGAGACAGCGGATATGGTGATAATCAAATGACCAGATGCTCCTCTCATCCTCAACTTGTTATCTCAAATGCCCAGTTGCATTACGAAGATACATCACTGACCCCTCAAAACCAGTTCTGTGAGTCTTCTGGCCTAGCTCAAGTTTCAAGAAATGATAGCTTCGGCCTGGCCTTGGGTCCATCACAACATTCAAGCTCGGAATTTCAACTGGTTGGCCAGCCCATTTTGTCTTCAAATCTGAATTCGTATTATGACTGGTCTAATCAACGGCAGAGTCACGGAGTTGATGATTACCTAACAGAGGAAGAAATCCGCATGAGGAGCCATGAGATACTGGAAAATGAGGAAATGCAACAGCTACTTCGACACTTTATGGTAGGATCTTCCAGTAATGTACCAGGAAATGGATTTGAGTCTCCTTCATTTGTTTCTCCTCCATCTCCACCCTTCAACTTCGATGTGGATCAGAACCGTTCGTCTGGTAAAGCTGTTGTTGGGTGGCTTAAGATTAAGGCAGCGATGAGATGGGGCATATTCATCAGGAAAAAGGTAGCCCAAAGGAGGAGAGCTCAACTTGTCGAGCTGGAAGATTAGCAAATCGATTCAAAAAGTCTTCTTGGCCATGTAACATAGAACCTGGTGGCCTTTGCAAATTCTAATGGGCTATCTTGCGTCCTCTTGAAGACTGCTATATGCTGATCCGATCCCTTTCTTCTGTTGAAGGCGTGATGATGTTGATCCAAGTGCAGCAGAAATTTCTCTACGTAACATTGCAAGGGTCTCTTCGACTATTGATATGGACATTATCCGATGCTCAAGACGATTGCACCATCTTTCTCTTGGACATTGACTATGCCTCTCCAGTGTTGTTAACATTTACTACATCCAATAAGTTGATCTCATTTAATCTGCAGCTTTGACCTGATAGTATTACAGCCACTTGCAAGCTAACAGATGGAACCAATTCAAGTGACCAACATCTTATCGATGTAGAGGATCGCCAAGGTGGTATGTTGAGCTAAAATTAGTAGCTATTTTTTTGAAGGCAGCCTATAATGGTGTTATTCTCACTCTATTTTACGTAGTAAATTAATTAATCCATTTCCAATAAATTATATATATATTTATATTTATGTTAGATGTGGTTTTTCACGTATTTGTGGGTAATCTGTTAGTGTTATTCTTATTCAACTTATTGCCCGCAGCATATTTGCAATGACCAAAATCAGTAAGGTTAATCTAAAATCCAAATATCTAATTAATACCTGAATCAATTAAATCATTAGTTCTTCCTAGCTAAGATTTAGAACTCGTAATTAATTAATCTGAAAGTAGATTCCCTAATTGATGCCCGAATCAGACTATCATCTTGATATATTTTTAATTTTACTAATAAACAGAAGATCCATATTTTACGTTCAAAAGCTAAGTTTATGAGGTATATTAAAGATTATATAATAGGATAATACTATTTATAATCTTTTTTATTATTTATAATCTCATTTTAAACTTTTAAAATATTTTTAAATTGTTTTTTTATATAAATTAATATAAAATTTTTTTTTTTCTTCCTCTGCCTTCTCCTCCTCCTTATTCTCTTCTTCTTTCCTCTCATCATTTTTTTCCTTCGTCTTTTTCCTCGGGCGATGAGCGGTTAGAACAACATCAACAAAGAAATTATTTTTATTATTTTTATAAATAATATAATAATATTTTATTATTTTTATAAGAAATTATCAATAGTAAATGAATGGTCAAGAAGGATCATTAAACTAAACTTTATGAAATATGAGGATTGGTTAGGGTCCAAATTATGAAGTACGTACAGTTGTTTGACTTTGCTGACAAGTAGCTAGCGAGGGAAGTACGATGGGTGTGTCCGACACGCGCAGAGATGCCACCAATTGTGGAGCGGGTACGAGGACGAGCTGCCGTTGGCGGCGCTTTGGCTCCACAGGGCAACAGGGAAGGGGGTGTACCTCCGGAGTACGTGGTGGAGAACGGCCATGGTTTCGGAGGAACCGGGTGGGAGATGGCCGAGTTTAGCGATCGAACCAGTGGTTATTGATCACACAATCCAATTGTGATGGGACCGCATCAGCCGTCCGGCTTATCCCTTCGCTTTATCCCTACTTCATCCAACAAGAAGCAATAACGCCTTTGCTCCGCAGCGATGCACAGCATCGGCCTTCCTTTTCGCGCTCCTCCTCCTCCCTTCCTTGAGGTCGCTCCTTGGCCCTCGAATCCCCCATCTCGAACCCTCCTTCCTCCCCGCGCCTCGCTCTCCTCCTCCTCCTCCTCCGCCTATTCTCCCTCTCGCCGCCTCCCGAAGCCCCCGTCGGTGCCAACGAAACCCCTCCCTAGCCCCGATCTCCGATGGCTCACCTCTCGCATAGTCAAGCTCTCGCGCCGGCGGCAGCTCGATCAGGTCTGTTTCCTCTCTTATTTCTCTTTTGATGGTCCGTTCTCTTTTTCTTGATTTGTTGATGTGACTGTTTCGTTCAGTTGCTCGTCCGTTCTCTGTTTCTTAATTTTTTGATGTTGTTCCAGATTCATTCATTATTTTCTGATTTATTAATTTGATCTCAGATCAGTTTCTCCGTTTTTACTCCGTTTTCTTTTCTTAGATCCCTAAATGTGGTTTTGGATTGGTTTCGCCGGTTCTTATCCGTCCTCAGTTTCTTGATTTCTTGATGGAAAATTAGATTGTGTGTTTCGGTTTTGACCCGTTATATTGGTTTCTCGAATTCTGATTGGTTTTCTTACGGTTGAGATGTTGTTTGGGAGCAGATCTTCGAGGAGGTGGAGATCGCCAAGAGGCGGTACGGCCGGCTGAACACGATCGTCATGAACGCTGTGATGGAGGCCTGCATCCACTGCCAGGACGTGGGTTCCGCACGTCAGGTGTTTGAGGAGATGTCTGGACCAGATGGCTGTGGCGTGGATAACGTCTCCTTTGGGATCTTGTTGAAGGTAACCATCGTTCTTGCTTCTCCATCATAGGCAATAATTGGAGGGGTGGGTGAAATATGTCATATGGATTTCAGTGGGGAATTTGGGTTTTTGTCCTGTATCGAGTAGTTCATATTGGGTGTCGCTGAGCAAATTAATTAGCACTCGTATTAGTATTTTGTTGTGAGTTGGATTGATGTTTCTTGGTGTCTGATTCGTATACTATGCCAAATTTTTTCTGTCATAAAGTCATTATTTAAAAGATATGGTTTTTCATTGTTATCATTAGCGCATGGTGTTAACAAAATTTTGATCTTTTTTTTTCCTTTTTTCTTTCATATATTGATCTTCGACTTTAGCATTTCATGTTTAAGTAGCACTTTGACTTTTATCATCTGAAAAAACACTTTTCAAAACTATCTGATGCCACCTCATGACTATCAAATTGCCTTTCATTCCTCTGATGTGATGATTTAAATATCATTTTAGTCGTACAAAATTGGTGGTTACTTGACATAAGATCTTCTCTAGATCCTACCAGTGACAATATCTTTCAAATGTTTTCAACCTGTATATATAGTTGCTTTGAGGTTAGACATCGCTGATCACGTGAAATTGGAAGAATTTTTCCTCATGGATTAAGTGAATACTAAAGGGCTTGTCCAGGACAGTATTGTTACTTGCTAAGTCCACAAGTTAGATCAGTAAAGAATTGAGGGAAGGACTATTTAACTATCATGCCTTGGAATTTGCTGGCCTCACACTGGCATATGCAGCCATCATAGAGTTATTACAGAATTTATGACATTGGAAATTGTGTAATGAAATTGAAAATAATTTTATAACAAGAATATCAAACACAGAAGCAGTTTTAAATATAAAAAAGCAAGAATTTCAGGCATGAGTTACCAATGAAACTGACAGAAATGAGCATATGAAAAAAGGTGAAAGGACAAGAGATAACACAGTTTTATTTGAGTTTTGTATATGGAGGAAAAAGGACATAACTTCCATATCCAAGAATGAGAACAAAATATCCCATATTCAAATGATTTGTGCTGTAGAATTTCTTTTGCATGCTAGGTTTCAATGTTTTGGACCCCTAAAACACAACTCATGTCAATTTTAGCATATGAATATTGATTTCACCTTCATGGCATTGAATATTTGTTAAATCTTGCTAAGGGTTTAGGTGAGGCTCGAAGAGTTGATGAAGCATTCCAAATGCTTGAGTCTATAGATAAAGGTTCTGCTTTTGGGGGATTGCAATTGTCAGCTCATGTCATCTATGGGCTGTTGAATTCTCTTCTCCAGTCAGGTTTGTCCTATGATCTTGTTAATCCTTTCAGTTCTCTTCTTTATTACCAACGGATGAAGTGATTTCGCTTTTTCCAGACTAAAAAGATTTTAAATTTTGCCCTGATCAACTATATTCTGTTTCTATGTGGTTGATTCTCTTTTCTTGTATTACATATCTTGCATCCCCAGTTAAACTATTTGCCAAATTCATTGCATTAGAGAAGAATGACAACAATGTTAAACGTTTTTATGATTGTCTGCTACAAGTTGTCTGATATTTTTGGAGCAGTAGGTGGTAGCTGCACCTTGCTTCCATTAAGAATCTTGGTATACAAGTCAATCCAACAATCAAATTACAGAAGATTTTGGTTTTAGTTTGATATATTTCTGTGTACTTCTGTGCTGCATTGTCCTCATTGATACTGAGAGAATCTTCTTTCATGCACAGTCTGTCTTTTTGTCAAAAACACCGAGTCTCTAACACAATTATTATGTTGAAGCCACAAAAAGGAGGATAAAATAAACAGATAACACACATAGAGCAATATTTAAATGTATACTAGCAGAATTCTTAGGGAAAGTGAAAGAAAAATACATGATTGACGGAACATGAGATTTGGGATGTAGAAGTTGGACTAGAAGGGGAAAAGCATAATGAGTTTTGTTGATCACCCAAAACCTATTTAGGGCATGCATGCATTCAATAAGTTGACTTCAAGTTTGTAAGTTTAGCTTATTTTTTAGCACAATAAACATTCTGCCATCATGGTCATCACAAGAATAAGTTCTTTTATGTGCCAGATCCACCAAGAACTTGCACCTGGGTTTGAATGATTATCGCAAAAATGTGTTTCTAGTTTGAATGGTCAAACTCTTTTAACTTGCACCTGGCTTGAAAATGCAGGAGATTTATGGCGTGCCAATGGTCTTATTGCGCGTTACCGTTTTGTGCTTCATAAAGAGGGTCAATCCCTCTTACTGTACAATTTACTGATCAAGGTAATTTGTTGACTTGTTCCAAAACTGTTGGTGTTTTGCAAGTATTTGTAACTCTGAAGTTAGAGCAATGCATCAATGTGTTCTTTTCTCTTCCTGTCATCTTATATTATGTCCTGACTCATGAATTTTTGTATTGATGATCTTGTTGATTGACTGTAAATTCTTTTGGACCTTCTTTTAGGGATATACAAACAGTGATTTCCCTCTTGGTGCTTTAGCTGTTCGGGATGAAATATTGCGTCAAGGGTTGAAGCCTGATAAATTGACCTACAATACATTAATTTTTGCATGTGTCAAATCTGGAAGAATAGATGCTGCAGTTCAGTTGCTTGCAGAAATGAAGGTTTTGAGCAAGTATTTGGAAGGCCAGTTTAGAGCATAACAATTTTTTTTATTGTGGACAAAAATATAATACATATTTAATAAATAATTTATCATGTCTTACAGGAAGAAAATGAAAAGTCCAGTTGTTGCGAACTCATACCGGATGCTGTCACTTACACTATTTTACTTAAGGTACGAGTATCTCCAACATTAAATTGTATTTGCTTATTCGGATTACTGATGCTTGTCAAATGACTAAATAAACACTATCTCTTAATTAATTAGATATGGAAACATTGGCAATCACCTGTTGTGAAAATAGTTATTGGCAGCTTTACCATTGCCAAAAAGACCTACTTTCCTCGAAGTAGAGCTTTTATGGTTGTGCTCTTCCCCGATGTGTTGAAGAAGCTGGTATAAGATACAATTTTTTTTCTTCTTTTCTTGGGGTGGAAGCTGTTGGAAGAACGCTACCTTTTTTTGTCACCATGGCAACCGTAATCAGAGCCCTGAATGCAAAGTAAGCTTGTCCAAGTGGGGCTCTTAAAAAAGCCACCATAGCTCTTCAGACATCCTAGTGGCAATTACCCTGCCACAACTTGTGGTGGTTATGTTGATGGAAACTTAGGGAAACCTATGTAATTAGCCAATCGTGAATACATAAAGACATGTTCATACCAATGATATGATTTTTATGGCTTCTCAATGAATCATAATTACTTCTGGTACAAAAGTATTTATGCTGGAATATTTCTAAGCTATGTTCATAAGGTTGCCTTCCATTTTCTGTTATGTTTCCTAGGGTATCTGCTTAAAAGAATGAAGGTTGTAACTTTAGTTAGTTTGAATTATGCAACCATTCTGAAAAAGGAATAATACAATCAAGAAAATAAAAAGATAATTCCTGGTAGTAAATTTGGAGAAGCAGTCAAGGGTAAGGTAACAATTGAAACCGTTGACAAAAAAATTTGACATTGTATTCAGTGGGCTTATATGTGGTTGCAACTAGGCACCAAGTTTGTTGGTTATGCCAGTTAACAGCTAGATGTATTGTTTTCTTATTGATGCAACCCACTTGCACCAATTTAACTTCATCAGTCTCTTCTCTTCTGCTTTATTCGGAAGTTGTGGTACTGCATGCGTATTACGAATAGCAATGGGAAATTTGTCATTACCTGGCTGCCTCATATGTTAAATGGTCAATAGGGCTTTGGAAACAACAAAGACTTGCATTCAGTTATCAAGACGGTGGAAGAGATGAAAACTTCTGATCTTTTTATTGATAGAACTGCATATACAGCAATGGTTGATGCACTGCTGGCATGTGGATCAATCAAGGGTAACTTTGCTTTCTCAACTGTTAGGCAATCTCTTCTACGATGGTTATGTTTCTTTTTTTGTCATGGAGCTTTATTGAATCATTGTGTATGCATATTTTATCATTAAAATGACTACTGGCACAACGGGTGGAGTTATCTCGTAATTCAAGATTGAAGTGATTCTTGTATTGCATCCATTTTGTCAAACTTTGCAGTATCTCCTATACATAGGTAATAGGTTGAGATTTAAGGAATGCTTGAGATGTGGGAGAAGCTTAAAAGGGCGATAGGGGGGAGGATGGGGGAAAGAGGACTATATAAGAGATTGGGAGAGACTTACAGGGATGGTAGAGAAAAGATATGGTCAAAAGAAGAAAGAATAAGGAATAGGAGAAGAGAATGATAATAAAGGTCATAGCCACTTTTCTTGTAATAATAATCCACTTATTTCAACGTTCTAAAGTAGGAAACAAATTGATTATACATATTTCATGCAATTAAGAAGCAGAACCTTAATCGAAGGACAAGGAAGCAAAACGAAGGTTGCATCACAAAGAAGATGTGAAGATTAAAACGTTCCTATACTCACAGGCTTTTTGGGGTTGGATCTTGAGCTTATTAATGATAGTTATTTGATTATCTATTGATATTTTGAAATATTAATTTCTTGCTTGAGTGAGGTTCGAGCACAACGTTGGTTAAATAATTTGTTCTGATTAATGCAATGTTGATCATTTTAGTTACTATTTGGCCAAATAATGACCTTTACAAAGGTTAGTAAGAGCAAGCTTATTATCTCAAAGGGCTCTGATATGTAAAGCCATATATTATTTGCTTGCACATTGAAAATCTGTTTATGCTAGAAAAGCATATTTACATTACTACTATGTATTTTTTTATTATCTCCATATACAAGTCACCTTAAGGATTGCTGTGCTGGTCAGCATGGGTTGCAAGTTGCAACACTAAAGAGGTATCAGCACATAGCATGTTAATTTGTGCCTGAGATGCCACTTAAACAAATTTATAGCTTTTTTTTTGTTAATAGAATATTTGATTTTGTACCTTCCAGTCTTTGATCAGTATGATGTTTTGTCTGTTCTAATGCTTTTTTGCTTTGATTTTGTCCTAGGTGCTCTTTGCATATTTGGAGAGATAATAAAGCAGTCTGGCAAGGATAGTAATATTAGGCCAAAGCCTCATCTCTATCTTTCCATGATGCGGGCTTTCGCTATGAGGGGAGACCTTGATATGGTCAAAAGGCTAAATATAAGAATGTGGTCTGATTCTGTTGGATCAATTTCTCCTTTAGTTCAAGGGGAAACTGATGAGCTTCTGATGGAGGCAGCAATAAATGACAACCAGGTACTAGTATTTCCTCACAAAAATAGTATCAATATCTGTATTTCATTATTTTTTAAAAAATGTTTCGAGTCTTATGAGCAACTGTCATACCATGGAACTCTTTGTAAACATAGAATATTTTTGAAGTTTGTAGATTTTTATTCAATATTATGCATTTATTCACAATGCAGCTTATGGAAACTAACTTGATTATGATCTAATGAACAGCTTGATCATTTCTTGTCAATTTGGTCAATGATGTCATTTTTAAAACAGTAGAGAGAGCAAGTAAAAGAGTAATCAGCATTGTCCTTTTCGAATGTACAACCCAATTGTTCTTTAGCAACTTGAGTAAAATTCGGTGACAGTTTCTGAGGCATGTCGCTTTCTCGGTACTCCTTTCTACTTGTGGTGTATTGTTTTGAAAGCAAAGATCTTTACCAAATGTGTAATCTCATAGTACGAAACAATAAGCTATAGGAACAGAACTTCTTGTCCTGCTTAGCTTTCATGGTTTAATTGCTAAAGAGTAGAAGCATATAGTGTACCTGGCATAGGGCACAAAGCATTATGGCACTTGCCGTATGCAGAATATGCTATAACATACACCCTGGTGTTTAATCTGCCCATGCTTAGGCATAGGCAGATTACATACTTGTCATATGCAGAATAAGCATAGGCATATACTGCCTATGCATAGGCAGTATATGCCACTGCTATAGTAAGTACATGGGCATGATGTTGTCCATTAGTTCCTTGGCCAGTTGCTGATGATTAATAACTACATGGATTCTAAAATGAATATGAATTGCATCTTTTACATGAATGAGTTCTTACACTATGTGAGCATTGGTAGATGTACATTTTTTAAAGTTCATGTACAAAAGAGATTTATTTTTCTTTTAGTGGTACATGTTAAAACGTGTTGTGTTGCAGATTTCTTTGCCTTGTCGTTTTAAAACTACAACTCATATGTTCAGCAGTTAGAATTTTCCTGGTTCCTTAAAAAAAATACATGGTTCTTTATCAGCTTCCAAGGTAATCTAGACGCAGGTGAAAATGTGTTATTTTTTATGCCTTCTCTACTATCAACTCTAGACTAGCATGATGTATGCATGGTAGATTCTATATGACTTGTATCATCATGAAATCTATCTGTTTTTCTCCTTTTATGTTTAAATTGTCAATTATGTTACAGGTTGATTTTGCTAAGGTTGTTTTGTCCAAAATAATTACCAGACGGCAAGGATTTTCTTGGACAAGTAGGGGAGGCATGGTATTTACAATAATCTTTTCTATTTCAGATTTTGTGGTATGAGCAACTGGGTTGATTTGAGTTCAGTTAATATATCAGAATTCAATTTTGGTCTCGATGAAATTTACATCTAAATTATTCAGATTCAATTAGAACAACTTCATGGTAGATATGAAAAACGTGTTTTAACTAGTAAGAGTTGGCTGCAGACTGCAATCAAAGTAGAGGCTCTATCAGGATTCACCTGTTCCATGCTTAGGCCTTACATCCTTCCTCAGGTACAAAGCTCATTCTCAGGATTCTTTTCAAGTTGCCTCGATCTTTGACATTCTCTCCTGTCAATTCAGGTTTTGGTGGATGATCCAGTCGAGAAGTATATGACAGCTTTTGATGATGCCAACCCATTACCTTGTAGCATGACATTGAATAAAGTCGTCATGCGTTTCTTTAAGGATTCTGCCATTCCAGTCGTGGATGATTGGGGCAGCTGTGTCGGAATTGTTTATCGCAATGATTGCAACAAGGTGTGTGTTATCACTGATGAGCGTTGCAGGCATTGAAAGACTTGTGATGGTTGGTTGATGTTACTTTGGTTGCAGATAGATGCACCAGTTTCTTCGGTGATGAGGGGACCGCCACCTTGTGTAACTACATCGACATCCATTGGCCGAGTCATCGATCTCCTGCTGGAGAAGAAGTATGAAATTGTAGTAGTTGTTCGAAACAGTAGTGTATATGAGACCATTTACAGCTGTAGTTCCAGGCCAGTAGGAGTTTTTACTCTCAAGAATTTGTTCCCGCTTTTACATGTTACAGACCAGGAGCAGTAAAGTCCACGTCGTTTCTTTTGTAGATTTAATCAAAGTTCATGGACATGAAAGTCTTGGGAAATTTATCTCTTGGCATTTTTATGGGTTGCTTCAAAGGTGTTCTTTTTTTAGACAGGAGGAGGAAAGGATGTTCGAAGTACCGAGAGTATTCAGAGCCTGTTGTTGTCAAAGCCTCCCACAAGTTTGGTATCCGCATCCAGCGTTCAGGGTTTTGCATGAAAGACATACATCGGGAGTTTCACCTGTCGAGGGAGGGAGACTTCCTCCTCCTCGATTGAGTCCCACCTTCGTTCAGAAAATTTGATTTTTCCCAAGTTTTCAGTTATCGACCCTAGTGGCATTCATTCCATGGTGGTTGGTGCCAATTCCACAAAGCATAAACCCATCTTTCCTGCTTAGATGGATGGTACTCTACTACATTCGGTGATGCTTTGATGTGTGGTCATAGCATCTTTGACGATACTGTGGGGCATAGCTCGAGAGAATGGATTGTATTCCTACCTCAAACTACATTCGGTGAGCTACTAATTGACCCTGGATTTTTTAGTAGTATTTCATCATAAATATTTGTCCTAAGCACTCAATCGTCACTCTTTTAACAGCAATAAAAATCCCTATTCCTCATCTTCATTAATCCTCATCTTCCACTAATAAAAATCCCTTTCTATAAGAGCTAAAGTTTAATAAGCACCCAAATGTCCCACCTAAAGAGTGTCGTAACTCTTTTAAGAGCTCGTCTCAAATTATCAACTCATGAAATATAAATTTTATTTTCTTTAGTGTAAATAAGTACTGCATCGAGATTATTGATTATGAATCGTTATACAATCCATCTAAGATAGAATGTTAGATTACAACTAACATTCTATCTTTCGTTTATACAAAATTCACCGGTTCAACTATTTTTTATTGAAAATATCAACAACGATGTTTGCTTGCTCGAGCTCGTACTATATCATCATCGTATCAAATTCAGTTAGAAAATCTTATCATCGAGCTTTATTTGTAGAGAGCTTCTGCTTAGTTTAATAGTAACTCCGCATGATCTTAGCACAAATATGATATTTTTAGAAGAGAGTACCTTCACACACATATATAATAAACCACCATTGCCAGTCTCTTTCTTGTGCACAAGTTGATACCGCTCAAGCTCGTTGAGCTTGAGACTCTTATTGGCCACCAAGTGTTCAGCTTGTCTTTCAAGTGCTTGTCAAATTGCTTGAACACTGTGATTTTGAGCAAGACATCATGACTTGTCCATTGCTCGCCTTCAAGACTAATCGGCCTTCTCCTTTTGCATATTCTAGGACCTGCGCGAGGTTGCACTTTGCGAACGAATTCTGAAGACATAGCAATCTTTGAAAACTCAAGAAACAGAAGAAAGCAGATCGTAAACCACCAGAGACGCAAGATGCCCAACCCCAAGAAACAAAAGAACCCAGGTCAAGAACTAGCAACACAAAGAGCAAGAAACGAACAAGGCACTGGAATCTTTAAGAGATTCCGATCGTAACCCACCAACGATGCAAGACATCCTAGCCTTGAAACGAAAGAACGCGAATCAAGAAGACTCGGTTGGGAAGATGTCTTTCTCCGTGTCCCAGTCCGCGATCTTGATCAACACCATCAGAGCAGAATCGCCGGTCTAGAGAACCAGCAAGAAGGGGATAAGGTGATACGATAGTTCAGGTATCGATCGATCGGCCAACCTGGAAGGGGATTGGCTCCGCGGCGACAGAAGATCTCCATCTTGCACCTCCGCGATTGCTCTTGCTTCACCAGAACCCGGGTTCGGCCATGGGATCAAGAGAGGGCGGGAAGGCGAGTTCGATGGGCGAGTCTTTCTCGAAAAGCTTCGATGCTGGGGTCTATTTTATAGCATCAATTGGACATCGAACCGGGCGATGGGCGAGTTCGACGGACGACATCGAACCGGGTTTATGTAGGGAACCACAACTGCAATTGGACATTTGGGCCGATCATGTCCAGTGCGTCGGACTCACCCCCACCTGCAGGTTGTTAACGGATCGGATTCGGACCGAAGCAGTATCGAATCCAATAACAAGTGTATGGCTCCAATAAATAGTACAAATGTCGTGCAAAAATGCAATTTGGGGAGAAAAAAAAAGAGAGAGAGAAAGAGTTTTTTTTTCATGCAAGGATATAAAAGTATAATGAGATCATACTTAACCTTTTAGATGGAATAATATTACTCAAAAAATTAAAACAACAACAAGGCAAAGGATCTTTAGATGAAATGGCACAAAATTTGACACCTAAACTGCAATACTGGTTCTCTTTTAAAGTGTTTTCTCTGCTTCTGTTTCTTTAACATCTGAAATGACTGCATATGACACCTTAGGCTGGTCACATGTTGAAGGCTTGCCTACAAGATTTGGTGGATTTATGATTATTAATATAGGGAATAAATCCATTAGTATTGAACATGGCATGATTGCAGCATATCTGAGATCAAAGTCAGCAAAATATAGAAGAAAGTTGTGCGGTATTATTTGTGGTGAAGGAAAACCCTACTGCTCTACTTACTATATAGATAACGACGAATAGTCTCCTTCCCATTGGAAGTGTCTTTTCACCACAGCCTTTTAAGATTCTTTTTGGTCTCTGTCCTTATCAAAGTCTGGTTTACTTGGTCACCTAGGAAGTGGATTAAGAATGAGACAAGCACAACTGAGACCCAAAACTTGGCCTTCGTAATCTCCATGTACGAGAAGACGATTGCTGATCTCTGCCGTGACGAAGACCAAAATTTAGGCACAAGAAGATGAAGGCTTGATGTGAAGAGTTAGCCTCTACAGCGCGAACATGGGATCCCACCACAGCGAGGACATGATTTCCAGGAGTACTCTTCCGTTTGCTAACTCGTTGCTCGCGGCACAACGTGGGTAATGGGATCTAAGAGCTCGTCTCAGGCACGCAAGTGCGAGGTGAACCTGACCGGCGATGGCAACACGGCCGCGCTCTCCGCCCCGTTACAGCTCAGCGACCGGAGAAGCCTCCACGGGCCTCTTCTCCCGTTGCTCAGGCGCCCGACGGTATCCTCTGGCGACGGCGTTCTCCGCCGCCTCTGCCGGGTCCTGATGTCCTCCATCTGCATTGCGGACGGGACCCTCATCGGCCCGAGCACGAACAGATACCACCTGGGCTGCGGCTTCATGGCCTCCGTAGGCGGGTCCGACGCAGCCCTTCTCAGCTTCCGGTGCTTGTCCGCGAGTCCTCCGGGCCAGTAGTGGCGCCGGTCGAGGGACCCAGACCGCCGGTGATCTAAAGGCAGGGTTCCGGGCAACGGCGAACGGGGATTGAGAGGGAGGAGCCTCCACCCGAGGAAGACGTCCTCGGCAGAGCACATCTCGCTGGCGGCACAGAAGAACTGGAAGGAGTCCGGAGGGGAGGAGAGCGCCCGGTGGAGGGCCGAGGGATCCCGGCCGGCGGTGGCGGTGGCGATGTCTCGAAAGGAGAGAGACATGGGAACCGAATCCTCGCAGCCGGACTCGTGAGCGCCGGCCATGGTTCGGTTCTCGGGCATGGCGGAGTGTCTTCTGGAAAAGGGGTATTTGGGGAAGTGGGGTCAAACTCAGGAGCAAGCACAACTAAATTTGGCTTCGCTACGTATCCTTCGAAGGTGGCAAGGCAGGCGCTTTAAAGAGGTGGGGGATATTTTGGGAACAGTATGCATGCATGACTTGTACGTAATCTCCATCTCGAGCGTGAATACTTTTCGGAGTTACGCGAAGATTAAGGCATCAAATGACCTTAGTATCGTTACATGTGTCTTTCGTATACAAGCAACACAATCTTCTCCCGTCCAATAAAAGAAGGCAGGCAGCTTTACATACATCACCTTTTGAACATCCTTTTTAATTATTACCATCACCTTTTAAGCTTTAATAAAGTGACGTTGGTGGAGGAGTGTGCACCTTCGTTTTCCTTCCTCCTCCTACTCAAAGGCTAAAACCAAGCAGGTTTTCCAGAACATGAGCCACCTTTGGGAAAAAGTATTCATATATTTAAAGATACGTGCATGTCTGTATATCAAAGTACAGCTTACACTACGAGGCATGTAATACCACTGTTTCTTCTTGCCTATTGTTCTTTTGAGGAAGAAGCGTGCATGTATGATCGCAGAATAATCAAAAGGCTCTGCTGCAAGTGCTGTGGGAATCATCCTTTTTTGCCTGAGATGATACGGCATCGCAGCTGTCAATTCCACTTTGAGTTTCTTTTTCTTTCTTTCTTATTCTTCTTTGCTTCATTGACAAAACAGATCGGCCCTTTTTCCAGTTTCCAAAGTCGGAAAAGGACGCCTGCTTCTTTGAAAAGCATCCAAATACATAGAGTTCTATCACTTGACTAGGTGAGTACAGAAGCAGTCTCACCCGTCGAGAGGTTATCGGATGTCCAAAGTCAGGTGGAGATGGTCAATCCCTTCGTCATACAATATTAGATCCATACACACGAACGACCCTATCTTGCGAGTCAGTATGCAGGTTTATTTTTCTTCTTGTCCATATGAGTATATCTAATTCGATGTCTCTGTAAAAACTCAAAATATACCAGTGAGGCTCGATCGTGTTGCTAAGGATGTTAATAATAAGCCCTTAGTCCATCCGGGATTGTCTTACCTTACTTACAATAGAGTGCAAGACGACCGAACGCATGAGAGCATCCAGCAGCAACATACAATCGATCCGGTGCTGGAGCGAAGAAGGAATCTAGTGCCTCCATCATTCATCGATTTCTGCCAAGCATCATCGGTGCTAAGTTTAGCTTAGTCAGGATTTGACTTAATCCAACTAAGTATTATCGATAGTGACTCTATTAAGCCACCAAATTATTGAGAATAATTGGTCTTATAAATAATATGTAACTTGTAGAAAACAACACAAAGTCATTAAAGCAAGCATCACGTTATCGAAAAGAATAAATCAGGGCCTTGCTCGTAAAGTAGCACAAAAAAGGATTAATTAACCAGATCGGGATAGCTAAGCGGAGGAACGTCGAGTCGCAATCAGGCGCGGGCGTGTGAGGGCCCACGGGCGTGAGGAGGCACGCCGCCGTGGGCCCGCGACGTCCAGGTGGCGCTTCCAGACCACGTGGGGCGGGCCCAGGTGATCAGTCCTGCCGCGTGGGTCGTAAGGTGGGCATTTCCTCAAACAGGTGTCGAGCATGCTCTTTCGTGCTTTGTTCACGTGGACGCGAGCTGAGGAGGTAACAGCGCCAAGGGACAACTGCCGCCCGGTCCACTCATAAACATCATGGGTGGATCCATCTATCGTAACAATAATCAATAAATAAATAAATATCTAAATATTAAGATCCCCATGTATGCTACTACCGTCACCATCCATCTAAAAATCCAAATTGATCATTTTTAATCAAAATTAACAATAATTTATATTATTAGAGAGAGAGAGGTTTGGAGAAGAAAAGAGTTGTTAGTCTTGGGAAAATAGTACTTATGCCGATTAAAGCATTCCGACATCTTTTGCGGGACACGATGGTTGGAGTCAAAGCGACATGTCCATGTGACGTAGATGAGGGTTGAGAGAAAAAAGTCGACAAAACAACCAAGTCATCCCATAATCTTTTTGCAAGGTGATGTGATTTGTCTTAGAGCAATTGTGGTGGGACGGACGGTAACATCGTCTAGCAAGATTCTTTCAAGTATATGATTCGACCAACCTAAATAGATAGGATGGTCCTCAGCGCTAGTGGAAAACAGGCTCCAAATCTATCTATCTATCCATCATGCTTCCCTTTACGCATGGATAGGATCTCGATGTTGATGCCACTCGTGTGGCTTGATGCTTGAGCTTTAGTTATGTTCCGATCGAGGTCGACTTCAACTTGTGTCATCGGAGAAATAGATTTCTCGAGAAAGCATGTGCAACACGATCAAACATTTAGAACATGTTGCGTTGACACTTCATAGCGATCAATCTTTCTTTGCGATCAAATGTAACATTCATTTAACAGGAAAGATACTAAATGTTAGCTCAGCAAAATGCAACAGGAAATAGATTGAAGACTCAAAAAATAGTATATAGGAATATATGCCTCTGCGGATTGTTTAAGGTACTTCGAGGCACCAACATGTGTCGTCCGGCTTTCTCGTCGTAGGAAGAAACAAAAAGGAAAAGGGTCGTTTTCCTCGTGCTCTCTGGTATCCTTGTTGACACATCATAAGTTGTTCTGGATTAGAGCTAAGATTTCATGATCTACTTCGATATTCTGATGGATAATTAGTTCAAAGATGGATCGAAGAAATGACATCGTGTAGCTCACTGCAAAACGATAGCACAAGCGAACCCTTTATTTAAGATGATAGATGTTTACAAGGCGGTCGATCTCACAGTGGAGTTGTACGTAATCATACACAAGCTTATTTCGACTGCTATCGGTTGCTAAGTTAGCTTACGTATAACTAGGAGACGAGATGTGCATGGGAGCGAGCTGGTGACGGGTACGTGAGCGATCATGCATCACGGACCTCGAAGATGTTGCGGCTCTTGACAACGATGTCGTACATGTGCACCGACCGGAACTTGGAGAAGTCCGTAGGTACCGAGATGAGGTGCACGGAGGAGCGCTTGTGGAACTGGATCAGATCCGGCGTGCTGGGGTACCGCTCCCACCCCAGCACCGCCAGCTTCTCCTCGAGGACGTCGTAGGAGGTGATCACCTCGCTGGTGGGGACGTGGACTAGGACCTTGCGGCGGCCCACGGCACCCTGCTCGCCGCCGACGTTCTCGACGAGGCGGACCACGCCGTTCTTGAACACCCACACCCCCGACATTATGACCAGCAACCGCGAGCACCGCAGACGAGAAGAGGTTGGAGATCTGAGGCAAGGTTGGGGAAGAGGGATCGGAGGGCGGGGGGCTTATGTAGAGGTGGGGAGGGCAGGGAATCGAGCGCAGGTTGCAGAGAAGACAAGAGAAGTGTTTAGTTTCCTTCATTGGGTGGGTGTGATGATGCTGTCATGGACCAGCTTTTGCTTGCACCCGTGTGGATCATACGCACTCAAAAAAAGAATCCTTGATTCGTTTGGTTCTATTATTGCGTGAAATCTGACAGAAGATACTAGTTTGGTCGTCGTGTTCATCATCCAACATACCAGGAGAAGTGAGATTTTCTTGGATCTCCACGGGATCATGGCCATCGATCGACTTGGCTTACCATTTGGTAGTGCAGTGATTCTAATTTCTTGTCGTATAATTTTACCGTATTTTTTTTTTGCTTTCTGAAGATAATGGTATATGCTTTCTAGTCTATATGTTAAAGATATGGAATCTTGGAAAAGAACAAAGCACTCAGCGGTTAGACAAAACGGAAGAACACAAGTCTCTTTTTCTTCTGCATGCTACTGGAGGTACCATCAGGGAGATTTGTGGTGGTCACTGAGTTGTCATTTTCAGCGGATAATTATTCACCTTTTTTTTTCGTTTAGAAAAAGGGTTGCCGCGAAACATAAATACACATTCGATATGATCATTCAGAATATCTTGAATAACTTCGAAAGGATTTTATATTGCAGAGAGCTTATGGAATGCACGCACCTTAAAATTGAAGCTCATAAATCGTGGATCATTCGAGTCCGACATATGTTATCGAGTCTTTTAATTTTGAGTAATGTGAGACTATATATGGCCTGTCTCGATCACTTCGCACACGAATACATTCCGACACTAAGTTTGGCCACGTCGCTTTCAAGAGTCGGTTGATCTCCCCGTGGGGGTTGCCCAGTTGGACGTAGACGGGTGGGCTCAACGGACGTGGCTTGGAGTTGTCACGTGGGATCGGAATGGGTTGATCAGCCCGAAGCGGCGACGGGGCACGTGGGGAACAGCGACACGAGCATGAATACAGCACGTAGACACATGCTTTGTCACATGGGGGCGACGCAACAGGTCGACGGCCCTACTTGTTGGTCTGCCGGGAAAGTGAGGATGGATATCGTAACTGTCCAGGTCAATGTCTGTGGGTCCGGGACGAGTGTCGACTGGTAGTTGACTCGTGGTGATCGACGATTGGTGGATTCACTCGTTTTGATCAAGACGGTGTTCGAGAACGGGTACCAATGTTTTTAAAGCCGGACTCTGTTAATTAAGTATATATCTTATGAAAATTAGTTAACAATCGACCAAAGCGCATCTGGTGTAGTGGTATCATAGTACCCTCCCACGGTACTGACCGGGGTTCGATTCCCCGGATGCGCATTTTATTATGTATTTTTTATTTTCTTTGACGTTTATATTATCCCCTTAAGCATTAAGCATTTTTTAATGTTTAATCATTTATAGAGCACAGGTGTACCATCTAAAACGTGGCATGTCGTTATGCACCCACGACGAGCCCAATGGCCGCACAGACCACCACTCGGGCCACTGAAGAGCTTGGCTTTGACTCCCCGACATGACCGTGCATGGAGACCAAACGTTCTCCCATGTTTCGAAGGGACGACGATCGTTGTTGCCTCGCTTGCACTGTCGGTTCTTTCGAGGAAGAACGCCTCTAAGAAGAAAGAGCTGAAAGAACCAGGCGACGGACCTAACACACGACATTAGGCACGAGAGGCGAGAGCATCGTCGAAGCAGAAGCGGAAACAGTGTTGTTCTTTTTCCTATGTTCCCAGCCACGACTGTTGACGACATAAGCGACGTTTACGTATGACATCGACTCTTTCAGCGTTGGGAGTTTCTCCTCTACAACATGTGTTTTGTGTTATATATCATTGCATGTGTCAATTAAAAGCCCACTGTGTTTATGTATGACATCGAGTAATCGCGCATACTCGAATGAACTCAGCAGTGGACCGCCTGATCGAAGGTTTGGTGCACACGTTCCATCCAAGCGAGCGAACGTTCTCAGTTCCTGGGGGTCTGTGCTTTACCTTCGTCTGCCTTTTTCCTCGATATTTCTCTCAGAGAGATGGGTTTTCTTTACTCGCTTCACATCATCATCTCTAGCTTTTCATTTGCGACGGCTAACAATCGGTCGTTTGATTGCAAAGCAACGACTGATACATGCACTAGCGGAGCCATGTGTTCGTGTAGGCTTTCTCGTCGTTCTCTCGTGTTCTTTAATCTGATCAATGTCGTTGACGGTGGGTTGTGGAAGAGTAGGAGATGTGAACTCCTTTTGAGTGTGCACTTCAATTCTTGAAGGAGCAAATCATTTTAATTTGCTTGAGAAGTCTGGTTAAGACCATTGATTAGTTTCAACCAAATGACACCTTTTCTTCTCGACTCCATCTTCTGTACTAAGCTAAATATAATGCGAGTAATAGTAGTATAGGTAGACCGAGAACCAAGAAAACAAATTGGAAGAAACAAGAAAACTGGATGAGTGTGGCAGAATTATTTCTATGTTCTGAATATAAGATTAGATGACAGATCAAAGAATTCTCCTGATCTGTGTGTTGGAAATATCATCACAATTGAAAAAAGGATCGACCTCAATCAACATGTTAATATTCTATATTAATTTTTTTTTATTTTTTTTCTTAATATCATATCAACATTTGATGAATACTTCTCAAACATTTGCAGTGAGAGCAACAGCTCGCATGGGTAAATTGGAATGGTAAGTGGGTGGTGACAGGACACATGCTTGCAAGCCCACTCTCGTGGCATGTTGGAAACCTACCCATCCATGGCGCCGTTCAAGTCGGAAGTGGTCGTTTTCTGCGCATGCTACGCTTCACTCGAGCACACTTTGTTTGCTGTTATATTTCTTTCCTCCTATCACATAATGTAATATGCAAGTGTCTTCCCGGTTCACTTCACTGTGCGAAGAACGCAGGCTTTTAGCATATGTTTTCCATGCAGATTTTGCTGTCGTAGAAATGACACCGAGTTGGATTTTTTCTTCTTCTTATATTTGGAGCTATTCATGTTTGACATATTCATGTAAATATAAAAATCATCCTTATATTATTGTTATATTAAAATTAAATAATAATATATCTAATTTACGATATATATATCTCTCAATGTCATAAAGTTATAACGATGTCGATCTATAAAGATAACTATACTCATCTTCTCCTCTTTTCTTATCTTTCATAAAATTACTATTAGCGATTGATTATGGATATATGAGAGATAAGAGAAGATCTATAATATCTCAATGACTGATTCATATGACTAAGGAGAGATAAGAGAATATTTATAATCTTTTGATAATATCATGTATTATATTTTTAATCCCTATGAAGTCATTTCTATTTATAGACAAGAACAAAAAGTCTAAAATAAGTAATTAAGAGAGTTTCTCAAATCAAAATCATCTCCTAATGATTTCTATCATAATTGAACTTCTTTTATATTAGTCGATAATCATAATTAGAATCCTATTATAATTATAATTTAATATTCTCTCGCTTAACCCATTAATTGATAAGATACAAAAGAAATTTAAATTTAAAATAAATAAAATAATTTTTATTTAAAAATAATTATATTTAATTATATTTTAAATTTTTTTAAAAAAAATTACATGTGTATATGAATTTTATAAAATAGGCCAATAAATCTAATAAATATAATATCATATTATGTCCGATTACTAATAATATGAGTTATAGCGATTGTATGCCATCAATATCATACTTCTTTATATATATCACAATACTATTACCTCTTCCTAATGCAATATAAAATGACCCTTATAATTTATCTTATCAAGATAATCCTATTAACATATTCAATCATATACATATATAAATGTGAGTAAAAATAAATAACTTTAAGAATATAAATAAAAATATTAATTATAATATCTATTTTGATGTATATCATCATATCTTTTTATGGATTACTTATAAATTCAATCATAAGAACATATTCTTTCAAGCATCTTAGACTAAAAATATTAAGTGAATTGTTCAACAATCAATATAGTAAAATTTAAAATCTTAATTGATATTAATTATTTTTATTTTTTTCTTGAACTATCAATTACTTTAATGAATAGAGTTGTGATAGTATTTATCATTCCTAAAGAAAAAAAAAATTACTATGATATATCATATAGTATTTTCAGTGACTTGGTAATTGAGTCTGACCACACTAAGTCCCTAGATAAAATTTTGTAGTCATAAAACTTGATTAGTGATCTCAAAGCATATCATAAAATCAGCTTTTATTATTAATAATATAATTTATATTATACTATTCATATAAATTACCTTTCCAACTGATATAGGTATAAATCATAAAATAGACTTCTTGTTATCAAGGTCATTTACAAAATCAAATCTTGAAAAATATCATCTTTTCATGCTGATCAAATTATATATATATGAGCATATAATCCTTGGTCCCTTCCGGATAGTTTTTTACTTTTTTTTCGTAGTCTCTTAGTATTTTCATTCTTAGGTAACTTTAATACCTACCCAATATTTTAACTATAAAACTAATATTTGATCTGGCATAAGCTTGAGAATATAATATATTTCCAACTGTGCATACATAAAAAAAGTATTTTTTTTTTATTTTTTTAAGTCATTTTAAATATATTTGTCTTATTGAAATTTTTACCTTTATTATTTGTTGAACAAAATTGTATACTAAATATTTCTAAGACTTGGTTAATATATCCTACATAGCAATTATTAAATGATTGCTAAATATGAGTAATATATCTAAAAGTATTTAATTTAGATAAGATTTTAGTATAAGATATGTTATTCTTGTTTATTTTTATTTATTATTTATTTGCTGGGTTTGGATTCTAACAAAATTTAAACTATTATAATCTTTGGTTTTTTTAAGTATTTTTATTTTTAAAGAAATTTCTCTCAATATATATAATGCATACAAATTCAAAGCCTTATTTGATCTGATGGACTATGTTTATGAACTTGGAACCTCAATCCAACGGTGGAAGGACAACGAAAATTTTATTATATATATATATATATATATATATATATATATATATATATATATATATATGTTCATATACTAAAAGGGCATGTTTATGATTGAGTTAACTATGTTAAATAGAAATGAAACCAAGCCAATAGATTAAAGTATGCCTTTGGAATACTTTTATATTTTTGATGTATATTTGGAGAAAAGGATTTGATCGAATGTATATTCCATTCCTTCAATGTTTGTTAAATAATATATAAAAAGTATATCTTAAATATATATTGATATAATTATTGTTTAGTAAAATTATATTTTAAGATTCTATTGAATGTCATGTGATAAATTTATCATTCTAATAGTTTAATATTTATTAAAAAAAATACATATTTATTTATATTTAAATAAATAAAATAAAAATATTATGAAAAATTCATATGGTCAAGATATATAATAAAATAATATTTACAAATAAATGAATAAAATTTTACCTCATAAAATATATAAATTATGTTGATTTCTCATGTTAATAAATTTATAATTTTAGATAATATCATAGAATAATTTGAGAATTTAAAATATATTAATATCCTACAAATGTTGAAATGTTTATGTTACCCTTGACATCAATATTTGAATTTCTTAGTGGAAAATGTTCCTCTAAATATTTGAATTTCTCGATCAAACACTGCAAGTGATATATCAGTGACAAATAATTTATTTTAATCCTTCAAAGAAGTATTGTAGATAGTTATTCTTTTCATGTACAAAACAAGATCTATCAAAGTCAACTCCACTTAAGAAGAAGAATTTCTTCGCGGGTCAAGTTGACTCAAATTTGGCACATATTATAATAAAAATATGGAGGGAAGAAAGTTACAAAGACTTCCAATATCATCAATAACAGGATGTAGAAAACTAATGTGTAAAATCTAAAGATAGAAGGATCAATATGCAAAACAATCCAGAAAAGAAACCCTTTTGTTACTATCGTGTTGCTTTGATTGGCCACAGTCTGCTCCCGAGCATTAATCTAATCTTACGGAGAGTGTCATCTAGCTCTCTCTCTCGCTCTCCCGGTGACGTCCGAATCTCTAGACGTGAGGAGGAGGAGAGGAGACGACAAGATGATGACTCGGTCAGCCACGGATTCCTCCATTGGTATGCGTAGCCCTCTTCTCCCTGCCTCTCTCTCTTTCTCTTCCTCTTGGTTGGGTGAGATAAACGTGAAGGCACAAAAATGCGAAATTTAATGGGATTCTTGGCTGCCTTTAGGTTGGGACGGGCGAGCCGCGTTGCAGGTGCGGAAAAAGATCAGCTTTGAGATGGCAATGTGAACGAGGGGAAAACTGAGGTCTCCCGCCATGGATCCGCCCTTTTCCGGTACGTTTCTCGCCGTCTTGCTGGTGGTCTTTGATTCTTTTACCGTGTTTTTGACAATTGATGCTTCAGGAGCACCCGATCTGCTTGTTCGGATGGACTGGAGGGGGAATCACAGCTTGGGTTATGTAAAAATTGAAACTTTCCAGGTCTTTCGCTGTTCCGTGTGGTTTTTGCGGTTTGTGGCTTGATTAAATCGGAAATTTTAAGGGGTTTGGTGGTGGAGATAAAAATTGGATTCTTGTATACGTTTTTGGTGGTTTTCTTTGATTTCCTATTTGTGGAATCTGTCCCTTTGTTGCATTTGTGGATCGTGTCCAGGCGATTACTATGTTTGGGGGAGTTGGAAACTTTTTCCCCAAAATTTCGGTGAAACATAAATAGGGGAAGCTGATTCTTTATTCCACTCGTCCTTTTTCATGCGTCAGAATGAACCTTTTCATTCTATTTTCTCGTTGGCCATGAGATGCTGTCTTGGCCAGCGCTAGGGATGTTCATATGCCTAGACGAATTAGAAGAAGTTCATCCTAGTGAAATTCTAGTTATTAGGTTCAGAAGCATTTGCTACTGCGAGAATATTGTGTAATTGAATTCATAAGGAGTTCTTTCTCTGATAGGTTTTCTTGTCTTTTTTAATTCATGAAAAATTTTGAAAACCCTGTCATCTATGGTATATGAGATCAAAGTTCAAATTTATCGGATGGTTGTGAAGTATTGTTTTATGGGTTTAAGATTTGCATTCTCATGTTTTTATTGAATCAGATTTGGACTTGTTATGCTCAATTATAGATTAAGCACGTGCTTGTAAGGTCCTAAATATCAAATGTCAGCTCATTTGTAACATGCACCAAGGCACTAATGCACACCGTTCCTAGCTTCACATTGATTTGTCTTGCTTCAAGTTGTTTAAATACATTACCATTACAGTGGTTGCTTTTATTGAGTTTCTGGATTAGTTTCATCCTCTACCTCTCATGTTAGGAATGTTCTGTTTACTGCAAACATATCTGCACTGCATGGTTAGCCGGGGGAATGCTACGGCATGGCCATGCAGGTTTTTTAAAAGTTCCAAAATATTGGTCTCTTGGAGACTCACTGGCATCAGGTGTCCTTATTAAACTACTTTATAAGGTATCTGCTGCATAGATAATGTGATATCGTCGCACACCTTATAAGCATCAGCTTGTCACCGGGAAGAGGTTACTTTATTGCAGCCTATATGTCAGGGGTTTGATTCATGGAAATAGCTCTCTGCATGTAGGATAATGTTCACACATCCAACTTTCCTCCGACCCCATATCAGAGGGAGATTGTACAATGGGGGATCTTCTTTATCATCTAACATTTTGTCTTTGCATAATCATATTCCATTTTACATCTTTTTGGTGGTTTTTTCACTAATTTACTAATCTAGTTTGATATGTTCACTACTACAGGATTTGTACTTGACCCATCTAAATGTAGTAAGTTGAGCATCGAGGAGAAGAGAGAACTTATACGTGAACTATCAAAATGGCCTGAGAGTGCTCCTGAGAAGTTGCAGACATGGAGTCGGCGTGACCTTTTAGAGATCCTGTGTGCAGAGATAGGAAAGGAGAGGAAGTATACTAGCTTAACAAAACAGAAGATGATCGAATACCTGTTCAGAGTTGTATCTGATAAAAATTCTGGAGAACATGCAAAAGACAGTGATTCGTCTCAGGTCCCATCTACACCTAGCCCTCAAACTCCATCGAAGAGACAGAGAAAGAATGAACATCCATCACGTTTGCCAATTATCACAAGCAACCTCCAACCAAGTGATGTTGAAGAAGCTCTTGAAAACATTAGATACTGCCAGAATTCAGCCTGCAGGGCTACTCTTAACGTACAAGATGCATTTTGTAAGCGTTGCTCATGTTGCATCTGTCGCAAATATGATGACAATAAGGACCCTAGCCTTTGGCTATTTTGTGGCTCCGAGGCTTTTTCTCAAGGTGACTTATGTGGTCTGTCTTGTCATCTCGAGTGTGCTCTTAAGCATGAAAGGACTGGTATCATGAAGAGCAGGCAGTGCACCACAAGATTGGATGGGAGCTACTACTGTACATACTGTGGAAAAGCTAATGACTTGCTTGGGTAAATTATTCAATGTACCATTTAAAAAAAAAATGAATATTGCATATTGAACTGCTCAGCATAGCTTCCTGAATTTGAGAGATCTCAGTCTGTCTGAGCCATGACGTAATTTTCTTTTAATTTGAGAGATCTTAGATCATTAGCATCTAAGTAACTTTTCTTTTAAGTTGCCATGACGTAATTAATTGTCTTGTCTTCTTGGGTTCCTTGTTACTTGAAGGAATTGTGACACTGCAACATCAGTATATGTTATGGTTAGCTTAGCTAGTCTGTCAGTTTTAGGAGCAGATGACTTTCTGATGAGTTTGATGCATTTAAAATTTCTTTATTCTTCAGGATTATCTGAACGATGGATTCTTTCATTGTTTTTCCCCATCATTGATGACTGTTGATTAGTAACTAAAACTGGAACGAACAGTACATGTTTCTGATTCTACTTGAATAAATTGATAATTTTGGCTTTATACATTTTATCTCCCATGTGGGCAGATAGAGGTAAGCAAAACCTAGGAAAACTTTAAGGGTTTAGATCTATATCTAATATTGGATCTGCAGCTGTTGGTTAGAGAAATTTAAATGCTGGATCAATTGGTCTTCTTGTACATGCTTTTGATGTTTGTGAAACGCTGATGATCCATCTCCATGAGCAATGCATGACTTGAAATAGACCTAAATATGATTATACATTTCCTACATCAGTTAGCCTTATTACTGCACATGATAAAAGTTGTACAAGTTGTACCAAATTTTACAGCTCCATACTACCAGCAAGATACTACTGCAGCGATTTTGTTAAATAGCCAAAAGTGCCATAGGTTTTACCTAGAGATAGGAGTTTAAGTGAAGTATTTAGTCTCGAATTATAATTTGTTAAGCAACACACAAGCATTGAGGTGTAATTTGGTCATTGAAAAGATGATTTGGTAAAGAAGAGAGGCAACATATGGATGTATGTGTTCTTATAAAGTGGAGAAACACATGATTGCCACTGTGGCCACTGGGACTGAATATACGAGCAAGAAGTGCTTATGAATGAGTATTCTGGAATACCATGCGGGAGTAAGTTTCTGCTAAGATATTCTCTTTTCACAAGTAGCAATTGCTATACAGTGTTAACTCTCTCAAATACAGATATAAATGGGACTTCTTTTTAATTTCTAAAATCTAAGATGGTACTTGATAAACTAAAGATTTCCATAATTTCTGTTTCTCTTTCTTCGGCTAGGAATGTTTAGTTTATGTTAGCATGTTGCTTTGATAAAGAATGTTGTTGCAAGGACAGATCCAGGCATGTATTTGTGATGAATCATCAACGATTATAACATCTATTTCAACTGTGTTTGTACTTTTCAAATGTCTTGTCTTGTTGATCTAGTTAAATGTGTCGATATTTTGCTACTGTTATACTTGTTTGGTCAACTTGATCTTTCCTAGTGAAGTTCTTTTAAGATATAAGGTTTATCTCATTATGGTTATCATATATTAGACATTGGCATGAACCATTTTTATGAAGTAAATCAGCTTTAGATTGTCTAGAGCAATCTTTGCTTCAGTGCTGATACCCATAGTAGAATAGAAACTCCTTTGTGATCACATGTTGGAACAATTGACTTTCAATGACGGTTCATTTTGTTCTTACCTTGACTTTTTTGTTCTTCAGATGCTGGAAAAAGCAACTCTTGATCGCAAAAGATGCACGACGAGTTGATGCATTATGTTATCGTATTTCTCTTAGTCATAAACTTCTCAGCCTAACTGAAAAGTATCAGAGTTTGCATGAGATAGTTGACACAGCACGGAAGAAACTGGAGGCAGAGGTTGGGCCTATCGATGATTTATCAAACATGGCACGTGGAATTGTTAACCGACTCTCTGTTGGTGCTGAAGTTCAAAGACTGTGTGCCCATGCAGTAGACTTACTAGATTCTATGCGTGGTAGTTCTTTGTCAGCTAATAGTCAACTTCAGCGTAAGCTTCACTAAGCTTCAAGTTTACTGAGCATTCTGGTATCTGTTTGGTTTTGACTGATTTTTTTTTTTTGTGAATTTTTATTGCCTACAGAAATTGGTACGGTATCCTCCAGCTTCATCAAATTTGAAGAGATATTACCAACATCTCTTACTGTGGCATTGGATATAGAGGATAACACACCATTAGCTCAAGAGCTAGCCGGTTTCACTTTGTGGCACCGAAAGACCGACAACCCAGAATACCCCAGGAAACCATCATTGTCTGTGTTTAAACCGAAGAAAAGGTTGCTATTAACAGAACTAATTCCAGCCACAGAATATATGTTCAAGGTGGTAGGCTTCAGCAAAATGCGGAACCTCTACACGTGGGAAGTTGGAGTAAAAACTAAAGCTATCTCTCTTGATGACTCTGTGGGTTTGGCACTGGAGACAACTGTATCAAACCCACATTGTCAAATCTCTAAAACAAACAGTAGTGGCTTGTCTAATCCCTTGGAGGGAGACGAATCCAATACCAAGAGTTCTGCATGTGCTGACTTGAATAAGTTGCCGGAAATTGATTTTGATGATTGTGAGAAGCCTCAGATTCTCGAGACAGAAAAATCATTCGATCATGCCCAGAAAGATAATAGCCACCAAAAGAGTGAATGTAAGGGCAGTATTAGTGGAGCAGAAGTTCTTGAGCCAGAGGATTCACATGGGCACTCTGATTCTGCATTAGATGAGGAGCCAAACTCAACCATTCCGATCGAGTCCACTAACTCTATGGAGAATAACCAGGCATCTGACATCCCGAAGTCGGATAATGAATCTAACACTCCTGTCATCAATGAGATGGTGATCGTACCATTTGGACAATCAGATCCCACCTTGCCTGCCACTCCTCCCTGCAGGTTGGAAACTGGAACAGAAGGTTCTGGAAGGTGCATTAAAGGGAACAGTGGTTTTAATATATTTGAGAAAGGCTCGTTGAATCCAGATGCCGAACCAGGAAGTTCATCCAAGAAAAGAGGTGGAGGAAAATTTGAGGGTATAAATATCAAGGATGGGTCGATGGAAGGGTTATATGAATACTGTGTGAAGGTCATTAGGTGGCTGGAATGCGAGGGGCACATCGAGAGCAACTTCAGGGTGAAGTTCTTGACTTGGTTCAGCCTGCGAGCAACTCCACAGGAGAGAAGAATTGTTAGTGTTTACGTTGATACGCTGATCGATGATCCCCCAAGCCTTGCAGGGCAGTTGGTGGACACCTTCTTGGAAGCGATCTGCAGCAAGAGGCCACCTCCAGCGCCAACAGGCTTCTGCACGAACCTTTGGCACTGAGGAAGCTATTGGACTCGATAATCAATGTGACAATTCTTTAGATGCAAATTATTGCATTAGTTATTCATCGGGCATGTATTCATGGGTCAGCAATTTCAGGTTAACTCATATTATTGCTTGTCCACAATTACAATTTATATGTACCTGACACATGAACAGAACTGTTTTGTTCCTCCTAATGCTCTTTTGTTCTCATGGCATTCTGTGGCACGGCTCTTTATCTTTGCAGAAACTTGATGCCCAAAGTTCATCAATGTCGAAAGAATCACTCTTTTGAAAGAATCTACATTGGATAAACTGGAGAAAAGGACTGCTTGGATGTTTCTTTTGAGTTTGACGTTGATTCTTTGATCTTGTGGATGCACGTTTTTGCATGGTTCAACTGAGTGAATAGTAAACATGTATATTAAACATGCTTTTGGGAGCTGGTCTGATTCATGCGCAAGGCTTAATTCCCTGCTCATTTCAGCCTATACAATCTGGAGCAAGATGTTGCTCACACTCCTATACTGTTCTGTGTTGAGGCTTTTTATACGCGTGCACTTGGAGCAAGGTGGTGATAGCAATAAAATTACCACCACCACTTTCCTGTTATCCTCTTCCACATACTCACAATCACCATGGCCTACTTTTTCTCCTCTGTTTCGAACTTTAAGATGAAGACTAAAGACATCGGCAATCACAAAAGCATACAAAAGCCTTGGAAGACAGTAATCTAATACTCGTTAGATCCATGGAAGACAGTAATCAAATAATTCAACACATCTATTGATGAATGGTTTGTGTGTGTGTGTTGATATATGTATCACAGAATCACATGTTATTCTCCTCGTGAGGTGAGGTTAATTTAATCACCTCTACCAGTGTTGGTTGCTAACATAGGTTAGCAAAGAAATGCAAAATTATTTGATACTTATATGAATAAGATGTGCAAACTATACACAACCACTCAGTCATGGATATTTATATGAATAAGAAGAAGTCGAACTATACCCGACCACTCAATTTGGTGGTGGTTTACGACGAGGATAATAATAACGACGGGACACGAACTAACGTCACCTGCTCCCGGGTAATGTCTCCTGGGTCACGTCGACCGAGGAGCTACGGCCTGTCTCGATCTGACTTGACAGCTTCTGGTCGAAGCAGACCAAAACGCCAACCGAAGCACGTCGCCATCCTGCAGGAGCCTGGTCCTTCACGCCACGCCAATGCCGGTGTCAGACATTATCCAAGGTATGACCCTGCTCCTTGCAAGCGTGCACATCAAGAAACGTTTACCTTCCTTATAAAAACCCTTGCGTTCAGAACAATAGGGGAGAGGAAAAAAAAACCCGGAGATTGTCGACTGACTTGATCGTCGGAAGGGTCGAGTCGAGCTCTCCCGACCCGACCCGTGTGCAGGTACGAAGACAGAGTGCCTCTCACCAAACGCCCTGGCGAGGTGTCCCATCACGGAGAAAACAGTGACCCCGTCGAGATCGGACCACCGTAGTCGGCTACCTCAACAGCCTCAAGGGTCATTCAGGAAGATCTCCAATCATTCGGACATGAACCCAGCCGTATTGGCCCGAGACCATGGCGCAAAGATGTTGACACTAACAGTGTGTATTCAGATCTTATTCTCATAAGTTGAGGTTTGAACTCTTATTCGCATAGGCGATGGTGTGTATTCAGATCTTATTCCCATAGGTTGAGATTCGAACTCTTATTCCCATAATTAGAATGTTCATATTGACATAATTAGAACACTAAATAAGATAACTATTGTAATAATCTAAATGGAATCAAATATATTTTTTCCCTCTCTCTTTCGTAATAATATAATTAGATTATTACGATAATCTAATCAGAACACTAAATCATACATAATGAGTCCTCTCTCTCTCTCTCTCTCTTCTCTATCTCTTTCAACAAACAGCTGTCAGCGCAACACCCACCTCTCATCATGTAGGTTGACAATTTTGTCGTTCTTGAGCCATTCCAGTTGAGATTATCTTGACAACCAATTCACTGCTCTGCCAACAGTTTCTCTAAGCATCATTCATGGCATTCTCATGCACAACATGAATCATTGAGGGATTAATGTGGCTTGGGACCCCATCTGCACCTGTATTTGGTCCTCCACCCCAAGTACTCACTCCTCCACCAAATCTTGGCCCCTCGGGAACACTTCTAAATAATTCCACCCAATGATCATCCCCTCCTCGGCACTTCACCCATGGCTGCTTGGGTCATCCACCATGTGCCATGGTTTCTCAGGCTCCACGGATGAGATGGTTCTGATGACCGGCACGCTCAGTGGCTGACCGCTGCTTTGCTCATCTCCTTCCATGACCATGTTATTTGGGTGTCGAGCATGAAAAAGTAGCTCTGGTTTCATCTTCCACCATTAAAGCCTTGTGTTGAGCGTGCTTTGTTGAGAACAGTGGCAGGGATGACGCCACCATTTCCTCTTAGAAAACTCCCACCTTCCCTCATGCAGTTTCATCATAATGTATTGCCACCTTGTCTCCTTCGGAAAGCTAAGCATCCTCCTCTGGTTGTGTGCAGTGATGGTGGACTGCTTTAGGAGTTCCTAAAGCATTTGCATCTCCCTTTCTTCTTCCTCTTCTTCTTTGATCATCACCTGCATTTCGAGTGCAAGTGAGCAGAAGACAGAGTAGTAAGCATGCGTCTTAAACGCTTGCTGTCTCTTGGAATTGGTCGGAGGAGCAGAGGACAAGCGACCGCGGAGGAGAATGCCTCCCCTGTTCGTGAGAGCCAACCTATCCATCATCTGTTCGACGCGGAGCCACCTTGCAAGCCAACTTGGAGATGCTTCTCCCACGAGGAGATACATCGAGCAACTGGTGGCTTTCGCCAAGGTCTGCTGACTCCATGTTTCAGAGCGCTGTTACATGGGAAACTCCGGTGGATTCTCATCATCTTGTTGTTGTTTTGGTGGCGCTGGAGTTTGCAGAGAACCTGGTCGGGAGAGGCGGGTATGCCGAGGTGTACAGGGGAGTGCTCGAGGACGGGCAGGCGATCGCGGTGAAGAGGCTGACGAGGGCGTCGTCGGACGAGCAGAGGACCAAGGATTTCCTGACGGAGCTGGGCGCGGTAGGCCACGTCCGGCACCCCAACGTCTCCGCCCTCCTCGGATGCTGCGTCGACCGCGACCTCCATCTGATCTTTGAGTTCTCTTCACGCGGCTCCGTCTGCTCCAACCTCTACGGTAACGTGACATCGGGTGCGAAGCTGTTCGTGGAGAACGTCACACGCAGAACGTGGTCGAGCTTATGTGTACGCTATGTGCAGATGAAAGCTCTCCTCCCATGGCTTGGAAGCTGCGGCACGACATCGCCGTGGGCACTGCGAGGGGGCTCCATTACCTGCACAAGGGATGCCAGAGAAGGATCATCCACAGAGACATCAAGGCCTCCAACATCCTCCTCACCGCCAACTTCGAGCCTCAGGTAGCAGCACTCAGCTAACCTCGTTGCTACTTCTCCTCTCAATCTGTACGACGAATCCATCTCCTCCACCGCAGATCTCCGACTTCGGGCTCGCAAGATGGCTTCCAACGGAGTGGACACACCGCGCCGTGGCACGGGCACCGATAGAAGGGACGTTCGGGTACGAACTCCTCGAGAACATTCATGCAGGAGCGCAAGGTCTTTGATGCTCGCAGCAGCTAACGACGCTTGTGGTATCACCAGGTGCTTGGCGCCGGAATACTTCATGCACGGGATCGTTCACGAGAAGACCGATGTGTTTGCATTTGGCGTCTTCCTCTTGGAGATCATATCAGGAAGGAAACCAGTGGATGGATCTCACAACAGCTTGCTCAGCTGGGTCAGTGTCAGCTGCATCTGATAGATATCGGGAACATTTCAGAACTGCTACTGCTAACTTTGTTTCATACAGGCAAAACCTTATCTACGTGATGGCACTGTGCAAGCTTTGGTGGATGCAAGACTAGGAGATGAATACGACATTGATCAGCTGAGGAAGCTCACATTTGCAGCCTCCCTCTGCATCAGAACAACCCCAACACTGCGCCCTTCCATGACTGAGGTAAATTACTGTTGCTGGTCACATGAACAACAACTTTAGGATGAAAGAATCATGCCAAAAAGGCACTGAAAGATCATTGAAACCCACTAAAAATGTACTGAAGTGGACAGTAGAAGAACCTCGGAAGGAAGTAAAAGGTTTAGCAACACCAGGAAACTTGAGAAGATGCAGGTTTCATGGTAGATTGATTCTCTCTATCAAAGTTGCATTTGTTTAGTTGGATGCCTAATTGAAGGCCAAACTACTGGTGACTTAGGAGGAATATATTGGTGACAGGTTGCTTTCTTCCTAACAATTCTGTCTGAGTCCGTCTCTGATTAGCTCTTAGGGTCATTCCCACATGTAGTGTTTTTGCTTGGTTTAGATTAGACAACTCCTAATGATGATAATCAAATGAATAATGGCAGGCATTGGACATACTAGAAGGCAGGAAGATATTGCAAGATCAGTGGAAGATGCCAGAGGGAGAGGAGGAAGAAGAAGAGTCCTGGGGCTTTGATGATCTGGACGACGTCGACGACGAATGTGATACTGCCTCATCATCTTCGTCAACATGGAGATCGCAATCATAGATTTGCTTAAGCACTCAATGCCATTGACCTAACACCATTGTAGTGAGAGAAAGTAATGATCATAACTACTCACTTATGCTGTGATGGTTATGTTGTCGATCTATCAGGTGTAGCAGGTCAAGGCATTTGGCACAAGTCAATAGACTGACTGCTGGTAATTTAGGGAGTAAATTAGATCGTGATGTAACAAGCCGACAAGCGACAGGAGATATTAATGCATGAGACTTCCACCGATGCAAGTCTTACTCCCAAAAACTCATATATATGAGAGTTCAATTGCCTGGCTATCTTAGATTCATCAGCTATGGTTGTGGAGCTTTGCCTTATTTGGAGAACCACAGGATCAGCTGAGATTAAGATTAGAAACAAGCGATGTTACCTAGGACTGAATTATCATCATGAACATACCTGAAACTAACAGATGCTGTGGAATAATTGGAAGGGACCAAGGAAATCTCCTTGGTTGGCCAAGGACTGAACTCAGCCAACCCGGGAAAGGAAGCATGACATCGAAATGGATGCCGAGGAAGGTGATGAAAGCCTTATCATTTCAGATACACGCCCATCTCTGTGTCGAAAGAAGACAAGGATCAGAAAACTACAACCTGCACCTGCTCTGTGTCTTATCAAGTGGGCAAAAACTATGAATCCAAACAGCTAGATAGTTTGTGTGATAATATTGAAAAATAGGAATCAGAATTCTAGATCTGAAGAGCAAAGATCAAAGTAAAATGATATGAAGATAATAGATTGAGAGAGGCCACTGGTTATCTTCTGCTATATATTTCAGATGTTTGCAGATATGAGAGCACCCATATTACTTCAGTTCATTCAAGTTTGCCAGAGGACTGATCTTTGATCTGTTCTTGATGACCTCTCTACTTGCCTTTATACACACAAGCCTCCCACATGGTTGAATTCTAGTCACATCTTTGTTCCTTCTTGTTGCAAAAGTAGCAGTAGTAAGTGTTATTGATCTCCTAGTAACTTTGTTACTGTTCCAGATTTACACTAAAGGATGACAATACAATAACAATCAAAATTTTATACATAATGATATGCTTAATTATCAAAAGCATCTAAATCTTTATTTATATTTTTAAGAGAAATCTTTTTACATATCCCCGAACTAAAATGAAGTCACCTGAGAATCAATCAAAATTTCACCAATTTATTCTTTTTTTCTGATCTGAAGCTACCGAGCAGCAGACAGGAAGAGAACTCGAATAGATGTGGATGCCTTCTCCAACAACATAGACGAATGATGTTTACAGCTCTCATGTGTTGCTGCTTGAGAAAACCGGCACGAGGGACTTGAAGTTTTAATGCAAACATTTTATAAACTAATAGAATAGAGCTCTAAATGTCATACAAAAGGAACATAGAAATCACTTTGATTGGTTTCGGATGGATGATGTCTAGCAATTGGCCATATTAAATTGCTAACATGGTGAAACATTAATCACAGATTCCAGCCTCCTTAATGCACCAAATGTGATCAGCATGATGGCATGGTAGCCGTCGTAGGATCATTTGTTGGTAATTCATGGAGAACGCTTTGAAGCATCGATATGCAATTATAAATACGAACTTCACCGGAGGTTTTTTAAGTTTTGGATCTGAAAAATCAATATTAAAGAAGCTTACCACATGGCAAAAATGCAAGAGCAGATTCAGAAACAAGCAATTTCATGGAAGATATTGTGATAAGGTTTACCTCCCTAGTAACTTATCAAATGGCTTGCCCTTTATCAGCGAGCTCTTTTATTTTACTAACTTTGCCAATTTCCTTTTCCTGCAATACAAAAAAGGAAACTTACATTAGATCCTCGACCCACCAAGAAATATAGATCATACGGGAGGAATTAGGCACTCCGATAAATAATAAATTCACTCATCAAACAACAAGATAGGATGTGTTACTAGCACATCAAAATCAAGAAAATCTGTAGATGGTCTGACATTGAGATTGAAAGATCCTCCTGGAAGATTATGAAAAATAAATTTGGGAAGAAACATGCAAAGGAAAAGGTGGCTAAGTGTCAGATGCAATCAGCACACTATTGCCAAGAAACAATCTCAAAACTCCCAAAGTTGCACCAGACAAAAGCTGCAAAGGATGATAAAGCATCTTTGCAAACCATATGAATTAGAGCAAATGCAGATACATTCCTGAACTCAAAGACCTGATCAAAACCACATGGGGAACCAAGACATTAACTAAAGAAAAAGGATCACTACTGTCTAGATTCAATGCACTAACAGAATGAACATGCTACATAAAGCTATAAGTGCCCTATATTTGCAAGGTATAGGAGAATAACATGCCAATTTCAAAATGCTCTTATTTTCACACTAAGATAGACAAAAGCTGTATCAAATAGATGTTCTTAATCCTTATTCTTCACTAAGACATTCCACTAGAGATCTCTTTATCCTGTATTGACCTCTCCATACAAGTTAGTGGCCTACATACTTGTACGGTTGTGTACATATACATTTCACAACAAAATAAACTTTCCCAGCCTAATTGGCGATAAGACCAACCATATTTGCATATCAAATTGCACTTCCAATTTTGACATGCAAATCTTAATTAGTTATGAACCTTAAACACATTGTCCCTAGTTGTCAATATAATGAATGCCACCATGTCTGTCTCATCTTCTATGAAGTTCCGATAGAGCACAAAAGAGAACAATTTGACATACAAAGAACATACAATACATGACTGAGAACAGACGCAGAGTTCAGGTGTCAACACAAGATATTTGTTTATGATATCATGCATCGGTTCCTGCCATGATTCGTACGAAAAAAACTTCAAAGTTAGAATTATGATTTCTACTTCATGTACACTGATCAGCAATACTGAATAAATTGTCATATATGCCTAGTTTCTTCTTCAAATCCTCATATACAAGGAGCAGGGGAACTGATGTAAGCATAACTAAATCTCAGAGTAGCACAAGAGAATATCTAGATCACGGTCATATCAAGAATGATTCTCTAGGCTCATTACTAAAAAACCTGCACCAATTCTTAGGCCCCTTCTAACCACCCTCCCAAAATGTATTTCACCTCCTTTCTTAAGTATCAAGATGTCCCTAATTCATTCGGATGATTCTTTGCAGATCAAAGTAAATAATGTAGGCAGACAGCATTAAGGTAGAAATGCTTGTTGAGAACAGATTTGAGGAGTTATGCAAACAGTCAGAGTAAGTAAAAAAGAAGTCTCCGTATAAAATGCCAAACCAATTTTGGAGGCCATTTACAGATCAAGCACATTGCTCTAGGAAGCAATTCCAATTGGTAAATCGGAACCAGCCAACAGAAAAATGAATTATAAAGCAGTTGAACAGCACATTTCACGGCCAAATCAAGTAAAAGAGAGCTCAGAAACACTGAAGAAAACCAATTAACCTTTCCACTGCTCTCATAGTAATCATTCAAAGCCCACTGGTACTTCGACTGGTTCAACCCGAACCAATCCGCCAAGTATTCATCCAAACTTAAATGCGCTGCCAACAAAAACCAAACAGAATAAGGAAAGGAAAAACCACTCCAAGCCCCGCGCCCAAACAAAATTCACAAAAAGATACCATCTTGGACTTTGACGACGGCGTCCCAAAGGAACCCGAACACGGATCCAGCAGACTTGACGGCCGGCTTTTCGAACTGCTGCGGCGGAACCTGAACCGGCGGCGGGGCGGCAACGAGAGGGGGCGGCGAAAGGGAAGCCTTCACCGGGAAAGGAGCCTCCTTTCCGGGGCTGCTGGAGCTCAATGCCGGCGCAGGGCTCGCAATGCGGGATCTCGGGCCCTCAGACGGCGTCGGGGTCGACGGCGGGGTGATGAAGACAGTGAAGCTCCCAGCCTTCCCGATCACCGGCGGCGGTGGAGGCGTCGGCGCTTCGGCCATATGGGAAGAGATGGATCGGTGCTAGGGCTCAGTAGAACGGGAAAGTGGTGCGAGGAGGGGCGCCTCGTGGGAACTTGTCACCGATGCGTTCCTCTTCGGCCTACTGGTTTTGATCGCAATGGCAGTGAAAAGGATCCCTTTTGCCCCCCTCCATGCATTAACCTTTCGGATCCTCTTTATACAATTGGGCTTGTAGTTGGGGAGAATAGCGGAAACGGCACTGACGTTAGGTGGCGAAGTCACGCGGGCAGCGTGGGAATGCTCGGGTGATTTTGGTTTACACTTGGGGGTCTGCCATCGGCCCAGTGGCCCCCACCGCCTCCTGAGAGGTGAGCCGTGTGTGTTCCCCACTCTTGGCCCCACCCATCTTATAGACGATGGTCGGGCGGTACCCGTTCGTGTTGAATACTTGCCGGTTTACGGCAGAGGAAGTGGTTTGAACTGATAGAGGCGGAGAAGACAGCAACCCAATTCTGTCGGTCTCTGTCAAAGTGCGTTTCATGCATCGGCCCCACCCCATCTTTATAGACGATTGGCTGAAGACAAGTGGGTTGCGGAAGTACCTCTCTCTCTCTCTCACACGCGCACACACACACACACAGCTGTTGTCCACTCTCCATGTAAAAAATTCACCAGACAACATGCTATCATCGAGTGGTCTGAGAACAAAACTTAAGGCAGCTACTTCTATCTGGTCCATGCTACTCTAATAGCATTTATTATTTGATTCACGGGCAAAGCTACACCTCCTTGTCCCACAATGCATAGTTTATTAGTTCATTGTGTAGAATTCCAAAGCTACAGCCTGACTCCAACTTAGTAAACATCAAGCGCCTAGGCACTGAGGAGGAACAACATTCCCATGGTTTTAGCCAAAGAACATGGGCACAATACAGAAAGATCTGGTTCTGCAAAGAAACAAAGATGTCAGATCCAAGGCAAATTTGATGACAATGACTGCCCTAACCTCGGGGGAGGGCGTCCATGAAGCTGGTATCTCTCGCCATGCCAATAGGCATGTGTCACGTCGAAGGACACCAGCCGTGCCAATAGCCATGCATGAAGAGGAGGCAGCAACTCGAGGCCAGAGATCTCAGCCAGGATGGATGTTGGGTATCCAAATCCTCATTTGGGTATGCCTTCTTCTCCACAGCCACCAAATACAACCAGCCAGGATCCATTTGAGCAGGATAGTGTCTGGACCCACCTACCAGGAGGAGCAGAGGGCACACTGACATGTCTCCAACGCAAAGGTATCAGTCATTGTTTGCACGTTAAGACCCTCGCCACCAAAAAGAACAGCACGAGCACTGACTGAAATCGCAACTTGATGGCTCCACAGCACCTCCAACTCTCAATTTCCTCCATGAAACAACTTCAGGAGTGGTCAATTCCCTTGCAAGTCTTCCTCATCCAAGTCTTCTGATACAGTCTCTAACGCATGAGTCCTCTCACTGCCCCATGCATTTTGACAAACCATATTCTCCGGGGATCTTCATTCCTTGATAGCCGACAAAGCCTCTCGCACGCTTAACCAACAGATGCAACATCACTTGGTGACAACATCCCACTACATTCTTCAACCTCCTAGCCGAAGACAACGGAAGAATTTGAGGAGGTGCGTTAAAATAAGTAGACAGGCTCGGTTCGAAGGGTTTTAGGACATACATCTACTTGTTGTGCATCCCAGAGGAAATGCTCTTCCTGGTGCTCAAAAGAAGCGGGAGGCACCTCACCTGCTTGTAGGTCTGAGAGTACGTATTGACGCGCGTCTTGGTCCCCTCGAAGGTCAGCGGTAAGACGTTCATGACGATGATGGTGTCGCCGTCGGTCATCCCCCGCAACAGGCCCATCACCTCGATGGTGCCGCCGAAGCGAGCGTGCACCATCATCTTCAGCAGCACCAGAGGCGCCGACATCTTCACCCGGCGGCAGTAGTTGGGATCCTGCGCCCACGGCTTCTCCTGCTGGATCTTGGCCTGCGCCGCCGCCGAGGAGAAGGAGTCTCTCTCTGTCTCTCTCTCTATCACGGAAGCGATGTTTTAAAGAGCACTATTGGGTGTAGTGATGGATCGGCCCGAGCCCTTAAAGCCCGACCCACAAGTTTGACGGGCCTGCAATTAGATCCGTTTGGATCCTCAAGTTATCGGATTAGGTTTAGACAACCCTGAGACAAATTTAATGACACACATAATTAATATTTTCTTTTTCTACGCGACACAGAACCAAATATCTGAAATTAGAATTAAAATTAAGTTATTTGGATCGATGGCTCGTTGCATAGTGAGATTACGTAGCTCGATTCAAATATCTGAATTAAAATTAAGGGTTCCAAATAAGTGGATTAAGATTTTATTTCACGTACTCTGCGTGGAGGTTTGGGATGGATAATCTATTGGGTATATTTGGATAAATAAGTTTATACATAATATGTGGGTAGACTTTTCTTGCACCTCCTCACTTGCTTGAGGATCATTTGTGGACTTTGCAATTGTTTTTTTTTTTTCTTTTTTCACTCTATGCACACTAATTATTTGTTAAATTATTTGAAAGCTACTTCTTTTTTTAAGACGTCAGGATTTATCCGTTATTCGTTTTATAAGTTCTTTGAGACCTATGAGAGATTGCTTCTAGATTGAACATTTATATACGGATATCGTAAGGACAACTCATGTCTTAGATAATTCCAATTAAGTCGATGATATTCATAGTTTTATTTAAAAAAATAGATTATTTTTTATTAAGGTTAAATTTGATCATCAATTTCATTTGATAAAATTGACCCATTCTAACTCAAATTTCCAATACTATCGTATCAAGAAGAAAATACTCGTTAAGTATTTAAGAAACGAATGAACAAATGTTTTTTCAAAAGCGAGAAACGTCTATATTCTATATCTCTTATGATACTTTAATTCGAGAATAAAAGATACATGTCTTCTATATTGCTTCTTGTAAAAGATGGGTAGAAGATATCCGTATCTCATATTGTCTAGCAAAAACCCCTCTAATAATTATATAAATACATATCACAAGTGTTTAAAGCTTGAAAGCATTCATCTTAGTTTGTTTTGGAAGCATCACATATCTTAGAATGTTGCTTTTATAGTGTTGTTCTAACCAAATAACATTTCCTTTGGATGCTATACTGATGTTCTTTATTATCTTTAATAGATGAAGTGGTGCATCCAATAAATGTTGATTGGAATCCATGCGTCGAGAATCTATTAAATGAAAATAATAATTATATGATTTATCATAAAAAGTTCTAAAACAAAATACGTATTCTTAATTAACAATAAAAATATAAAATTCTTATAAATTCAGTTATCACCATCAACATTTGATTAAAGATTAATTTTTTTATGCACAACCATGACCTAAATAATCATGCATAATTCAAATAAAAGAATTTATGATTTTTCCATCAGTGACATTTGGGGCACAACTTTGTGGCAAGGGATTAAAGAGACTATTTTTCTATGAGTTAAATCTTAAACACTGGATCATAAACTATTATATCTATCATAATCATAAAGAATTTATGTTAAACTTGAAATACTATAGTATATATCGATTCTAATTAACTCTCTTTTTCCATACTTTTTGTTTTTCTGTAAATTTTGATTGTGAATGAGACAAACATTCCATGATTAAGAATTGTCATGCAAAACATTTGTGCTTGTGTGGTCAAGAACACCCTCTACTGACAATGCCAATCTTAACCAAAGAGGATAGATCAGAAATCCAAAGACCAATAATATAACAAGAGGTTCTAATGCAATGAATAAAAGAACTACTAACTAAAGAACCTAAGCAGAGACTACTCTAATCTACCTGGCCATATAGCTGCTAATCCTCGAACACTCAGCCTTACTCAGACTGAAACCCTAATCAAAATGCTAAAGTAGTCTCTTTGGTAGGAGAAGCATCATCTCAAGAGTTGCTGCTGCAAACCAGAATGCACAACACCAAGTATCAGTGAGAAGAATACAGTAGACTACTCGATGAGGAGCATGGCACACTATACATATATGATTGAAGAGTGTGTTGATTTGCACTAATACCCACAAGATTTCACATAACAGGAAGAGGAAGATGAAGACGAAGAAGAGGTAGATATCTCTAGAGAGCCACTGTAAGTCAGCTCCTGGATCATCTCTTCGATGTACTCCTCATCCGGACACTGGGCGACGTCTTCTTGGCTTCCGATCGGCGTCGCCTTGGCTCTCCTGCTCTCGTCCCCGGATGCGGAACAGCACCGCTCCAGCTTCGCCATGAGGTTCGGCGATAAGACGGACGAGAAGTTGGGGTCGAAGGGGAAGTTGGTCCGGGCTGTCGGTCCGCACATGAGCCGCGCCGCCTCGTCGTAGGCCCTAGCTGCGTCCTCCGCCGTTTCAAACGTGCCCAGCCATATCCTTGTCTTCCTGAAATCGAAGCAATCTGGTCAAGCGACATATACCTTAGCCCCCCTCTCTCTCTCTCTCTCTCTCTCTGAGCTAAGGTTAAGCGAAGGTACTGAGAGACATTACAGAGTAGGATGGCGGATCTCGGAGACCCATGAGCCCCAGTGCCTTTGCCTTACTCCTCGGTATCTTTGTAACTTTGGCATGTCTCACGAATGTGCACAGCAGCCGCCTGAGAAAGAGAGATGCTTCGGGAGATGGAGGCATATATATATATATATATATATATATATATAACTAACATGGGTGACAGTATTGCACTTTGGCTACGGCAGCCCACTGGAGGCCCATATCTCATTGGGCTTTTAGCCAGCGTCAATCTCCGAGTATTTGGATAAAATTTGAACACACTCAGTCTTACACTAATCACGACGAAAAAGAATTGGTGTTCGTATTGAGTTACAAAAATCTTCGTGGAGATTAAGCATTGATGTCGAACATTCATTTGTATTAAGAATATAAATTAATAGATTACATCAATACCGATAAAAGTAGGGTCGAGTATCTATGAACTTGATGATGGTGACGAGAAACATAATTGAGCCCAGTAGGCCCATAAGCCAGTGAGTAATAACGAATAAAAGAAGAGGGCTAAATTGGTAGAGCAAAGAGGTCCGTCCCCCTCGCCTGGCCCCATGCGTTAGCTTTGCTCCCCCCATGTTTCTCTGTCAGAAAGAGCTCATGTCATGGAAACATTATGAGTTGTGGGGCTGATGGCAAGTGACATCACAATGTTTGCATTGCCCAATCGGGGGACATCAGCATCTGAGCTACCTCTAATCTCTCAGTTCTCAGATAAAAAGTGTCATGGGGGTGTCTCCCTCTGGTGTAGCAAAAGGATGAGCATCACAGAATGGTTGTCCCAAAGTTAAAGCATTCCAACATGATCCCTTGTTGTTTAGCCAACTAAACTCTTGGGAAGATCCAAGATTTGCACATCAAGAAGAATTGTTTGTTTGGCTAAGATCCAAGATTTGCATGGCCAAAGGGAATGAATGCGTTGTGCCTCTTTGGATTGTTTGGTGGCACAACGATGTCTCTCACAAGGAGTGGGTGGATAGATGTAGGGGGAGAGCATGGCATGGCACATGGAAGCATTTCGCGGAGCACATGAACGGTAGTGGCTCTTCGAGGGCCAGGAACAGAGGGGGCCAACGGTGGGGATGGGTGGTGGGGCCCAATGACATTTCATTTGAGGCATTGCATGTGGCAAGTTTAGAAGGTTGTCTCATATTTTACAATTTTTTGGCCCTATATAAAATCAGAAAAAAAAAATATTTGTGTCCTCCAAATTTATTTATGCTGTTATATTTCTAATTAATATTAAAATCTTATGTGTCTGGAGACCTAATGCATAAAAAGATGAGAACAGAAAGGTCTTTTTTGGTATCTTAGAATTTTTATATTTAAAAATCAAAATAGTTTTGCTAATCATAGTTCATAGTAATTGATTGGATGGACACCAGTGGAATTGGATGATATATACGAAGGATTTGTATATTTGGAAGGATATATATGTTGAATCTCGTATTTTGATGATGAAACTACTTGATATATGTTTATGATTTAATCTGCGTTTTGAGTGACGCAGGATGCTTCGATCAGGATGAGACAATTAAAGCAGGAAAATCATGTTGTGCCGAAGGAACATGTCAGAAGATTGGACGTCGGGCCGGTGGATCGGTCGACGTATCGACAGAAGGCTTCGGGCCGTGGACTCGGGCATCGGGCCAAGAAGAGCGGGTATTGTGCCAAGGATATCGGAGTTGCGGAGTCAACTGGCCGATTGGGCAATAGGCTGCACGAGAGGACGATGCGCCGAAGAATCGGACGAAGCGTCGAGGGACCAATGACATGTCGGACAACTTGGTTAATTGCTTAGGATTAATTGTCTCGATTGAAGTTTTGTTTTAATTGTGCAGGATTAACTATGATAACGATGAAGACATAAAGCGAAACAAAGTGTCGGAGTCAAGCGCGAAGGATTTGTTGCGAGTTCGAGAGTTCGACGGAAGTCCGAAGATTCGTTGGGAGTTCGCGGAGCTCGCCGAGAAAGATCGGAGCTTGCCGAAGAAGCTCGTTGGAACTCGCTAAGAACAAATCGTGAAGTCTAGGAGCTTGCCGGGAGTCCGCAGAATGGTTTCCGAGAGTTCATCGGAAGACCGCCGGAAGTTTGCCGGAAGCTCGCTAGAAGAAGTCTTGACTTGCGGACTTTGTAATAGCTTAGAAAATGTCTTTAAATTCATAGTTAGCACGTTAATTAGGGTTAGGATTAGGTGTTAATCCTATAACCCAAGTAGGGGCCAATTAGGCCCAAGTTCGGACTGGTTTGGACCAAGTTTGGAGCCAAACCAAGTGAGCTGGAATAGTGAAGAGGTGCCACCTCTCCAGCCTGGAGGTGCCACCGCCAGGGTTGAGAGGTGCAACCTCTCAAGCCTGGAGGTGCCACCGCCAGGGTTGGGAGGTGCAACCGCCCCAGCCAGGAGGTGCAACCGCTTGGGCTGTGGGGGTTGAGAGGTGCAACCGCCCCAGCCAGGAGGTGCAACCGCCTGGGCTGCGAGGCTGGGAGGTGCAACCGCCCCAGCCAAGAGGTTGCACCGCCAGAGCTCAAGTTCCGAGCTCTGCCAGGCGATGCAACCACCGAGCTCAGTCTTCGAGCTCTGGCAGAGAGGTGCATCAGCCTGAGCTCAGTCTCGAGCTCTGCCAGGTGATGCATTCACCAAGCTCAGTCTTCGAGCTCTGGCAGAGAGGTGGATCAGCCTGAGCTCAGCTTGGAGCTCTGCCAGGTGATGCAACCACCGAGCTCAGTTTCGAGCTCTGCCAGGTGATGCAATCACCAAGCTCAGTCTTCGAGCTCTGCCAGGTGATGCAACCATCGAGCTCAGTCTTCGAGCTCTGGCAGAGAGAAGCAATCGGCAGAGCTCAGTCTTCGAGCTCTGCCAGGCGGTGCCACCTCTCCAGTCGAGAGGTGCAACCGCCTGATCCCAGAATTCTGGGATTTGATCGATTTGATCGTTTTGAGCTCGAATTTTGAATTGGGTTGGGGCCTATAAATACCCCACCCATTCAGCACTGAATGGAGCAAGAACTGACCCGAAATCTTGATCTTTTCAGTGGTTCTTAGAGCTCAAAACTGCTAGTTTTCCTCCTCCTTCTGTTCTTCAAGTTTGAGTTGAAAAGAGAGGAGAGAAAACATCTGTAAAGGTTGTCTCCTAAGCCTGTCAAAAGGAGAGAAATTGTAAGAGGGAAGTTTGGCCTTCGCCCATTGAAGGAAGGCACCTAGTTGACGTCGGCAACCTCATCGGTGGAGGAAGCCAAAAGTGGAGTAGGTCAAGGCTGACCGAACCACTCTAAATCTCTGGTTTGCGTTTATTTTCGAGCACTTTATCATTACTGCAAACCTCCCTCATCACTACTGCTCTCTGCGCTTTCACGAACAAGTTCTAAGTGCTGTTCTTCCAAATCTGCATTCAGACGTAAACTCGTATTTTCATACATTACAGTTTACGTTTACGTTTGATTCTGCAGAACTGTTTTCCGCGCTTTTACGAACGAGCTTCCTTGCAGTTTACGCTTACATTTTAATCCTATTAATAACTGCAATCTGTCCTCTACGATTTTACGAACGAGTTTCAACATTTAGACGTAAAACTGCATTCAGACGTAAATCGGCTTTCCTCGCTCAATCATCAGATTTCAGTTCACGTTTACGTCTTGATTTCAACTGCATACTGCCTTCTGCGAGTATACAAACGAGTTTCAAAGTTTAGACGTAAATCTGCGTCTAGACGTAAAACTGCGTTTAGACGTAAATCTGCGTTTAGACGTAAAACTGCGTTTAGACGTAAAACTGCGTTTAGACGTAAATCTGCGTTTAGACGTAAAACTGCGTTTAGACGTAAAACTGCGTTTAGACGTAAAACTACGTTTAGACGTAAATCTGCGTTTAGACGTAAATCTGCATTTAGACGTAAATCTGAGTTTAGACGCAAAACTGCGCTTAGACGCAAAACTGCGCTTAAACGCAATCTGCGCTTAGACGCAAACTGCACTTAGATACAAACTGAGAATTTGCTTTTGCATCATAATAGTTTTTGAACGAACGCAGCTTTTGGTTCTTAAATTATTATAAGATTTCCGCTGCACTAATTCACCCCCCCCCTCTTAGTGCTCTTGATCCTAACAATTGGTATCAGAGCGGGGTTTTTCTCATTTCGGATTTACACCCGAGAGAAATGACTTTTCAAGAGGGCTGTTCGGTCTTTCGTCCACCGTTCTTTAACGGATTGGACTACACTTATTGGAAAACTCGAATGAGAGTTTTCTTAATTTCTCTAAATCTGGATTTATGGAATATCATTGAAAACGGTTTTCAACTTCCCTCCAAACCGATGAACGAATGGTCGGTTTTGGAGAAGAAGAATTTTTCTTTAAACGCAAAGGCTATGAATGCCTTATTTTGCGCATTGGACAAAAATGAGTTCAATCGGATTTCTACGTGTGAAACAGCTTTCGATATTTGGCGCACTCTTGAAATCACGCACGAGGGAACTAGTAGAGTCAAAGACTCGAAAGTTAATATTCTACTGCTTGATTTCGAGCTTTTTCATATGAAACCAAGCGAAACCGTTGTTGACATGTACACCCGTTTTACGGATGTCGTCAATGGTTTAAAATCACTTGGTAAAAGCTTTTCGGATTTTGAACTCGTTAACAAAGTTTTGCGCTCACTTTCTAAAACTTGGGATTCAAAAGTAACTGCTATTCAAGAATCGAAAAACTTGAACCATTTTCCACTTGAAGAACTAATTGGTTCATTGATCACATATGAAATGACGTGCAATGCACGTGAAGAACTTGAGAACCACCTTCCAAAGAACAGGAAGGATTTGGAACTCTGGACAAATGAATGCCACTTGAGCGATGACTCAAGTGATGAGGACAATGATGAACAAACCAACCTTCCAAAGAACAGGAAGGATTTGGGACATAGATCATTTGAAGACCACTCGAGCATAAGCTCAAGTGATGGTGAACTTAAAATGAAACGAAAATTAAAAAGCAAAAAGAATGGAACTACTTGCTTTAAACGCAAGAAGAAGAACAAAAATTGGGATGAATCGAGCTCCTCCGAAGAAGAGAAAGTCAACAAAAGCAAGGCGGCAAACTACGCCTTAACAGCCTACAATGATGAGGTAATCGAAATCCCCCTAATTTACTTCGAAATTACATGATGCTTTTCATGATGCACTTTTCTTTTTCTTTAAATTTTCTTGAAAATTATATTTTTAATAATTTAACAATGAAAATGCAAAAATATGATCATGCTTGTAATCTTGAAAATGATAATGAAAATTGCATGTCTTATGTTAATGCAAGATAGAAATCTAATGATTTTACACCTAGTGAGATTAATCTTATGTGCTTGAGAAGCAAGAATGTATATTTTGATTATTTTCATATTGCTTTTCAATGACGATACATGGCTTTTGTCTGGAAGGCTTGATATTTTTCATTGTCTTTGTTTATTAAATATAATGTATGGTTTTGACATAAAAATAAAGATTTGAGCATGCTATTATAAAGTCAATCATAAATTAAAACTAAAGAAGTTTTAGGCATTTATAAGAATCATTCAAAATTATGTTCAATGAAACCTTGCTTAATGTTGCAATGAAAATATTAAAGTTATACTTGATGATTTCAGATTTGACAAATGCTACACTTTAAATATGAATCATTCTTCACTCAGATTAAATGCTTCAATCATTTTCTATCTCTAAGAGTTCTCGATTTTGGTGAAATACAAGTGATAAATTCATTTATGATATCTTGTAAATCACTTGAATTATGAATGAGTTTTTCTTTTTTATGATGTGTTAAAAGAATCACTTAAAAAGAAAATGTTTTTCCCATTTTATCGAGATTAATGATTTCATGATATTATGTGAATCTCGAAACTGATTTTGATGAAATAGTAATAACGTTATTCATGTTATGAATCTTAAAAATGATTGAAATATTTAACACTTTTATGCTCTTCCCCCTACTTTCTTCTTGTTTTCAATGATAAAATGGGGAGAAGTTTTGATCATGCATGGTAGGATATTATTTGACAAAATTGATACCATCATGATATGAAATATTTATAATGTACAATTATGCATACAATACTTGTGCTTTCTAATTATGATGTGATGTATTGCATATGATGTAAATCATGATTTAAAATGCTATGAGTGCCAAGTTACACATTTTGAGAAGAAATTATTATATTGAAATATTAATGTAATTATGAATGGTGATATGATATCATGCATGTAATACTTCAATTTATGATAATGATGCATGCTATGATAAAATATTCATGATGAAAAATTATCTTGACATTCATAACTTGATTATTCATCATTTGTCATGATTTTGAAATCGTTGTAAAAGGAAAAGAGAACTACAAAACTGTATTCTCTCTTTCTTTTTTTTACAATGACAAAGGGGGAGATAGCTAGCTTGTACAAGTCAAGAAGATGCAAAAACTTGATTTGCTAGCTTACCTATTTTAAGAAGCAAAGATTGCTAACTTGCTTATTTCAAGAAGAAAAATTGTCTTCTTGAACATCACTATCTTGAATATCTCAAGAAGCAAAATTTGCAATTTGCACATTGCAATAGGAAGCAAGAATCATGAGCTTACACAAGAAATTTATCTTGCTTTTGCTTTCGAAATTTTTGCTAGCTTATATATTGTGAAACTTGTATATCGTAAAAATTGCTAGCTTGTTGGTCTAAAGAGAAGCAAAAAGTTGCTATCTCAAAAGAAGCAAATGTGCTATCTTGCCTATCTCAAGAGGCAAAAATGCTAACTTGCGCATCTAGCAAAGTGAGCAAAATTTTCAAGAAGCAAGAGTTGCCTTCTTGAACATCTCTAATTTGCTAGCTTGCATGATGTAGAACTTGCTATCTTGAACATTACCAAAAGTGCTATCTTATATGCTATAAAACTTGCATATCTAAAACTTGATAGCATGATGTAACACTTGCTAAATCTTCTAGCTCCAAGATTGCATGATGATAAAACTTGATACTATGATTTTCATGCAATGAGTTGAACCAATATCACACACACTTGATTGTAGTACTTCTCCTTTTTGTTGATGACAAAGGGGGAGAAGTATGTTGATGACATGACATGTGATGCATAAGTTTATGCATAAGTTCATGTTGACGTATTGCAAGTATTCATGATGAATATTGCAATGACTTGAATTCAGTTTGAATTCAAGGTTCTATCAATATGGCATATTGATAGGGGGAGTTTGTTTAAACTCCGGGAGTTAAGTTTAACTCCGTCATCAAGTGGTTGTCATCATCAAAAAGGGGGAGATTGTTGAATCTCGTATTTTGATGATGAAACTACTTGATATATGTTTATGATTTAATCTGCGTTTTGAGTGACGCAGGATGCTTCGATCAGGATGAGACAATTAAAGCAGGAAAATCATGTTGTGCCGAAGGAACATGTCAGAAGATTGGACGTCGGGCCGGTGGATCGGTCGACGTATCGACAGAAGGCTTCGGGCCGTGGACTCGGGCATCGGGCCAAGAAGAGCGGGTATTGTGCCAAGGATATCGGAGTTGCGGAGTCAACTGGCCGATTGGGCAATAGGCTGCACGAGAGGACGATGCGCCGAAGAATCGGACGAAGCGTCGAGGGACCAATGACATGTCGGACAACTTGGTTAATTGCTTAGGATTAATTGTCTCGATTGAAGTTTTGTTTTAATTGTGCAGGATTAACTATGATAACGATGAAGACATAAAGCGAAACAAAGTGTCGGAGTCAAGCGCGAAGGATTTGTTGCGAGTTCGAGAGTTCGACGGAAGTCCGAAGATTCGTTGGGAGTTCGCGGAGCTCGCCGAGAAAGATCGGAGCTTGCCGAAGAAGCTCGTTGGAACTCGCTAAGAACAAATCGTGAAGTCTAGGAGCTTGCCGGGAGTCCGCAGAATGGTTTCCGAGAGTTCATCGGAAGACCGCCGGAAGTTTGCCGGAAGCTCGCTAGAAGAAGTCTTGACTTGCGGACTTTGTAATAGCTTAGAAAATGTCTTTAAATTCATAGTTAGCACGTTAATTAGGGTTAGGATTAGGTGTTAATCCTATAACCCAAGTAGGGGCCAATTAGGCCCAAGTTCGGACTGGTTTGGACCAAGTTTGGAGCCAAACCAAGTGAGCTGGAATAGTGAAGAGGTGCCACCTCTCCAGCCTGGAGGTGCCACCGCCAGGGTTGAGAGGTGCAACCTCTCAAGCCTGGAGGTGCCACCGCCAGGGTTGGGAGGTGCAACCGCCCCAGCCAGGAGGTGCAACCGCTTGGGCTGTGGGGGTTGAGAGGTGCAACCGCCCCAGCCAGGAGGTGCAACCGCCTGGGCTGCGAGGCTGGGAGGTGCAACCGCCCCAGCCAAGAGGTTGCACCGCCAGAGCTCAAGTTCCGAGCTCTGCCAGGCGATGCAACCACCGAGCTCAGTCTTCGAGCTCTGGCAGAGAGGTGCATCAGCCTGAGCTCAGTCTCGAGCTCTGCCAGGTGATGCATTCACCAAGCTCAGTCTTCGAGCTCTGGCAGAGAGGTGGATCAGCCTGAGCTCAGCTTGGAGCTCTGCCAGGTGATGCAACCACCGAGCTCAGTTTCGAGCTCTGCCAGGTGATGCAATCACCAAGCTCAGTCTTCGAGCTCTGCCAGGTGATGCAACCATCGAGCTCAGTCTTCGAGCTCTGGCAGAGAGAAGCAATCGGCAGAGCTCAGTCTTCGAGCTCTGCCAGGCGGTGCCACCTCTCCAGTCGAGAGGTGCAACCGCCTGATCCCAGAATTCTGGGATTTGATCGATTTGATCGTTTTGAGCTCGAATTTTGAATTGGGTTGGGGCCTATAAATACCCCACCCATTCAGCACTGAATGGAGCAAGAACTGACCCGAAATCTTGATCTTTTCAGTGGTTCTTAGAGCTCAAAACTGCTAGTTTTCCTCCTCCTTCTGTTCTTCAAGTTTGAGTTGAAAAGAGAGGAGAGAAAACATCTGTAAAGGTTGTCTCCTAAGCCTGTCAAAAGGAGAGAAATTGTAAGAGGGAAGTTTGGCCTTCGCCCATTGAAGGAAGGCACCTAGTTGACGTCGGCAACCTCATCGGTGGAGGAAGCCAAAAGTGGAGTAGGTCAAGGCTGACCGAACCACTCTAAATCTCTGGTTTGCGTTTATTTTCGAGCACTTTATCATTACTGCAAACCTCCCTCATCACTACTGCTCTCTGCGCTTTCACGAACAAGTTCTAAGTGCTGTTCTTCCAAATCTGCATTCAGACGTAAACTCGTATTTTCATACATTACAGTTTACGTTTACGTTTGATTCTGCAGAACTGTTTTCCGCGCTTTTACGAACGAGCTTCCTTGCAGTTTACGCTTACATTTTAATCCTATTAATAACTGCAATCTGTCCTCTACGATTTTACGAACGAGTTTCAACATTTAGACGTAAAACTGCATTCAGACGTAAATCGGCTTTCCTCGCTCAATCATCAGATTTCAGTTCACGTTTACGTCTTGATTTCAACTGCATACTGCCTTCTGCGAGTATACAAACGAGTTTCAAAGTTTAGACGTAAATCTGCGTCTAGACGTAAAACTGCGTTTAGACGTAAATCTGCGTTTAGACGTAAAACTGCGTTTAGACGTAAAACTGCGTTTAGACGTAAATCTGCGTTTAGACGTAAAACTGCGTTTAGACGTAAAACTGCGTTTAGACGTAAAACTACGTTTAGACGTAAATCTGCGTTTAGACGTAAATCTGCATTTAGACGTAAATCTGAGTTTAGACGCAAAACTGCGCTTAGACGCAAAACTGCGCTTAAACGCAATCTGCGCTTAGACGCAAACTGCACTTAGATACAAACTGAGAATTTGCTTTTGCATCATAATAGTTTTTGAACGAACGCAGCTTTTGGTTCTTAAATTATTATAAGATTTCCGCTGCACTAATTCACCCCCCCCCTCTTAGTGCTCTTGATCCTAACAATATATACTATATATACATTAATTTTTCAAAGGATATATAAATAAAATATTATAAATTTAGGATCTTAACTCTAGAAAGATTTTTTTTCTTTTTTTTCTTTTTTGACAAAGAGAAAACGATAGATTAGATCCTTGGATCTCACTCTCAATAGTCAAAGATTTAATAGTCAAGATCCTTAAAATCGGGTCTATTTCATAGGAATGTTTTCTTCTATATATTCAACGAGTTTATTTGGTAGGGATCTTTTCTTCGGTAGACCCGATGGATCTATTTATAGCCTAGTTTAATATATAACCTTTGTTAGGCTTTCAATTGCAAAAATACCTGACACAATTAGTTGTTAATATTTATATCCGTGCGACTTTCCTCATTATTATGATGTTTGATTCCTTTTATGGATTATAAACTTATCCTACAAAATAGTATAAAAAATAAAAAATATCAAACTATTTTATTATAAACATTTCACTATCATCAAATTTGATTTATAGTGCAAAACTTCCAAGTTTTTCAATCATAAAAACTATTTACACATCAATATGCACAAGAAAATCTATCTATTCATTCTTTATTGAATCTGACAATAAGTGGAGCCTATGATTTATTATCTAAGTTTTCTTTTTTATTCACACACATAAATCATGTGAATAATGTTTGTGAAACTTGAAGATGAATATGTTTGAGGGCTAATTATATATTGCTCCCTATAATTAGTTATCTTTAGTATAAAATATCACACGCATATAGTGATGAGTCAAAATGAGACAAAGTCAGTATATGCTTAATGGTAAATCTTATGATATTTCGTTAGCTAAATCGATGGTGTTAAGAGAAACATGTTTAAATATTTTATTTTTATAAGTATAGGGATCTCAATATAATTTTTTAAAATATATAGACTGAAATATTAGATGTAACTAATTAAAAAAAAAAAAAAGTAAACATCAACTTGCATGAGAGAGATAAGCCCAAATGCTTTAAACAGCTTCACAAATGAAACTAGCTGGAATATTTAGTGTTGAGGGGAGGTTGTTTGCACTCTATCTTCGCTAGAAGAAAGAATGAGCTGGATGATTTGATCCTATGTCACTGCAAGCTTATGTTTATGTTAGGGTTGATAACTATTCATTAAGATTCTAATAAGATTTTGAATTATTTGGAGAACAAGGTTATTTGAAAGAAGAAGAAAAAATTGAAGGGAAAGAAATTCTCGATCTAATTATTTTGTAAGTACTTGATGTATTTCAAGATCTTAAAGAGAACGAGGCATAATGGAAAATCACTTTTAAGTAGTCATATGATTTTTTTTATACATCTAAAGATACGAAATAAATGAAGAGAAAAGTTTGATGTTGGAGTCCGAGACGAAGAGAGAGTCTTATTCTTTTTATTTGATTATTTTCATATACCGAATGATCTAAGTTCTTTCTTCGTGTATATGGGTATATATATATATATGGGTAAGGACGGAGTGTCGAACCATGTAAATCTTACATCAATATTTTTTATTTACATTTTACTAAGCCAATGCATTTAAGTGTTATTAACTGAAATTTACAGAAAAGATGCATCACTATACACCATAGTAATTCAAGAGAAGAAAGACTGCTTCCATGAAACATGTATCATGATTTCTGTTTGCAAAGCTTCCATGACTGTTCTTACTGGAATTAGGCCTTCGTCAAGCATTCAAGAGGAACATTGATTGCAAGAATATATTGGAGAAGCTAATGTACATTGTCAGATCACTTCAATTCTCAATGACAAAACAAAAGAAAAGTGAGAGAAAAAAAATGAGCCTCGTAACCTAGAAAAACCTGATTGCCATTGACATCTAGCATCAGTGTCTTGTTCAAAGAACCAACATGGAGTGACACAGTCTGCAGCTCATGTCTTGTTCAAATTTAGAGCTAGAAGAAGCCATGAGGGAGTCTTCAAGTCTTCACTGTCCAAACCGGTAGAGGAGTCACCACACTCCTCTTCCTTCTCCACCATGACCGATCTCGACGAAAGCTGTGGCCTGGTCTCACTTGTATCAGTATCCAGATGCGGCAGAGGTGTTTGTTTCTTCTCGTTTGAACTACAACCAATGCTTAGTGTCAACTCAGTTTGGCTTCCATCATCAGTCCATGAGAGTGGAGCTGCAGCCTGGTTCTTGACAGTCCTTGCTCCAAAGCTCTTCATCTGCACACTCGATGGATCCTCGGAGCAAATGCTTAGCTCCCTGGAGCTTGGGCCTGCTCTTGTACTGCAAGCTGCAGACTGGTGCAGGATACTGACATGAGAAGAATGGCTAGTGTTCGAGGTGGAAGCACTGCTCCAGATTCTGGTCTTGGTCTCTGCTACTGCTGCTGCAGTTTCATTTGGGAAAGAGCTGATGTTAATTTCCTTGTTTCCGAGCTCAGCCATCAGCATCTTCTGCACTCTGTACAGATGATGGAGTTCATGCACCTGCCACATCCAACAAATAGATAATTGTTTGGACAATCAATCCTACAAATAAGCTTTTGCCAGACAATTTCCGACCACCAACTGTTCTTCAGTGGAAGTAATCAGATTACAACAATGACAATAGCAAAGCCATAAGGTCTCAACTAATAAAATTACATACAATAAATTAATAGAAAATGTTGCAATATCAGACAATATCGTATGGATAGTAGTATTTATCGGTCTAGTAATTTACCAATTGTATGCAGAATAAGGTAAACTATGGTTGGTACAAGGCCTGCACAGGACAATTCCTTTTTTTTTTTTTGTTTTTCGGTATTTTTTTTGAACTTTCTTTCAAAAACTTGGTAAATATCAGTGTATTAGCACTCGATACACTGATACGGAGCAGTAAGTTATCAGTCAAGGTCCTGACCGACGCAATATCAGTGCACAAAATTATGAACCTTGATTAATAGACTTGTAATACTGTCAATCTATCTAAATGTACCGATGCTTATTGGCTGCGCAACCGAAACAGGGATCATATTTACCTGCTGCCTCAAGATTTCTTCATGATGTAGCATTGTATTCCTTATGGAATTTCTGTCGTGGCACTGGAGAAGTCTCTCCATTGAACCTTTAATCTGGTTCGGATTGCAAAAGATGCTTGCCTTTACTGAAATGTTGTCAGATACAGCCCTGATATCTGAATATTTCAATCCTGTAGTCACTATATTACATTTGTTCTTTTGCAAGGTGGTGAATAATCTATTAATCTGATGCAACTTTGAGCCCATTCCTGAGAAAGGAGGAGAAATGTCATCAAGGATCACTTACACAAGCACAAACGGCAGGTTGCAGGAAAGAAAGATTTGAACCTAAAAAACATGAGATGAGCAGATATATAGAGAGAAATATGGTGTTAGTCTAACATTTAGTTCTAGATATTAGATTGGACTCAAATTTAGGGTCCAATATGTATCAAATATTATCAGGAAGATAAGTATCTCCACTTCAGGCTGTCTTACAATTATTCGATCTCGTAGATAATACTTTTTATTCCTCAAGAAGGAAAAAAAAACTCTTGTCACTCGGGGAAACTATGCATACAAGTATTGTGAGAGATGTTCATTCTGTGAAAGCCAAATCTTCTCTAAATGTAGATGAACGGATACATGAAAGGTCAGGTTAGCTTCCACAGGATTAATCAAACAGTGGCACTAAGACTTTCCTACATCACCTAATGGTGATTTTGATGATCAAAGTTGAAATTATACATTATGTAAAAATCTTCCTTAGAAGGTAGATTAAAGTTACAAACACTTCTCCAGAGTTCTCTTCAAGGAAAATAGTATAGCAGACTGAAAGATACATGATGCAGGTCTTCAATCCTGAAGTTTAATGCATCACTCATGCATATAATATTCCACTTGATAAGATAAAAATTATCACTACATCATCATGTTTATTACCGCTCGAAGGAAAGTCTAAATAAAAGAGTACTTCAAGAGGCTTTTTTTTTTCCTGATTACTTCATACAACAATTCAAAGAGTTGCATTTCTAACTTAGAGTTCATTGTTGCTGACAACTGTTGGCATCATAGGATTGAAAAATAATTAGGAAATGCAAGATAATCTGAGGCAGATTTATCTATTTCAAGAAGGGAAAACAATGAAATTTGGCTGAAGTACAAAGGAGATCTTACAATAAGCAACCATAGATAAGCCGGATCTAATGTTTCTTTCTGCTTTGTGGCCTTTAAAGGCCTCAGTGCATTAATGCAGAAGATAATAACTATGTTAATCTTGTGAGTCTTTGCAATAAAATTATTAGTCTTGATATCTCCGTGCTAAAGCTTAAATATAGGAAAAAGATATTTCAGTAATGCTTCCACGAAACATATAGAGAGAACATGATTTATTTTATTAGACATCCAATCTTCCTCTAAGAATTTAAAAGAATTGAAGATAATAGAAAAGATCATATAACACAAGCTCAAAAAAGCAGAGTTGTAGAACAGAAGACCTAATTGACTGTAGAACAGAAGAGAAAGCTAATTTAAGATCACATCTCAGATCATATGTGATTCAGAAGGACAAAAGAGAATACAGATAAAAGACTGATAAATGCATGTCAGCTTCCCTTTAAATCAAAAACCATTTTTTTCCCAAACTCAAAGTATTCCACTACAGATCAGAAGAACAAAATTAGAACAACAATTCAAGCTTGTCTCCCTAGAGAAGGAAAAGGAAGAATGATGGGAAGCAAGAAGCTGAATCATGTTAGACGAAAAAAGAAGTGATGTCAACATGATCATGTTAAACTTCAGAATCTTGCAGCTCTCCACAAGATTGTGAAAACAAAAGTGATGTTCATCAGGATGAACCTGAATTGGTCACATTTCGGCAAAACACAATTGTTAGCGAAAAACTAGTCCTTTCTTGTGTTTCCAAATTGCATCGGTAAGATCCATCGCAACTCACAGCAAAACTTCAGCATCAAACATGTTAGAGAAGAACACATTTAGGACCAAACGAAATGTCACACAAAAGATAAGGTAATGTTGGAAGATATTTTTCACCTGCAAACTCCAATTCAGCTGCTTGCCAAGCATCTTCTCCCTACCAACCTTTCTCTCTTCCAATTATTACCCCCATAAACGCCAAACCTCATTCCAGTAATGATGTCATAATTGAGACTAATCATCAGAGGAATCCAACAAATGGGGATCAGTCGAGCATATGCAGCTTGCAATTGCTCATAAGGAGAACAAAGCCTGCAGAGGAACAATGGCAGCTTGACAGGATATGTTGGGGAGGAAGATGCAAAGGAAAGGTTGAGAAACCCATGGTGGAATCAACCGCAGCATTAGATCATGTCCACAAGGGAGGAGGATGAAGAGATATCGCGAATCTGAATCAACACATACAACCAAATCTCACTTGGCCTTAGTAAGCCATGCAAGCATGTGAGGGAGATATTCCAGACAGCTCCTCAGCTCTTAACAGGACACCGAGATGGTCTGATGGGCTTATGCTTCCATTCCTTCACTCTCTCTCTCTTTCTCTCTCTCTCTCTCTCTCTCTCTCTCTAACCAAACCAATCATTTCCATTTCCTATCCTTACAAGTAAGTGGGTGTTTTATCCACCAAGTAAAGCAAGTCATTTTGTGAATCGCAGTGACCAGAATCCTGGAATTGTCCCCACGAAGGAAGACCCAACCAATGGATTGACTTTTATCTACTGGAGGATGTGGCGAATTATTCCGGGGCATCGGATAAGATCAAGAAACAGAATCAAATAGTGGAAAAGACTGCATTCTTAGCATCAAAGAACTAATCATTTTAGTTGAAGGCAGAATGCCCACTCAGGAGTTTGTACCAGATTCAATGATTGATATAAGCAGGAAGTACAGGGATTGCGTGTCGGAGCTTCTTTCTCAAAGAAAGGGGGATCCTTTGTCATCTCCGGATCAGAAAAGTCTCATCTTGCAGAAGGTTCGCACATTGGATCTATTATCTTAGGTAAAAGTTCCATTTTTATCTTGAATTCACCACAAAAGCTTCAACAGTCATCCGTGTTATCTCCTATGTCGGTCGCTAGGCTAGACGTTAAGAACGATTCGACCAGGTCCGAACTCGAATTGGTGGATGTGGGTCGTTCCCACTCGATAGGTCGAGATGCTGAACTGGAATTGAGGTGCAGGGCTGGAGCCAAAATGTCGAGTTAAAGCTGGAGCGCAGAGCTCTACCGAGGTAAGGAGCTCAGCTCGAACTACCGACGTAGAAGTTAGCGGGGAGTCCGAAGTGGGAGTGGAGTAGTCTAAGAGTCCAAGGAGAACAGAGAGCAAACGCGAGATCAAAAAATATTTTCCGTCGATTAGTTGACAGTGTGGTGGATTTGGTATGACGGATCTTATCGTTTTGTGTCGCGTTGATGTCTACATATCAAGTTGGAAATGGATGATTTTTTCCTTCACCAATCTCAGAATTGGATTTTAATGCATTGTTGACTCGGTAAGAGAAGAGAATTCATGGATTTAAGTGGCTGGCAAAGAGATGTCCAATCAAAAGCAATGAGGAAAGAAGAGATGAAAGCAAGACCAACAGTCGAAACCAATAGCTACCCATCGCTTTCCTCCAAAAGCCAACGGAGAAGAAGAGCGTATCTGTCATTTAAGGCTCCGAACTCATAAAACAAGCCCAAGAAAACCTTTTGTGTTCTCAACCGCTGAAGTGGAGGGGGAGCTTAATTTAATGAGAGGCCATGTCTGTCTGCTCCCCTGTATCTGCAGTTCCACTGTCTCCTCTTCTACCGCTCACTTGACGTAAAACAATTCTCCCTCTTTTCTGTACAACTATAGAAATCTGATCACATTGAATGCATGGTCCGGTAACATGGCGAGGCAGAATCTACATGGCTGGTGGAGAGAGAGAGAGGATGCTCTGAGGAAAGAATCAGGCATTGGATCTGAAGGAGCTGTCATTTGGGTTGTAGTACTGGGAAGACCTGTGATGGGAGATTCTGTGTCTCCAATCTGTACAGTCTGGATATGGATTTCAAGGCAGGGGAGCTCATATGGCTTATGATTCTGTCCCAGTCAAAGTTCTTTATCAGAAAAATAGATCAAGAAACTTGTGTCAGAATGTTGAACAGGGAAAAAAAATGTACATAGATCCAGACAACCACATGAAAGAGTCAGATAGATAGATAGAGAGAGAGAGAGAGAGAGAGAGCATGGAGTTGATGATTCAACTTGTTTAACTTAGTCTTATTAGTCATGATAGGAAGTTGTTTCCTGTATCAATGATTGTGTGCATCACCTTGTTGCTGAAGGATACATTGAGGAATTATTGATTGTAATAAGCCTGCAGGTGGCTGGATTAAAATCAACCAGACTGCTAAGTTAGCTAATCAAGCAAGAACATGTACAAGTACACTGTTTGGGGAGTGTGTGTTCTCTCTCAGCTTTTGAATATATTGGTTTTCTATGCCTTTGGCATTGGATGTATCCATTTATTTAAGTAATATAAGTTTGGTTTTCTTAGAAAAAGAATCATTATAAGAACTTATGATGAGAATAGTTACAATAAGAATTATGTGGGAGACTTTGAGAAGTTAAAGTAGTCTATGTTTAGTGCTTGCACTATTTAATGTTGGGATTAATATATATTTTGAGAGTGCAGTGTGAGGACAAGAAATTCTAATACATGAAGTATTCGTGAAGAAAGAAATTCCTGATGATTAAGATTTGATTCTTCTATATATATATATATATATATATATATATATATATATATATATATATATCTTATATATCTCTACATTCTTACGAACGAGAACACAATATGAAAAATTCATCTCCATAGAGTGTTCCTTATGGTTTTGATTTATATGAGAGGGTATAGGAGATTGCGGCTAGTGAAAATAATTGAAAGATCTTGTAACTGATTTAAAATTTTTAATATTTCTCATAAAATAAATAGGAGTTCTTATGATACATTCTTAATTATTCCTTTTTATTTTCTTATTCTTCTCTCCACATTTTAGTATCGTAATAAATGCAACAAAAGCAGATCTACCAACATATTTTACTCGCACTATTACCTTGAAGTAAAAGTACAGTATTTTCTTTTCCTCGAGTTATTGTTGTTTATTGTTGTCCACATATCATACAAAATATTTGTAGCCAAGTTATAATATCTCCGAGTCACATGCAATTGAAATAAACGTTACTATACAACTTGACCGATCGTGATGATATGTTTGAGAATGATTTTATCATCTGAGTGATGTATACATGAACACTATGGATGTCGAGCGTCGAGGAACAAAACTATGTTTGAATCGTCTCCATATTCATGTCGTCGCAGCGTGAAATGAATATTGACGCAACATGCAATCTGCTGCATGCATGATTTGGTGTTATATAATACATAGTATTCGGGGTAAATGATGAAGATGATATTTAATCTGATGTTATATACATAGTATATATCCTGTAGTGTCAGCACCGATCATAGAACACATCCAATTGTGCATCTACCGTACATCCCTTCACAGTTGGCATGTTACAGTCAAACGTGATATTATGGTGAGATATGAAATCAAATTGAATGTTCGTAATCTACAGACACAAGCAATTAAAGATTTTGAAGTTGTCAAGGTGGTTGACATACCTCAGCCAATCTCCTTGCCAACGTTGCCGGAACTGAAGCTCTATCAAATTGATGTCACCAGCGGATGTTGCGGCCTGAATGGATTAGATTACGTGGGGTTGGACAAGCTGTCGCGTCATCGGTCATAAATGGGCTAAGACAAGTCATGTGGGTGTGATACGACGGCATCATGCGCTGGTACTTGGCCCATATCAAGTGTTTTGTCCTCAGGCAGCGGGCAGGTTTCATGAGGTCACCCGCCACCCCTTCATCGAATGAGATTGCTGTCACAGGGTGTATATATATGTATATCACGACAAGGGTTGACGCACCGTGAAGACAAGTGCTGCCATGTGAAGCATCGATGTGGAAGCAGCTGATTTGGGCAGCCACTGAGTTGGAGGTGAAGTCGTCAGGCACTTGAGTTGTGAAAGGACACACTTTGTTGCCATGTCCCACGTTATTTTGGCAGTCATGCGCCAAAGTTGGTGAATGGTGAGTGAAAATGTCAGCATTTATTTGCACCAGTACGTGGCTTACATAGATTGATGTGTACGTCTCTGATGCCAGATGTACAAGGAGACTTTTACCGTGTGAAAAATGGACTCGAACAACACGGATGCATCATATCATATTAGTATCATTTATTCATTCATTCAAATATGATCGGATCTACTCATAATAAAAGTGGTCCTAACGTAGGTGGAACCTACTCGTTTATATACGTGAGGAAACCCTAAATTCTATACGACTCTTAAACATACAAAAAAAACCTCACCCCTCACATCAGTGACCTCTGATCCAAAGTTCTACATGTACAACTAATCTTCCTGTCTCACAGTCTATTTGGTCCACCCATAAAATTCTATGATAACAAAAAAGATTATACGAGGATAATAAAATAGAGAGATATTCTCATATAGTTGAGAAAATCTTATATGTTATCATTAATCATCATTCATGAGTCCGATCAAATTAAATCCTTTATAAAAAAATGATTAAAAGGTTAGGTGCTCGTCATGATTGATAGAGATGAACTGGCTACTTAAAACGTAATTCAAAGGAACACTAATGGAGCAATTGACCCATTCATAACCATATCATATTATGAGTGGCTGTCAAAGGGAGGAGACAAAATAACATGAGGTTATTGAAGGGATAGAGACTGAGCTGTGAGAGGGTGTTAAGAAAGCTAAGGCTAAAGATTCTTGTGGGAACACATCAGTTCCCACCATCCATGAATCTGATTTGACTCATGAGATATAAGAACTAGATGACAGGATTGTAATGAGGAAAAGGAATCAGAATGCCCCCATTCATGTCCTGGTCCACTTGTTACTAAATTATAGTTTCTCTATCTATCCCATATAATGACTCTCAATCTTCCTTATATAATAATTTTTCTTTCTTGAGATTGAAAACACACAACAAAGATATGGTTATTATGCCTCTGAGGCTGTCCAAAGGATGCATGGGTTGGGCTAACTCGATTGCCCCTGTTAAGGCCCAACATAATCCAATACATGGAATAGATGATCATGGTCTAAAATGGTTAAACCAAAATTATCAGTAAGAATCAAAGCAACATCTGACTTAACAGTCACTGGGTTTTTTCCATTGTAGGCAATTTATTCCCTTATTACCTCACCAATTTCTATCATGAACATTGGTTGACATGCAATCCAGAGGCAAAAGAAGCTGACAATGAGTTTTCTTTCTGGTTCATATCAGTGCACAAAGTTAACCCTCCATCTTATCTACTTCCTAGAATGAACACAGGGTTAGACTAATCATGTCATGTCATGTCAGCACAAAAAAACCAAGATAAGAATTGTATGGACTTGCTTGCCTATGAAACCACCAGTAACAATTGTCCTACAGAGAATCAGTAATCATGTAGTTTAAGTTGGTTTGAATCTACAAGTAATGAGAGCTAAATTAAATATAGATGGTCTTTGGTTATACTCCAATTCTTATATTTTAATGGTTGCACAAGTGCTATATTATATGTACAGATGAATGAGATAAAGACAAGTTTATAGCATACACGGTGAGAAGCTTGCGACATCGAGTCTAGCCATATCATCAAGTGCTATGTAGAACTGGCCAAACCATACTATTCCCTAAGAACAAATATTTGGTAGACAACATTGCACAAGAGATTGGTCATGTCTCAAGATCATCACCTCAAATTAGTAAATCATCTCGAAGAAGGCCTCTTGTAATCTTTTCTAGGAGGCTTGCGTGATTGGTATTCCTAAAACAATCCCGAGGTATATCCCATCCTCACCAGCAGTAGCATCCTATCTGCCGTTGCAAATACGAAGAGATCAATTAACTACATTAATTAAACTAAGATTCCAAAATATAATATATTAACTGTGATATAAAATTAAATTATTCCCTGGTATCAATTAGATTATTGGGTCGAGTGTTCGTTGGTTAAGCTTTTGTTTATCTTATTAAGTTTAATGCGTCGTATTTTTCATGCGTTAAATTTCAATGTATTTTTTATGAACTCTAATTTAATTTGCACGTCAAATAATAAATGAAATAAAAATTAACAAAAAGGGGACAAATAAATGGACGACTTGCGTTTTGCTCCATCAATTTTCTATCCATCAAGAAGGGGACGAAAATATCAGTGCACGTGGACGGTCGTCATCGATCCTGCAGAAAACTTAAGCAAGCGAATAATCCGATAAAGAAGCTGTTGCCCTCGACGTAACGGCCCGGACAAAGAAGAGGACACGTCATCGCTTCAACTCGCCTCCTCCCTCCGTCTCCTCTCTTCCCATAAATGCAGAGAGCGAGCTTTCCTCAGCCTGTCAATGCCGCATTAATTTCTTAAGCTTGTTTGCTTTGCTTTGCTTTGCTTTGCTTCGCTTCTCGGAAAGGAAGCCTTCGCCAAATCTTCTTACTGATTCGAGGGTTTGGAGGAGGAGGCGAGGCGAGACGAGAGAGAGAAAACGGAAGCATCCGAGGGAGACCGCTTTAGGGAATAGGAGGGTTATGGGATTTTGGCGATGTCGGACGAGAAGCCGCCGGTGGAGATCTGCAAGGGCGTGAATGACCTCGACAAGGTGGTGCTTAGGGGCCTCCGCGGGAGCTCGGCAGAGGTCCGATCTCTCCTCCCTTTCTCTCTCTCTGGATCGGTTGATCTTCGCCCTGTTTTCGTTCCATTCGACGTTTCCGTCGATGATTGAAATGCTAATTCGGTTCGAGATTGTTGCCTGCAAAATCCTTGCGATCGGAATAAATTTCGCTTTTGTTTACCATATGTTTGGTCAATTCTCTAAATGATCTTGTAATTTCCTTCCTATTTCTTCATTTTTTTGGTGGAAACTTGTCCTGGATAGCGCGATAATTGGATTCATGCCCGTGTTTTATGTCGCACCTGGGCGTTACTTGTAGAAAAACGGAAACAGTTGCAAGATTTATTGGTGACACGAGGGTAGATTAGTTTTGGGTGGTTTTGCAGCTGTTTTGCATAGTCTATTGACCATTCTCTTCACAAATATAAGAATGCACCAATAAGGTCTCCTTCTCATTTTTAGTCAATAGTATAGGAGAATGCACCAATGAGGTCTCCTTCTCAGTTGTTTCAACAGAAGATTCGGATGCAGTTTCAAGATCAGAATAAGGATTAGAATTAGAATAAGGATATGAAGCCGAATCTCCTCTCTTTTCTACTGCTGAGGTGTTGTCTCCAGGGTGGTATAATTATCATGTGATGGTGTTGCTATTGTTGTTGCTGCACATTTGATGTACGGTTATGATCTCTTCAACAAGCGCCTCAGTGTGATGATTCATTTTCCTTAAAGAGAATTTTAGTTCTCTCATAGAAAATCTTGAGGTAATTCATATTTATCTTTTCAAAGCATTGAAAGAAGACTAGATGTGAAGAACTACTCTCTGGAAGAAGACATGCTTTCTGGAAGTAGGTGTAGTGTGGCCTTGTGAAAGCTGCACTCCTTCTAACAATTCGTGCAGAAATATCTTGGGAACATCTATGATATCCATAATTTTAGGGTTATGGAGTGAACTTATGCTGCAAATAGGGGGAAGAGAATGCACCTCGAAATATTTCTATAGGTCACTAACTATAGTGCAAGCAAAATTATGAGAAAATATTAGATGAGATCCTATTATTACATGATTTGTAAATTTTAAGCTATGGTATTATGAGCAAATTATCTACAGATAGAAATTCTTTGTGCCTATCACTCTTATGCATTGGTATTTAGATGTGTACTTTTGTACTGAAAGTGAAGTACTCATTAACCTTTTCAAGCATTGATCAATAAGATGTAGTGTAGGGTGTTGGATGATGCTCATGAGTTTTTACATTGTTGCAGGCTGTTCAGTTTTGTCTAACTTTGCAAACATTTTATTGTACCTCTAAGCCACCAGTTCTGTTTACAGAGAGGGGTTGGGTTGATATCTGGAGAGTTGCGTTTTAGCCGGTCGATATGCTTCTTGTCGCAATAGAATAATCTCAAGTACCGGCCAGACTGTTGCAACTTGACTTCTAGAATTGCCACCACCTTGAAATTGGAAGTGAAATACATCACCTATGTATTTTGGTTTAAATTTTTTTAAAATCATACATGTACCGTTTCTCAAATGTGATTGCTCCTGTAAAGTTCATTTATTCCTATGGGCATAATGATTGCAAATCTGATTATTTTTTGTATAAAATAGAAACTTGATAGTTAATATTTGTCTTTCAGCACATGCCAAATAAGCAAAGAGTTCTTTTCATGTGAAGAAGCTGATACATATAAAGTCAGAGAAATTTGTGCATCACTGAGTGATACACACAAGTCCACATAACAGGATAAGCTTGGACTCTTCCTGTAAAAATAGTGCACAGCATGATTTGATTCCTTGTTGTAGAGGACATTTGTGGAAATATTAGATTTAGCGGGTAATACACTCATTCCAGAGTTACATATACAAAAACAATAAGAAAAGACAAGTTTTAACTTTTAGCTCCTGTGGATATGCTCGTTTTGATCATAGAATCATCTTATGTATTGGACAGACTGTTGCATCTTGACTTCTAGATTTGTCACCACCTTGAAATTGGAAGTGAAATATACAACACTTATGTATTTTGGTTTTAAAAATTATAAAAAAAATTATGTATCTATCTTTTATTGAATGTCATTTCTTCTGTAAAGTTCAGTTATTCTTACGGGCACAACGATTATGAATCTGATTATACTGTTGTATAAAATAGAAACTTGATAGTTAACAGTTGTCTTTCAGCACATAGCAAACAATCAAATAGTACCTTTCATGTGAAAAAGCTGATACATATAAAAAGTCAGGGAAATTTGTGCATGACACTGAGTGGTACACAACACATCCACATAATAAGAGAATGGTGGACTCTTCCTATACAAATAGCCCACAACAAGATTTGATTCCTTCCTTTGAAGGGCATTTGTGGAAATATAATATTTAGAGTGTAATACACCCATTTCAGAGTTACATACACAAAAAAAAGAAAAGACAGGTTTAAATTCTTAACTTTATATATTGATGATGTTGCATTTTTGGATGATTATTTATTCCCTTTTATTTATTTGCAGGTGTATTTATATGGGTGTCATGTAACATCTTGGAAAAATAACCATGATGAGGAGTTGCTTTTTCTCAGCAGTAAGGTACCAGAACTGTTTGCAAAACATAAAAAATTTCAAACATATAGTTTCTTTATCCTCATGGTCAATAATTCTTGTTAATGATAACGAGATTAAGGAAAGATAAAAAAATTATTTTAATAAATTATTTAATAATTATTCCACGTAGAATTTAGATTTAACGATAAATAATAGTAGTAAATTTATTCATAAAACCAGAGCTAATGTTTGGACCTCTCTCTCATTATGGGTGTGCCTTGAGGTGGTTGCTATTTGTTTGAAGGCATCACTTTGTAATGTTTCTCTAAGTCAGTCTAGAAGAATGAAGCTGTATATCTTACTTGTACAAAATGATTATTAGAACAATATTAATTTGATTGTATGCATGTACCAAAATCAGTATTGGGTTTGGGATTGAGAAAGAGTATTGGTTGACTTGGATCATGTGGAACTGGATCAGCTGAGAGTTAAATAAAAACTATGAAAAATGATGAAATATCAAAACAATAGATAATTTAAAATAAACTTTTGAGATATAGTTTCTATTACTTTTATCATGATCTCTAACTTTTGAAAAGGAAATTTGGAAACAAAATATAATGATAATAAAAAAAGGAGAATGAGTTTATTCAATTATAACAAGTTATAATGTACCATTTTCTATGGTTGGATACATGAATCCTCTCCTGCCATTGATCTCAGTACTATCTAGTTAAATTGAGAGCATTTAAATCTCTTTCTATGGTAAAAGTCTATTAGGTCTCCCTTTATATTTGCTCACCCACCAATACAAAATATTGGTATAGTAATACAAAAATATTAATCTTATCATACAAAAATATTATTGTAGTAAATAACTATTATGTTATATCCCACAAAAGGCCCAAGACTTATTCATCTACAACTTGATACTGATGAACTCCACTACAACCTTGATACATTATCATCATGGAGGTTAAAGTATTAGGAAATGTAGAAATACATATAGAAAAATCATTTTTTCAAGATAGTGCTCTCTTTATTTGAGATAATCATGACTCCCATGTTTCTTCTCTTTAATGTGACCTTTATCTTCGTCAAGTGAATGCAGACTCTTCTCCACTCAGTTTTCTTCTCTCGATATCCTTTGTTCTCTGTGTTATATTGGTGGATAGCAAATATTGCAACAATAATGGCAAATAGTAAATGTGATGGTTGTAACGAATAATGGACTTAATAGTAGCATCATTCCCTCTATTTTATTATCGCAATCATAGATTTTTTTCCCCTTCCATCTTAGCTATCCTATTCTTCTGCTTACCCTCTTTCCACTCCTCCCTCTTTTTTTTCTTCTTTTGAGATAGTCACATCAACTAGAATGGGCAAAAATCAGCCAAGTCTTGTTGAAGTTCGATCTAGTTTGCTGATTTCGACCATAAGGCTAAGAACTCGACCCTTGGGAGGTTAGTGACTTGGATCAAGTAATGTTAACCACACCATGAACTATGAAATCCATAATAACTTGCTAAGTTTCTGCCATTTTATGTATTCAATATTCAATCGGCAGCACTGAATACCATACCAGGTAACTATTTGATTGTGTAACATAAATCACAATTTTTATTTTTCTTCATCAGTGTTTATGTAGGCTATATTTCCCTACTGTAATCAATCTTTCTTGTCTTGTTTGTTGCTAAAGTCAATTATTTGCCTATGATCAATCTTGCTCATTAGTTTTTTACAGTTAGGTGCACTGATTGTTTTCATCATGTCTCTTCTTCAAATGCCAAACTGAGTCCCACAATCTGGGTTTACTGTTCCTGTTTTGACATGCATATGATGTCTTCCTTTTTGATGATCATATTTTTGTCATGTTTTAAAATTTTTTTTTTGTAGGCTATATTCAAGCCTCCAAAAGCTATACGTGGGGGCATCCCGATATGCTTTCCACAAGTATGACATTCTCCTTATCATATTCTTTTTTTTTTTTTACTTTTGCTGGGTTTATTTATGTTTCATCACCTAATTTAATAAAAATGCAGTTTGGAAGCCATGGAAATCTTGAACAGCATGGGTTTGTAAGGAATAGGTTTTGGAGTATTGATAGTAGCCCTCCTCCTCCTACAGTTAGCTGCAATAAAGCTTTCGTCGATTTGATCTTTAAACCAAGTGAAGAAGATCTCAAGATATGGCCTTATAGGTATACTAGCTAGTCAATGTACACAAATCCTTTATTATATTTGAGCTGTAAAATGTATCAAAATTTTCTTGCTTTTTTACTACTGTCATGACTGTTAATAGATTTTTTAAGCTAAAATAATTCTAAAAAAATTTAAGCTTGGTGGAAGTTTTTGCTACCTGCTTTTGCAGTTATGAATTTCGTCTAAGGATTACCATAGGACCTGGAGGAGATCTAATGCTGACATCACGGATAAAAAATACTGATGGAAGGCCATTCTCCTTCACATTTGCCTACCGCACTTACTTTTCCATATCTGATATTAGGTAATATAAATAACTTTGAATTTGGTTTGGTACTCAAATATCTCATGCTGCCCTATTAAAATTTTAGATATGATTTCTCTGGTTTTTTACATATATCTAGTTTCCACTTTTCAGTGTATAATTGCTGCAGATTCTCCATGATTTCTTTAAATATTCATAATCATCATAAGGTTTCTATCCAACACTTTATTTATAATAATCAATTTGAAAATACTCCAGACCATAATTCTATATTCCTGACCAAAATCCTTTTTTTGGCTGGATAATCATCTAGGCATAGTGTTAAAATGTACTGATGCCAATTAAATTCATACAATAGTATTAGGCCAAGCTATCTGTTTTGGTTGCATATAATAAGACACTGTAGCATGACTTAAACAGATGTTGCAGATGTCAGCCTGTATTGACCATAGATGTATGAGATGCTCTTTGTAGCAGGTAGTGTTGTTTGGACCAGCATTTGCCATTTGGGATACTGGACCCATCTTGAATATTTGTTGGGCCAGTATGTACCGGTGTACACATGGTACACTGGTAAGTTCCAGCGTTTTGGAGACGAAGAAAAGAGGGAGAAGTGGAAGGGACGATGAGGAAAGAGGAAGAAAGAGAGAAGAAGAGGAAGCGACGGAGGAGGGAGGAAGAAGAGAAGAAACATACCTGAGTAGTGACTAGGGCAAATAACTTGCGTGGTGGTGTTCAGCTAGGTTACAGCAAACTGAGGTCGTCAGTAGCTGCCTGCGTGAGAAGCATTGATCGCAGCATCAGTTGCGTGGCAGTGTGCAGCATCCATCGCAGCAAGCGGAGGTTGTGGTGGTGAGAAGTCGTAGGCTTGTAGCATCGATCGCATGAGAAGTGAAGGCAACGCGGAAGTGGGATTTAGGGTTTCCCGCTTCCCTTTTATATGTCAAATCGGACTGGGGTGAGCCCGCATATCGGTCAGTGCTCAGACCGATACGTGCTGCACATTTTGTTCCAGTCCAAGCGAAATGGTAATCATTGGTTTGAACACTCTTTAAATGTCAATCGGTTGTTAGTTGGATCAGAGACTGTCCAAACCTTGTCCATTTAGTAAGTGTCAATTGGTTGTTCGAGTTGCTTCTGGTCAGGAATGATAACTGCTTTCTTACAGACATTTGTTGAATATGAAAAACCTACTGATGGCACAATTTGACCTGTTTAAGTGACTTGAAGAAGTCAGCCAAGATATGATGCATATATGTTCTAAATCAATTTTATTCAATTGATTGGGATCCAGTGTTACCTGGACATGTTCAGTCTCAGATTGTCACATATTCTTGTGTCATAGAGATGTGCCTGGACATGTGCTGGACACCCTAATGGCACATCTCTGAGAGGAAGAATAGGAGGGAGAAGGAAGAAAGAGGATAGGCACCTACTTAGCCAGTCGCTCTGCTGCTGTATTGATGCATCTGCTGAGAGATTTTTTTTTGTGGCATCCCCTCATGCCTATTGCCCCTCCTGCTTTATGCAAGTATGCTATGTATGTGGTGTGTTATCCATGACCTATAAGCATAGAAATGCTTTAAATCTCTACAAGGGAAGCCACAAACAATCTTGCCATCAATCATACACCTGAGCATGTGTATTGCACCACTTCCCATGACTAATGGCACATTTTATGCACACTGTTTTTTTAGGTATGATTTTATGGGTGTTTAAAGCACTGTGCAAGGCTACAAGTGTAGGCTAAAATAAACAAGTAGATAGAAAACAAAATGGGGAAGATATAATAAAATATGTTGGTGAAGTTCTTTATTAACCTGAAGTGTGCATTGATTCAAGAAAATAAAATGGCCTATACATTTCTAAATAAAAATAATAATATTTTAATGTTAAGAAAATTATATAGTTGTGTATATCATTTTCTAAAACTTTTAGTATTGGATTCGCATATTGTTGTCTAGGGAATATTAATCGAATCTGATTAGCCAAATTAAATTATGATCAGGTTTGTGTAGAGCTGTTTATAGCCAAATTCATTAAAGGTCAACCTGAAGGTTAATTTCTCTTCCATCTTGTGTCAAGTTGGTGGATTGCATTGTGATGCTACCTTGGTCTACTTGACATATATGCTTCAATCTTGGGCAGCAGAGAAGTTAATGAATGTAATTGCAGAATTTCTTGATCCTATAAATGAAAAAAATGATGAAACTGTCAAGTACTTTGAGTTTAATGTGTGAGATCTACAGAGAGAACAAGGTGAATAGATGATAAGCACCTGAGAGAACAGAGGAGAGGCAAGTTGATCTATCTAAATAACTTGTTGGTTTAGGTGACACCTTATTTGTGGTTTCACAAAAATAGAATAGTTTCTTCTAATGGTATAGAATTTGACTCAATTTAACAATCAAATTTTGATGATTGTTTTTGTATAATTATTTTGTCCAAAGGATTTCTACTCTTTTTGTCATATAAATAATTGCGAGTTTAATCATGGCACTATGTCCAGTTTGAAATTCTCCAGTGCTAGACTATTTCTGCAGTGGAGGAAAAGCCTTACGCCTGCAAGATATGTACCCACATTTTTGCATATTATTTGCTGCTTTTGCTGTATGCTTGGCTTCACAAGATGATCCATCCCTTCCAATTTCCAAGTCATTATATTAAAATAGACTAATTCTTCTTAATGGCCCTTGTCCTTCTAATTTTTAAATTAAGACTTTCATGTTCTATCAAGATGTACACCTCAGGCTTGTCATAAATAGAGAGCCAAAGTTCGTAATTTCGTATTGTACCGACGTTTTGAGCTTTGCTCGATACGGTAAGGTACTGGCGTACCGAGCGATATGCCAGGATGTATCGCTCGATACATACATACATACATATATATAATATAAAAATATAAAAATATATAAAATAAAAAAATACAAAAGGAGGCATACGTTGCCTTGACGACGTCGCATCCTTTTTTTCTCCTCGTTACGTCAGACTAGGAGAAGACCGCGGTCTTCTCCTCATCTACGGCGTTCGGGGAAGACGTCAAAGGTCGTAGACGTCTCCGGCCTTCGGCAAAGAACGTGGCGAAGGCCGTAGGCATCTCTAGCCTTTGGCGAAGAAGAAGCTGAGTCACAGCCTCTCCGTTACCTCCTGGATCAGGATTGTCGAGGAAGAGTGGCATCGGATCGGGAAGCGTCGAGGTTCTCTTGATTCTCCCTCTTCTTTGAGTGCCTTCTTCTTCTCCTTCGACGCTTCTTCTTCCCTCATCGTAGCCAGGCTGATACTGTCCAGTAGCGGGCGGCGACGGTCGAAATCGATCGTTACTGACCTGTTTTGGGCGATAACGATCGAAATATCGACTGTTACTGTCCGATACAGTCCCGTATCAGACGATAGGGGGCTAGATCAACGGTACCGCCAAGTAGCAGGCGATCCGCGTACTGGTCTACTGGCCGACCGGTACGTACCACCCGGTACGGGCGGTATCATTCGGTATTGTAATCCTTGCAAAGAGCTGCTGATTTTTTGTGAAAATAATTGAAACTATAAAACCTATCTTGCTTAAGCAAGATAGACTTTAATAGCTTTATGTGAAGTGAGAAACATGATTAAAAATGTTGATCTGATTAAAAGCAATTAGGTCTCTGCTGGCTAAAAGAAGTAGAATTTTAAGGAGAAATGGTTAGCTTAAGTGAAATTTACATGTAATATCGTCTTTGACGTGCATGCATATCTTGTTAAATCCTCCAGCTAGCACAGTATGTAATATAAAACACTGGGCCCTTACCTGCACAGTGTCATAATGCCAAGGCCCAAATAAGATAGGACTTGATGTATGCAGCTGTGTGCTATGTCATGGTTGAATTGACATTTTTACAAGGCATATATGCAACAAGCCCCACATTGTATGCATGCTGGTAATGTAACATATCTATATTAAATCAATACTACTGGCATGATACACATCACATTAAGGCCAACACTTCAATACTTTATTCAAGTGTCTTTGCAAATTAGATTTGGTCAAGGAAGCTTATTATTTTTAGATAATGCAATATGAACTTTTGAATTTTTTTTTGTACCAACTTCTTTTTGGACCTTTATGTCAAGTAAAATTTTCAGTGAAGTGCGAATCGAAGGACTGGAGACTCTTGATTACCTTGACAATCTAAAAAGCAGGGAACGTTTCACAGAACAATGTGATGCTATTACTTTTGAATCTGAAGTAAGTACATAAGCCTGATCATGGGTTGATACATTATTTGATGCTAAAAATTCTCTTTTTGACAGGTGGATAGGATATATCTGGAGACACCAACTAAGATTGCGATTCTGGACCACGAAAAAAAGCAGACATTTGTTTTGCGAAAAGATGGGCTTCCTGATGCAGGCATGTCTAGATTGTCTTTTTGCAGTTTCACTTAATTATTGGTGTTGGGTAACCTTATAGTAGAAGTTTACCCTTTTGGATTGGATAACTTAGCTGTTGTGTTTGGTAATATATTATCATGTTTTTGTCAGTGGTATGGAATCCTTGGGAAAAAAAGGCCAAATCCATGATGGATTTTGGAGATGATGAATACAAGCATATGCTGTGTGTGGAGGCTGCAGCTATTGAAAAGGCCATCACTCTAAAGCCTGGTGAGGAATGGAAAGCAAGGATGTATCTATCTGTTGTTCCATCCTGTTATCGTAGTGGGCAACTAGCTCCTTTGAGGGTTCTTCAAGGATGAAAATCATGTATGTCCTTATCATCTAGTTTTCGGTAAACTTGTTGATATAGCTTATCAGATGAAAATAGTGTGATTTTTGCTCTAGGCTGCAATTATTTTAATTCAAGAATCTCATGGTAAAATATTCATATGGTGTTCGAGTGTGGGCGGTTACTTTGGAATCTACAGGTTAAATATTTTCTAAGATGTTTGATATTGGAATATCACTATAATATTTACAAATGAAGTTTAATCAAACCTTTTATAGTCTCTTTTGCTAACTCCAATCATCTCCTCTGTCTTATATTCAGTTCTTTTGAATAAAAAAATATTTCAAACTCTTGTAATTAGTATATATTTCGCATTTCTCCTCATGAAAATAATATTGTCAAATTTTTAGGGCAAACACCACCACTACCAACTCTAAATCATGAGTCAGATAGTTCTTATAATGTTTTAGCTATCTTGAGGCATAAGTTATAATTCTATCATTTTGCATCAAAACACATCCTAGATCATTTTTGGATATATCATTATATACCACGAATCCTTCTGACTTATATGATACAATACAAATTGAAGCTGAAATCAATCTCTTTTTCAGTTCTTAGTCATACTTCGACTAATTTTGATTAAGGTATAATGTAATCATTGACATCGGATTGCTTATTTAGACAAAAATCAAGTGTTGGGGTGTGCTTTACTTTTGCATGCAAAGAGATTTATGATTAATTTATCTTTAATATGTCATACAGGATGGGCACAAAAAATTGTTGGACACTTAGGCACCTATGCTTGTAAATTGAAAGCTTACCAGTGTTGGGTGTAATGAGACTACCTTATTTAGTTGAGACCTAGTATTACCCTTAGCAGAGATCAATGGCAGGAATAGAACCACCCAAGTAATTAAAACCTTAGACTCGTTGTTTTTGTTAATCAAAGAAAGTCATGGAACTTACAGCATAAGTTCGTTTGTTTACAAGTTTTTAACTTGTTTATTAGCATTTTACATGTTCTATAGTTATTGGAATACCGAACCTTCTTGTTTATACATGATTTATCAACAGTTAGATTATTTTTCTTTTATAATCTTGTTTTATTACTACGATATAGGCAGCTTATATCATGCATCCTTGGGATACTTTGTTCCCTTCTCTTCGAGGTTCCTGACAATTTTATCATATTTTTGTCTTAGTTGATTTGTCATTATAATTTGCGTACTTTGCGTAGAACTTCTGTAAATAATGTTTGCCAATTTTCGTTGTTGATTTACATAATGAATATGTACGTCACCAATTTGGCTTGTTTTCATAATGGATTCAGATTAACTCTTTTGACGACTACCATGTGGGTGCATGAAAGCGAATTAATTCTTTGTTCGTCCTTTTTTTTTTCCCCTCCTTTTGTAGTTAAGGACTCAAGCAGATATGTGAAAAGATAGTGTTGGATGTGGTTAGCCAAGTCTTGTACATCTTTTTCACCCGAGATGTCTTACTCTTGTTCTCATTGTTAATTGTTTGATGCAGCTTGTGTGCACTGCTTCAATCAACTCGGATACTGTGTTCATCATTCACATAAGCAATCTATGATTTTTAGGCATCATATTCCGTATTTCATATCTTATTTGTGCCATGTATTCGACTGTTAAGCAAGAATGTTCCTCAAGCCTTTTTTTTTCCTTTTAATGACACCATTAAACCTGGTTCTTAACTAATGCTTTCCACTTCTGCGTATCTTATATTTGCAATGCTGTGACCGAGGTAGCCCATACAAAATATGTCAGTCTTCATGGTAGTCGTGTCCCCTTAGGAAGTGTGTTACATTGGATATTTAGATACAATCATGCCATTATAACTTAAATAACTGTTCATTTGGTATCAGGTCAGAATCAAAAGTCTTAACAATTTGACAACATCCATTTCCAGCAGCGGCGGCGCCCAATCCGAACCTTGGTCCTTCAGATCTCTCGAAGCACTCAAGTCAATTCAGAACAGTAGGTACGATGACAAACTTGTCCAAGTGAGGCTAATTCAATTCCTGTTTCCGTTGGCAAAATTTTGTCCCTCGTCCCAAACTCTCCCGCTCTCCAACACAAGACAATGTCATTTGTCGGAGTGTCGAAGTCACAACCGATGCGTACAGCCAGTCAACGAAACGGAGAACTCAGCCGCAAGCGTTCGCACCAACAACGTGCGTAAATCTCCGCATGCTCCACAAATTCTAAATGCCCAAAAGTACTACAGTCTATAGAGACGTTAAAATAATAATAAAAAGGAGTTTGTGTAGGAAGCGAAAGAGAGAGAGAGAGAGAGAAAAAGGGGGAAACAGAAGATAGCCAGTCGAGCGACTCCTTTGGTTCGATCAAATCCCAATTCAACGCCCGGGACGAGAGAGAGTGAGGAGTATAGCAGAAGCAGCAGCAGCAGCTACCGAAGGACGACGAATTGAAGGAGCTCCCGTCCGCCGCCGGCGATGAGCCCCGCAATCCAATCCAAGCGGCTTGGGCTATTACTTGGAGCTCCGTGGGGTCAGCTCAAATCCTCCTCCTCTTCTCGATTTCCCGTTTCCTTCTATGGATTCTCCTCTTCCTTCTTTTTGTGGCTCCTGCTTTGGTTTAACTGAGATTCCGTTGAGATGCGGTTGGCGCAACTGTAGATTCTGCGATCGCAGACCGCAGTTCAGATCGCCTCTTGCTTCCGTCACGGAACTGAGACGCGAAATGAGAGCTCCTTTTATGTACTGAAATGGGTTTTGGTTTTGGTTGTTTCTCATTGCCTTAGGGTTTTCGATCGCCATATCGCCATCTTTGATACTTGAGGGTTCGAATTAGTACCTCTCGAGGGTTTTCGACTCAAAGATGCCGCCTTGGTGTGGGTCTTGATCTCGCAGTGCTTTAGGGTTTTCTTGGTGGAAGATGATGTTCCTTCCTGCATTGCTTCCCCCCGTCAGGTTGGCGTTGGATGCAGATCCAGTTCTCTGTAAAACAAGGCGCAATTCCTTATCTTGAACGACACCCACAAAGAGAATAGGAAGAGGAGCAGAAGTGAATTAATTTCGTCTCTTTGCGTATGGACACTATTGACTGAGAGATGAAGCCATTGGCACAACCGCAGGCGTCGTTGCAACTGCGGCATCATTCTCGGATCAACCTCAGCGTCCTGAAGTCCCAGATAGCAAAACAGCTGGGCACGAAACGAGCACAGTGCTACTTCAGCTATCTGAATGGGTTGCTATCACAGAAGTTGAGCAAGTCTGAGTTCAACAAGCTCTGCTTTGTGACTCTTGGCCCTGAGAATCTCCCCTTGCACAACCAGCTGATTGGATCGATCCTTAGGAATGCCTGTCAAGCTAAAACTCCTCCACCAATCACTCATGACAAGGGTGTGCAAAAGCCCATAAAAGCTTCTCTGAAGAAATCACGGCAAGGAGATGATGGATTCAATTCATCGCAGACCCCAACGTCAATGCCCATCTCATCAAATGGACGTAACTTGCCTCTATCACCTTGCAGGATTATGGTTGGGTCCCAGAATTGGCATTTTAAAGACCACCAAAGCCCTCCCGAACCCCATGGGACAGCAGAGATTGCTTCCGATCAGTCTGTAGTAACTTATGATGAGGTTGTTAGCAGGGAGAATGGTGACTTGAGTTCATCCAATTTGAGAAGACTGCAGCATCAGCAGGGTGAGCCTGTGGAGCAGCTGGCAAAGAGGCCAAGGTTGGCTATGCCATTGCTTCATGACCAGGGTTCAGTACATGGCAAGGATTTGGTTGGAAAGTCTAATGTGGAAGATAGGGATAGACTAGACCATTGGGAATGCTATAGAGAACCTCTTCGAGCCCCACTTGGCATTCCATTTTCTTCTTCAAACATTGGTGGGGCAAGAAGGTGTCTACTACCAAGAGCCAGTGCTAGCAGTGGTGGTTTTGGTAGCAGCTATCATAGTGGTGAGTTATGCAATACAGAGATTTTGAAGAAACAAATGGAGAAAATGGCTGAAGCACATGGTTTGGGAGGAGTAACTATGGATTGTGTCAATCTATTGAATTATAGTTTGGATACTTATCTGAAGCGGTTAATTAGGTCATGTGTTGAGCTAGTTAGAGCAAGAACTGGGCATGAATTAATAAAGCAGACTGTCTTCAGACTGCAGCCCTATAGAAAACCTATCACTGGTACTTGGGTGGGAAATAACATCCCAACACAAATAGGAGGACCTTTGGAAGGCAGTCATGAGCTGAAAAACTGCTGCTCGATATCTATGCGGGATTTTGTGGTAGCAATGGAGCTGAATCCACAGCAACTCGGAGAGGATTGGCCCTTGCTACTTGAGAAAATATGTATTTGTTCATTTGAAGAATTAGATGGATCCAGGTAAAAATTTGGTTTGTGAGAAACTGTTGGCTGAATTGCCTCAGTATCCGAGGGCTATGAGTGCCTGTATGAACACTGTATCACACCACAGCTTCAAGATACACTTTGCAAGGCTTCATGGGATCAGAGCAGAAGAATTCTGTTAGATCCTTCCAAGGAACATAGCCACAAGCAGCATCACATTCTATTTGGTTCATCCTGTCCAAAGGGAAGTGACAATCCTGTTTGGCCCATATGTTGTACATTTTAGTGGTGATGAGTGGTGTCTCCAGTACTACCAGGGATCTCAAGCGTAAATGTAATTACGAAAATGGAGGATTCCGGAGGCAGTTTTGAAGGAAAGTCGTTTGTAATTTATACATATGTAAGTTCAGAGGTTTGCATTGTGTATTATCAATTGGGAGAATTGTTTGATTGGTCTCAACTATCATTTCATGGGTATTTTCTTTTTCTAATAAAAAAATTTCCTAATCATTTGGCAGTTAAATCAGTAAAATCTAACTGTGCTCCTTTTAATGTTGTTTGTTAGGGTGCTCTTTTATTAGGAGATGATGTACTCATGTAGTTCTTCTGGAAGAAATGATAACCATTTTGAGAGTTTCTTGTTTCTATTCAGTGTCGATTTTGGTTCCTTGTTAGTTAATTCAGAAAGCTGGGATAGCTGACTGAGGTGTGTGGTTGTCAGCTTTGATATGTATATGTACCATTTTGCAACTTCTTGAGGAGCAATAAGTAGATTTAAAAAAGATTCTACGTTAATATTATCCATTGGATAAGATGTGATGACAATCAGAAAGTGCCTATGAAGACAGGTAAAGAAGCATTTGTTGAATATTTCATTTTAATGTATTTTTTTCTTTTATTTCTCCATTCAACTCTTTTATTTTTTTTATGGAGAAAGTTAACCTGATGGATTGGAGGTTTAGTACAAAAGGGCTCCTTTAAAGTTGTATAAGGCCCCAAAAAGAAGATATCTGAGAAAGCATCCAACAGATGCAGAGGTCACTGTAGTGTCGATGTTCTTTCTGCTACAAACTGAATGCCATTTTTTATGTTGTTTTATATAGATGAGACTTGGTGATTATTGACACACTTCTTTCCTTCGTTTAACATGTATGCAATGTTGTTTCTCAGGTTCTGCAGGTCAGTGTTTCACCTTTTACACAGATATCCTCCCACTAGGGAAGAACTGTGTTGCGTCCTGCTAGAATGTGTGACAAAGGTTAGATAACTTAAAGTACCACCGGTTCTACCATGTTTTCCTGACAAATATTATTAACTACATTTGTATACGATAGTTACTCATTGCCGCTTGTCCATTCTGTTTGGCTTTGATTTCTGTGTTGCCCTTACAGGAAACAATTAGTGCTGAAGTATTTGTAGAATCTCTAAGACAAGCAGTTCAGCAGCTGATATATGGTATTATTAAAATTATTCTTAAGCTATAATATTTCAGTTGGTAGAAGCATCATCCGGTTTTATGGCGAAGTACATGATCTTTTTTGAAAGAGAGAAGCAAGGTTTAAAATTTCGGTGCCAAAGGTCTGACTAGGAGAGATAGGAGGAAGCGGAAGTGGAAGAGGAAGAGGAGGAAAGAGGTGACGACACATATCGATAGGAGTAAAAAAAAGAAAAAAGACAAAGTTGAGCTCAGTTGCTATGTTGTAGATTATTCCGTGAAATTCTCTCTTATGCATAGATTGGCAAAAACTGATACGGAGATACAGTTGGAGCTAGGAGGTTAGTAGATTGACCTGTGAATTTATCATTCTTGTGATCATTTTTCTCACTGGTCTGACCTTTTGCACTTTGTCAGCTGTATCTTACTGATCTAAATCACATCATCATGGTTTGTTCTGGTTAATAAGAGCTTATATGATGACTTTGCATCTTCGTTATGATGATAATGGTTCGTAATTCCATTCTTGAGTTTGTTATTTTGTCATGTAAAATCTTCATGAAAAAAGTTCTTTTTCTGCAAATGCCAGTTTCTTGTGATCCTTTTTCTAGTTCATCTCTCTTGAAATGAATATCTTCATATGATTACTACAGTTACCAAAAAAATCTCGAATAAAGTCTTCTCTCAGTTGGAAAAACTTTCCCTGGTGCTCCTGTTAGGAATTGGTGCTTTCTAGTTTTCAACGCAGAAAGTTGGCGAATGCTTTATTAGTAGAGAGCTAACATTTTAGTGGTAAGTCATTCGATGTTCTTGGAAGAAATACTTTCATATTGAATCTATTTGCATTTTTGCAAATTTGTTTTTTTTTTGGCTAAATTTTCTGATTTGGCCTGTGTGGTATCTTCCATTTTGTTCTTGTACCGGTTAATAGCTTATATTCATAATATGGTACTCTTTCTCATTGCTATTATGGATTTTTCGCATGATATGTTGGGTGTAAGACTAGGTCCTTAAGATGGATGCTAGTTCTTTATGATCTAGCCTACGTTGAACCGTGTAATATTTTTTTGATCATAATTGGGTAATTTAATGTGCATAAACATAGATCATTTACTTGTCGAGGAAGTGGAAGTGACAAAGGTCATAACGGCGGATGAAGACAAAAAGGCAGAGGTAGGAGATGTCGGAGGCGGAGGCGAGGAAGAACTGGACTACCATGTCGTAAGCGCGACAAGTGGGGACACAAGAGAGGATGAAGTAGGAGGTGATGGGGACAAAGACGCTTAGGAAAATGAAGAGGGACTAGGAGACCACTACATACCAAGTGTCGGATTGGTCGATGCACATCCACCTAAGGTAGGACCAGAAGCTCCTGAGCTCGTCATCAACGCGAGTGAGGTTACGTGCGTATAATGCCCTACTATATAGCAGCAACTCGATGCTGCTACTAGTGGTCGATTCCACGATGACGCCTCATCCTGCTACTACTGACAGTGGTCTTAGTTTTTTTAATTTAAATTACATATGTCATTATATTAATAATTTATTATAAGTTAATATATCACATCACGTAAACAAATTCAAATGTTTATTAACTCAAGCTTGACGAGAGGGATTTATATGCTATGTTTTTTAAAATGTAAAAACTATTTTAGACGTGATTAAACAAAAAAAGACTTAAGGTCTAATGTCAAAATTACTGGAGCTAAAATATATTTTAACCCTTAATTAAATAAAAAAATATTTAAATAAAGTTGGAACGATACGAATCACTAAAATTTAGAAGTTGGAATGTGTTTGATTCATGGTGAATCATGGAAGACAGTGAAAGTGCTTCATGAGCCAAAATTATTCAAGGATATAGGCTTTTCAAAGTCGGAACTGCTAAAAAGAAGGGAAAGGCTATCATGTCCTCTAGCTTTATATGAAAGTTCGTAGGGGAAGGTTGTTTTCTTTTCTGTTTTTTTATCATTACAATTTGCAAGTATAACAAACATAGTAACTCATTCAATAAGATGACAAGTTCAAGAAGGAATGACATGAATTGAGACCCAACAAGCTTGACTAGTATACAAAATAGCATTAGCTCCAAGTCTTAATTAAACCCAAGACCTCACTTTGAGGAATTATCATTAATTTGATGAAATAATATGTCAATGGTAAAGAATTTATATTGGCAAGAGTAGTTAATTAAAACCATTAATGACAATTAAAAGAGAGATAGTGACTTTGAAGATATTGGTGATAGCCAAATCAATCCAGTTTGATGCTAAAAAATAATGAGACGCGTTATAGTTCCAGGATGCTTTAGACTATAAAATAAATCAATATCAAACGGGTCTTTAATATAGTTCTTTTGATATTTAAGTTAGTATCAAAATAACATTTTAAGATTCAAGTGAAGGTGAGATATCATAATTCAATAATCATGCTCATAGAAACCTTTTAAGGCATCTCCTCTTAATCGTAAGCGTTTAGAAAAAAATATTCTCTACGAAGTGAAGATATTCAAAGAATTTTTTTTTTTTTTTTAGGATTTGATGTAGTATGTCATAGGACACGTTGTCAAAATTTTACTGACGTGATAAATTTGATAATTTAAAATTTCATCTTTTTTAACTGATCGAAACATTACGTTTTGAGTTATGATCGATGATGAATATTATTGATCAACTTGGACTTTACACCATAGAACATTAAAATATCTAGCACGCTACAAGCATGTTCGGATCCGTGGCGCAATGGTAGCGCGTCTGACTCCAGATCAGAAGGTTGCGTGTTCGATTCACGTCGGGTTCAAATGCCAAAATTTTATTTTATTTGATTATAATATTCTGTTGCTTCTTTAGTTGCCGTCTGATGCAAATCAAACGATCTCCATATTATCGAAGCGACCTGTTCATTAGGTGTACCGCAAAATAGGTATATGATCCTAGTTGTTTATTGTTGAATAAGCCGTACTTCTAGAGGAGGCTTATCTCTTCTTTGACTCCGAGCTATCGCCTCAACCCTCTTAGTTGTGGACGGACTATTCTTATTATAAAAACACATTACCACAAAATCTATTTCTACGTGAAAGAAGACTTGGTTAGTTCAAATCCTATCTACACTAGTTGAAATGGGGAGAAGATTTGGATGTTGATCCCGAGGAGAAGGGTTAATCCTGGCTTCTCAAGATGGTCGTGCATGCAAACAAAGCAATTGACAATTGGTATTATTGCTCTCAATCTAGCCCACTCAATCTTGAAATTGTATTTTAAATCTTCCCATTGGATCACGTAAAATCAACAAGCCACCTCCTCTATGAAGAAATAAAAAAATCCTCTTCTTCTAATCTTTGTTCGAAGAAGACACCTCTATGACTCGATAACTAGGATAACAAAAAAAAAATATAATTCCTAAGACCCATAATAAATTAAGCCTGTAATAAGATCAACGATAGGAAAATACTAAGCTTTTAACACTCCCTAAAAAAGATAGCCAAACAACACTAGGTGTTCGATGCCATTTGGGTAGGAGAGATTTTTCAAATGTTCAAAATTAAAAAAGGGACGGTGGTGGAGTCTAAGCCCTACCTCCAATGCATCAAGAGAAGTACAAAAAAAAAAATGACATGACTCATATGATCAGTCATTAGAGCGAGGTGGCTAAGGGTTTGGACACCTTGCGTCAAACCTTAAGCTAATCGATTAAACGATTGAGGGCTAGACATCTTGACTCGATGGTCAACTTTCCTAATTCCATCGCTTAAGCTGACTAGCTGACCATCTAGTTGCATGGCTTATGCCTTGATTGGTCGAATGACTGACCATATGGTCTGCACCCCGATCAACCAAATGATGATGCTCAACCCATGGGCCAAGTGTGTTTTGATAACACACAACTCATGAGCCAATGTGCATTTCGACAACGAATAATCCATAGGCCAAATGTCTATTTTGATGATACATAACCCATGGGCAAAGTGTGTATTTCGACAATGCATAACCCACAAGCCAATTACATACTTCAATAACATATAGCTCGATAGCTCAAACATGTATCTCCCAAAATCTACTTTGCATCATGGTCCAATTAGATGTCCTTGGAACCAATAGTCCACCATTCAAATGAAAGATCGAGATCGAAGTACTTCAGAGATTGATAGTTGTATGATCTAACAACTCCGCGATAAGAGGCTAGTGATAAGAAGAGATTGACATGGCAAACATGTAAGCTCAAACGTGGCTAACAAGTTGGCCATCCTAGCCACCTGTCAGTCACACTTGATCAACAAGTGGTGATTGAATCAATCCGAGGACATGTAGCATAATGCTCGATCATATGACCTCATAATAAGTGATATCAAATGATGTAGGCTTTTAGCATAACAAACATCATCCCACGCCTTTGTCCAAAATATTGCACATTCTCCTCTCACGTCCGGTGATCTTCGACATAACCATTCCTCGAGTGATCTATAAAAGGGATCTCAACGTATGCATTTCATTCGTTTACTTTTTCAAACTCACTAGCTAGTCCGATCGATCCGATCGATCCAACTAGAATTGAATTTTCTAACTTTAAGAATTGACTTGATCATCATACGGGCTGCCCATCAGTTGGCAACGACCCTGACTCAATTTTGTAAAGTAAAGCTGACATACTGTTGTAGAACTGAGAGAGCTCGGAGATGCTTTGATTAGATTCAATTCACCTCTTCGATTCAAACAATCACTAAACACTATCTAAATTCTTTCCAATATGAGTACATCGAAGTACTTTACAATTCCATTAGTTGAGTCTAAAACATTGACATAAAAATCACTAGCTTAGTCTAAAGTTCCCATCTTTTTCCTTGTAAAGTGATTACTCCAGTTTTAGTTGTTGATTTCAAAAGAGAACAAGAAATTTAGCAAATGACTAGTTATCAAAATTAGATCAAACATCAATCCGGTGAATTCTCGAGTCATTGGATTATTGATTGATTACAGTGGGGGACTCAACTAATCTAAATTGTGAGTTTAATAACATGTTAAATAAAATATAATAAGAAATAAATTGAAAAAAGTAGTGAAAGAAAATGGTAAGGATGCCGGCAAAAGAGCAACTTTTTAAGGAGATTCTAAAATCATAAATATAATAAGATATATTTTCTTTCATCCTTTAAAACTCAAATGGTTTAACTCATTGAACCAATCAATCATCTAATTTTCAATTTTCTTTTTATTTGATCGACTGGTCCGATCTGAGTTTTATAACTACGGTGAAAAGTGACTCAGTCACCTCAAGATCAGATTTTGAGAAAAAAAAAAATCAATTCTTAAGTAAATCTCCATTAAACCTAAACTTTGAGTTCTGTCTACATACAAAGATCAAAGATGTCTTGAAATTGCCTTACCTTAATAGCTGTAAAATATTATTAAAATATGTTGAAAATGTGGCGGTTTTATTGGTGAGCTTCATTTTGGAATTGGAACAAGTGATGAAGACTGATTGACTAGTTTTTGTTATGGTTTTAATGAGTTTATTTAATGCTTGTATATGAGAATATAAACATATATCGATTGTCTAGCTTTATTATGGCTTCGGTTGGGAATGTTTATATTGGTCTTATGATGATTGTAATATCTACAAGGTTTGTGACAAAGACTATGTAGTTTTTTTTTTTTTTTTACCATTTAGTCTATCAAGTTGAACATTAATTTTGGACTCATCATGCAATTTGATGAGGCTTGATGTTATACAAGCTTTTATGACATTATCATAAATTCTATGGAAAGATAAAAATTATTGAGATCATTTCTTTTAAGCCACACAATCCTATACAACCCATGTCGAATAGTCTATCAACGAGGCCAAGGAAGAATGACATGACAAGAGCAAGTTAGTCAAGAAGGAAGTCATTTCTACCCACTCGTGGACTTTGATCAAGTGCTCCAACAATCTTTTCTTTCTATATTAATAATGGTCAACGTAGATGTCATTTTCATTGGTAACATTGGTCATTGTATATGTCATTTTCTTAAAATCTATTTTAGATTTAGATTTCTTTTTGTCTACATTAGCGAGGTTCATTATATATGTGATTTATAAGATCGAGTGGGTGGTGCCATGCCACCTTTCACATGAAAACCATAAATCCAGATGTGAAGAAAAAGATAACACTAATTAGATTTTATTTGTTGTTTAACGATTAATATTATTAATTATTATTATTTTATTTGAAAGTTAGTTAATATTTGATCGTTTTATTCAATCACGCCTTTTAGAGCTCATGAGCTCCGAAATGGTAAAATCGTATGGGTACTTCCACCGTTCAAAATGGATAATTTCTCGTTAACCTACGAGGCCAAGTGGAATAACCAAATATTAACTTATCAGATTGGCACTAAAGAAATAATCTTAGGCCCTTGGCTCTCCTACGGGTGGGAGAACTTATAAAAATATTTAGTCTCACATTAGTTAAAAATAGAGAAACCAATGACTCATAAGTCTACTGATTCACCCTTAACCTCAAATACGTCTTTTGAAGTTCACGTGGTTTGAAAGGATAAAATTGTATGGGTACACTCATCGCTCAAAGTAGACAATTCCTCGTAAGCGTATAAAGTGGCACTAATGATAGACCGACCAAATGTGCACTAATAAAGACATTTTGAAGCTCACGAGCTCCGACAAAGCAAAACCATGGGAACACCTATCGTCCAAAATGGATGGCCCTTAGATATTTTATGAGATTGAGTACTGATAAAGATATTTAATCCCTTAGGAGTACCGATAAAATCATATATAATTATTTTCATCAACTTGATGCTTAGAATAATATTATTTTTGTCACTATAATTATGAAAGATCGATTTTTGCTATAATAATATAGCGATGATATGGACAAACAACGATTCATTTTTTAAGACAACTTAGGTGCTAAGCTATCTATAGTTGATAATCGTAATCTACATGATTTTCCGTCTTCAAGTAAAGAATCGATGAAGTAAACAATACAGATATAAAATATAAGGGGTGATTATGTATAGAGAAGAAATATATATATATATATATAATTTCTCTCTTTTATAAGATTTTTATCTTAAGGGTTTAGATTTATTATTTGAGATGGTAAAGAGTAGTAGTCGTCATTGGACTCCGCATGGTTGAATTCATTGAGACAGGTGGCGCTCCCTGATTGGTGAACAGGCTTCCCATTTTCGCGAGAGGGGTGTTCGTCTGCCTTTCTCCACCGAGTGCCAGCTATCGTCCAGCGCGGACGCCAACTACGAATCACGACCTTTGGTTTTCAAGCAAGCGGCAGCGACGCATTCTTCACCGTTTGATCTGACATGAGCGCGTCCATCCTACGGTCCTGATTTGTACAAGGACGTAGCCAAAAGGATGGACGCGTGGTGCTGTTATTCCGTAGAAGAAGTATCATAATAACTCTATGCAACTGTTACATCTACCGTTCAAATCTATCTCCTGTGGGGGTGGACGTTAAGACGATGTATCGCATGTAAAATATATGCGGATAATCTCATAAAGAAAGATTCGAAGGAGAACCGCAACGGGCTCTTCCACACCACAGACAGCGACGGAAACGTCGCCGTCGGGGGAAGTATATATATAGGAAGAGGAGAAAAGGCATGGTATCCTTGAGCTTTTGTACCTACGGCCATGGGGGGAGGAGATGCAGGCGATGCAACCTCGAAGACCAGGGTCGTGGTGGTCGGCGGGGGAGTCGCCGGGGCGGTCCTCGCCAGGTCCATGCAGTTCCTCGCCGACGTAGTCCTCATCGACCCGTATGGATCGCTCTCTCTCTCTCTCTCTCTCTCTCTCTCTCTCTCTCTGTGCCGTGTTTTTTCCTGCGTTTCTTGACAGGAAGCCCTAATATCTTGAAAAGTTGCTTTTTTGATGAATTTGTTGGGCTTCTATGTGCTATTTTATCATCTCTCGTTTCATTGTTTGTTCGTGTATTATCTGCAAAATTGAGTGGCTTTTGATGTAATTGTCATAAGAAAGTGGGTATCTGGCCGATTGGTTCCCTCTCGGTTTACAATTTCGACAAGGAAAATACATCCGAAATGTGGATTGAGATATTCGAAATTAGATACTTTACAGTAACGATTATCATGGGGGAGGCTCCCTTGTTAATCCTCACCAGTACTGAAGAAAAGTTGGCCTTTTTCCCCCTCCCTGTGCCTACCTAATATTTTCTCCTGGAAAGATGGATCTGACCACCCCAGCTGTCGGATCGTTGAAATCCGTCCATTGCCAGCTGTTGATCCATTTAGATCTAAAACCTTCCCCATCTGTATCAAGAGGCAGCAGGACACTGATTTTGCGTCCCCTGAATCATTTTTAACAGTCATAAACTATTGATAATTTCATCTTTGCAATCCAGCATAAGATTGTGGATAGGAATGAAGTCTCTAGACATCTTGGCTAGTTGTGGATGATATGTAATTTGTGGTCAATATCTCCTATAAACGTTTAAGAGGAATAATTCAAGGACAGTTCATGGATTATGACGAGTCCATGTTAATTTGCTCCCTAGCATGCAGGAAGATCATATTAAATTGATATATGCCAAGCTGATAAAAGATGCAGTTTTGAGAGAAGAAACCAAAGTTATACAAATGAATGTACTCATCCCCCCTTCTAAAATATAAAGAATCCTTCTGTTATGAATAGCTTAAACAGAGATTTTGAGACGTAACATCTGTAAGTAGCTATGCGTTACTCACAGTTATATAACTGTTGTGGGATTAGTAGCATCAGAAGACGGTGGGGAAACTCAATTTGGCTGCAAAATATGTCATAGTCAATGTAGCTATTATGGAACAATAGCTCACTGATCAACCACTTTCATGTTGAGAAAGGGCATTAATATATTATTTATTTGGAGTTTGGATTTACCACAGATAGGGAATTAATACCTAATATATTTCTGCATTGGAGGAGTAGCTGTTGTAATTTCTGGCTGGATAAATAAATGTTTGAATTTTTATTATTGAACTTGAATTATTGATTATAAAAAAATACATGCTAGTTTTCCGATGAAGTCAGGATCTCTACAATGATGTTTTAGTTGTTTGTGTGTCTGTAATGTAAACACACTATTTACCTTACTAATGCAAGAGTTATAACATCAGATGAATGTTCCATGTCTTCACATGCTTATGTGTCTGGTAGAACTGGTGTGTTTTAGTTGGTATACCTTAAGGGTAATACATTTCTTATCTGGACATGCAGCTTATTCAAATCATATAATTAATTAGTTTTAGATATTTCTGATTAGTTTAATGATATATATTTTCAAACTCTGATATTAGGAAGGAATATTTTGAGATTCCCTGGGCAGAATTGAGATCAATGGTTGAGCCTTCCTTTTCAGACAGATCACTGATTAAACACACTGATTACCTTACTAATGCAAGAGTCATAACATCTTCGGCAGTCAATATCACTGAAAACCAGGTTTTGACGGCAGATGGCAATTCAGTTTCATTTGATTATCTTGTCATAGCCACTGGTCATGCATACTCAACTCCTACAAGCAAAAAAGAAAGGCTCGAGCAGTTTCAACAAGGTAATTATTCAACATTCTATTCTTCGTTAGATCTGCATGGGCATGTTTCTTATTTGTACTTTGACTCTCAGCACATCAGGAACCTTCGACAAATATTGTGCAGCTTTGTGCTAACAGTTGAATTTTCTTTTTTCTTTTTTTTTTTTAACTTTTGTATAGCTAAAATTGGTTTACTAATATCCATTTTGGCCAATTTCAGTGGAAATAATTAGTAATTTTTTTGTGTACTCCAGAACAGTCATTTGTCTTTGCTAGTTGATTTTTCATTGGATGCTTAAACTTAACAAAATTTGTTGATTATATCATCTCTACCTTTGTGCGTTCACTTTGGAAATGCATCTCAATGGATGGGTTTTATTTAGATATTCAGGGAATTACTTGTGTTGTATAGTGCACTCCATGCTTAAAGGTTTCTTGGCCTTCAACGATACACACCGGCAACATTCTGAGATTAGATTGGACTTACAAGATTCCAACTTTGGCCCTTGGCACATATTTTGCAACTCCAATGTATTAACAAATCAGACTTGGACCTGCTACAACATCACCATGGATCCTTAGTTTGGTTTTTACTCATGGAAGGATATTCCTCTGACTCTCAACTGGCTTTAGTAGTGTTGGAGGGTATCATATCATAAATTATCGAATTTGATATCCATTTATTTATTTTTTTTCTTGGTTTAAAGTCCAAGCAGGTACACCATAGCAAATTCTTTCTTTACATGTAAAGAGGTAAAAAATTATCTATATATGCATAAGTTCTTATTGACCAAAAGCATATGATTTTCTCCCATTAATAATTATCGCTAGTAAGTGAAAAAATAAATTTATTTTGATCTACTGGCAACTATGCAATATAGAATGATTTAAGCAATTTAAAAGTGAAAAGATTACAGGAGGCTGACAATCGATTGAAAAAAAATTCCGAAGTAGACTCTAGAAGTTAGCTTCCCTTACTATGAATTTGGCATTGTTAATATTAATTTTAAGTTTTTAATTAATATTATGATCATGTTTATTTTTTTATTAAATTAATCTGGAGTTACATACTCATTATTTCATTGATGATATTCCTATGTTCTCACATCTTCATTGTTAAATTCTGCTTCCTATCTCAATTAATCTAGTGACTGTTCAGTTTTTTCCTCTTCCTGTCGTGCTGCTCACTGAGTTAATATGATTTCATGATCAAGCTTTGAGGTCATGCATAAATTGTATGTCCAGAATAGATGCCTGCCCATGCACATGTTTTGAACTATATAGTGGAATGAGTAGTTTGTTTATTTTGGATAATTATTTTATTAAAGCAGGTTAGAAAGCATCACTTATTTTTATCTGTGACTTCTTTCCCCTGTTCATATAGGACTAGACACAAATAATCCGTGAAATATCATGCAGCTTCTGTAAAGATAAATCTCATTTACTGCATATATTGACAGCTGGTTTTCCTTCCATGTTTAGATAATCAGAAGATTAAATCTTCCCAGTCTGTTTTAATCGTTGGAGGTGGTCCATCTGGTGTTGAACTTGCTGGAGAGATTGCAGTTGACTATCCAGATAAGAAGGTGACTATTGTTCACAAAGGGTCAAGGGTACTGGAATTCATAGGGCACAAAGCATCCAAAAAGACACTAGATTGGTTGATATCAAAGAAAGTAGAAGTGCTTTTAGAGCAGTCAGTTGATCTGGACTCCATTTCAGAGGGAGATGGAGTATATACCACATCAACTGGACAAAAGATTTCAGCTGATTGCCATTTTGTTTGTGTGGGTAAGCCACTGGGATCATCATGGCTCCAGGATTCTGCTCTCAGGGATTGTTTAAACGAGAACAGAAGGCTGATGGTCGATGAATACTTAAGGGTCAAAGGTCGAAGTAATATCTTTGCCATTGGAGACATTACCGACATTCCTGTAAGTCTGCATCTGGACTTTCACTTAAACCAAACCTTTTATGAATAACTAGTAAATGACTGTTTTGCACTCTAGGAGCTGCTAGAAATATATATTACTATAAAGATGATTAGGAGAAGGTATAGTGTCTGTCTACCTAACTTCACCTATTTTAGTTCTTGAAGAGAGGTGTATATTTTTCAATCAGATTAAATAATATGTTGATAGTACATAGTAGGGTTCCAGAATAATTTTTTGAAAATACTTTTTTATTTCTTGGAGAAAGAGCATGAGTAGCGCCTTCTTAACCAGATTTACTTCATCACAAGTACTGCCCCAAGTATTGTTGGGATTAGCACCTTGGTTCTCCTAAAAAATAGAAGAAAGAGAAAAAAGGCTGCTCTTTAGTTGTTTATTCTAAAATTTCCTTTGAGAACAAAAATCCAAGGTGCAGAGTCTCGAAATGCTACTTAAAATTGAAGTCCAATTTGTTCTAACATTGAAACTTCATAAGATTACTCGACCAGATGCATGTTCTTCCAACTACTACTTATTCCATTGTTTACAATGTTAAAAGGCCTTGTCATTCTATCATAGTTAAGTTGAAATCAAATTGAACTCACTGATAATATTATGCATTGCTCTCATCTTCAGGAAATTAAACAAGGATTCCTTGCGGAGAGACATGCCACAGTGGTCATCAAAAGCCTGAAGCTGTTAATGAAGGGAACCAAGGAGAATAAGCTGGCAAAATACAAAGCTGCATCTCCTATGGCAATTGTTTCTTTGGGTAGAAAAGAAGGAGTGGCACAGCTCCCATTCGCAACAATGATTGGATGCCTGCCTGGTCTGATCAAGTCCAAGGATTTGTTTGTGGGAAGGACCAGGAAAACTCTGGGGCTGGTTTCTAGCACTTGAAAGCAAAGTTAAGATATTGTGTGTGCATTGACTGCTAAGAGGAATGTTTGGTGGTTGTATATCACTTTTGTTCATGTATTGTTTTATGTAATTGTGCCAATCTGAAGATATTACATAGACCTGATTTGAATATTATCATTTTATTTCACATGAAAATGTCAATGGCTACCTGAGATGAAATTTCTGTGCTTTTGACAGTTTGAGTTATTGGATTTTTTTATATTATTGCAATACCCAAGTAGTCTCATATGGATGTAAATTCAAACTATGGAAACATTTATCATAATTTATTGATGTGCTTGGATCAATACAATGAACTCAGATCAGAGTAAGGTTATGATTTTGGCAGAGCTCAAATCATCTTAAACTTTAGAACTGTGAATGTGCTTCATAGCAGTGGGTCATCAAAAGTGGAGAAAGGTTAATCTTGAAGAGGTAAATGCAGTAAGCTCTTCTATAGACACATCTAGGCAAGTATCTGATATAAATCAGAAAAAAAGGGTTTGAAAGAAAGGATCATTACATAAAATTTTAAAGTTTAAATAATCCTAATGATAAGATCTCCTCAAATCTACAGACTCCTATAAGAAACAGAGTTGTCGATGCCATATATTTTTTTAATGCCGAACCATGAACAGTTATATGTTATATCATAGTTAAAAAAAATGCATATGATTGAAGTTTTGTACAACCAAATTCTAACAATTCGAATATGTTTTGTAGACAATAACTCTTTAAAACTAAAATATAAGGGGAATTCAGTGGACATTTCTAAAAGAAGAACACCTTTGGGTTCTTTTCCTGAAAACTTACCATTTGTTTCGCTTGTGTTTATCTACTTTTCTGTTCTTATTTGTGGCAGATCATTCACATGTTAAAGGTGCAGACCAACCAAACATTCATGAATCATCACACATCAATGCATCATCAAGCAGCAACTTATCACAGTGCAAAAAATAGAATTGCTCATTCATGTGACAGGTGAGGAGGTCTTGGCATGAGTCTACTTGTGAGGATGACCAACTGTGCTCAAACATCCAATTCGTAACTTTTGTTGATTCATCGGGCACTATCTTATAACTGGTAAACTTGATGATATGATGCGTAAGAAGCTGTGCAAAATATGCTGAAGAAGGCTTTGCTCGATACAGAATTGATCAGAGCAGGTTTTGATCAAATCTCAAAGACTATATGATGAGGAAGAAAATACATGGATGATTTAGAAATCAGAGTTGCTTTAGTTTCCTTTTTTATCTTAGTTTTCGAGATGAGCTTATTCAAAGTTTTAAATCCTATGAGATTCAAATATAGTCCTTTCTTGGAAAATTTACTGCATTTTGGTTGTGAAGTTGAGAAAATTATGACTCTGCACAATTTATTGAAGCCCCGTGATGGAAGTGCATTTAGAACATCCATTTTTAGGTGGAGGACCAATAGGCTGGATGGTGGAAATTTATGGATATGTGTCAGAGATCTGAACCATTTTGCAGAAGTTTTGGATGTCTGAACCTTTACTAAATTTATGGGTTGATGTCCTCTTGTAATCTTTTTGTGTGTGTATCCCAGTATGATCAAGCTTTTCAATGTAGTGTCTGTTTGGATAACTTCAATCTCTTCTTACAATGATGACCTCATGTTTCCTGTGCCACTTGATTCGGATCATATGGTCTGATTAAGAATGAAACTACTTGCTTTTTGTTCACCATGATACAAGTGTTTGATTTCAGTGACAGCTGATGGCAGCTTTTGCTTGCAACCTTAAGATTTCTAGTCGAGTATGAACCTTTGAGTTGTGTGTGGTGATCGCTTGATGCAACCATTAACTACTTGCTTGATGTAGTAATTGGGAATGAACCTTGATGCAACCATATGATCTCAAACGACAACTGCATGACCATATGATGATGCTATATATCACACTTTATTGCTAATCCGGTAGACGCAGAACAGAAGTCTATACATGGAGTTTGCTGGTATTGACAAGAAGGAAACCCTGCAACATGAGGAAGAAAGATGATAGTGCCAAGAACAGAGCTCATTCTCCCTTACGTCATGGAGCACTCTGGGGGAAACCCCTGCGGGAAACGCTTCAGGTCAGTGCAGTAGTGGTAGATCATGTAGTTCTTCTGCACCCACCTCATCCTGTCCTGGCTGGGGGTGTCCAACTCTTGGCTCCACCAGCCTCTGGCGGCGGCGGGGACGGCCGAGCTGGAGTTCCTCGGAGCACAGCTCGAGATACCGGAAGACCAGACGCAGGCGTCGGCGTTGAAGTTCCTATAGGAAGCGGTGAAGGGGGCGTTGTTCCAGTTGGTCTTGACCAACCCGCCCCTGGTGGCCCAGTCGTCGGCGTTCCACAGGCTCGAGTAGATTCTCATCGGCTGGTTCTTGGGGAAAGGGATGCCTCTCGATTCCAGGTTCTTGAAGTCCCTGATCGGTGTGCCGTCGACCATGAAGCTGCAACGATGGCGGACGGATGGTGAGCATCTTCGACACCGTTGATGGGGATTCGAGAGGAACACTTACATGACATGTCTGGGGTTCCAGAGAACAGAGTAGGCGTGGAAGTCCTTGGTGGGATCGAACCAGAGCTTGAACTGCATTTCCCTGTTCCCCTTCCCCTGCGTGTACACGTTGGTGTGGAGGGTGTAGGGATCTCCGGTGAGGTTGCCGAGGAACTCGAAGTCGATCTCGTCGTGCGTCGGCCCCTGAGAGGACAACTGCAGAAGCAGATCAAGAACGCCATCAGTGACTGGAATTACGACGAACAGTTCGCATAAAAACCGGTGGGGAGCAGAAGGATCCGTACGTAGTAGGCAGTGACGGTGCCAGCGGAGTTCCCCGGCACGAGCTTGAGCTGCATGTCGATCTTGCCGAAGAGGAACTCCTTCTTGGACTGGAAGCCGGAGCCGGACGTGCGATCGAGGGACAGAGTAAGCAGCTGGCCATTGTTCAGGATCTTGGCGCGCCCGTCGCCCCAGGTGAGGTCGAAGTCCTGGTAGAAGTTGGCAGCTACGGCCATGGCCATGGCCAAGGAGGAGCAGAGCAAGAGGTGGATCAGCGACGCCATCGTTGCAGCAGAGGAGGAAGATGAAGCGAGTGAGTGTTGTGGGAGTGAGGTGGGTGAGTGGGATTTATAGAGCAGGGGGTGGGGAAGGGTGTGGTCGAGGCGGCGTTTGGAAGGATCTGCCATGAGTTGGCTACAGACTGGAGTTGGATACGTGTGTTCGTGTGGAAGGAGGGCATGTCTGCCAGCTAAAGAAGGCCCGAGTGAGGAAGGTGATGAGGGCACCGACAATGAGACTCGACTGTTGATTTGGCTCCTCAGGTTGTTTTCGTGTTGGATTTGCTCGTTTGACTATCGATAGGTAGTGATGTGGAAAGTTTAGTATCCTATTTGATCCAAAATAGTAGATCTAACTTTATAGTTATATACTCATTAGATCTTTGCCCAATATAACCCCCTATACTTCTTACCCATTATAACCTCTATACACGAGCTTATGTATCCTCTTCAAGAATCAAATCAAATCGTTGTATAGTGGGCATGAGATCTAATTTAATGGTGACTTCATATCGTAAGCTGCTCTCCGATCAAATTCATAGTTACTCTTTCATACTCATGACCTTTACTATGTCTAAATTTAGGTTGACTTGAGGATAATTAATTAGCTTAAAAACATATTTGAGCCTTTGTCATTGACCTAAAATACATATTAATAATTTTATATTTATCACGTCCTTAAACATTCTAATGTAAGACTAAATTAGAATGTTATACTCATTAGACTAAATTAGAATATTACGCTTAGCCAATCAAAGAAAAATAAATATTATACTCATCAATACTAACTTCATTGGATGGTATAGTTGAAAGGAGTCGATGAGCTTTACAGGAAAGATTTACCAGACAAAAATAATTGCTATGTGAGATGATCTGGCACAATTATTGGTTCAAGGAATTGGGCACTTGAAGTTATATCGATGCCAAGGACAATGTTGCAGAGCTGTGAGTTGGGATGTTCCAGCTTCGATCAGTCCTACTCTGACAGACAAAAGAAAAAAGGTAAAGCTCTTGCACTGATTTAATATGTATCAGAAATTTCAATCGATTATCTAAAAGTGAGTGAGTTCCTTTAAATATTTTTACAATAAAATTTGTTTTTCGAATGGAGAATATTGATCATATCAATTCCCAAGTCTTATGTGCCATGCAATCCGAGTTTACCATCAATTAATTACTTATTAACTGGAAGTATTGATAATATCATATCCTAGCTTTATCATCATCAAGTACTTACTTGTCCAGTAAATTCCAGCGTCGGAGAAACTGAGTTTGTCTTCCGCTATTCATTCACATTGATGGATGTGAAATCAGGACAGCATGAAACCATCATTGATGGAAATTACTGACAAACAAAGTTGGATGGGGGCAACCCTTCTTTTATCTCTCCGCGAGCAGAGAAAACCAAATGGAATCTTTATGGATTATAAAAGGACTTACTCTAAAGAACCATAAGCAGTTCATTCCATGGCTTTTAATTGAAAGTGCTGCGGCAGCAAGTTTATGGGAGGTATGAATAAAATGAGGCTTCGAGTGAAATTAAATTTTCCATGTCAAGATCATGATAAAAATATCGAGTGAAGAGTAAGTCTAAGTCGATATCTTACAAAACTATATCGAGACATATTCGATAAGATTTTTTAAATATTTAAATTGGTTTAAATTTGAAGGATTCAATTATATGTCAAATATATAAGATGTGACTTGTATTATGCTACATGATCATTAAGTTTGAGATCATCGATCTTATGATTGCTATCCCATCATAAGTGGAATCATGTTGAATTAAATTCATTATTTCATTGATATCATATAATTAACCTCTCGTGGAGCTGAATCGATCCCTTATTAATTTTGTTATGACATGATGTTTATATTAAACAAATATTTATTTTTAAAAAAATAACATAAAAAAGAAGAAAAATAATATTACTTACTTATTAATCTATTTTTCCTCTATAGCATAAGAAGTTGGGACTGTCATCAACCATAAGATCTTACTACAAACTTGTAGTAAGATTCCATGAGAAATCATTTTAGATCATTGCATTACATAAATTTCATTTATTTGAGGAATACGATGCATCAATTATTTTTCATGATCCATGTAGAACCTTTCAGATCTCTCGGACCTTTGCACCATGCGATTCACGTGCCATTATTAGAGCAGCATAATGATTGTGTTTGTCCAAATGATCATCCTTGTCGTCACGTGCCGAACACCATCCAAGAAGAGGGATCGATAGATATCTTCATGTCTTTTATATTTTTACCACGTGCTTCATACGTGAATTGACGTCAGCGAACATTTTCGGTTTGATATTATTTAAATATAATGTACATTATATTAAAATGTAAAATATATTGATAAGTTTATAAAAATAATTATTATGATATCTTAAAACACATAAAATGGGTCCGACATGTTCATAGGTTGAGAGAGAGAGATATATATATATTAACCTAAATAACCTAAGAAAAATCTAAATATATTTGATAAATAAATAAATTTGGATCCAATTTTATATTTACTTAATCTGAATCTCATAACTATGACTATGAGTAAATATGTTTGTGCAATAGTGTAGTGAATGTGAATGATTTTAATATTTAGAGGAATATATTATTAGCTACTCTAGAATATATAGAATCAAAAAATGATGTTGGCCATCTTCATAAGCCATCAAATTAAATTAGTACACTGTTTTAATATAAATGTCATGGCCCATTCAAATTCTTTTAATGAACTTGAAGGAGAAAAACAATAAATAAATAAAAAGGACTGTAATAATGTGTGTAATTATGGGAGGGTCCACCTGCTCACAGTGGAAGCTGCTCTTGATGAGCATTAAAAGAGGTTGTGGATGCTTTGAACTCACCCTCATATGGTACACTCAAAGCAGCACAATTGATGGACCCTTGTCCACCATCACATCAATCTAAGGGGAAGAAGAAAAAGGAAATTAAGGCCATTATAATTAATGGTGGGTATGGGACTTTCATGTGCATTATTGTCCCATCAAACAATTTTCAATTAGTGTTGTCATAGCAGGGTTTGATTGAGTCAATGGAGGTTTCTGTGATTCATATGGAGAGGTAAGACCTTATGTCAATCAATCATCCTATATCTCCAATGTCTCTTGGTAGAGAAGGGAAAAAGATGAAATGACAAAGACATTCCAATGTCTTTGTTGGTATATCAATGGCAAGCTAAGACTTGCATCCATGTAGAAATTATTTTTCTCATCATCAATGTTTCTAGTTAAATTAAGGGCAATAAAAAATTTTCTCATAAATTTTGTTAAATTTTCTTATAGATTAATGATGATTTTGATCATGGTTTACCCATTTGTTTCATTATCTATTAGAAGTTTTATCACATATAATATCTCTAGAAATAAGTCCTTTATAGGAATCGTAACACATAGGATGTTTATAAATTTTGAATCTAATTTAAATGCGTTGAGTATATCATTCCACATAAAAATTCTTTCTAACTCAATTTTGTTATTATTCAACAATTCGAACTCGAACGTGATGACTTAACTACTAAGGGATTCAAATCGGAACGAGGTTTGAGTATATAGATATTTTTGTATCTCAATTCATCTCAAATTCCAATTAAAGGATACTCAAATTCAATTAAAAAGTGTTTTTGGAGAAAACACTTTTTTTGTCATCCATAATTCTATATAAACATTTTAGGGTTTCTCCTAGATTTCTATAGAGTTGTAGATATGGCCAGAGAAGGCCTCCGGCCCAAACCCAACATATACAACCACTTCTCCATTCCAAACAATGCAAGTTTCTTCTGGCTTAAAGTCTTCAATATATAAATATCACACAGCTCAAAGATATGTGCACAAACCATACAAACTCCTTTTCTACCATGGTTATCTAGATGATTATGAAAGCCAAACAAAGAAAAGGAAATTTCATATCACCATCATATGTAGTCAACGTCAAATGTTAAATTAACCTTATGATGCACAACTGACAATTGTATCAGCATACCATGGGAAGAAAAATGCTTGGGCAGATTGCCAGCAAGTGTAGATATGAATTCCAATATCAAGTAATGATAAAATGTGATTCTGTACAAAATTACATCATGAATGTTCTGCAGAAATTTATACTGATAAATGCATACAGGTAGCAAGCAAACTAAAGATGAGCCAATATATGCTTGCATGCTTTTGCAAACATTAATTTCCCAATTGTCAATAATGTTAAGATATGGCATGGCCCATTCACAATCATATATATATATATATATATATATATATATATATATATATATATATATATATATATATATATTGCTACGTAGTGTCCCAAGGATGCTCATGCAGCACGTGGGAACAACCTACAGGGTGGAAAAGAAGAGATCAAGATAGAGAAAGGAATGGAATGAAGTCAATTACCCTCTCTCTCTCTCTCTCTCTCTCGCGGTCTGTCTCCATCTCTCTTTGGCTCTCTGCCTGCAAGAGAATTGAAGATCCATTAATGAGGTTTGGTGGAGTCACTGATCGAGGGATGTGAAAGTATACGTCAGGTACACAACAGTAGATTCGAGGAACCTCAGTTATTGCCTCTTTGACTCCATTTGCCTCCCTTCCCTCCTCTCCTCCGCGCAACTAAAACGATTTAATCTCCTTATAAAGTAGGCATTCGTCGAAGGCATAGCCAGTAGGCCATGAGGAAGAAGAGATGGGCTCCGACGTCTGCCATGGCTGCTTGCTTAATTCTAGTCGTTGCTGCTATGTGTTCAGCTGCACTCGGTCGAGAGATGGGGAGGAAGCGAAGGCATGCAATGGAGGCCGAGAGGATACCAGCGAACGAGTCGGTCGTCGATGCTGCTGCCATGAACCTCTGTGACTGTCTTGATCGACCGAAGAGGAATGATAGCTTGGTTGATGACTACAAGCGGCTCGTCCCTACTGGTCCAAATCCTTTGCACAATAGATGAAGGAAGTAACAAGCTTTGGTCGACAGGGAATGAGGTAGAAGAGGTTATATGCTGCTCTTCTGCTCGAAGAAGGGAAAGAAGAAGAACTAGAAGTAATGCTCCTCTTTAATGCTGTAATACTGCTCTTCTGCTTTTTTTTCTTCTTTTTCCTGTTACAGGGGAGCTTAACGTGTTAAATTTAGGAAGGAAATGTTACTTATTTCAGCTCTTTCTTGCTGTCATTCTTCCAGACGTAAAGAGTAGTCAGTATGTCCTGTGATAATTGACTACTTCTATAGTAAGTTCTTTCTCCAGGTTTTATCTTTCATGTGCAGTTTAGGAAAGCACACCTACTGCTTTAACATTAATGTCCTGATTGAAATCACCACATCGAGAAAAATTCAGACTGATAGAAGGAAGTTCTTCAAAGTTTCATGAGAGAGCTAAAAACATATGCCTGGGTATTTATCCTTGAAAAGAGTTGAGAGTGACTGTGATTCTGATCAAAGGCAAAAGAAGAACACAGTCACAATCTTTTTCTCATAAATGTGAGTTCTTCATATACCCTTATGGGCAAATCTGAAGAGCTTGTCTATTGATGTACTCTTCTTTTCTTATTTTGTTTGAACTTAGTATAATACATGCGGATGCTAAACGCGGAAAGGTTACAGAACTTGTAGCTTTTCGTGGTCACTGGTTTAACTTCGTCTTGTAGGGTACAAGTGGGATCGAGCAGACCAAAAAGGCTGCAGTAACTCTTCAGCTGATTCACTGCATGCAGCTCTCTCTGTCTCTCTCTCTCTCTCAGCTCCTTTTTGTCTTGAGGGAGGAGGCTAAGCTGATTCCTCTTGTAGGAAGCATAAAAACTCTAGCAATAACATCACATTCTTGCCACTACTAAGATTTGCTACATGCTCTTCGCTTCTCTACATAATTGCATGAAGGCAGGTTTCCTGGGGAACAGTGCACATTAGACGAACAACAAGAATACCCACGTTACCGCAAAAAGTTGCAACCATTAATAGTCAAAGCTCCACCTTCCCCGCCACCGCCTAGCTTTTCCGTACAGATAAACACCATAAGGCAACTCCCCCTCCCTCTTCATTGTTTCAATGTACTCGGGGGGAGAGACAGAGAGAGAGAGAGAGGTCTTGGCATGTGTGCTGAGATGTGGGCTACTTGTGACATGACATGTTACAGATCCACTGTTAATCGTTGGTGGGTAGAGAGATGACTTGATGGTTTCACTATCATTGTGTGATGGAGTTGTCTGCTTGTTCGAAGGCAATGACTGGGTGTCGACATACTTTTTCTCTTAACAAAATAGTTTGGGTTAACCTAAAGGGTCAATGATAAAAGGACTCAATTATCTAGAATTATTCCATCGATATTAATTTGATCTAATAATATTTACCAAAAACATACCAAATAGGCAGTCATGAAATGCTTGCTCAAAGATTGGCTCCACTTCAAGAGAGTATAGATGTAAGGAGAGATCCACAGACCACAGTGTCTGTATGAACTTATAGCTATAGGAACATACACAGTGTTACCACCATGGAGAACAACTGCAGCCTGTATTCGTCTCACTTGATTGTTGGAAAAAATATGTTAAAATGGAGTCATTCTTTTTTCCTCTTTTGTATTACCTTATCAAAATATGCTAATATCAACTGATATACCATAAATAATAGAACAATAAATTAATCACATAGTAGATCAAATCTTTTAATATAAAAAATTTAATATGAAAAAAATCATAAGACCGTAGTTCACCTTAAACTTTTACAACAGGTTTATAATAAATCTTCTATGGAATAACTAGAATATCACAGTAACATCAATTGGATAATGGTTCTTATTTTTTAAAAAAAATCTAGATCTCATAAAATTAATATAACAGGAAAGTATTTTAGAGAGAATAAACTGTAGATCAACACCGTTAGGATTATAGAATTTGTTATAAGAATTCTTCATATAAAATTTAGGTCAAAATTGACAACATTTGTCTCAAGCGAAAACTTAAAATCCAAATCTTTATCTCTCCTTTTTTTTTCTCTCTCTCTCCTCTCACTGTACGCTGCCACCGTTCGCTGTGATCCCCCGCTGCCGTCACTCTCTAATTAGTTGCCCTCACTTTTTATCTTTCTCTTTTAATTATTGATTTGGACATATAATCCAAATTATCTAAGCTCATAGGCTGGACCCAACATTTATTAACTAAGCAAACTTTTCAGAGGTGGTACACACAACCTGGGCAAAATAGATGCGGAAGAGGATGATGGTGACATGGTGCAGTGCCTTTGACCTCAACATATAATGTTCCAATTTAGAACCATTACAAATTCTCAACCAGGCCTTGTCAAATTCACAATTTGCAAGCTCATCTTGATGCATAGAAAGCTTAAAAATAGTTAAGCAATAGCATATTTATTAAAAATACAAGCATTTCTATTGATATAGATTTTTTTTGAATATTTTTTTTATAATTTTTGAAATGGTTCGATTCTTGGTACTTGCAAGAAAGATAAGGATCTTTCGATTATCTCTTTTGAGATTCCATCAAGAAGTTTTTTAGTTGCTTTATTAATTTTTATTATTTGATATATGTTAAAATTTCATAATCCAATCCCCGTATCTTTGCTTGTGTTTTGATTGACTCCTTAAATAAACATTCATTCACAATCAATTCGAGTAAAATCAACAATTCTCGTTTAAAACAAGTCACATATATAATATTTGAAATATCCTTATATTTTTATTATTTGTTTGTCAACTAATGATAATTAAGTATAACATTATTATATATAAGTTTTGTGAAATTGAGAGGAATATAAATATATATACACACAAAACAGCTAAATATAAAAAACACAACAATCATATGGATATATAGCTTGAAGAAATGTTGTGATGGATTCTAAACCTAATACCAATTCCTTCTTAATTAATTATTATTCCTTGTATCTCCTGATTCCCTTTTTTTTTATGTTTGGTGGCTATTATTGGTTGCACTGCCACCACAATTCTCACCAAACGTCAACCAAATCATATCACCAACATCAGAAGGCCTAGTCAAAGAAAAATGGTTGGGTGAGGATGTGCGTTCATAAAACATGAAATCACAAGGTTTGTTCATGATTAAAAGTCTTTAACTTCTCATTTACGGGAATAAGGGAAAATATTATATATGATACCAAATGTCTTTTATACTCCAAATGCATCCATTGGTCAATCTCTTGGAGACGTACAAGTTTAATGTGTATGCATAATATTTTTAGTTTTAGGAATACTTAAGCTAAACGGAGATTATGATAAAAATTCTTCTCTAATTTCTACAGCCATCCTTTTCTAGTTGGATAACTACTTGACATAGAGCATGCATTTAAGACGATAGATTGTAGTTGTATCGATCTTTTGTAACTTTGATGTAAATTTGCTTTATTGTTCTTTTTTCTGAAGCATGTTGACCATTTTGTAGAGGATGCTTTTGCAATAGATTATATATATAGTATTCTTTGAATACAAAAGGTTGAGATGGATCCACCAATAGCTTGTTGTCTTGGGCATCAAGGCAACTCCAACCTAACTCTTGAGGACCAGTTGATGAGCTATAAAATGGGCTAAGAAGCTTAACTCCCTTGCACAACCTCAACCTCCTGCTGATTTCCTCTTTGTGTGCAGCTCATAGTCTAAGCAGGCTTGTTTCTTTCACTTCCTTTTGATTCTTGTCCTTGATTCATTAGTATCTTGTATACTAAATCTTTGGTTCGTTCAATGATGGTGCTTTTGTGATGGAAAGCAGTGATGATTCAGAATCAATAGTGGCGGAGACTTGTCTTTTGATGATGTAAGAACTGAAGCTTTAAACTGCTGCTTGTGTTTTGATGGTGTAAGATCTGAAGCTTTAAACGACTGCTTTCATGGCCATGCCCAACTTATATATCTTTTGTTTAATTACCTGGTTTTTGTCGGGGTTGGTTTGAAGGGAAGGATATGATGATACCAAATGATGGATCGCTCGCCGATCGTAAATGGCAGATTGTTTCTTCTGCCTTGACGACCATCAGAATGTGCAGTATCTGAACCTTCCAAGTCTTCATCCCCTCCTGTTTTCTCTCTCTCTCTCTCTTGTTTTTCTTGATAAAAATCTTTTTTTATTACTTATATTTTTTTATGTCAAAATCAAAGTTTGAAAGTCAACGATCTCTCTTTTTGTTTTTTTTAAATATATTTTGGTATTTTTGACAACATTGGAAGTGGAATTATTTTTTTGAAATGGTAATTTAATTCAATCAGGTTTTGAATGGGGTTTAATACATAATTACTAGACAAATGGATTACATTACTCCCATCTATTTTAGGTAATAAAAAAAATTCTGATCTTATGATCCATTTGGCCATCCAATGATGCTTTCAATCTTGTAATCATTTTATCTCCTAATCTTCAAAATAATTAAGATTATCACCACAAAAATCGAAAAGAGGATAAATGATATCTATTTTTTTTAAATTGAGAGAGAGAGAGAGAAATTAACGTTTTTTGGTCATAAAAAGATAGATATTAAACAAATACTTCCCTCCAAACACACATGAAATCTGGTAGAGAGAAACAAAGGAATGTCTCCAATATTTTCTAATAATTATTATTCAGATTCGTGCAGCATATAAAATAAATCATTGGATTTGCCAAGAATTATTTCTAATTTCTTAGTAATCAGTGTGCTCTTTCTTTCTATGTAGCCGGCTGTAGACAAAAAGAGTTCAGTGTGTTCCACCCAAAACGAAAAAGAAAAAGGAGATCAGTGTGTCATGTGGATGAGCAACTCTGTCATCTTTAATACTATTCTGTAGGATGAACAGCTTGTGACCTTTTAGTGTTTGTTTTGTCCTCTCCATTTTATATATATAGAGGATGAACAGCTTGTGTTGGAGAATAAAAGTACTAATGTTCAATACTCAATTGCATGGGTTCGGTTTGCTTTTGTTTCTCATGCAATTTTGTCATCATTAAGTCACCTCATTCTATGCAATGCGCTTCATGAATTCAAATATCCATTACCCTTCTTTTTTTTTTTTTTACCATAGGATAAAATAAAAAAAGAACTCGAAGATGTATAATCATTGTCTTAAGATAAAATGTGATTGTGAAGTGATTTGACTAACATCTTTCAACAAATCAAATAATAAAATAAAATAAAATAAAAGTATAATTAAAAAATAAAAGATAAGGGATTATTTAGTTTTTTAATTTACGATTGATTAGGAGTTTAGGACTCTATTTATAGAGTCTAGAAATGTCAAAATTAAAAGCATTTATCAATGGGACATGTCCTTTCATTTATAATCATTAAAAAAAAATTTAAATTATATTTTGTGGATTTGTTGCAACTTCATCTAATTATATTATTATATATTCAACTTAAGTTTTTTGTTTTTCTTTTGGGAAGGGCGGGATGCATGTAAGTAAGAATGGATGTTTGGGTCAACGAAGGAAAGGGACTTGCACTTGAGGGAAATGGTCCATCAGCTCTTCAAGGAACTCTGACACACTTGCACATCATTATCTATAATATTTGTATATATTTATTATTCAGATCTTTTTTTGAAATACAGAATCACTAATGTATATAATGAACGTAACTGTATTACTACTACCTGATTAACTATTTTAATTTTAATAGACAAAATTTGGCCTTTTGTCATTATTATCATAATAATAAAAAAAGTTTTTTTTTTCTTAAAAAAATTACACACATGGAATGAAATGAATAATAAGTGGAAATTGTGACGATAGTTAAGTAGAGTGAGTATGCTAATACTGAGTTAATTTAAATATTTTAGATTAATAGTTCAGACTCATTAAGTTTGTCCTATCAATCAGATCATGATAAATGATACTAGAATAATTATAATATTAAATAGATTGAGAGATCCAAATGAAAAAAAAAATATTATATATCATACTATTAGCAACAGTATAAATGGAATGAGCTTGAATTATATGAGAGAAAAAATATCACCATATTTATCGAGCAGCTTTCTTTCTTTAAACTACATACTTCACAATGATATGAGACTGCACACGACAAAACGATATAGTTGATGATTCTCCCAACCAAGTGCAGCTTCTAAATCTTCAGATAACATTACCAAATGATGAGAGGAGCTCATAATTATAACTTATGCAAAACTATCAACAAATATCAGAAAGTGTTACATAGATCGACATTTCATCGGGAAAAGTCCACGTTATTTATTTATTTTATTAAATGACACCTCTCATATTTATTTTTATTTAATAATATTCTTTAATAATAATAATAATAATAATGAATCAAACCCAATTGAATTTAAAGATTTTATTTAGATAAATTTTTCGATCGAACGTAACTTAAATATGACATAGTCGAATTTCGAGTATAACTAAATAAACTATTATTAAATCAATCTAAATTTTTATAGAATAAATAGAATATGACAAGATGGTTAATAATGTTATTTTTTTTAATAATATATGATAATTAATTATTAAAATTTAAGATTTTTTTTAGTGTGATCAAGTTTAACTTTATCAACTTATACTAAACTAACCTAAATTTTCACATAACTACTAGAACATAGTTCTAAGATGAATAATATGTTTTTATTTTTTATTTTTAAAAAAAGTATAAGAATTAATTATTAAAAATAAGGATTTTTTGAATATGTTTTGTGATAAGTGTAACTTAGTTCAATTTTGAATGTGGCTTAACCAACTTCCATTAAACTAATTCAAACTTCTACTAAACTATCTAATTATGATTCTAAAATGATTAGCATTTTATATTTTTATAAAATTTTATGATAATTAATTGTTAAAATTATAGATTTTGTGCATTGGTTATAACTTAGCTTAATTACAAGAGTAATTTGATCAATATCTATTAAATCAACTAAAACTTTTAAGTAATCACTAAGATATTATTTTAAGATGATTAATACTATTTTTTTTATTTATTTTAAAAAATATATTGTGACATTTTTTAAATATATTTTATGATGTAGTATAACTCAATTCAACTTTCAAGAAACCAACTTCAAAATTTTATAAAATCACTAAGATATAATTTTAAGATGATTAGTATTTTGTTTATTTTTTAAAAAAATATGATAATTAATTATAAAATTAACATTTTTTGAATAACATATGCCATTTAAATAAAAAGCTAAGGCATTTTCATCCAAGCATTACACATACGTCTGAATAGTTTCCTTTCCTTCTTTTCTCACCACCTTTCCAAAACAGTCACAGCTTTCCCCCTTTCCGTAACAGACACACGCACACACGCGGCTTTCATGTTTCTTTTTCCTCCCAGAAACCCTCCTCTTGGCATTCGCTTCCTTGTTCTTCTTTCCTCCGTAAGCCCCTCAAAATCTGGTTTCTCTATCCTCCTCTCGTTTCATTCTCCATCAACATCTGTTTCTCCGCTGCTACAAATGCTATGCCTTCCTTCTTCTCCATATCTGCTGGTTAGGGAGCCGGAGCCGGAGCCTTAAACCCTTGAAGTCTCCTCCTTTCTCCTTGTTCTTGTTGTGGTGGAAATTTGTGCTTTCGCTTCTTTTCTTTTTAGAATTAGGGTTTTGGGGATGGGAGGAGGATGGAAGGTGGAGAGACTGGTGGCTGTGCGGCGCTCGCTGCGGACGAGCCTGGACCGGTCGCGGGCGCTGGGCGCCGCCCTCGCCCGCGCCGGGCCCCGCCTCGACGAGATCCGGCAGCGGCTTCCCTCGATGGAGGCCGCCGTCCGCCCGATCCGCGCCGACCGCGACGCGCTGGCGGACGCAGGCGGGCACATTGATCGCTCCGTCGTCCCCGCCGCCGCCGTTCTCAAGGTCTTCGACGCGGTCCATGGCCTCGAGCGCTCCCTCCTCTCCGACCCCCGCGCCGACCTTCCCGGCTACCTCGCCGTGCTCAAGCACCTCGAGGAGGCCCTGCGCTTCCTCTCCGACAACTACGGCCTCGCCGTGCAGTGGCTCGACGACATCGTTGACTACCTCGACGACCAAACCCTCGCTGACCAGCGCTTCATTATGGGTCTCAAGTCCTTCCTTGTCTCTCTCAAGTCCTCGCCTTCGCCTCTCGACGGCGGCCTCCTCGCGGCCACCCTTGACAAGCTCGAATCCGAGTTCCGGCTCCTCCTGGCCGAGCACACCACCCCTCTTCCGATGCCCCCCGACACATCCGACGCTTCCACCATCTCCACCTCCCCAATCCCGGTCCTCGTCATCCACAAACTCCGCGCCATCCTCGAGAGGATGACTGCAAATAACCTGCTTGATCGCTGCGTCTCGATCTTTGTGGATGTCCGAGGATCCAACATCCGCGCCAGCCTCCGAGCGCTCAACCTCGACTACCTGGAGATCACGCCCAATGAGTTCAATGACGTGCAGAGCATCGAAGGATACATCGAGAAGTGGGGTCGTCACCTTCAGTTTGCCGTCAAGCACCTCTTCGAGACCGAGCTCAAGGTCTGCGTCGAGGTGTTTGAGCAAACCGGACCACCTGATGTAGCTGTATCATGCTTCGCTGATATTGCTGCGCGGGCTGGAATCCTCGGATTCCTCCGGTTTGGGACGATTGTCACCGAGACAAGGAAAGATCCCATCAAACTTCTCAAGCTTCTTGATGTCTTTGCAACACTGAACAAATTAAGATTGGATTTCAACCGGCTTTTTCGAGGAAAAGATTGTGTTGAGATCCAGAACCAAACTAGGGATCTTATTAAGAGAGTGATCGATGGGGCTTGTGACATCTTTTGGGAGCTTTTGCATCAAGTGGAGCTACAAAGACAGATGCCACCACCTTCTGATGGAGCTGTGCCAAGGTTGGTGAGCTTCATCACTGAATACTGCAATAAACTTCTCAGTGATGAGTATCGGCCAGTTCTTACTCAAGTTCTGATCATACATCGGAGCTGGAAGCAGGAGAAGTTTCAAGAAGAAATGCTAACTGATGCGATTTTGGAGATATTTAAAGCCCTTGAGGCCAACTTTGACATTTGGTCTAAGAGCTACGGGGACACTTCACTTTCCTTCCTATTTGCAATGAACACACATTGGCATTTCTACAAGAATTTGAAGGGGACTAGGCTGGGGGAGCTGTTAGGCGAGGCAAAGTTGAAAGAGCATGAGCAGTACAAGGATTATTATGCTGCATCTTTCTTGAGGGAAAGCTGGGGAAAGCTTCCACCTTTATTGAGCAGGGAAGGGTTGATATTGTTCTCTGGGGGTAGGGTCAAGGCTCGGGATCTGGTGAAGCAGCGTTTGAAAGGTTTCAACGAGTCCTTTAATGAGATGTATCATAAGCAGTCGAGTTGGGTTATATCAGACAAGGACTTGAGGGAGAAGATGTGTCAATTGGTAGTGCAGACTATTGTTCCTAGCTACCGGAGCTATATGCAGAACTATGGGCCTCTGGTCGAGCAAGATTCAAGTGCAAGCAAATATGCAAAGTACACAGCTCAAAGCTTGGAGAAGATGCTTGGTTCTCTTTTTCAGCATAAACCCGGGAGAACAATGAGTCTCAGCATTGGGCACTCAAATGGAAAATTGACTAGTGTGATGAACAACCTGTCTCGCTCTGCCTCTACCGTGAGTTGATGAAGCCATATCTCTGTTTAATTTGAAGGAAAAGTCAATGCTCATTCTCCACAGGCACAGCAGTCGAAAGTAGAAGTCGATCTTACAGTAGTCCTTGTTGGTTAATGGATATTTGATGCAGCAGCATGTGACGGTGGCCCGATGCAACAAATTTTACAAACTTGTTACATTGGGTAACTGGGGATAAGAGGGCCCCTGAATGTGGAAGCTGAAATTGAAGCATGCTATAGTCAAATTAATTTGTGCATATATGTCTTGAGAAATAGTAGGATGGTGGTGACCATGTGATTAATTCTTTGGCACATTTGTAGTAGAAGTTACTTTGCTATTATGCTTTAGAGGTTCTTCCACTCTCAGTATGCATTACATTTTGCCTAGCATCTAGTTCTTCATTTTACGCTTGAGGATGTAGAAACTAAATATACAATTTGATTTTTTGATTTTATTTGTACAATTTATTGATAATTGTATCCTTGTGTCCTTCCTTTTCATTCTCAACATTTATCTTACAAAGATGCAATATGGTGCTGGCTAGTTAGGTGCATGCTCTAGGAGTGGAACAATTTGGGCTATGACCATTAACATCAAATTTCTTCTAAAATAATTATTTTGTCCAATTCATATCATTATTTTGAATTGGTTCTCTTTCTTGGAGGAACCTATACTTCCATTTTACCTGTTAATTTATACTTTGCATTTGTGTTCTACCTAAAATTTCCATGCTTTGGTTCACTTTGCTTGTCTTGGTACTCAACTTATAAACTCTACGAATTACAATGCAAATGAAAATGGTCTTAAAAGACATGGTAAGTAGTTTAACAGTGCAGATTACAATAAGGGCAAACAGTTTATGATGCTAGATCAACAAAGCTAGTGAATATATGTTGGGTCCATACAATAGTCGTGCTGATGAGTTAACCTTCCATTAAAACACATGCACATGTCTTCAATATGAAAATTTTCACCATTGTGTCTGAAATATTAGTCCCTCCTGGTTTAGTTGGTCTGGATTTGAGAATCGCTTACAATGAGACAAGTTATTTGGTGTTCTCATGAGCCTGTTGATATAGGTGATATATATCCTGGCCTAAGGTCTTCATGTTGTGGGAACCATGTAACATTCAGTTGCAAGTTTGACCTTGTAATCAGTAAAGAGTTTGATATGGGCCAATATAGAGTGAAATGAAGGTTGAGATTTATTTTGTTCGTTCTCTAGTTCAATGCATGGTGATTTTAAACTTTATGGACTTCTCCTGTGTGGAGCCCAAACTCAACAGAAATCTTGGTTCATACCATATTTTTGTATTAGGGGCCATAGTTCAAAGAATAGCTTACTACCTCAGTTTAAAGTAACAGAGGGTGCAAGGCTAGAAGTTGGTTGTGATGCCTCTTATGTAAGAATGTAAGCCATTTGAATTAAAAAGAGTGATATATAGTCTTGGAGATAGACTTTTAGTGTTAATCATGCTACAAGAAACTTGAATGCTATTACTTTTTAGTAATACTGGAACTCTATTTTTGCAGGAAATTGTGGTAATGTTTGTTGAGTTTTTCTAATGTTGTGTTTAGAGAACATGCTTGATGTCATTGAAGTTACAGATTTTATGACACTGATACTTGGAAAAGTCAAAATTGCAAACCTTTGATCCATTTATAGCGATGACTTTATAACCTGGCCAGAATCATTGTAAATTTTAATATATTTTTCATTTGAATAAATGTAAGTTTAGGGTATATTTTGTAGGTGTCTAAGTTGCCAAATGATAACATCTTTCACAATCCTACATTAGTTACCAATGTTGTTGGGGAAGTAAAGAATTAAACCAACATAAATAGTGACAAATCTTAGGTTTAAATGGAGATTTTAAGGAAAAAATAAAATTCTTATCTTTAATTGAAGATCTCATCCTTACAAGGAAGTGTTTCTTTATTGAAGAACAACAAAAGAGGAAGCTTATCGACCAAGTATTTATCACAAGAAAGATTTTGTCAAAATAATTATGGAAAAACATCTTCCCTGATGAAATAATTGATATGTTTTGATTTATGAGATGTAATTTTCTTTATTGGATTCTTCATTATTTTGTGTTTTCTTTTCTTGTTGTGATTTGGGACCTGTATAAAGGGGAAAGAGATTGTAATTGAAGATCACAGAATGATTAAATGGATTGAAGTTTCTTTCCAACATTATGTGTGACTGATGTAAGGCCATTTTATAGCCAACCTATGAGATGGATGGATGTGTGAGACTTTTGTCCCTAAAAGGTTCCTACTTGAGAGAGAGTGAGAGCTAATAGTTATCTTTTTTATACTTATTATAACTTTATATTATTATCTTAATGTTCCTCTTTTTTTTTCTTGTTTTATTCTCAAATAAAGAAAAATACACTTTTCGTACTCGTCCTACACCAAAACTATAATTTGCAAGATTAGAATCAGTATTGGATAGGGACAACTATCTAGATCAGTAGGATTGGATCAATAGGACCAGAGTTGAATGAGGAAAAAGTTAAACAAGTATCATATAAAATTAACAAACATAAACAAATAAAAAATTATGAACTCAAAATATTATATGCTAAAATTTCTTTTGTGTTAACAGGATTGATTTGAAATTGTGTAAGACTGATGTTGAAGGGAAAGGCGATACTTTTCCACCCATGCTTTGCCATTTGGTGCAATTTACACTAAAATTTTAATTTGTATTACATTATTTTGTCTCATTATTAAATAAGAATGCCTGGGAAGGATGAATTTTAGCTAATTGATCATGATAAATGCATAGTATTGCATGTGCAACAAGTTAGCATAGGTTTTTGCTACCATTAAGCAATCTGAGATTTTCTGGAGAATCTGAAAGAGAAAAAAGGAGAAATAAGCTTCAAAACATTGCCAACCTTTGTAAACTCTGATGATTCAGCAACTTACGTTTCCAAGGCTTAGATGTATAGGTTTCTTGGTCGTATCTTGTCCTTTTTTCATTAGAGAAAACTTGTGTCATATCGATCATTACAAGGATAAAATAGACTGATTCTGAAGAAGTCCTGAACGTATAAGAACCATACAGCTTAGTAGGTAAACTACTCCATGTGTCAAGTTTCATGCTCTTCTTTGACTTGGTGATGAGCTTTCGATAACGTTGAGATGCTGATATAATAGTCTATGCTTGAGTGAGTATTGTTGATTAACATTGGTACTCTGTTCTTGGAAATCCAATTCATGAAAGTTGAGGTACTGTTTCATGTTGCATTTCTAGCTTGCTTTAATATAAACCATGTTATCCAGAGATGCAACAAGCCTTCATGAACCTGCTAATATAAACGCTGTTGATTTGTCTTCTACAGTGTTATCTCCTTAAATTATCATATATGTGAGTATAAACTTGTCATTTCAGAATTAGACAACTATAATTAAGAATTGTGGCATGCTTTATGAATGGCAATCAAAATTTCCTTTGTTGAGAGTGGTTATAGGTGAATTATTCGTGTCATGAGATGTTGATTATTTACTTCATCTGAAAGGCAATATATTTTTTTTCCACTTGGCTATCTTGTACATTAACTTTCTCTTGTCTTTCTACTTCTTCTTCTTATTTATTTCAGGCTGTCAAATTTATTAGTTTTAGTACAAGAAAATGATGTGGATAAATAATAATTGTTTAGTGAGTTCTCAAAACTTGCACAAGTGGAACTTGATGCGTATCTTTATTTGGCTCTTTCGGTTGTTTGGTGAGTCCTCAGAACTTGCACAAGTGGAACTTGATGCGTATCTTTAGTTGGCTCTTTCTGTAAACTGATGATGCCAAAACAATTGCTTTGTGGAGTATTTTCTTCTTCTTTTGTAAAGGAAAATAGTGACTCCCTAACAACTCTTTTCCTATGAAGATGATCTGCCTTTCTAACACATACTTCATGATGTTGATTTTCTGGCATTTAACTGTGTATGAATTGTCTTGCAGCTTGAGAAGTTGTTTGCTCCCTAAGCTTATGGTTCGTAATTGAGGATCTTAATTAGCTTTCTTTGATATTGCTTTTATCAATTGATTAAGGTACGAGGCATGTGATGCTTGAAATAATTTTAGTTCTTCCTGTCTATGATTTCTTCTCCTTTGATCATTACTCATTCCAAAAATAACATTAGTGTTGAAGAAATTTTCACCTCCTCCTTGGCTGCAGTAACTTTCTCTAGTCTGTCTACTTCATCTTCTCTTTTTGTTTCAGGCTGTCATTCTTACTGTTTGGTGAGTGTCAAAATTTTCACAAGTCGAACTTATGCATATCTTAATTTGGTTCGTTTTGTAAACTGATGATGCTAGAACAATTACTTTGTGGAGTGCTTTTGTAAAGGAAAACAGTGACTCCCTTGCAACTTTGTTCCTTTCAAGATGATCCACCTTACCAACACATATTTCATGATGTTGATTTGCTGACATCTGTCTATGAATTGCCTTGCAGCTTGACAAGTTGTTTGCTCCCTAAGCTTATGGTTTGAAAATGGGGATCTCAATTATCATGGACTTTCTTTGATATTGCTTTTATCAACTGATATGGTTCTACTTGGCAATGATTTCTTCTCCTTCGATCATTCTGCATTCCAACAACAACACAAGCGTTGAAGAAATTTTCAGGTGCTTCCTGGCCAACCTCTTGTGCTTGTTTCAGATTGGTTTTACCCTGTAAATTTTACTTGTTTGAATGTTTTCGTGTTTTTCTTCTACTACTTCTGGACCTCACATGTCTCCCACCTAACCAGGACAACTTGCAAGCTCATCCACTGGTCTTTGCCTCTTGGCACTGACTCATCTTTGTTGGTGCAGCTGCCTCCATGACCCTGTGGCAGTCCTTCCTCCACTGTCATCTCGCCATCATGTGCCCATGAGTCTTCCTGGCGACAGGGACTGCTTCCACCTCCCCGGGCTGCCGCTGCGAGGGAAACCAATCAAAACCTCCATGGACGGTTCTGATCAATGACTCCAGGGCTACACTCTTACCTCCATTGTCGTATCTATCGGCTTAACCTTTTAGATTAATCGAGCTGACATCTTGCTTGTGTTCTCATCTCTCAGAAACATTCCAGTGTCCTTCATCTTTGTTAGGAGTTGATGCAGTGCAGGCGAGCAATTGAAATATTTCCTCAGAACTCCCTCGGTTCCAGGTAAGTAGTATTGCTTTACCTGGGATTCCAGAGTAGTAGTTAATGGAGAAACTAATACTCCCTGTAATGGATTTCTTGCGTTGCACTTAATCTCTCATGTACCTTTTGCCGCATCTTTAAGGGTACAAGCACATATGGTAGATAAGAAATGGACATCCATGGAGCCCTTGGCCAACGACTTGGTTCAGGAGTCGGAACACGAATCCTGCACGTGGCAGGACGGGAGGTGGCTCTCGCGCTCTCTCTCTTTCTGATACGTGCACGATTCTTACAGTAGGATGTCATGCACCGAGTCGTGTATACGTGAAGTGTAGATGCTTACGGGCTAATGACACGATAATAACTCGTGTAGTTAGATTTCTTTAGTAACTTGGTTCATAGGCTTAAAAAGTTTATATTATAATTTTTATAATTATAAAAGTATAACATTTAGTTTTATTTATTATAGGTTTTATCGATGAAAATATGAAAACGATCGATAAAATGATAATTTTAATGTTTCAGTTATGTTATTGATGATGACAAATGACGGTAAAATTAGGGTCACGGGTGGTTGGTGGGAGTAAGAAAGGAGAACTACAACGAGAGTATTCTACATTTGTATCGGTATTGATGTTTTACATATTTGTATCGGTATTGATGTTTTACATACTGATGTAAAGTGTAGGTGTTTACGTCATCATTTCACCTCTTATCATCACTTTCCTTCCTCATCCATAATAATTATCCATGATCATTTATCATCATCAAAAAAATAATTAAAATATTAAAATTATTTTTTTACTTATTATTTTTATATTTTTATCGATAAAAATAAAAAAAATTAAAAATTTTATTTTATAATTATAAAAAAATTTTAAGTTTAGAAATTACCAAGCTAAAGATGTCTGAATACGGGCTAATATGTAATTAGGCCGCTCACGCACGAGAGAGAGAGAGAGAGAGAGGGCGAGGACTTGGTATTCGTGTGCGCGAGTCAGGTTGTTGTGTTGCGGTCTTTAGGCTGCGTCGGTGTCTCGAATGTAGACACGTTTTGGAGCTCGATGGGAACGTGTCAAACCTTCCTCACTCTCTCTCCTCATCAATCATCCTTCGCCCCCTTTCTTTCCTTCTTTTTTTATATCCCCTTTCTTGCTCTCTTCTCTTCTCTTTCATTCTCTTTGTGATTTGAGGGTTCCCATCCATGGATGAAGCGATGCCCCGCTGAGCCGGGACGCCGGAGAGGCGTACGCTGATCCCCTGCCGATTGATGACACCAGCGCCACCGGGGATTAACAGCAGAAGGCGGAGAAGAGGCGGCAGGAGGAGGAGAAGAAGGAAAGAAGGAGAAGTGCAGGAGGCGGATGATGTCTTCTCTGGTGCTGCCCAACGTGGGGCTGAAGGACCACGTTGTCCTTCCGGCGAAGAAGAAGGAAGAGGAAGAGGTCGAGGTGGTGCGGAAGAGGAACGGGTTCTTTTTGGGGAGCAAAGAGGCGGAGGAGTCTTCAGAGAGCTCCTCCATCGGCGCCGCCTCGTCCTCCTCCGTACATGAGGACGATGAGGAGGAGGTGGAGAGCAAGAGGAAGGAGGGGGCTTTTGGCTCTTTGGACTCCCTGGAAGAGTCCCTTCCCATCAAGTAAGCCCTCCTCTCTGTCTCTCTCTCTCTCTCTCTCTCTCTCGTGGCTATATTCATGTTGCTGGATCATAGTTGCAGATCAAGTGGTGATTTGATTTGGATTCAGGTAGAGGTGTTGATTTCTCGCAAATCATTTTGCAGGAGAGGGTTGTCCAACTTCTTCTCAGGGAAGTCCAAGTCATTTGCGAGCTTATCAGATGCGGCCAACGCCAGCGCAAAGGACATGCTCAAGGCGGAGAACCCCTTCAACAAACGCAGGCGACTCCTCATGATGAGCAAGATGCGAAGGGCTTCTTACACTGCACTCACCTGCCCACCATTTCCACCACTCCTTTCCCCATATCTCACGGTGGAGGAAGCAGACAAAGAGGAGGAAACAGAAGAAGATGAGGGGACGAATAGCGGAACCTCATCTTCCTCCTTTTCCCACCATGGCAGCAGCAATAACAACATCAAGATGAAGGTGTTTAGATCTCCTAGGTCCTACTCCCTCTCTGATCTCCAACATGTTTAGAATTCTTAACCAGTAATTAGTGTCTCTCTCGTTTTCTTTGTTGCAATATGTTGAGTTGTACTTGGTAAAATATGAAGTACATGTGAGTGGGAAGGCAAGCAGAGATAAATCAATACAAAGTCTCTCTGTCTTCTTTCTTTTTTTTTCTTTGTTGCAATGGATTGTGTAGTACAACATGTTGGAGCGAAGAAGAAGAAGAAGAAGAAGAAGCAGAAGCTTGTAAGATTAGGAAATCTGTGTGCGCGAAGATGGTATGCAGATGCGGGTAGGAATTAAATTAGGTGGAAGGATAGGATAAGGTCTAAAAAGCAAGAGGGACCCACACCCCATGAGCATGTCGTGGTGGCCTTATCCTCTTGCACTGAGGCCATTAAAAATATGCTCAATATGGTACGGTGACTTGTTTGGGCCCTTCTTTACCTAAATCCGCCTACGTGATAGCCTGACCCCTTTCCAACTCTAAGATCTGCAAAATCTACCTGCTTTTACTTTTGGGGGCAACAGAACTTGGCTACATGCAAAGTAGATCTCCCCATAATCCACATAAAACCTCCCATATATCAATTATCACTGTCAGTTCTGCGCACTATAATATATTTATTATAGTCAATCGGATGATTTTTTTTTCTTATTAGCATTTTTCAAAGTGTCTCCTCTTTCATATTTTTCAAAAGCTTCCATCATTTGTGGTACTTCTTATTCGTTATAATCATTCATCGTATGGTGCTCATATAATGAATTGATCTAATTTCATCTTTATCATAAATTTATTTAATTTATTATAACGGAAATACTATAATTATGGACTCTTATATGATCCTTTTCCTTGTATCTATTGTTTGACTATCTTCGTCAAAATATTATGCCTATTTAGTTTATAAAAAATATTATAATTATGGGTTGATAATCCAATAAAAATCAACTCATCTAAAAAAATAAGATTTTGAATAAGTTACTTTGTTGGGCAAGAAATAAAAATAATTAAATACAAAGAATTTTTTTATTAGCTATTTAATATGCTTATAGGTACCTATATCCAAATATTATTAACTGGTGAATTGGATCGAATCATTTGGATTGATCCATAAAGCGCACTCAATAGATATCATTCGTTATATTATCATGTGAATGTTTTAGGATATATTATCATGAGAGTGTTTTAGGAGTTATTTTTAATAGGACAACCTTTGAGCGCAAAAGGAGTTTTTCAAAAAAAATTTCCCTTGTCAATTCATATAAAATATTAATCTAAAATTTTAAGCCTTAGATATGTGAATAGAAGATGTGACCAACTCCTTAACACCATATTTGATACCTCAATCAATATTACATCGTTAACACTTGTAACGTAACTTGAGATCGATACCTTATTGCCACATGAGTAAATCCTCGATGCCATATAGCTCATACTTCAATGCCACATGACTAATACATGGTTGACACGATACTAATAGCTAGATTATGATAATAAGATTGAGCAAATTAGTGAGGAATTATCACATCTTGGGTTTGATACAATACAAATGTTATTTAGTCTTGTACAAATATATGATAACCACTACAAGCAATTGGTGTCATAATTTATGGGAAATAACGATCGAAAAAGCCTACTATTAAAGGGCTCCCTATGTTTATTCCTTAAACACTCTTCAATATTGATCTCAAGCTTCTTTTAGTTCACTTCGAATCATCATGTAGCTCGGAAAACCAATTTCAACTTAACAAATCTTATACACTCATAATTTTTATTAATATACAATATCAATAAGAAAAGGCGGTTCGTATAATCTCATTTAATCCTACTCTTCATGATCACTTAGATTAGCTAATACCAAGTCGAATTGGTTGTGACTTTTTTTTTTGACAAATATTAAGAAAGGGGTATATTAGTATTTAGAGGGACGCGTATGCTAAATTAAAATTGAGAGGGGTAAAGTTTGAATATGATCGTTAATACTTTAAAAATAATTTTAAGATGAAACTTTTAATCTTTTATACAACGTTCGTAATAATGAAGATGGTATGATCTACACAATAGGATTGGATGAACAATTTGATATCGCCATTTAATTTCATTAAGGACATGTTTTATTGAAATTTGTTGACCTAATCCAATCCTTTTAATTCAACTACATTGTCGAAGTTCAATCTAACAATCCGTTCAACTAATATCAAAAGATTTGTCACCATCCAATAAAAGAATTCCAAGAATCACAAAAGAAAAAGATTTAAATGAACCAATTTATTTTTCTACAAACATAAAACGATTTTAAAATAAATAAAAAATAACTTAAAATTCCTGTTCAATTTGTATTTATGTCCTTTGTGGTGTTAAAATAGAAAATCTAAAAGGACCTAAAAACCTCAAAATTGAACATTAAGCTGATATTTTAAATCTTTTCAGTAGCAAAAATATGATTCATATTTTTAAAATTTTCTATATTTTTAATATTTCTTACATAATATATATTATTTAATAATTGGCGTTAGTTTCAACCATCGATCTGATCTGAATCTGATCAGGCACGAATCCTCAAGCAGAGGGGCAGCTACTTGCTTATTTAGGCCCATATTGCTTCGGCCCATTGACTAGACGATGGGGTCTCACGGGCCAACACTCCCCCTTCTTTTCCTCTTTGGAGGCGGATCTTGCAAGGGTTAGGGTTCTTGAACTTGACGAGCTCGAAGTCGATCTCTGGAAATGGCGGACGAAGCAAATCGAGTGGTACTTTCGATCATATCGTCTCCCGTCCGATTGCTTTCGTGTGCTTTTTCGTTTTTGCATTGGTTCTTGGATTCCCTTAGGTTCGATCGATTGCTCGAGTTTAAGTTCTTCTGATTAAAGATTCTTTCTTGGCTGTTCCAGGCGTTTATTGAGATCCAAAGCCGTATGATCGAGACTACCGGGAAGCTAAAGCAGGTGATTTGTTTTGGTAGAGATATGGTGACATTTATGTGCTTGGTGATGTTTCTTAGTGGCCGTTGTGGACTTCGTATTAGTATTATGCTACGGGGGGTTTCTCCTAATACAGCTAAAATTAAATGGACTTGGTGTGATTTTTCATGAATGAAGCAAAGTTTGCATCTTTCTTCGTTAATCAAACTTGTACTTCCATCTGGTATTAGATCAGGGTTTCTGTGGACAATAGACTAGTAATTTTTTATGTCATTATGCAAAAGGTTGTGGATGCTCGATCATTCTGAGGTTTAGGTTGTCTGATGTGAGATTGGAGTGAGAACGAATCAGTGTTGCTAATGTACTTGGGAAATAGGAATCGTTTGAGTGTGATCTTTTTTTTTAGCTTCCACACCAGGAGGTTATTTTAGTTATATGGATTAGTTCTTTGCATTTGTTCATTTGAAGAGTATAGACACTTGGTGGCTTAAATATGCATTGAAATGATTAAAAAAAATGATTAGAGCTGAGAGGCTGCATTCTTCGTGGAATAGATTGTGTTCAATGCTTATCTATGATTTAGATTTCTATGTAAATTTTTTATTCGATATACTTAGTTAATGTTTCTCTGAATAGAAAATATCATTTAATATACACAAACATCAGCTGAGCAATTTGTGACACACATACAGCTGGATATAGCACACATTACTAGACTTTTATTATAGTCTCTATTTCTTGTAGGTACAAAATCAGATTCGTGCTAAAGAAGGTGAAAAGAAGCGTGCCTACCTAACAATGGAAGAACTTCGGCAGCTATCAGATGATACAAATACCTACAAGTCCATTGGTAAGATGACAATATTCAATTTTTCCAAACCTAAATTGTAAACATGATGCACCCGTATTAATCTAGCATTTTTTATTGTATCTTTCCTAGACACCTTTTATAATTTTCTCATTTATGATGTAGTACCAGCAATTTATAATTTTGTAGTACCAGAAATTTATGTTAATGCACTACTTTTCTCAAGAGTTGATCTTTGTAGTTGCTCCATAATGAACCTTCCATATAGCGTTGGTGCCTAAACATTGAAAGAGCAAAACCACTTAAGCAACTGGAACAACAACAACATCATAATTCTTAAAACATTATATGATTATTTTCGCTCTTCTCTATGGATACTCCTTTTGCTTATGCCTTAACTTGGAATTCAAACTCAACCTGCAAAACTAAGGGGCCAACCCAATCCTGACCGATGCTCAAGTTGTGTTTGGTTGTGTTTTGGGTTGGTCAAGAACAGATAGGGACATGAATTTGTGTACACAGCCAATTTTCACATAGAAAGTTTCGTATGTCATGAATTAGGTGCCAGGAGTCTCTGCTTTTTTACCCTATTCAATATTGCAAAGAGAGATTATAAAGTATTTGAAACAAATTTATGGCAAAAAGAAAAAAGATGCATTGTAACCCATTCTAATAAATATTTGACCATCGTATCAATGCGTTATTTTGCAAAATATTTAATGTGTTATTATAAAAAAATTTAAGAAACAAATGAAATTGTATTGTAAATCCTACTTGGATAGAAAAATCTCAGATTGAAGATCCTGCGACTCTTTTCGTTTGCATTTCCATAGATAAATGACCAAAAAGTGTCATTATTTTTTTTTTCGTCAAAGTTCGGATTAGTTAGTCAAAAGAGTGCAGGTGTATATTAATGCATGGTACATAGGTATTGGTGTGGTCTTGTTTTGAATGTTTGTCTGTTTACATGTGTTTTCTGCCTGGCATTAAACCCTGGACTTTATGAAGATGCTGAGTCTACTCCATGCTAAACAGGAGCATGCTAAAAATGAAAAATACATCCACCATGATATGATGTTAGCAAATAATAGTAGATAGGTTGAATAAGGCCACCCTTTTTTTTAAATTAATAAACAAGTTAAGAGACAATTATCAGCACATAGCTTGATTACTTCTCCATGAACATTACCCATGCGCCAATTCTAATGGTGCTTTTGTTACTTTGCAGGTAAAGCGTGAGTTCTTCCTAAACCACAACCTTTTGTTGAGGAAAGTTATTCTCAATATATTAAATGAGAACATCATTTATGTTATGGCACCAAGTGATTTCTTAATATTCCAGGTTTGTTTTGGAACCAAAATCACTTATGCTGAATGAGCAAGAGCAGAAATACAAAGACAGTGAGACTGCTATAACTTCTTTGCAGGTTTGTCAGTTCTTTGCTGTATTTTTCGGAAACAAAAGTAACTTTTAACTCATTCACTCAGTCGTCCTTTCCTTCCCTTATCCTTTTTTTTTCCCTGAGCAGACCTCGAAAGAGTACCTGGAGAAGCAAATGGCCGAGGTGGAGAACAACCTGAGAGAGTTGCTTCAGCAAGACCCAGGTCTTGCACATCAGATTATGTCCATGTCTGTGATGTAAAAGGTTATTGTATGTTGGGATTACTTGGAAGTCTTCCTTTGTCGAATGATTTTGAAATGTAATTGTGTACTTTGCATTTATCATCCTCATTTAGTGTCGACTGACTATATTTAAACTGTTCTTTTAATCTGAAAGTTGCATTTTAACTTTGAAGAACTTTTGAGAGATCTGTCAGGAACTGCTTTCCATCAAAACAGCATATCTATTTACACTGGTCAGCACTCATTGGTGTTAAATAGACTGACACCATTTTATCTTGAAATCTAAGCCAAACCCAGATTTGTAGTTATCTCAGTGCCATACTGCAGTATCTGTTGGGCATCTCAGCATTTAACCCGGTTGATGTGCTCCAAACCAAGGATACAAGGTCCAAGAAAACTCCGAGAGAACCTGATTTTGCAGACTCTACACCTACTTGGAACGTTTGCAGACAGGAACAAAATTTGGAAGATTTACAGGATTTTAGCTTCCCGTAGGCTAATAATCATCATCATCATTTGGTTGTGGTCGGCTGCCATTGATCTGAGTTTTACAAGCTGTAGACTTCTGTGCTCCATCAAGTTCCATTTTTAGGAGCGCAAATGAGACACACCCCATAAGTATCTTTTCTCCTCGTTGTTTTAATCTCTCCTTCAACTTTTGCTTTCTCTGCAGAAATCTCCTTGCTATTTCGTTTATGAACCTTTGGACATTCTAAATCTTTGCATCTTGTGGTAGCACCTCTTGCAACTTTGATCTCATGCAAGCTCATTTTGGACATCGTCTATCACACAAGAAACTATTATCTCATCTATTATCCTCACTGCTTCAACCATAAACGACCAGAGAGTTGCCCGTCCAGATGCATGCATGTTTCTTATGCTGTGCCTTCACTCTTCAGCAATCACGGCTGGCCAATCCGAGGTTTGCTCCCCAATCCTTGCCTTCCCTGCACACATTGAAATCCACTTCCTGCTAATTATTTAGTGTCACAGCCATGTGCTCCTCTCCTCCCTACATCAAGCAATCCCTTATGATTGAGTAGTCCTTTAGAACAAGTTATGCCCATGCTGAAGAAAACCACATCGGCGACATCCCACTCCTGCATCCGATAACCTTCGAAGACCACAAGCAGAATTCCGCTGTCTTGCTTGTCTTCCTAATCAAACAGGCGCAGACGTGACCTGATACCAATCCACCATCCATCACTCAACAGAAACCTTTATATATGTGAACATATGGAAGAAGCTTTCTCATTCCTCCTCTCTGTGTTCATAACCAGTGGCTGAAGAAGAGAAAATGGCCTGTTTAGTTTCCGTCGTCGTACTACAGCTTCTAACGATCCACTACATCATCGTCACCGGCGCTCAGAATTCGACCACCGACGCGGCGAGCCCGGACGGCGTCAGCTCGGAGACGGCCGTCTCCCAGTTCCTGGAGTCCCACAACGAGGCGAGGCAGCAGGTCGGGGTGCCGCCACTGAGGTGGGACGCGAAGCTGGCGAGCTTCGCCAGGGCGTACGCCAACCAGCGGCGGGGCGACTGCCAGCTGGTGCACTCGCCGGGGTACGCCTACGGGGAGAACATCTTCTGGGGGCAGGGAAGGCGGTGGGCTATCCCGGACGCCGTGGCCAAGTGGGTGGAGGAGAAGCAGTGGTACCGCTACGACACCAACACCTGCGCCGGCCCGGACTGCACCCACTACACGCAGATGGTGTGGCGCACGACGGAGCTGCTGGGCTGCGCCAAGATCGTCTGCAGCAGCGGCGACACCTTCATCGTCTGCGAGTACTACCCGCCGGGTAACTATGTCGGAGCCCGTCCGTACATTAAGCCGCCGAAGGCCTGATCGCATTGACCTCTTGCTGCTGTCGCACTACCGCTGTTACCGTCATCGTTGTCACCTGATACTGCTCTGAAGATTGTATATAATGTGCTTAGTCAACGAAATAATTGATGCGATTGTACATACCGTCATCGTCGTCTCCTACCTCCTGGCGTCCACAAGGTGAGGGTCTGTTCACTGCCGGTGCGCTTACCGCGTACCAGTTAAGCGACAAACCGGCCCAAGTAGTTCCTTTTGGCGTCAAATTCCGTTCTTATTCCCACCAATGTGACGGGAATCTTGTCGCATATATTTATCGCATATACAATGAATGTGCTTTGTGGAGGAAAGAATCGATGCGAATGTTCATAGCATACGTGGTTTGAGGCATCTCTCCTTTGTCCGGGGTACTTACCGCGGACCACTTCAGCGACAAACCAAACTAGTCGGCGTCAAATCTTCGGGATTTTTGTGTTCTTACTCTCACGCAGTGTGACGGGAATCTTTAGAACAATTAAAGAATATATATATATATATATATATATTTTTTTTTTTTTTGAGATTTCTATTCATTACTTTTGTTACAATTTATAGTCTATCTTAATAATTTTTTAATATTTCAAAGTATTTATTATAAATGAATGTAATAAAATGCTGCGGGGATAAAAATATGATTGATAATTGAAGGATTATAAATAATAAAATTATATTATATTATTTTTTAAATGATAATAAATAAATAGTAATAGATTTTAATGATAAAATGGGGGTTGCCCGTAGCGAGCTTATTTTTATTTCCGCCGGCACCGGTGGCAGACGCTGCTTGCTCTCCATTTTCGCGCCCGCACTTCGATCCGTGCCGCCTCGCGAGGAATCTTCGATCTCTGCGCTCCGGTCGAAGAGAAGGAAGTCCTGAGGCGAGCTCTCGGTCGGATCTCAGGATATGGAGGCGGTTCCGCAGGATGATCTGTAGATCTTGAGGGGATAGGGGTTCGAAATGGAGGGTATCAGTGCGGAGGATCTCCCCACCATTGGAGGCATCGCCACCGTCTCCCTGCTCCACTCCTTCATCCCCACCCACTGGCTCCCCTTCTCCGTCGTCGGCCGCGCCCAGAAATGGACCCTCCCCCGCACTCTTCTTGTCAGTGAGTGGTTGTCCCCTTAAAAATCCTTTAGATCTTACCAGTTTTAAGAACTAAGAAGAAAATTAAGTAGATAGCATGATCAAGTTTGATACATTAACCAAAAGGTTTGACAACCCTAATGCAGTTCCATGTTCGCATCCTAAAAAGGCCATGGATCTGATTGTTTGTTTAAAATATGTGTACCATGTATAAACTGGCCATGATATGTAAAATCATCATGGTGCTTACAACATTAATATCTTCATATGCTACTGCCAATTTAGGGAATTAATGCATGGAATCTGATCCATTTCTTCTGGATTTCGTTAATAAATGATATCTGGTTGTGGTCACTGCCTTGCCATCCTTCTGCATGTTTGGATTCAATCACCCTCACTCTCCATTTTAATCACCTGAAGCAATATAATTTCCGTCCTGGAATGGTCATTGTTGGAAGGATAGTCATATAGATATGGGTTTCTGTTATAGGATTAATAATTTATGTTTCATTTCGCAGTTGTTATTGCTTGAGTTACATTTTATTTTTCAATCTACAGTCTTCCAATTTTTTTAATCTGCATTTCCTTTTTATGATTTTGAAGAAGAATCACTTCTCTTTCTCTATGCTCAACAGCCGTATTTGGAGCAGTCCTGCATGTGATATCTACTTCACTGCTTGGCATTACTGCAATCACCATGGCTAATACAATTGCTGGTGAAGAAACAGTTCACAAGCTTGCTTCGCTGCTGCTCATAGTTCTTGGAGGAGGTTACATTCTTCTTTTTTTATTCGGAAAGGGAGGCCACGGTCACTCTCACAACCATTCAATGGAGAAAATGGCTGTTGCTGGCCTTGTTCTTGTACCTGCATTATCTCCTTGTGCAACAACACTTCCTGTGTTCCTTGCTGTTGGCAACTCATCGTCTATGATGGTTCTAGCTATTATTGTGCTTCTGTTTAGGTAAGCCATTCTTAACTTGACCTAATAAGTTGCAAATGAAACATAATAGTTGTGACCCTGAATTGTAATAGGTTTGCATTGAAGTAAATCCTTTTTAGCTGTGTTTCAAGATCAGGAATTGCAATATAATCTTCTTTGCCAACTAATAAAAGACTGTATTCTGCATATTATGGATTTCAGGTCTACTAGTCTTGTATTAAGAGGATCTAGATAGTGCATTGACTAAATAAGCTATGCTCTTTATTCGGTATGCTTTATTAGATTTACACAATAATCGAGAAGATGTAAACTTTCATTTCACAGCTCCCCATTCATTAAGTTTTACATGAGGGTTCTTTTGTTGTTGAAAGTAGTTTTTCTTCCATCAGCAATTTCTCCTTAAGTTATGTGCTATTTTTTGCTCTTCTTCACCCTTAACACTTGATTATTTGCTGTAGTTCTTGATTACTGATCATTAATTAATGCTACAGTATGTATGCATCTTGGATTTAAATGTGGAGATCCTGCACTCTATGGTCTGGTTTTTTAATTAAAATTGGTAAGTAACACCGAAGAAGAGTGTTTTGAAGTGAAGTTCCTTGTGAGTTGTCTTATCCGGGAATGCCTAATTATCTGAAGACCACCGAGGTAGAGTTTGCCAAAGTCATATAACTATTGTCCCTTTCTCATTTTCCTGCAAATGACTTTAAGGCTCTCTTTATCAATAAAAACTACACCTTTCAAATTTGAAGCCTTCAAACTTCACTTCCAAGTCTCAGTCCATGTCCAGTGATCCAGACAGAATTTACATCACTTTGCCCGAAAGGATGTTGTGATTTTCCACCTTTGAAAAACAAATGAATCATCGGTGGTTCACCAGGAAGTTATATTAGCTATGAAGGCTGTCCGGTTTTAACAATTTTGGTAATAATTGCCATAAGAACTGGTTAAACATATTCCAGTCCATTGTTGTAGTTATCTTATGAATCATTATACTTGTTTAGCATGAACAGTGGAAGCACTCTTGCTGAATGTATATCCGGATACAATGGTCCCAATCTAAGAAAAAAATGCTTTCCACGCTTCATTGTTATGCAGCTCCACTAAGTTTAGGCATACCTGGATTGTTTTTACTGATACTAAAGACCCTGGTAAATCTTGTGTTAGAAGCATGAGACCAAGAATTTCATGTGTATCGTTAGGTATGGACCTAATACTAAAGACACTGATAAATCTGTGTTAGAAGCATGTGACCAAGAATTTCATGTGTATCATTAGGTATGGATCAATGGTTAACAGTCCAATGGTAAACCAATACTCTGACCGTATAACTTCACGCTGTTTTGAATCCTGGTATAGATTGGAACTAAGTTTAACTGTCCAATAAGTATTGGTAACACACCATACTTATCAGACAGTAAGCTTATCATATGGAGCTGTAGTGGACGGTAATAAGCCCTTACCGGACTTATTGAGCAATAAACTTATACCTGTATCGAGCTATATCAGATAATAAACCTATTGTCTAAAACTGACCTATTTCTTTAATACTGCTTGTTTTTTATTTAGAACTGCAATACCCCCTCCCCCTCCTCTGCCATGGGCCATTGGCTACCCAATGGCCTAGACCAGCTCCATCTCCTACTTGCTAGCCTCATTGACATCCTCCAGCTCCCCCACACCTGGGACCCCCTGTGTCAGTGTTGCTCTCATCAATCATTCTCTTGTTGATTTCCTCTGCCTCATTTTAATGCTTGCAATATACCACCAAGAAAATATCTACTAAACAAATAGGGAGCACAATCTCATGTTCAACAAGGAAAAAGGGCCAATGAAAGGTTAACCCAGCACCACTTACCAATGGTAGCTGGTTCAAATATGTAGACAGGTTAGGCATCTGAACACAACTTGCATATCCTTTTTGAGGTGTCACTATTATGATAAAATGTGCTGTATGTTAGAACATCTGATAGCTTCGTCTTTTCGTATGTTCTCCCAATTTCGAGGGCTGGTGATATTGTTTACAAATTTCTTTCCTGGACTTGCAGCACCATCACTGTCATGACGTCCTTAGTGGCCCTCTCATTTTACGGCGCCAGCCAGCTCAAGTTTAACTGGGTTGAACGTAATGACAAGCTTCTCGTTGGCTCAGTGCTTGTCCTGGTTGGAATACTTACTCTGATCTTTCACGATCATGATGGCGATCAACATTCAACAGGGGAGCACCTTCACAGGAAGCTTATCGTGTAACGAGCATTTAAAGTTTATATTGCTTGTTAGAATCTATTTGTATCATGTTATGATTTCGATCGACTGGTACGAGATAAAAGGATATTCTTGACTGAACTCCCAAAGGCTTACTGTTTGAACATTGAGGATTATTCCCTGGATTTTTTTGTTGTAAATTTGAGTTGGATGAACATATTAGGTGCCTCAAAATGGACAAATCTGGTTTGTGATTATATTAGAAAGTGATCATTTAGTTCTTCGTTTCTGACATAACTAATTAATTAATTGTTCATTGGATTTGGATGACCAGAAACAGAAATATACGGAGAATAAGACCTCTTAAGGATCTTGAAGCAGGTGTTGTTGGTACCCACACAAAGATCATATATTGTTCTTTTGCAAAATGATATCTCCTCTTTCCTTTCCATTTATCTGTCAGGATTAATTATATTGGTTTCAACTAGAGCTGGTTGCTCCTTCTTGTTTAGACTTTAGTAGTTCGACCCTTTCCTCGCATCTATACCAATTTATAGCTCTTGGATCCCTTTTATCAGTGCAGTAGAGATCACCTCTTTCCATTCTGTATTTGTATTTGAACTGAAGAGATTTTATATTACAAGTCTAAGAGTTGAGTTAGACTCTAATTAAATGTTCGTCTTCTCTAGTAAGGAGTTATCCCTTTGATAACTATTAGTAAAGGGAGGTCGACAGTATAGTGTCAAATTCTCTGACATGTTATTGTTATAAATGAAAGTATAAATAATATGTATATGTTATAATTAGTTAAGAATATTTTTTTATAATATTTATACTTAAAAAATATGATATATAACATACTTATGTTATCAATTTTAAAGTTGAAGTTAGTGCTATCAAACATGTTATGCGTAAGCTTCTTCAAAATATTAGTTGAAGTATACAAAAGCTTCGACACCTTTGTTAAATACATTTTACAATGAAAAGACATGATCTTTAAGTACATGCTTTTATTACCGAACTTCTTGAAGATGCGATGATCAATTATCTTTATTATAACTTTTTTTTTAGAATTAAAAGATAATATTTATATTTTCTTTTTATACAAAGATCTTTCCACTTTTCTAACTTAGAATTATAATCAAATTGGAAAGAAAAAAAAGGAGGAGACTCAAACTATTCGAGTTTATAATATTTCATTAGCTTAAGAACGAATGGTTCATATGTTAAATCCTAAAAATTAATTTATTAGACTAATATGCATTTGAGATAAGTAACATAGAAAATACTTTCTACTTAGACAACTAAAAAACTAATTGTTAATTAAATTGAAAAGAAAAAAAAGGAGGAGACTCAAATTATTCTCAAAATTAGCGTTTATAATATTTCATTAGCTTAGGAATGAATGGTTCATATGTTGAATCGGACGATGAAACTAATTAATTTATTAGGCTAATATATTTTTGAGATAAGTGACATAAAAAATGCTTCTGCTTGGACCACTAAAGAGCTGACTATTAAGTAAAAGAGTCAAACATTATACTAAAAAATTATATCAAAAATTAAATATCAAGTGAAAGGATCGGTTGATGTGCCAAAAATTAGACTTAGTGCTAAAGATTCGAATTTTATGTTAGAAGGACTAGATATTGTATCAAAAGATTGAATATCATGCGAAAGTCGATATGTTGGTGGAATGTGCGATATATCGAAGAAAAAAGTGAGGTACTAAAAATTTGGATAAATTTAGATGAAGTGCCAAAAGATTGAATGACATATTAGAAAGACCATACAATATGTCGAAAGCTTCGTAAATGTATCAAATGTATGGTTGATTTATCAAGGTCTTAATCAAGATTGTTTTGAATTAATTTAAGCTAATAATGAGTAAAAACAAAGCTTACTTGTCAAGAAAATTATTAAGCTTAAAATCAGACTGAATTTAGCTCGTTAGAAAGTCAAATTGATTGTTTAAACTAGGCCTAGACGATGGTACCGCTAGGCCCAGGTGATGATATTACTTGAGTCAGTCGATAAGTATTATTTATACTTTATCAATCTTTTTAACGATGGTACCACCTAGGGCATAAATAATATCACCTAAAATTTAAAATTTTTAATAATAATATTATTAGAGTATATATTTATAATATGATTATAATTATAATTTTAAATTATAGAAGATGAGATTATATGTAAAAACAAAAGAGTGTAAAGATTATTTCCTTCATTCGAAAAAGAAGAATGGTTGACCTTTGTAAAAAAAAATAAAATCTTAATAATTAACGAGCTTCATTTAAAAGAGAACACACATGAAGGCTTTAGGGTTGAAGTTGATTTATTTGCCAAATTAAAACTTGAATTTGATTTTGAAGTCACGTTAGGTGTAGTTTTTCATTATTGGATAAGCATAAGTGGAGTCCTTATTTTCAACGGTGGAGAGCTGATTAAAAACCTTAGAATAATTTTCTTCCTAATTTTCAAAATAATACAAATTTCATCTAGCTAATATTCTATGAATCCTTGGATTATTAGTAATAATCCAAGTAGCACCACTTAGGTGACCTCCGTATGATCCGAGCAAACACGAGCGAGATGGGAAACAATTGATTATCTACATAAATTTATCTAATTAGTATTATTTTCTCTTAATCCTATTAAATTATTAGTCCAAGTATAAGATTCACTAATAACCCTAAATCAAGTAATTTAGGAATTAACCAAGTTAGAAAAAAAGAATTAACAAAATAATTTAATTTAAAAGTTGATCCACCCTTTTTTTGTCTTCCGGATTTAAGATACAACTAAAATCCCAATTATACACCAAGAAATTCTTATTACCCAATTCAGACCAAAATTCAATTCTTATAAGAAACATTGACCGGCATAAACCATATAAATGAATCATAGTTTATTATCAAGAAATTGAATTACCAAATGAATAGCATGAATTCGGACATAGAAGAAATGGCAAGCTGGCGATATCCCTCTTGAAGCTTCACATGGTCAAAGTCTTGTCTAAAGATTTTATATTTTTTTTCGGCTTGATATGATGAGATAACATATGATTCCTACAACAGTTTTATATGATTCTTATGTCTATGAAGCATAAAATAAAGATATCCTAATGAGTTTGTGATAATTGGAACAATAGTTTTCATGAATCAAATGAGTTGGTAGGATACTTTTCTCGATTGAAAAAGGGCATAAGGAGTCGATCATCGCTTCGATAGATAACTCTTGTTTGTAATTTTCATGTCTTTCATTTTACATTGTAATCATCATCATCGATGATTTTGCTCCCTTAATATAAATTAAATTATAACAAATCATATATTATTCTATTTAAATTATTAACTTCTTTATTTATGTAGTATGATTAAAATTAATTAAAATAATTTGTAATCATATGGATAAATTAATTTTTTTTTATTAATTAAATAAATAAATTATTAATTAATTATTTTCTAATGAGTGATGTGATTTTTAGAAAGTAAATAGTTCAATGAATAAATATTATAATTACATCATTTACCATTTTGGGATAGCTTCTATTTTCCTGTATAAAGGGCTCCTCCTTTGTTATTCGTCACCGAGGGAGGATTAATGAGATAATTCCCGAGGAAAGATAAGATATTTTATTTTTTTTATAGCTTTTATTTATGATTTAAAAATTTTAATGTTATAATTATTATAATTTGTACGATGCATAATAATATTTTAGTTTTAAAATTTTATGATTAATAACTAATGATAATTAAATTATGATTTTAAAATATTAGTTAATTTAATAATAGTTCTTATTCTTTTAATTAGGTATATTTATGTTTCAAAATATTATGTATAAATTTCAATGATTTAATTAGTTTTAAACTTAAATCCTGAATCTAAATTAGTTGATTCATGAAAATAAATGGATTTGAGATTAATTATTTATTTTTATAATATTTTAAAGTATTTTTAAAAATATTTAAATCTAATTTAATAAAAGAGTTCATGATCTGACCTTAATTAATTTAATTAATTAGACCATTCGATATGGTCAAATACAATCTAATACATATAGTCAATCATAATCTAGTCCATGCGATTAGTTATGATTCAACCCATATGATTAAGTATGATCTAACTCATATGACAATATATGACTTAGCGCTAGATAAGTTACAACTTATATGGTTAAGCATAACTTAGCTCATATGACAGAATATGATCTAACTTAACATCCAGGCAATATGGTTAGTCATAACCCAACTAATATGGTTAGGCATGATCCAACCCATAAGCCTAGCGTGATCTAATTTAGTGAGACTCAGCTTAATCTATAACCAGTATTAAACATACTATTGCCTCTCTGTTAAACCCATTGTCCCTTAGCCCTAACCTGTTAGTTGAGATAGGGATGTGTGGTGCAATGTGATCCGTGGAAGACTGAGGTGGGTCGATTGGATCTAATACAATGTGACATAGTTTAACTGTATCTTTCTTTATTCATTTATTAAGCGGATTAAGAGTGATTCCAACTCCTCTTACGATTTCACCGATCCAAACTCGAACCGGTTTAATTGACCAACATTTATCCCGAACCGGTTTAACTAGTCGAGTCCAACCGCACCAATTTATTTTCGGTGGCCAAGAAAAAGAAAACCCGTGTCCCCTTCCTCGTCTTCCTGCTTCCCGGCCCCTCTTTTGTTTCTTGGAGCAGAGCGGGGGATACGGGGAAGGAACCCTATTCCCCTCGTCGGCTTTGCGGTGGGCGGATTTCGAGATCAGCGGAAGCTCGATTAAGTTGTTTTCAAGAAAAGATTTCTCTCGTGCTCTTCGGTATGTGTGTTCTTCCTGCGTCCCCTCACTTTCTAGACGCTAAATATTGGATTATTTTGTTGTTCAGTATGTTGATTCTTGAAGATTGAGACGCATTCTTTGTGAAATTTGGTGGGATCGTTTCTAGTTGATTAGATCAACCTTGGTTTCTCGGGGCTTGCGATGAGCTAGCTTGAGTTGATGTTGGATTTAGGTTCTGGGGCTGTGTCTTCTTTATGTTCTTTGGGCACTGTAACTTCATTGAAGAGTTTTAAGTTTGAGGCAGCATCGTTGTTCCATAGGACATGCGTGATGTTGAGGTGGATTGCTTGCAGCTTAGGGTTTTTCAGAATTTTCAACAAAAGAACGGTGTAGATGTAGTTTGAGAATAGCAACAGAGGTAGCAGGCCAGGAGAACGGACGGGCAAGAGCTAAAATTAATTGGGGGAAATGGAGAAGAAGAAGGAGCATAGGGATATAGTTTAGGAAATTATTTTTTAAGGAGAAGGGAAGTACTTGACAGAAGAAGTGTTTTTTTATTTTTTTTCCTGTGAAGAGGCATTGCCATATATTAAACTGATGTAATATCAGTAAACAAGCTAGGAGGTACTTCTTCACCTCATCGGTGAAAAGTCTGACACAATTGAACAAAATTGGCCCATTGCCTGTAAAAATTTCGTGTTTCTCTACCCATCAAGGAATCTTGCACGCTGTCTTTAATCCAATCAAACAGTCCCCTATATTTTTCTCAATGTTCATCCTTATTTTACTTGATCTTGAGCTTCTTGGTTAAGGAAAATAAAAAATAAGAATCAAAGTATCGGGTTCACCTTCTTTCTAAACAAATTTTATTACTTGAAAAATAGAAGTCCTCTTTAATAAAGTTATCTGCCCTCATAATTTTTTCAAATTCTGCTTTCAGAAAATGCAGATGAATTCCCAAACTGATTGTCTTATAAGAGAATCTTATTTGCTAGCCTTTCAAGTTGTTGGATCTTAATCCTATTATTATGAATATACCTTGTAACAAAGAGCTCTGGAGATTTGTGAGCAAATCATGCTCATGGTTAATTTTAAAATAACTTAGTATACCAATAATGTTAGATAAAGAAAGTTGTTCAAGTCATATTTGGTCGTTCTGCCACTTAAGGTGAGGAGTCAACCTAGGCTTTCTCTTACCTAAATGGATTTCATGTCAAGTTGCACTTCAGAGGGGTCACAATTGGAAGTTTGAAAGTGCAAGGTAGTGAAACTCAAATCTGCAGAGGTACAATAAGAACATGCCTAACGGGTTTCTAATGCTTCAATTGGACTCCAGTGTGGAGATTTTGAGGTGCATAGATCTTTATGCAATGGGGGGGACAGAGAAAGAGAGAGTTGAAGCGTGGCGAAGAAGGATCCTTTTACCTGTGGAGGAGAAGATCCACTTTTATACTAGGGCCCCAGGGCACACCTTTATCATTGATTGACATCATCGGCATATAGGATGTTCTATCAGCCTGGCAACAGCAGCAGGCAGCTGGTTGGACAAGTGGCGTAGGTGATGCCTCCCTTGGTGGAGGCGATTACTGTGACTCGTTGGAGCAGGTCTTGTTAAGGATATGACAGAGGATATGTATCACCCTCTTATTGGTTGTTTCTAGGTGAAACATGTCTCCTTGCCATTGGGTGGGCTTGCTGGACACTATCTATATCCTACCATTGGATAGAGTGTTATCAAGTTTGAAGAAGGAAATTGCAAGCGTCATTTATGGTCAAATGAGGATCCTTTTTATAAGATGCGCTTACTCATTTTAGATGCTTTTTAAGCTGTAAGAGATGAACAGAAAATGATTGGGAGAACAGAGGTGAATGTAAAAATTGAACACAAATAAAATTCCCTATAAATATGTGATGTGTCATGTCAGTGGGATTATGCCAAAGAAGTAGCGAATATTTGAAGCCCAAATTATGGACCCATCTCATTATCTATTAGTTAAAGCACAATTCATCTACATAGGTTGTGAATCTTTCAGAATTACTCAATAGGATACAAGAAAAAGAAAGTGTGGACTCTGGTAAATTGTTTAGTATTACAATCCTATTCTTAGATGTTGCTTACCTAAACTTTTGCATTCATAAATTTCCTTGTTGTGCTATAATAATATATTAGGTGTATTTTAACTGGTTTTGTATCTTATGCTGGTAAATCCTTTAGAAAGGTTGTTTTTGTTTGTGAGAGGCATAACAGTGTTCTTATGAGTCTAAGTCAGCTATAAACTAGGAAGATGGCTGATTGTTTGCTTATCTATCTTTTTTTTTTTTTTTTGGGTTTTCATGATTCCAATTAGAATTATAACATTAACTGGTTAGTTTAGTTAAATAGTTGGAGCTGCTGGTTCCAGGACATGCTACCGGACAAAAGATGTTACATATAATTCTCACCTCATGTTTTTGTTCCCCTTTTTTGCTACCTCACAAATAGGATCATTATAATTATCCCTCCTCATCTCTTTTATATATATATATATATATATATATATATATATATAAATATATATAATACCTTCTTTTTCTCACATGCTATATATTAATTTATTTTTTAACTCTTGAATCAGGAATCTGAAACTTAAGTGAGTACTTTTCATTAGGCGGAGACATGAATGAGGCTTTTGGCAATCAAGCTTTAGTTGAGAAGCTGTCGAAGCTCAACAATTCGCAACAAAGTATTGAATGTATCCTTTCCTTTAAAGTAGGCCTCATCTATCTCGTCTCTTTATTCAGCTAATGAAATTGAGAATGCCATGCATGATATTCAGGTTTTTGTGTGGTTGTATGTTGCCTGGTTGCATAAATGGAACACCATGCCTACTGTAAATTTTATGAAGGCAGCTATAAATTTCTTTTCTCCCATGTTTTGTCAATTAAGGACAAGATGCGCTTGTCAACTAAGGACAAACTTTTGATACCTTATGCAGTTATCAATAATGATAATTGGCCAAGTGATAGGGACAAAATGGTCCATGCAAGAGAAACACGACCTGTGGATGTCAACATTCCAGATAACGACAAAGTCAGTTATCCCAAATCTGCCAGTCAGCATCAATTATAATGGGAAATATTCTCTGGATCAAGAATGATTTGGGGAATATTTCTCTAATCATAAGCTATTAAGGGCCTACAACTATAAATAAAGGATCTTCCGACAGTCAGTGTTGGACTGTCTCTCTCTTTCTTTGTTCTCCTCCCTTCCGCTCCATCTTTTCCACTTGGGATAATTACTGACTTAGCTATTGGAGGAACCGAGTGGGGGGGCAGGGGGATGATTACTGACTTTTGGGGGTGGAGGGACTTAGCTATGGTTTTCATTGAAGGAGGCTCACAGAGGTTCAACCCTTCCTCCAGAAATTCCATCCTCCACCTTTCCTTTCCCTGTTGTTTCTCGGGATCCGCATCAAAGACAAGTTCAGCTCTTGCATCCGTCTTGGCCTAGGACCAAGTCAGATCACCTCTACGGCTCCACGTGGGTAACTGACTAGGAGACTAACACCAAGCCTTTTCCTCTAAAAAGATTTCACTTCATTGACTTTAGCTATATTTTGAGGGCTCCATGCTGACAACTTTGATGCTTATGGCCAGCTTTTAGTAAGACAGTAACCCTCTAGAAGTTAGTGCTTGATTTGTGTGTAGAGAACTTTGATGTGATAGAGGCTTGACTCCAGACCTAGATGTCTAATTGGCAAGATGATCAGTGTTAATAAATTGCTGGTTATGAAGCAGATGTAGCAATTTCATTGTCATGGCTATAATGGGAGATGTGTTTGACAAGGACAGACATCAAATACTGTTTGTCATTTCTCCATTATGCTAGTAGTGTTTGCCGAGTTTGTAGAAGGGAAATAAATAAATAAATAAAAAAAAAATGTTGAGTTGGTTCTTGACCATCTAGTAATTCTGGGAGCATGGGACAAGGAAGCAGGAGAATAGAGAACTGAACCTCCTCAAGGAATGATTTGCCAGTGATGTTGCCTTTCCTTTGGCAACCTTTTTAATGTTTAATTTTTTATATTTTAATTTACATGTAGAGTTGATTGTCTCTGAATGCAGATAATTTTTTTGGTCATCTATGAAATTAGTTCATTCTTTATTTCAGTATTGGTTTATTTCTTGTTTTTGGTATACTTATTTGCATGATTCAACTATTAATAAATCTTATTGTAGTTAGATGGACAGAAGATAATTTCTTGTTAGCATGATTTTTTACTTGCTTCAGCTTGTAAAATCATGCTACAGTGCCACTACTTAACACCCATTGGTAATCCATAATCATGTTTAAGGCTTTTTGCTGCTTTATTTTGCTTTGTTGCTGCATGCTCTTGATGCTTGCTTGTTTTGTTTCTTTAAATTATGAACATCATATTTATTTGTGATGAATGATAAGTTTTGGGACAAGGTTATCATTTTGAAAATGTATATAACACCAACTTTTCTTCAATGGGAAAAGTCACATTAATTTTGGATATAAGGTTTCAATTCATGTGCATATTAGCTAGGATTCTTTACTTATCTGTCTCTTTGTGATTGCAATTGTTGCTGATTGCATCCATCCAGGGGTTGAAATAGGCGCCTAGGCGCTCGTGTAAGCACTCAGGTGAGGCGAGGCGAGGCCTGAGCGCCTTAAGCCATGACCAGAAGGCACGCTTCAGTGAAGCGCCGCCTAGGCGCTCGCTTGAACAGCTGAACCCAGGCTCTGGGTGCCTCGAGTGAGCACCCGATTGAAACAATGCAACCGAACCAGACTATTAAGTTTGGTTCGGTTGAATAGTAGCTTAGGTGGTTTGATTGAACCAGCTAAGCTATATAATGTTTACTAAATCTGCACATGCAAACCCCACCCCCATGCACGACCTCAAGCCATAAACCCTACTTCGTGCGCAGCTACTGCCTTCACCGCCGTTGCTTTCTCTACTGCTGCCTCCGCCGTCGATGCACAGGACCGACGCTTCCTCTGTCGTTGATGGACGGGTTCAAAGATTTAGCTTTCATGTGCAGTTCCCTCCGTCGTCGTTGCTTCCGTGTGCAACTCCTTCCACCGTCGAGGAAGAGGACCGCAGCTTCCTCTGCCATCGACTGATACATCTGAAGCTTCCTTCGCCCAGGATGTCACTGTCCGAAGCTTTCTCCATCCCTGCTGTTGTTGGTTGCAGCTTCCTCTTCCGTCGTTGCTATCGCTCGAAGCTTCCTCCGCTGCTGCTATTGCCGTCTGCAGCTTCCTCCATCGTTCGAAAGTTCCTTCATCATCGTCGCCCTCTCCTTCCCCACTTTCCACCGTCAATGACTCTTTTCTACCCTCTAACTACTATTAACAATAAATATTGTTAATAGTAGATTGGTAACTATTGTTATCATATAATAGTCCATATTTAGATTTTAGCACTGTTAATTACTATTTATAATTATATTTTATATTTTTTATATTTTAATATTTCAAAGCATCTTGCTTTGCTCGAGTGGGCACCTAGGATCTCAGGCATTTTCGGACCTTGACATCTTTTGGTGCATAGCGCTTTTTAAATCACTCCATCCATCTATAGTGGTAGGCTTAGTAAATTCCAGCAATTTTCTTTTGTGTTTCATGAAAGTGTTGCTTGCTTGCATTTGGTGATTTTGTTAGAGATTTCTGTTGCTTTTACCATCAGATCACTGAATGTTTTTTATTTTCTCTTTTCTCGAATCTTCTTTTCACTTTTTTCCTTTCTATTTCTTCTTCCACTTACTGAAAGATATGGCAGATTCCTGTCTTTGCCCTAGAATAATTGTGTTAATCGCTTTTGCTCTGTACCTTCTTCTGTAAGCATAAAAATTCTCTTATTACTTCTTTTTGTGTTGTTAATTAAGTTGTTGCAAACTAGAATCCTGATTTTAGTTGCATTTTTTGGCATCTTTCATTTTATTTGAGTTTGTTCTGATCATATTAATCATATTTTTGTTAAGACCAATATTTCTTCATTTGTTTCTTAACTGATAACTAGCGCTGTCAAATTGGTGTATCGTTCACCGAAAGAAATCCAAGGAAATAGTTGAGACATGGGATCAAGCATTCAATAGTTCTCCGAGAGAAAAAAGAGTGCCTTTTCTATATTTGGCTAATGACATCTTACAGAACAGTAGACGCAAGGGAAGTGAGTTTGTAAATGAGTTTTGGAAAGTGCTTCCTGGATGTTTAAAGAATGTCTATGAGAATGGTGAAGATCATGGAAAGAAAGTGGTTAATAGACTAGTAAGTATTATCGTTCTTAGAAAATCCAATTATCATTCTTTTCTATAAATTATGAACCTTTCATCCTCAAACCTGAGTACCATTTTGTTCTTATAAATTAAGCTTTGGATGTTTGCTGCCAATGTTAATATTATTTAAGCACAAAGTGGTTGTACTGTTCGCCTTTTACATGGCAAATTGTTTTGATTGAGAATGCTTAGGAGATGCTTCATCTGATTCAGTTTTAATATTTTGAAGTCTTACTCTTATTCAGTTCTTATTACTTCAAGTTATGTTTCCCTCTGTCACTTCTTTTGCCCCCACCTCTTTAGGATGAGTTTATATTGACTGCTAGTCAGTCGATCACATGGTTGGTTATAAAATAGTATTGCTTGTCTTATAGAATGCATGGGTTTATTGGTATATTACATCTCCTGGTATGGTGGCAAATATATTTTCTTGGTGTAATAATTTCCTGATTTTAGTTCCTTACACGATTGTCATGTTCCAGTCCTAGTCAGATTTTATGGTACCTGTGTTAACAAACTCTTCAATTTAATCCATAGAGGCTTACATATTTAATGTGTATTATCATTTATTTTGTTTTAAAACTTCAGTTGATCTTTGTCATCTATCTTTAGACACTTCTAGCACCAACCTGATCTGTTCAGCAAGTTGAGTCGTCCAAAGCTTTATCTTTATTCTTTATAAATAAAAAACGAGACTCTAGTTTAGGCTCATTTACATCGTCAAATAACCAACCTTTGTTAATATGGTGAAGTGGGACTGACCACTAAATGACTCCTGATATTGTTTCTGTTTTATTTTATGTTTGCAGTGAGATAATCCTTTATTCTCAGACGAGTATTTTGTTTCTCCTTTGTGTCTGTGTACATACACATGTATGTGCCTGCATATGTACGGGTGCATAATACATAGGAAGGCACTGGTGGGTATGCATGGGTGGCTTCAGTGGCTTTCGATTACAATATAATTGCTTGTATTCTGATTCAAGTTTTTCTTAAAAAAATCACATCGAACTTTAAATATTTAATTAATGTTCTTTTAAAATGCTATTGATATGAAAGTTCTGATCTTAATCTTGAAGGAAATGCTTACATAATTGTTTGGAGGAACATGTTTCTTTTTCAATTTCTGTAGAAAAAATAGGTGGGAGGAGAAGGGAGCAGGAGAATGGTTTAGGTGCAACAATTAACTGCAATAATATAATTTAATGATTGGACTTTTGACCAAATTTTAATTTGAAACCGGATAAAACAGTTAATATTTTGCCAAAATGACCAATGCTCAAACAAAACCGATATGTTTTTGGCTGTAATTAGAAAAACTAATGATTTTGTGTTCCAGGCCTTGTTCTAGCTCGTATATGGCCAAACATGCTTGATGAAATTATGTTTTTTTGTTTCTCTAGTGTGCTTGCCAAAGTTTTTTAACAGCCTGAGGTTATTATGTTTTTTTGTTTCCCTGTTCTGCTTAATTGATGCTGATGTTACTGTACAATACTTTTTTGATGGGGGTTTTTTAGTGTTACCAATATTGGACAGTTTTGATAGACCTAATAGCCAATCATGGGAGGTCAGGAAGGTTCTTTGGTTTTGAGGTTAGTTTTGAGGCAAATATTCCCTACCCTTTGAGAGATTTTAGAGATAACCATGAGGTCTGAATAAGGAGGAGCCAACCATGGTGGTTTCATGTATACCTTGAGAGGAAATGGTTCCCTGGTGAGGGTACTTTTTCATCCATTGTTCTTCCCTATTGAATTATTTATCTCTTCTTTATCAAGAACTTAGATGGTTATATAGTTCAAAACTGAGCTCCATTGTTATTGTAAGTTCTTAAAACGTTCTTATATTTGAAAGTCCACCTTGATAACCTGAGTTTTTTTTTCTGATGGATTTCAGGTTTTCAACTCTCTTTCCCTCTATTTCGTTTTGTGTTGTTTCATGGTGCTTTAAAATGAAGTTTGAATTTGAAGCGAAACCACCAAAATTATGCATCTTTCCCTATATACAAAAACATAAGAGGAGAACCTTAGTAAAACAACCAAAAGAAAGTAAAGGTAGCAGGTGGGTCGATGGGCAATTAACCTCCAAATGATGCTTGTGGAACTAATTTTTAATTCAATATTAACTGTGTGAAATTTCATTGAATAGGTGGTAAGATTATAGGCAAACAATATGTCATATTTATGTAATCAAAGTTCTTTTAGTAATTCAATAGTTTAACTTAATTGAGCTTTTTCGTAAAATTGGCACAAGCTTTCATGGTTCGTACTTCGTACCTAATCAAGTTCTCTCCATGGTGCTCTATCGTTGTTGTTATTATTTAGTATCTGCCTAGCACTGGTAAGGTTGACATTGTATCACAACATAATTAGCATACCATGTACCGGCATTCAAGTCACGCCCATATCGATTGGCTAATGACCAATACAAGGCTGGTACCGGAGACTGTGAACACTGGTTTGGATAATGACAGATTGATATAGTTCATATGGTAGATGCTTGTAGAATAGTGGAGATGGATACCATGCTTCTCTTTTGAAGAACATTGATGACCAAAATTTTTTTATTCTTACCATTTTTCTGTTCATTTCAGGTTGAAATTTGGGATGAAAGGAAAGTCTTTGGCTCTCGCGGGCGGAGCCTTAAAGATGAGATTCTTGGTAATGTGCCTGTTCCTGTTTCAGATAATGGGAAAAGTTCCAATCCCATTAAATTAGTACGGAAAGATGCTAATTCAGTAAGAATAGTAAGTAGATATATTTACTTTCTATTTTGTTTCAGTTACTGTTTCTTTTTGATGGAGTCAAGTAGTCAACCACTGAGATAAGGTTTTATATGAATATTTCTTATGGATTTTTGTTCAAACCTCAGAAACTTGCTATCGGAGAAATGCCTGAAAAGATAGTGACTGCATATCAGTCTGTGCTTGATGAACATTCTGGTGAAGATACTGCCTTAAGCAAATGCAAGGATGCTGTTCAAGTTCTGGAGAGGATGGAAATTGACATTGATGTTGCCTGTAAACAAGGTAATATTTGTTCTTAAGAATAAAATTTGAACTTCTTAATATGCTCAAAGAGACCATGTTTACGTTGTTGATGTGTTTGCTTTGTCATCTACTACAGATTCAGCTTAACTCTACTGAGAAATTCCTGATTGATATATGAAAAGATATGCTTATATGGCATCCATGATTGTGTGACATGCATGTTCAGCACATATTTTCTAGAAAGCATGTACAACCATTAGCGGCAATAAGTTTTGCAGTCTATGTGAAGTCCTTTTTTGTATCCTTCTGTAAGTCTATTAGAGTCGGTAGTTTACATTAAAAGAAAAGTTAAAACCCAATGCATAAGTATCCTACCAATATGATGCTCAAGGTAGGTTAATATATCAGCTTTACCCCTAGAAATAGAGAAGTTATTTTCGTGTCTCCAATCCTGGTCATCCTAGTTGCAGAGTAACCTCACCATTGTACCAAAGCTGACCCTCTGAAGTAGCTAGACTATATGTCTGTATTATGACAGAACACACCTTTTCTATTAGTAATATTTTCTCTTTCTTGTTGGACAAATTGAAAGAAAATATGAATATCTGATCTTCAACATTGATCGACTGCAAATCATTATAAGACAAGCATTTCTCTTCATGATTCTTGCAGCAAATTTATGGAACATTTAGTAATTTAATGACCTTAACACCAGTTCAACGCTTCCCCTGAATATCTACCTAAGTGATTTTTTTTGGTTTTCTTTGAGAGAGTATGCTGAGTAGAGGTTTGTAATTCCATGCTTCAAATAAAGTGGTAGATTCCAGTTCTTGTTACCCTTATCAAGTACACTTTCAAACTGATAGGATAAAGTTGTTATGTTGAGTCCTGTACTGTAACAGGCTTTGTCATCATCCCCTTGCCTCAATCAATTTAGGGGGGACAAGGAACTATTGGCAAATGGCTGCACAATCCCTCTTCCTTCTTCTCTTACATCTTAATCCCACCACTGTGCTGAAAAGGAGACGAAGGAGAAGAGAATGAGGAGAGGAAGATAAAATACAAGAGGAGATAAAGAAAAGAAAAGAAACATGAAGAAGAGGAGAAGAGAATGAAGACTAGTTCGGTTTATTATCCCCCTATTGGATCTCCATCTTGAAATTTTGTGATTGTTCGATCCCTGCCTTAGGTATGTTCTAGTCTCGACTCACTGTTGCTGTTGACTCCTTGCTTTCTTGTTGATCTGATTGGACTTGAGCCTATTGGAAAAGTAAAAAAAAAAAAGAAAAAGGGCAAATTGAGGAGTACAGTATTAAAAAAAGTAACTTTCCTGTGTACCCTCTTGTAACCTCTACTGGTATCTGTGTGACTCCAGGAGCAGAAAAAGAACAGAATTCTTTCCTATCCCTTAGGTCTTACACCTGCCTGCAAAGTGGGTCCTCATGGTTGTGTAACACTTGGCTAGCAGGGAAAGTATTGCTAAAAAGCTACCTTGCTTACCAACAGGTATGAATGACGGGATACTGTGAATATCACCTGCCTGTTCCTGGTTCCAGTTAGCTACCCCATCCCATAGCAAACCCAACTATTTTTCTACCTGTACTTGTCCCAAAACCAATTAACAAGCATCTACTTCAGTTTACAAGAGGGTCAATTAGATGTGACTATCTAAAGAACCTGCCCAATTGCCATTATTTGAAGTTTGAAGAGCATTGATTCCTTGAACGAACTGTATCAATGGATTAGTACATCACAAAATTAGGGCATTAGAGAAGTGAGAGGTTGTGTAGACAACACTTTTTCTCCAAGGATGAATAGATGCAATTTTATCTATGTATACAATAGTACCAACGCATCAATCAGGGACATGGCCAAGTGAAATGAGAAACTCATGGTTTTAGGACGCTAATTAAATTGTCAGAACAGTATTTCCTTCCAATCCATCAGGAGAAGATGGAAAAAAGACGTGAAGAAACTAATCAACATGAGGCACTGTAATGATGAAAAACCCTTTATCTATGCTATTTAGAACTATAAATCATGAACCTTCAACCACAACATTGACATCAGTGACACATTGATGTAGGATGAGTAGCTTCGATACCCAAAATCTGATTTAGGACGTGGTTGTGATGATCAAGGTAACTTTTTTTTTGTGATACTAGAGGAAAGAAAAGAGAGATGGATAATAAAGGAAGATATTAGAAGAAAAAGATAACTGCTAGACTTGCGTTGATTCAATGAACAACTCCTTGAAATGAAGGTTGCGTACATCTATATGCTTCACACACAGACAATGAATTCATATCATCCAAAGAAGAAATGTGACCTCGTCACTCACATACGATGTGTGAAAAAACTCATTCTTCATTCGTTAAGTCATCTCATTCTCTGATCCAGTTACAATCTCTTTTCCCTCTTTTCTAGGCCCTTGATACAAGAAAAAAAAGAAGAAAAACTAAAAAAAAATCAAATTAAATAAATTATTATTATTTCTTATTTGAAGGTTAATCTTGATATATGATTTAGAGGATAATCTTTTTTTATGATATTCTTGATTGATAGTCTTCCTCATAGAGATGAGATCCTTAATCAAAATTCATAATCTTTAATCAAAAATTGATTTCCTTCACACATTTGTATTTGTTTCCTTTTTCTTACATTAAGTAATCTAGAAATGAACTAGAAATATTGGAGGTGTCATCAGTTATTTAAAAAGGCGCTCGGGTGCTCGCCTACGTGCTTGGGCAAGGCAAGGCAAGGCTCAAGCGCCTCATAAAAGGGCCAGGTGATGCGCTTCAATAAGGCGTCGCTGGGCGCTCGCCCGAGCCCAGGTGCCAGGTGCTTCGAGCGAGCGGTCGGTTGATATAAAGCAACCGGGTTTGGTTAAATGTGCGTTAAGACACGTAATTATGTCAAAACTTGCGCGCGACCCCGACTCCCAACCCTAGCGTGTGCTTTCTCCCTCTGCCTTCGTCGTCGATGACTCTCCCTCTACGTTCACCGCCGACGATTTTTCCCTCTGCCTTCGCCGTCGACGATTTCTCCCACTACCTCTGAGTCTTCCTCTATCGCCGATCGAGTCTCCTCAGCCTCTACTGTTGTTCATCGATCGTCGCTGCTGTCGCTGTCATTGCTATTGTCCGCTGCCTCCTGTTGTCTGCGACTCCACTGCCGTTGCCGCTGTCCGCTGTCGTGGTTGTTGTCCGTTGCTTATTATCGTTGCTTTTCTTCTGAGTTTTGACTTCTCACTGTCAGTTTCACTGGGTGATATTTTTTACCTCTTTTAACAGTTGTACTCTTCCCTTCTAATTGTTGTTAACAGTAAATAATATACTGTTAACAGTATATTATTAATTACTGTACAAAATAATCTTTATTTTTATTAGATTAATAATATTATGTATTTATTATATTTTAATATTTTAGAATGCCTCACTTCGCTTGAGCATGCGTCGAGGTGAGCGCCTAGCACCTCGTGCGTTTTGGGACCTTAGCGCCTTTTGACCCCTAGCTCTTTTTAAATCACTGGGTGAATAAAATAAAATGATCCACATAACACATGATATCTAGAGCCTAAAGGTCTACAAGAATATGAAAACTAGTTGTTAGACTGAGATCCATCTATAGTTGCATTATTCAAGGAATGAAGCACTGGATTCTAGCATAAAACAATCATCATCTGATGTGTCCTTACTAGGTGGCAGGTTGGTTATCGTGGAATGAGGCAATAAGAGGGGAAGATAAGGCAGCCCTAAGCGGGTTTGCAGCAAAAGATGAGAGGATTGGGGCACGACTTAACTGTGAGAGGGTTTGTCCCCAAACCTACTAACAATTGAAAAAATTGATACCTATTCTTTTTACTTGTACCAATTAACCCTGATTAATGAGTACCCAATCCGCCCTAAGAAGGTGGGTTGGCATGACTTCCTGAAAATACTCAACCCATTACGTCCCTACGAATAAGGTGCTACCTTGGAAATTTGTATTTTCTAAGAGGAACAGAGTTCCATGTTCTTTGTATGAAGTATAAGCATCTTCTTCTTTAATTTTCTTTAACTTTCAAAGATAAAAGAATGATCAAATCATTGTACTAACCACTATTAGTTAACTGTAACAGTATGAACTGTAGAAAAACTGATTATATTGAAAAAAACCAGAGTCACAAGGATAAATTCTCCAATATGGCCCATTTATTTCACCAAGGGGAGGTTAGCACCAAGGTAGAGTTTCTAGGAGTCAAGTTTGTCTATGGGCCATTTGTTTTCACCAAAGGTGTATAACAACACCAAAGTGGAGTTTCCTGAAAGGAAACTTGATTTTGGTATGACTGCTTGGTTAATCAAAAAATCATGCAGTTGAAGTTCCCAGAAGTTGATTGACCACATCATGAGTGTTTGGCTGTACCTTAGTCACTGGAGTGCCTAGAAGTTGAGGCAAATACTAACATTTTTTCTCACTTTCTTGTCAATGAGTGTTTGTTGTCCAAAAGTAACTGAATTGGGATTAGGAGAAGTGGAATCTAATAACATTCCCTTCCTACATTCTTGTAAATGACTTTGGACCTTCACTTTCTCCAAATATAATAATTTATGAAATCCCCCTTTCAAATTATAGATTATTTTAGTGAACTGAACATTGAAATTTAGGACATTTTTATAGAAAGACAACTCCGGTTATTAAATTTCAGTAAATTGGCCCTAGAACTATCTAAACAAATCTGTGCTGTCAGTTGTATGTATATTACTTGTTTTGTTCCTTTAGTTATCAGTAAGAGGTGAAACATTAACCTTGGTGTCCTGCGCTTGCAACTTTCCAATAGTTTTCTCATTCTTCTTTTAATGTTGTCTTTCAAAAATTTTAATTTTGTTTGATGGAAAATTATTTCATTCAACAATATGATTTTTTGACATGTTGTAAAATCATAAATTCATAATAATGACTACATAATGCATGATCATTTTCTGCTTCCATGTATGTGCTGCATTCCTTCTCCTGTGCTTGTATTTGTTTCTTTAATTTGAAGATGGTTTACATTTTTATATTTGTGAATACTTGAGAAATTTTATATTATATTTGTTATATAATGGTTTGGTATTTCTGAAATTGTGCATGTTCAATAAAAATATGCCAGACTGCAGGGATAATATGGAATATTTTACATATTGCATTTTTTTTATAACTTATTATGTATTAGTTTACATGTACATGAATGATAGAAAAGGGTATTTGTCATATAGTAAACAAAAAAGTGGTGGCACACATTTTGGGGAAAGAACAAGTGAATACAAAAATAGAAAAACACAAAAGTAAGGCTGCTCTCTCATAACAATTATGTGCTCTGGTTCTAGCATTATCTTGTTTAGTAAAGTTACATGGTTATCTTTTTTACATAAGATTGTGATGTTACTATTCCTAATCCTTTCAATTAGATGGTTCAGAGATTAGGTTATATCCAACTTTTTCTTATATCTCAGCTTGGTGGGATGGTTCTTAATCTTCATTGAAATGTTTGGAAAGCTTTTCATCTATTATTCTGTCAGTGAATTTTATTTACATGTTTTTGAGCTCGTGGTGGAATCCGAAATTTTAATGGAAAATATTACTGAAAAATATTTTCAAGTCTCTATTGGTCTTAATTTACATGTTTGTGAGCTCATGATAAATTTACATGTTTGTGAGCTCATGGTAAATTTACATGTTTTTAAGTCTCTATTTTTTATGTTTTTAATCTTCCTCTTGATGCTTATATGATTTAGTCATGTTTATTTAACTTTAGGCGTTGATATTTTCCATATCTTGTAGATTGAACCTTTTATGCTGTGTTATAATGCTTGCTGTAATTTTCAAATTAAAAACCAAAATGAAGAATTTGTTTTTCACCTGCAATTGATTAGTCTCCACCTCATGGTGGAGAGCTCTCACAGTATTTCTGTTTTTTCTTGGCCCGATTATATCCAACACTGGCTGTCTTACTTGAGAGTTGAGACCATATGACAAGAACTGCAGTGAAGATATTACTTATTATTGAGTTTTTTTTAAACTCTTTTTTTGTGTTGTGTTTTATTGCTATATGCAACTTTATTATTTCATCCTCTCGATAATGGGTATTTCTGGTGTTATTTGTTTATTGATCAGGTAACCAACAAGAATCAACATTTATAGATAACCTTCAGGAGCAGGAAATTGTTCTTAAACAATGCATTGAACAACTGGAAATCGCTAAAGCAACTAGAGCTACACTCATTACTCAGCTAATGGAAGCTATCACAGAGCAGGTTTTGTTTTTTACTCATGCAAATTAGTATCTAGGTTGTAATATAAGATTCTCCTAATATATTTCAATTTTTGGAATTAAATATACCAGGAACTGAAGCTGGAGCTTATCCATAGTCAGTTACAAGTAAGAAATAACTCCTTGTTTCTTGATGAAATTAGTTTTAGTCTGTGCTTTTTCGATGTTTTAGCTTTGAATAGCTAAATTTGAAATTGTATGATGGTGAGAAATCATACCTTAAATAGCTTCATCTTTTATTTAGGATTATAGAAGGAGCAAAATGCTCTAAATTATTACCTTGCTGAGCTATTACTACTTTGTAGAATCTGGGCAATCGCCATTTGCATATTCTCATAGTTATTGAAAAGTTTATCTTGTTATTTTCCAATTGATGTCAAGTAGACACCTTAATATGACATGTCACTTTGTCAACTTTCAAAAGTTCAATTTGTTTTTGGGTTGATGTCATTCCAGACTGTTCACTGCAACATTCTGGAACGCCATAAACTGACCAATCTGATATGTTGTGATGCATACTGCATTCCAGCAAATATTTGTTGTCGCGAGATAATGGTGTGTAGATTGCTATTTTGAGTAGCATGGCATAATATCAGGGTATGCAGAAGCCTATATATTGACATGAGGTACTATATTGAGTATTAGTTATCCAAATAGAATGCAGTAGGCATGGTGGTCACATGACACGTGCAATCCTTATTGGTCATGTATGCATGGTCACAATGTTGTAAGCGGTGGTATATTTTCTATAATTTGACATTTATTATGATCTCTAATTAAATTTTTCTATCAACCCTAAATAAAGTCAAGGCATGTCACTTAAAATTTTTATATTTTTTAATATATTTTTATTTGTTGTACTCCCGCTACATAATATACTGATTCTCAACATTTATTTGAGGGATGTATTGTGATGTACATGTCTCCTGTGTCAAATACCTGTATATCATGGCCTTGTCTAGCATAGTTGAGGGACAACTATGATGATGACAGTGATCATAATGATGTTAGTAGTGGAAAGAAGTGCTCCCACCATTTGGACTGTCAGTTCATAAAAGATCTGTATTTGAAACACCATTAGATGAAGATGGTGACGTGAGGCACCAATCATTGATGAGAGGCAAAAGCAAGGGGAGGGTATTGCTTAGGATGTGATGCTTCCATTAGGCTTTCGCTCTTTGCTTTGAGCTATTTCTTCCTATTTCATAAAAAGGGGCATCTATGGGACAACTAGAAGCATTGAGCTAATTTTGTCACTGATCTATAAGATGTAATTTTCTGCACATGGTGGCATTGGAGAACCTTTCGTCCTGATCTTATTGCCATCATATTCTGTACTGAAATTACTTGATACTTCAAAATTTCAGGTTTATTTGTTTCGTGGTTTGTTAGTCTGGATTTGGCCATTTGAATTTGACAGCATGACTCTGATATTGAAGTCACTGCTCTAATTAAGTCTAGGATTATGTACTACCAATTTTGTGCTTTGCTTTGGGCACTAGCATCTCTTTATAAATGTGAATTTTGATCGATATTTCTTCCTTCCAAATTGGTTGACTTTTCTTTGCTCCTCCGCTTATTTGCAGATTGCCCATTCTCAAACTGAACATGCTAGTAACATGAGACGACGGCTCGGTTTGGCTGCTGGCACAAATGGATTTGGTCCTACCACCACGCTACCTCTTGTGAATTTTGCATCAGAAGCAATACCTGCAACAGAACCCAATCCTCCAGTATCCATCACTCATCTTCAACCACTTCAACCTGTAACTTCATTTGTCAGCAGCTTAAGCAGTGCGGAAGAGGATCACAAGAAAGCAGCAGCTGCCGTTGCAGCAAAGCTTGCTGCCTCATCATCTTCTGCGCAGGTCCTCAGCTCTATTCTATCCTCTTTGGCTGCTGAAGAAGCTGCGTCCATGAATAACAGTCTGAGCTCTCGAGTTCGCCCTGGTAGTCCACCTGTTTTCCCTCTGGAAAAGAGGCCAAGGCTTGAGAATACTATATCCACAACTGATATGGGTAAAACCTCCTATTTCGGGCAGGCGCAACATCAGCAGCAGCAGTCCATTCCTCTCGTACTGCCCCAAACCTCAGCTGCTGGTATACAACTTCCCCAGAGTAACCAGGTGCCACCAACTTTTACACCACCTCTCCCGCCGCTGCCTCCGCCACCCATGCAGCAGTATGTGCAGACAAGTGGAGGAACGATGAATATGCCACCTTATGGATTTGTGGGTCGTTCGCTGCCATCTCCACCTCCTCTACTTTCCCATGTTTCAGCAGGGTTGGCAAGACCTGGTGGCCCGCTTCCACCTCCGCCACCACCACCACCCCCACAGCAGCAGCAGCCACCACCGCAGTTGCAGTCAACCTCGATGGGGTTCTACCAGTCTCCAGGGATTGGGTTTTACGGGCAGCCGCAGACAGCTCCGACTGCCCAGCGGCAGTGAAACGAGATGCCAAGGCATTTGCAGATGACCTGGTTTCGTTATGTATATTATGAGTAGTCATTAACATAATTTAGAGTGATGGAATCTATTTAGATTCCATTAACAAGACAGGCCAAGGCAAAGCTGTTTCATGAGCACTGGATTTGGAAGGCCTCATGTATGTGATGAATATAACAACTATTTAGATGTCTGATGTGGTGAAATCTATTGCATCTTGTTGACCAACCTTTTTCCTCTTTAATGGAAGATGACCCAATCACTGCAAGTAGCAGGCATTAGAATTTTCCTATGTATTCATCACTTTTTCTCTCGGACCGTGGTTGCCTGCCGATGCAGATATGTCCGGCAACCCTATGTTGAAATGCCTGTGTGGTAATGCCTGCATATATAGAATTCCAACACAGGTGACCTAAATTTGCCGGTAGCGTTGTTAGTGGATGTTGAAATGAAACACTCAGCACCATGATCTTGAAATGGTCAAATAACAAGACGGTGGTGCGTTAATGATTGATGAACCTGATGATTGCGACAAGAACTTTGGGTTCGAAGGTGCGTGAAATGGAGCACTCGCCATCGTGATCTTGAAATGGTCATTGATGAACCCGATTGAGATAAGAACTCTAGGTTGGAAGTTGCCAGTTGGCTAAAAATTGCGATAAGAACTTTGAATGTACTAGTAAGCTAAAGATCTTGTCAAGACTTATGAGACAAGAACATTGGATTCCAAGGTGGCTAGTTTGCAACCAAAAAAGAACTCAACTCAACTCAACTGCATCCGCTAAGTTCGTGCTTGTAAACCTCGAGGAACCACCGGTTGCAGAATCTGAAGGACCTGTGTTGTGTCGCAATGCATTCAAGAAGACAAATGATGGCATGTTCTTGCTCCTGTGGTGGCACATGTTACCAAATGGTTTGATCCGAGAGAAGACTGCTATGTGCTTTATTGGTTTCATTGTTGTTCTTTTTCCAGCGCATGCATCCACCTGCCTCACATTACTTCTCGACCAGAAGATCGATGCACACACACAGAGGCACGGATCTCTCATGTGCTTTTATGCTAACAATTTTGGTGCTGTAATTATTTGTGGATTCAAATATATGTTCTCAAGCAAGAAAGGGCAATGATTCAAAAGAACAAAAAACATGGGAAAAAAAAAAGATGTGTTCATTACATAAATGAGTTGATTGATATAATTTTTTTTTCTAATTTTAATAATGGTCAAACTTCAAACAAAAGTGGGCATAAATTACAAGTTTTTTATTTTCCATTAAGAATTGGTTTTTTGTGTATTAAAACTTAAATTCACCTATTTTAGGTTTTATGTACAGGAATTTTTTTTTTTTTTTGTCAATGAAGAGAATTGTGGAAATTCTTGGTTTGGGAATTCAACATCAGTTGGTTTTAGATTACTAAATCACAAGTTTTATGCTAATTTTCCTACTATCATAACTAGCATTGCTCATATGACACTTATACAACATTGTCAAACAAAACACTTCATGTATGATAGTTAACAGTGGAATGTTAACTTATCCTCATTTCAGAATTCTTGTATGAACACTTCAAACCTTCCATTTCATCTGCTCTGCTTTTGGGTTGGGTTACAAAGAAATCAATCATCAGATCTACAGCTGACAACCAGTAGAAAGAGAATTAAAAAAGCCTCACTGCAAAATCACTGGAAGAGAATTCTTTTCCCCTTCTTTATCCATTTCAATTCCTCTCCTTGTTCTGGCTTGGATTAGACTTGCTTGGTGGCAACCTCCTCAGGCTTGCACTGGCTTCTACTACAGTCTGCTTGGTGAGTGCTCCAAGCGATCCTTTCAGGTTGACGGTGGCTGCTGCCAAGGGCTGCAACAGCTTCCTGGGCTGAGACCTGTCTCTTCTGATCTCTCTCTCAGAAGGAGGTGATGGGCAGCTAAGAAAGAAATGGAGAAGAACCAAAGCACAAAGGATGGAAGCAGCTCTGTGAAGGGCACTCATGGGGGATTTGGTGTATGGCAAAGATATGGGATGGTTAAAGGAAGGCTGTAGTGTTCCATCTATATATATATATGTATAAAAATATATGATATCTCAATGTTCTTCTTTTGTGCACCTTCCTTGTAAGGAGGATTGCAGGAAAGCAGTACAGTGATGCAGAATTAGAAATATAAAATGGAGGAAAGACACAACATGTGAATGGAGAACCAAACCTATCTGGTGCATGATCAAGTTGTTTTACTCTGTTGATGACTGCACGCTGCTTTAGAGCATGCTTACCTCCAAATGGATCACCACAAGATACAGTGAATTTAGTTAGTGACTCTGAGGCTTCTATATCACTGAAAAGACCATGTATTTTTAACTCTCTCTCTCTCTCTCTCTATGTATACATATATCTATATATATATTTTATACATAACCAAGAAGGCTCATTTGATTCTCATCCAAGTCATGAACTTTTAGAGCAAACTAATAGAACTCAAAATCATTTTGATAGCTCATTATACAATGCTTTATGACCAAATATGAAGATTTTGTTTAATTAATAATCAACAACTATCTCTTCGAAGGAATCTTCTTCCTCTTATTTTGTAATAGAGGCATTTCACTTGGGAGTGGCTGGTCATGTGAAGCTCATTTGACTATTCCTTTCAACTGAACTCCTCCTCATGTTAATCTGCAGGAGTCATGTGAGAAGGTGATTGATATCAGTTAGTACCAGTGATGAATCATTAGCCTCCCATATTTTATAGATTTAGATCGAGGTGAGTTGGTGGGTTAGCTTAGGCTAGCAAAGTGAGTGAACTTTCCAGGGCACAAAAACAAAAACACAGACTAGGAAGCAAGTCCTTGATTCCTTTAGCCTATAGATTCTGAATAAACAAGTCCCTTGTGCATCTGTGAGAACGGCCTAATAAATAGACCTCACATGCAGAGAGGGAGAAACATATCATCGACTGCTGCTACTTACTAATCCATTTTGCTGCACTTTCTTTGGATGGATCTGCTGTTACTGCACTGCACTTTTGCAGAGGCTATGATGATTGACTGTAGCTTTGACATCTCCGATGAAAAGCAATGGCTTTCTGAAGATCTCACAAGTGGAGAGAATATGGAACATGGGAGCTCAGCAACCTGGAAGCTTTTCAATATAATTTACTGATTAGAACCAGCATCCACCTTGGAAAGAGTATGTCACAGTCCAACTTTATATATTTGTATGTATACACACTGACTGATATTAAATAGTATTCTAGAAACACATCTTTGAAGCAGATTTTTGGATGCAAGAACAATTTCAACACAAGTTGTTTAGAGAGGAAAAGAATCAGTATTTTTTTTTTCTTTATAGTTTGTAGTTCTTGGAGTGTAAGAAAAGCTGAATTTCTCTCTCTTTTTGCCAAAGAAATATTAAAAGATTATAGGAAAAGAATTGGACTTTTTTTTTTTTGTTTGGTTTACAAGAAGAGATAGATGAAGTTGTTCTTTCTCCCATCTAAACACATGGAATTAAGGTTATTTTTCTTAATACAAAAGATACATTAAGCTTCCACTAGCTTGAAGAGAGAGAATGCTAGAGCTTGTAAATATATTAGATTCTTTCCTAACTTGTTAGGTTTTTAGGATTTATGATTGTCCAACCAAATTATTTATCACTTTTCTGACATATGGGATCGATTTAATTAATCCATTTATCAAAATCATGTGTCGAAAAGATCAAGAAACTTAAAAATCATGTGAAAACAATTTGTAAAGAAGCTGTAGAACTCAGATGAAGGTGAAAAGAAGATGCCTTATTGTTCTATGGAGAACATGGAAGGCAAGGAACAATGTTACTTTCAACAGCAAAGTTTGCTCCCTTTGGCAAATTCATGCAAATCAAGTGAATGTCCATACATCATGTGTAACCAAAGATAAATATTTCTTTGGTTAGAACTTGATACAGTGGTCAGAACTTATGTCATACCTGAAAGGATCCCAATTAGAAAGGATAGTCCTAATCGTATTCAACTATAGAGAATATTCGTCGAATTGTTGGCTTATTTTAGATTAAAATCAACCGATTAAATGGAGAATATTAATCATATCGCTCGAGCTGGATGGAGGCGAAGACTTCACTAGAAAAAAGAAAAAGAGCTAAAATATATTCATTTGATGTGGGTTCTTAGAATAGCGATATGCTCCTCATTGGTAAGACTCTCCTCATTAAGTTCTTGAGTTTCACAATTAAGATGCACCAACTTTTTCCTCTAGCTTACCTACAGATCTATGTTTCGGGCTGCAGCCTTTCTCGAGCTGTTTGATGCTTTCATCTTTCCGCAGCATCTGTTGACCATTGTTGGTATTCAAACTACTCCGCTTCAACGCATGTAATGTAGTGAGCCACCGTTTGCATGTATTCGAGCAATCTGAACATTAGTTATCGACAGAGTTTGTGTACGATATGAGATGACACTTCAAAAGAAACATGATTTGATCATAATTTGGATATATGTTGACTGAGATGTATAAGAAATTGGGCATAACGAAATGGAAAATGTAACGTCCCGTGTTATTGTCCCATCGTGCTATCGTCCCATGAGGTTTTGTCGTTCTCATCTCTTGCCCCGTTATGATTGTCTTTGTCTCATGAGACCATGTCATCTATCCCGTAAAGTTATATCATTCATCGTATGAGGTTGTATCATCTATGCAAGGAAGCTTTGTCCTCCGTCTCATGAGGCTCTATCGTCCCCCTCTGTTGTTGTCATGTTAAATCACATTAATGGAATTAATGACATTAGCCTCGTCAAAAGCTAAGTTTTTGACGGTAAGAAAAATGCTCAAAAACTTAATAATTCTCTTGTCTCTTCATATATATATATATATATATATGTATAAAAATCTAAATTGATGCATTAAAAGCATAGTTTTGATGGTAGTCTATTAAATTTATTTATCAAATAGTTAAGGATTCGAAGCCTTCTCTCTCGTATGATAATTTGCTACACTATTTAGACAAGACCTCCTCACTTGATAAATTTCGTTTGATGATGTCTAACTTACTTAACTGTAGAAGATGTCACTTTTATATCACCATTTATTTATTTCAAATTAAAATAATTTTTTAAATTTAAAAAATAAAGATAATTTATCTAAAGAAAGCCACTTTACCTACGGCACCCTTTTTAAATATTAGGATTAAAATATCATTAAAAATTAAAAAGAAAACACTTGATATCCTTAGCCCTGATTGACTCTGGTTTATTTGGGTTAGAAATAGTTTGGTGGACTTGAACCGGACCAAATTGGTTCAATAAAACTCTTTAAGTTTTTTATTTATTATTATTAGGGCTTAGATTGTACTTTTTTTTTTTTTTTTTCCCCCAAATCACCTCCGTACCTATTCTACTAATGCAATAGCAACATGTAAGAATATCATCGTTGCAAACCTTCTTGCCGGTGGTGGCCACCATCATTGCAATCTCTATCATCGTCGTCATCTGTATCATCATCATCGCCAATAAGAAGCAGAGATAGAGCTAGTCATAGTTTCCTTAATAGCAATATCAGATGGACATCAATAAAGAGAAGAGGAAGGGGTCTTGCTGATGGCATTAGTATTAGAACTGTTAGCATAAGATTCCTATTAATAAGCCACCACCGAAGAGAAGAGGAGGGAGGGTCACGATCATCATTAGCAATAAGGCAAGAGATAGACGTTACCTTCCTGCCAAAACAATACGTGGACCTTCTTGTTGTTTACTTTTTGCCATGGTTGTTGGTTTAGTATTGAGGATCCACGATCAACATAGCTATTTATGGTCATTGCCATCGACAAAATCATCTGTTGAGCCTTGGTGACCAATCGGGCAATGAAACTATAGCATAGCTATCACCAAGTCCCGAGAGGTGGCTATTGTGGACGTCCTTATTATCATTAGTCGTTAGTGCTTTCAAAGAAGCCTCATAGAGCCTCAATGATCAATGAGTTACTTTATAACTTATTACAACATTAATAAAATAGTTAGTATAGTTGAAGCCTCGACATCATCCTCCTTCGTAGTAACACTGAAGCATCGATTGTGTTGACCTATCGTTCAATGGATCGTGAATTATTCATCGCACCAACAATAAAAATATATAATATTAAATAAATATATATTTATAGTTTAGTATTGTTAATTTGAATATAATTTAAGTATAGGATACTTATTACAGCGTATGATCCTCTTCTGTTTTCTAGATGACATGAATATCGATTTGGAATATCGATTTTTCATTGTTTGCCTCTTAATCTCTCAAAATATGAATTGTGTTTTAAGGTTTAATACAGCCTCTGGCGTGTTGACGATCCAACCCCTAATTGATCCTTCTAGATGATAAAAAGTGATAGAATATACTACGAAAGCATCATCGTGATGGTCCTCGAAGCCTGTTGTTGCAAGATAACCAAGCCTATGATCTTCAAGATTTATCATATCACCATAATATACGAATACTATCAAGCAATATTAGGTGATAGAAGTCAGAGTGAGTATTTGAGATACCCGCATAACAAGCTCATGTCAATTTGTAAAACATATTTATATTTTCAAATGAATGATTATTTATAAATAAATACTTAGCGTATTCGACTTTAACCATAAGTTAACAATATTCTAATTGTTAATGCTCACCAGACACATTACGAAAGGTAAAAATGATATGAAAATAAGAGATCATAAACAAGCTAACATGCTTGCACATGCATACTTACCAAAAAATTTAGGAACATTAAGAATCAAAATTATTCTATACTATGTTTTTCATATGTATATAAAAAAAAATAGATTTAGCTTACCATTAATACCGCCCGACACACACGATCTGAAATATCCAATGTTTTTAATGCTATCTTCAAGTGAACTTCTTTATTCGAGTATCAATTGTTAGAATCTTAACAATACGTAAAAATGAACAGTCGTCTAGTTGTATTTAGTTAATGAATCTAAATCACCTAACATAAGATCGTAAGTAATACGGGCAGCGATGTATAGTTGGTTTGATATCAACAAAAATTCAACGAGTCATAAAATTATGCCACTCGAAGAATCCAACGCTCGTAGGCAGGCCAAGACAGCGGGCCCACGTGGGGCCCACCAATAAAGCCTGGTAAGCGGCGGCGGTGGCGGTGGCTCTCGATGTGCGTGAGTTTGACGCGGTATGTTGTCCTCGCCTCCTCCGGTTAACGATAAAACGCTGGCTGCGGGAGCAGGGCGCCATCTCCTTCCTCCTCTTCCTTGGTCGCAGCAGGGGCCTCGTCCGAGAGACCTTCGGTAAGTCTGTCGTCACATCTTTCGATCGTTTTCTGTACTAATTCAGTCGATCTTTTCGCTTGCTGCTGGTTTGTTTGATCCGTGTGGCCTTTCTGTGTTCGTCAGTGGTGAACAAGATGGGGCTCACCTTCACGAGGTTGTTCAGCCGGCTCTTTGCGAAGAAGGAGATGAGGATCTTGATGGTTGGGCTCGACGCGGCCGGTAAAACGACGATCTTGTACAAGCTCAAGCTCGGAGAGATAGTTACCACCATCCCCACTATTGGTCAGCATCTATTTCCCTGTCCATCTTATGTTCTTTTTGACGACGCTCTTCTACCTTGTTCTCTCTATGAATTGTAAGCGTTCTTTGACGAGTCTTGGATTTCTTCCCTCCGTTAGATCATTATACTGCGAAATTATGGTTCGTTCTCATTATGCTCGTTGTCGTCCTCGTCGTCGTCTTGTCTTTCTTCTGTCCCTTTCTATGTCGCCAAGCTATATGGTTCCTGTTCGCTGCGGATAATCGAACAAAAGATAGCTCTTTAGAGTGATCCTGCAAATCATTCTGAAACTGGTTTCTGTTGATTTTTGGAGATCGTTTGCATGTTAAAGAAAATGATTTGTTTTCACGGGATCGAGAAGTTTAAGGATGGACAAGCATATATATATTTTCTCTTATCATTTTCTATCTTTTTCCCTTTTCATGTTGGTTGCTTTTGGCGCAACTTTGTGTGTTATATCAAAGATAATAAGCATGCTATCAAGATTAAAAGATCCAAAGAAAAGAGAAACAGTAAGTCTTTGATCTTACCGATATGGTTGGTTGAGCTGACTTAAAATTTCCTTGTGTCTGGTTATTTGGATATTACAATTCAACTCTTCATTAATTGAAGTGCCAGCATTTGGAAGTAAGTTAAAATGCGATGTTGAAGTGACTCATGATTCATGGAACCAGTGATGCAATACCTTGAGGTCTTTTAGCAACATTTTCTATGTTGGTTCATGGTTTTGGTAAAGCCTTATACCATAGAAGGACCACCCTGATACATATTAAGTGCTGAACAGTTTGCAGTGATCCTTACTGTGAGCTTCGTTGGCACCAAAGTTTGTGTGTTGCTTACATGGGAGATTTGAGATTGATGCATTATCAAAATTCACCTTAAAACTCCATCCAAGATTTTTAGAATTGATGGCATTATTTTTCTTAAGGGATTGCTACATATTTATTTAGGATCTGTTGGAGCAATTAGTCAATATATGTTAGAGATGGTTTTGGTTATAATTTAGAGATTGCATTAACATCTTATCTAGGATTTGACTTATTTACTTACCTTCATAATTTACCAGTGCAGTTTCCTATGTAGACTTATGTTTCAATCACAAGCAGATTCTCTCTTTCTGGGCAATTTGTGTATTCAGTAATAAAATTTGATGCTTTAATTCAGGATTCAATGTGGAGACTGTAGAGTACAAGAACATTAGTTTTACTGTTTGGGATGTTGGTGGTCAAGATAAGGTAGGTTACATCTCTATTTGATACTCTGATTTTACTTGCTTAAGTATGGAATTAAAGCTTCACATTTTGTGGAACATCTGTGAGTTTATGGAGGTTGCATACATTTGAAGGCATAATGCATTGTAAACTTGAAATCTACTGATTTTAAACTTGACCAGACTATTTTAATGGTATCTTATGTCTGATACTTGCTTATTTTGATTTATTTATTGGGTGTTTCATCTAAACAGATCAGACCTCTGTGGAGGCACTACTTCCAGAACACTCAGGGCCTTATTTTTGTTGTAGACAGCAATGACAGAGACCGTATTATCGAGGCAAGGGATGAACTCCACAGGATGCTTAATGAGGTGAGTTGGTTTGGTTTGTTGACAACCATTATGTTCTCTCTAATTCAGCATGTCTGTGCTGTTTGAAATTCTAGTACAGTGTCATGATCGGATGCAATTATGTTTGCATGTACATTTCATGGTCACTTGTTGGAAATTAAAATGCCAAATTAGTGATGGTTGCTTTTCTCTTTTTTGCTTCACTAAGATAAGTTTCTGCTCAAATTTAATTTACTATATTTATTTGGTTTTTATGCAGGATGAGTTACGTGATGCAGTTTTGCTTGTGTTTGCAAATAAGCAAGATCTTCCAAATGCAATGAATGCAGCTGAAATTACTGATAAGCTTGGCCTGCATTCCCTGCGTCACCGACACTGGTATGACTCTTGATTCCCATGTTGCTATATTCCAGAATTGCTGCTTTTCCTGTTTATTTATAATACGAAGCAAGGATTTGTGGTCAAGACTGAGAAATTCCATGTTTTTCTTCTAATAATTCATAAAAAGGGAGAGAATAGCATGTGATGGCCATACAGTTTATGTCGACATGTCATGGTGGTATTACTCTTAAAATCCTTTTGCAGCAAAGGGAAAATCTACTCTATCATCTTATTTTGAAATCGCCCAAATCTCTTTTTATTGTCTCCAACTAACCTGTTAGTTCATATGATAACAGCCAATTAGATGGAAACATCAAACAATAACCAAATGCTTCATCTTATTTCAGAGTCTTACAGAAATTAAGGTTTTCTGTAAAATTATTGGTGTTCAGAAGTAATTATGTCACAACAGTTGCTAGAATAATAACCAAAAGAGCCACATGCTTCTCCTCAGCTTATAAAGCTTGAAATTCTCTGAACTACATAAATTTTATTCAAGATTGATTGGTGCCTTCTCATTTCTCCAGTTGGGATGTTAATTTGCACTATGTTTATTTTCTATCTTGTGCTGCTTCTTGTTTTTGTCGTGTTTTTGATGCAGTACCAAAGCATGTTTATACAATTATACCACATCCTTTTTTTATGAAGGTACATCTTGGTCTTTTTCACTCGTAGTTTGATGATCAAGAAAATGTGTGATATGGTTGCAGGTATATTCAGAGCGCATGTGCTACATCTGGTGAAGGTTTGTACGAGGGGCTGGATTGGCTCTCCAACAATATCGTCACCAAGGTTTGTATCTTAATTAATTTATTTGTTTCTTAATTATTTAATCTCTTTTGGGTCAGTGGTGTAACCATAGGACTTTTGCAACAATGAGTACTGAAATTGAATTTGTCAACTGAGTTAAGCATCACTATGAAAAACTTTTGCAGCAATGGTGGAAAGTGGAAACTATTCTTCCATAGATTAGCAATACGTATCACTTAGCCAAATTTAACTTCATTTAACTGGGCATCAGGATGCTAAATGAACTCAAGCAATACACAAGAGTTGGATTGGACATAGCTTTGGGAGACCGGTGCCCAAGTATCTCTGATTTGAACAGAACTTGAGGTTCACAGTGATACAAACAGGTACTTGCCCGATATTTGAAATTTGTAGAACCTTCTCAAAGGCTGATGTTTGGGAAATAGAGTTAGATGAGTTGAGTAATGATTGCATTGGAAATGCTATGTGCGATCATATAGTCACAAGAGCAAGAGCTCAAAGATCCTTACAAAATAGGATGTCGGACACTGTTTTACATATCATGGTTTAATCCTTGAGTAGTATTTGCAGCACTTTGCAGAATTTAGTTTACATGAATTGCACAAAAAAAATGCTCTTCAGGTGGTCATAAAGACAATTTGAAAATTGAATTCAAGTATTGATGAAGGTTGAATCCAAATATATGTGAAAAGAGGGAACCGAAAATAAAAAAAAACTGTTGCATATCGCAAGTGATGATGCCGCTTAAGCTGGAGTTTCAGGCTAATGGAATACTTTCACCGGTGTAACTTTATGTGTCTTAATTGGCTTCTAATAGCAGTTTCAGATTTCTGGAATTTGTGAAACATTATATATGTATGATTTTGGATCTAACTCTATTTCTCTTTTGTATCTGCAGGCTTGAAACTAGTAGCAAGGAACATACTGCTTGGTCAGATTTATGCCTTAGCGGCATGAACTTGTCCGTGGTGGTCCAGTTCTGTTGACATTAGTGCTATAATTTTTTTTCTTTTTTCTGTAGTATTAGTAATAATAGCCCGACTTGTAAGATAAAAGGTTGAGAAAGATGCTGCGTGGTTGTATGGTGTGCTAATATGATTATGATCAATCTGTGTTTGATGTTCTAATTGATCATTTGGTGGGCAAATTCCTCTTGGCATCCTTCTCCAAGCTTTTTCCATCATCACTAACAAATCGCAATATACTGGAAAATTTCTTACAGAATTTGCCAAATATTCACAGGCTTATTTCGACATGGCTTCAACATATGCCAAATTCCTTGCGAAAAAAGATTTGACTTCATTATCCAACTTGAAGTCGATCTCCAATTGTCATATATTTGGATGATCAAAATTCAAGTTCTGAAAGCAGTCTCTTATATCGTGGTATTCGGTGATGTGGACGTGCAAAATGAGAAGGATCAGCAAAAGCACCGGCACAAATTGTGTGTGAAGAAGACATTTTTGATCAAATGGCATGGAATTTTTATTTTAAATGTTGATGATTTTGCACAGATTCAACCAGAAATTGAAAAATCATACAGTTTTTGGGATTTGACGATCAAACCAATTTATTTATATTGCTCCAGATATTAAATACACAATAAAACAATTTCCATCAAGTCCTTCCTCCTCGCCTGTGGAAGGTTTGATCAAGGTAGACAGCATGCTCAAAACTCCAGCTATGTCCTCTACACCAAACCAAAACCAATATGCCTGCTGGTGTTTCTGCTACTTGTAGGATCAAATGCCTGATCTGATGAACATGCAATCCAGTATACCGAGACAACCAAGCATAAGCAGGTCCATTGTTCTTAATCCTGAAACATAACAAGTCAAAGTTGAACATCCACTCTCATCTCAGGCTAAAGATCGGTTGAAACAAGAAAAAATATATGTAAATTTTTAACAATGGATCCTGCAGCTTCACATCTTCCTGCAACTCAAAACCTACTAAGCAAAGTCTACAGCCAAGGAATGGTGATGTGAGGCTATCAATTATGTGTTTTAGGCATATTCAACATAGACCATATCTATGATCGTGGGACAACGGATCTAAGAACATACTCCCTTTTCTTCACTCTTAAAGAAATGTCTTTTTTTTCTTCTCAACTGATCCTTAATTCTCCCTCTGTTTTACTTGACAACATGTTCAATGACAATTGTTTGCTAATACGAACATATTTTGCTGAATTCTCTCAAAATAAAAGGGTCTTTGGATCTGAAACTGGATGGCAGTAAGTTCTTTCACATGGTCTTATGGATTATTTGTAGTTGAGTAGCTTAGAACTCGAGCTATTAGCTGTACAGCAAGCAGCCTAATGTATGTCGTCAGTGTTCAAAGCCTCACAGTCGTGTTTGCTGTGGTAAGTTCATCATCGCATTGTATCTAGAGATCTTTTGTTTCTGATCCACATAGTAGCAACACCTTTTTCATAGACCCCTTCAATCCATGTTTGGAAGAAAGTTGATTGAAATCAGAAACTGAAATGGGTACTTCAAAAATAACATAAGCATACTCCATGAGAACTCTAAGATGCAATCCAAGCTCAGTGAAGATATACTTACAAATATATGGATCAATTTCTCTTACAAATATACTTACAGATTATGTTACGGTCAGTAACTGTTTTAGCCGTGGCCTTGGGGCCGTCGCGGCTTGGTTCGGGTCCAGAAGGCGGTGATCTCCGTGGGGGCGCTCCTCGAGGTCTCCCGGTGGCCGAGCTCGGTGGTTCGGGTCGGGAGGTCGGTTCGGCAGTTCGGATCGGCGGTTCGGGTCGGCGGCTCGGGTCGGGAGGCAGCTCCGCCGCAGCTTCGGGAAGAGGCGACACCGTCTCGCACCTGCACATAGGTCGGGCCGGGAGCTCGGCCCGACCCCTCCGACGATCAAGTTAGAGGAAGATGTGGAGGGGATTGTGGATGAGGCAGAAGAAGAGCCTCTGAGTGTTTTGTGTCTGAGTGAGTTCCTCCCCCTTTTTGCTTAGGACTCAGGGGTGTTTATAGAGGAGGTTTGATGTTACCGCTGGGGTCGCGTGGGAGGCCGAGCTGCTGCAGGGTATGGAGAGCCTCGGGCAGCGTGTCGCTCAGGGGGTTGCGTGGGAGACCGGGGGATCGCAGGGTATGGGCGAGCTTCTCGTCCGGCTGTGCTGGGTCTGCCATTTTTTGTCATATCATATGCCCCCCCCGAAAGGAGCTATGCGTCGGTTCTTGCATGCAGGGAGTTCGATGCATGGCTTCTTACTTCAAGTCGGCTGTTCCTGCGGATCCGAGGGGCATGACGCAGACGGGTCGGTCGCGCGAACGCGTCTCGAGCAGCACGAGGCCGAGGTGCGCAATTCAGTCAAGAAGTCCAGCAGAGTTGTACTCGGGAGAAATGGAGCCGATGAGGGCCGAGGAACATTGCGCAGGCGAGCTGGGTGGCGTAAAGCCGAAGAGCCGAGGAGCACGACGCAGGCGGGCAGGCCGCGCAGGCGTGGTCTCGGGTGGCGTAAAGCCGAAGAGCCGAGGAGCACGACACAGGCGGGCAGGCCGCGTAGGCGTGGTCTCGGGTGGCTTAAAGCCGAAGAGCCGAGGAGCACGACGCGGGCGGACTGGCCGCGCAGGCGTGGTCTCGGGTGGCGTAAAGCCGAAGAGCCGAGGAGCACGACGCAGGCGGGCTGATCGCGCAGGTGTGGTCTCGGGTGGCGTAAAGCCGAGGGCCGAGGAGCACAATGCAGGCGGGGTGACCGCGCAGGTGTGATCTCGAGTGGCGTAAAGCCGAAGAGCCGAGGAGCACGACGCAGGCGGGCTGACCGCGCAGGTGTGGTCTCGGGTGGCGTAAAGCCGAAGAGCCGAGGAGCACGACGCAGGCGGGCCGACCGCGCAGGCGTGATCTCGAGTGGCGTAAAGCCGAAGAGCCGAGGAGCACGACGCAGGCGGGCTGACCGCGCAGGCGTGATCTCGAGTGGCGTAAAGCCGAAGAGCCGAGGAGCACGACGCAGGCGGGCTGACCGCGCAGGTGTGGTCTCGGGTGGCGTAAAGCCGAAGAGCCGAGGAGCACGACGCAGGCGGGCCGACCGCGCAGGCGTGATCTCGAGTGGCGTAAAGCCGAAGAGCCGAGGAGCACGACGCAGGCGGGCCGACCGCGCAGGTGTGGTCTCGGGTGGCGTAAAGCCGAAGAGCCGAGGAGCACGACGCAGGCGGGCCGACCGCGCAGGCGTGATCTCGAGTGGCGTAAAGCCGAAGAGCCGAGGAGCACGACGCAGGCGGGCTGACCGCGCAGGTGTGATCTCGAGTGGCGTAAAGCCGAAGAGCCGAGGAGCACGACGCAGGCGGGCTGACCGCGCAGGTGTGGTCTCGGGTGGCGTAAAGCCGAAGAGCCGAGGAGCACGACGCAGGCGGGCCGACCGCGTAGGCGTGATCTCGAGTGGCGTAAAGCCGAAGAGCCGAGGAGCACGACGCAGGCGGGCTGACCGCGCAGGTGTGGTCTCGGGTGGCGTAAAGCCGAAGAGCCGAGGAGCACGACGCAGGCGGGCAGGCCGCGCAGGTGTGGTCTCGGGTGGCGTAAAGCCGAAGAGCCGAGGAGCACGACGCAGGCGGGCCGACCGCGCAGGTGTGGTCTCGGGTGGCGTAAAGCCGAAGAGCCGAGGAGCACGACGCAGGTGGGCTGACCGCGCAGGTGTGGTCTCGAGTTGTACGAAGCCAAAGGGGGTGTCCTCGAGCATTAAGCGACCGAGGAGGCCTCGGGCATTATGCGACCGAGGTGGCGGCCTTGGCAAGCATGGAGCCGAGGCACTCGGCGCAGGCAGGCTGCAACCGAGGGACGTAACCCAGGTGGGGAAGGTAGTGGATATGGCCGAGGAGTTCGGCGCGGGCAAGCTAGCCGCACAGGCGTGTCTCGGGGTTTATGGAACCGAGGGGCACGACGCAGGCGTACTGGAGGCGCTGGTCTGTCTCGGGAACATGGAGCCAAGGAGCACGACGCAGGCGATCTGGTCGGGCAGGTGTGTCTCGGGGATGATGGAAGCGAGGAGCACGACGCAGGCGGGCAGGCCGCGCAGGTGTGATCTTGGTCATCATGCTGCCGAGGAGCACGACGCAGGCGAGTAGACCGCGCAGGCGTGGTCGCGAGGGCCATGCGGCCGAGTAGCACGATCAGGCGGGCAGGACGCGAGGACGTGGCCTCGGGCACCACGCGGCCGAGGAACACGACAGACGGTCGGGCCGCGCCGAGGTGTTTCTCGGCAGAGATTGGCCGAGGTGCTCGGTGCAGGCAGGCTGCGACCGAGGGACACCGCTCAGGCGGGCAGGCCGCGCTGAGGTGGGATTTCGACAGAGAGTTGCCGAGGTGCTCGGTGCAGGCAGGCTGCGACCGAGGGACACCGCTCAGGCGGGTAGGCCGCGCTGAGGTGGGATTTCGATAGAGAGTTGCCGAGGTGCTCGGTGCAGGCAGGCTGCGACCGAGGTACACCGCTCAGGCGGGCAGGCCGCGCTGAGGTGGTATTTCGACAGAGAGTTGCCGAGGTGCTCGGTGCAGGCAGGCTGCGACCGAGGTACACCGCTCAGGCGGGCAGGCCGCGCTGAGGTGGGATTTCGGCAGAGAGTTGCCGAGGTGCTCGGTGCAGGCAGGCTGCGACCGAGGTACACCGCTCATGCGGGCAGGCCGCGCTGAGGTGGGATTTCGGCAGAGAGTTGCCGAGGTGCTCGGTGCAGGCAGGCTGCGACCGAGGTACACCGCTCAGGCGGGCAGGCCGCGCTGAGGTGGTATTTCGACAGAGAGTTGCCGAGGTGCTCGGTGCAGGCAGGCTGCGACTGAGGTACACCGCTCAGGCGGGCAGGCCGCGCTGAGGTGGGATTTCGGCAGAGAGTTGCCGAGGTGCTCGGTGCAGGCAGGCTGCGACCGAGGTACACCGCTCAGGCGGGCAGGCCGCGCTGAGGTGGGATTTCGGCAGAGAGTTGCCGAGGTGCTCGGTGCAGGCAGGCTGCGACCGAGGTGGTGGGCTTGGCAAGCATGGAGCTGAGGGGTTCGGCGTAGGCAAGCCGCGGCCGAGGGGCGTGAACCAGGTGGATAGGGCCGTGGAGTTCGGCGCGGGCGGGCTGGCCGCGCAGACGTGTCTCGGGGTTTATGGAGCCGAGGGGCACGACGCGGGCGTACTGGCGGCACTGGTCTGTCTCGGGAACATGGAGCCAAGGAGCACGACGCAGGCGGGATGACCGCGCAAGCGTGGTCGCGAGGGTCATGCGACCGAGTAGCACGATCAGGCGGGCAGGACGCGAGGACGCGGCCTCGGGCACCACGCGGCCGAGGAACACGACGGGCAGTCAGGCCATGCCGAGGTGGAGCTCGGCAGTGATTGGCTGAGGTGCTCGGTGTAGGCGGATAGACCGCGCATGGGGCTGAGGCAGCGTGCAGCGTGTTGGTTGCGCATGTGGCCGAGTTGTCACGAACGGTCGTCGCGCACCCGCAACAACTCCGTTCAACGAACCGTTCGTCGCTCACACCCGCATGTACAGCTGCTTGACAGCATGTTTTCTTATGGTTTTGGGTCATTTTGCTTGTAAATATGTAAGTTCGAACAAGCTGCAGCGTTGCAAAGCGACCGTTCACCGAACCGAGCAAAACAGCCCCAAAACAGCCCAAAACGGCTCCGTTTTCGCGTGCCGCGGGAGTTGAGCGGAGTGCTGCCTCCGCTCACCAAAATGTCAGCCAGCTCAGACCCCAGGAACCCCTCGGGTGGCACATGGCTGGATGGGGCTTCGGTTATATACCGGGCGTAGACACTCTTTCGCAAGTTCGCACGTGACCTTTACGGGAACTTGGTGTTGCGTCCAGGACCAGGTGAGCGGCTGTTTGTGGGCTTGCAGCTGTTCGTTCATCCTTGAAAGCCTTGTTTTTCCCCCTCTCCCTCTTTTCTCTTGTGCACAGAAGGTGTTCGACGAATTGCTTGTAAAGCTTTCCTTTTCGTGAGACTTCGGGACTTGTCCGTTGCTCGTTCTTTCGATCTAACTCTCTTTCTCTTTTACAGGTCCTTCGGGACCTGCGAGAGGTTACAAAGTGGGCTGATCCTTGCGGAGCGAGATCGCAAGGGCGAAGCGCGACTTAGGCAACGCAAGCTAAGTTCGTGTCTTTGCCGCAAGAGTGACTCGCGACTTAGGCAACGCAAGCTAAGTTCACGTTTTTGGCCGCAAGGGTGCCGCACGCCTTAGGCAATTCCAGCTAAGGTCGTGACAGAGTGGCCGAGGCAGCGAGGCTGCGTGCTGGCTGCGCATGAGGCCGAGTGGCCGAGGCAGCGAGGCTGCTTGCTGGCTGCGCACGAGGCCGAGTGGCCGAGGCAGCGAGGCTGCGTGCTGGCTGCGCATGAGGCCGAGTGGCCGAGGCAGCGAGGCTGCTTGCTGGCTGCGCACGAGGCCGAGTGGCCGAGGTAGCGAAGCAGCGTGTTAGCTGCGCGTGGGGCCGAGTGGCCGAGGCAGCGAGGCAGCATGTTGGCTGCGCATGAGGCCGAGTGGCTGAGGCAGCGAGGCAGCAAGGCAGCGTGTTTGCCGCGCATGAGGCCGAGTGGCCGAGCCAGCGAGGCTGCGTGTTGGCTGCGCATGAGGCCGAGTGGCCGAGGCAGCGAGGCAGCAAGGCAGCGTGTTGGTTGCGCATGTGGCCGAGTGGCCGAGGCAGCGAGGCTGCGTGCTGGCTGCGCACGAGGCCGAGTGGCCGAGGCAGCGTGTTGGCTGCACATGTGGCCGAGTGGCCGAGGCAGCAATGCTGCTTGCCGGCTGCGCAGGAGGCCGAGTGGCCGAGGCAGCGTGTTGGCTGCGCATGTGGCCGAGTGGCCGAGGCAGCAATGCTGCTTGCCGGCTGCGCAGGAGGCCGAGTGGCTGAGGCAGCGAGGCAGCAAGGCAGCGTGTTTGCCGCGCATGAGGCCGAGTGGCCGAGCCAGCGAGGCTGCGTGTTGGCTGCGCATGAGGCCGCGTGGCCGAGGCAGCGAGGCAGCAAGGCAGCGTGTTGGTTGCGCATGTGGCCGAGTGGCCGAGGCAGCGAGGCTGCGTGCTGGCTGCGCACGAGGCCGAGTGGCCGAGGCAGCGTGCTGGCTGCGCATGTGGCCGAGTGGCCGAGGCAGCAATGCTGCTTGCCGGCTGCGCAGGAGGCCGAGTGGCCGAGGCAGCGAGGCAGCGTGTTAGCTGCGCGTGGGGCCGAGTGGCCGAGGCAGCGAGGCAGCATGTTGGCTGGGCATGAGGCCGAGTGGCTGAGGCAGCGAGGCGGCAAGGCAGCGTGTTTGCCGCGCATGAGGCCGAGTGGCCGAGCCAGCGAGGCAGCATGTTGGCTGCGCATGAGGCCGAGTGGCCGAGGCAGCGAGGCAGCAAGGCGGCGTGTTTGCCGCGCATGAGGCCGAGTGGCCGAGGCAGCGAGGCTGCGTGCTGGCTGCGCATGGGCCAAGTCTCTCGAGCGACGCCATATCTCTCCTTATGCATGCTGTGGCCGAAGAGCTACTCGGGTAGGCTATGACCGAGGAGGTCTCGGGTAGGCTGTGGCCGAGGAGCTCTCGGGCATGCTATGGCCGAGGAGCTACTTAGGCCGCGTAGAGGAAGTCTCGGGCAAGCCGTGGCCGAGGAGGTCTCGGGTAGGCTGTGGCCGAGGAGCTCTCGGGCATGCCATGGCCGAGGAGGTCTCGGGTAGGCTGTGGCCGAGGAGCTCTCGGGCATGCTATGGCCGAGGAGCTACTTAGGCCGCGTAGAGGAAGTCTCGGGCAAGCCGTGGCCGAGGAGGTCTCGGGTAGGCTGTGGCCGAGGAGCTCTCGGGCATGCCATGGCCGAGGAGGTCTCGGGTAGGCCGTGGCCGAGGTGTTCGGCGCGGGCAGGCTGGTCGCGCGCGTGGGACCGAGGAGCCGAGGCGCGCGGGATGGCCGCGCGCGTGGGGCCGAGTGGCCGAGACGCTCGGCGCGGTCGGGCTGGCCTCGCGCATGAGACGCGGGCGGTTTGGCCGCGCGCGTGGGACGCGGGCGGTTTGGCCGCGCGTGAGGCGCGCGGGTTGGCCGCGCGTGAGGCGCGCGTGGGACCGGGGGGCCCAGACGCGCGGGGCCGAGAAGCCGAGACCGTCCCCAGAAGTCGCTGCTGCTGGTGCAGGTCGGCTGCAGTGGAGCAACCAAGGAGAAAGCTAACGTACCGTCATTTCGGGCCCTCCTTCTAGCACCATTATGTTACGGTCAGTAACTGTTTTAGCCGTGGCCTCGGGGCCGTCGCGGCTTGGTTCGGGTCCGGAAGGCGGTGATCTCCGTGGGGGCGCTCCTCGAGGTCTCCCGGTGGCCGAGCTCGGTGGTTCGGGTCGGGAGGTCGGTTCGGCAGTTCGGGTCGGCGGTTCGGGTCGGCGGCTCGGGTCGGGAGGCAGCTCCGCCGCAGCTTCGGGAAGAGGCGACACCGTCTCGCACCTGCACATAGGTCGGGCCGGGAGCTCGGCCCGACCCCTCCGACGATCAAGTTAGAGGATGATGTTGAGGGGATTGTGGATGAGGCATAAGAAGAGCCTCTGAGTGTTTTGTGTCTGAGTGAGTTCCTCCCCCTTTTTGCTTAGGACTCAGGGGTGTTTATAGAGGAGGTTTGATGTTACCGCTGGGGTCGCGTGGGAGGCCGAGCTGCTGCAGGGTATGGAGAGCCTCGGGCAGCGTGTCGCTCAGGGGGTTGCGTGGGAGACCGGGGGATCGCAGGGTATGGGCGAGCTTCTCGTCCGGCTGTGCTGGGTCTGCCATTTTTTGTCATATCACTCCATGAGAACTCTAAGATGCAATCCAAGCTCAGTGAAGATATACTTACAAATATATGGATCAATTTCTCTTAACAAATTAACATAATAGCGGAAGCCAATGGATACCAAATTGATTGTGATAGGACAAATTGTCGATCTGAGGAACAGACTGCAACTACATTTTAAATAGCAATTATTAGAGTTGTTTGCATTTATAGGATCCTCACTTGTGACCAGTAAATCCCACCCATAACTCATTAGCTTAATCTTTTAGATGTAATCTATTCCTCAGATATGGTATGTCTTCTAACGTTCAGCTGGAACTGAGTTAATTTTCAGTCCAAAGAGCTTTGAGCTGCATGCAAAAGGCATTCAACAGGTCCTTATCCTTCTTCTATGATCTGCAAATTTTCATTCACTTGGTCTTTGCTTTGAGCTTGGATTCGCAACAAATGTTATATGAATGCTTTTACAATGGAAACAAGTTTTTATTGGAGCATAACCTTCTCTCTCTCTCTGTCTCTCTCTCCCTGTTCAGAAGACAACAGCATAATTTGAAGATGGAAGAGTTCGAAGGGAACAGCAAGATCAAGCATGTTGTGTTACCATGACGGTAAGCATCCTCCTCCAAAAGGTGTGATGACAGTCCCTCTTGGTGATCTTCATTGTAGTATGGCTTAAAAGACCTCAGCTTTACAACGACAAAGAGGTCTTTTTCTCTCTGGCACACTTGCAGCCACCACAAGTTTCACGCCACAATAGTATTCCTGTGATTTCATCTCCTCAGTGTTCTAAGAAACTGATGGTAAAAGTTGTCTCCATAGGCCGAAAGGCAAAGCCTCTCGAGTAGAAGATGTGCATCCAACTAAATATGTAGTTTGGTAGGTAGGCAAACCATTAATACTCACGACCAACCCCATTCTTTCACTTATATACATGCAGCACAAACCAAGCTTCGCCTTGCACTTCTGGTTTCTGCCTACAGCAGCCACTCTCAGGCTCCGGCGACGCCATGGCCACGTCGACTGTCCTCCGGATCCCTCTGCTAGCTGCGACCGTCGTCGTCGTCGTCGCATGCGCCATGCTGCATGGCGGCGTGCGCGCGCAAGCCCCGGCGCCGACCCCGTCCGGACTTGACTGCACGCAGTCGTACTTCAACCTGTCGAGCTGCTTATCGTACGTGATGACCGGCAGCAACGATACGGTACCTGACAAGGACTGCTGCCCCGAGCTCGCCGGCCTCTTCGACTCGCAGCCCATCTGTCTGTGCGAGCTCCTCTCCGGCGGCGCCGAGAGCTTCGGCATCTCCATCGACAACAACCGGGCCCTCAAGCTTCCCTCCATCTGCCACATCGACTCTATGCCGGTGAGCCTGTGCGCAGGTCAGTCAAGCTTACACGTCTGTGCTTGCTGTAAACAGTGGATTTACGTTGATATAAGATCGTTATGAGCTTTCGATGTCAACTGAGCCTTTTTGTGATTGGCAATGCTGCAGCAATAGGATATCCAGTTACAGGCAGTCCGATGGGCAGTCCAATGTCTCCTTCATCAGCTCCATCAGGCAGTGGCCCGCGGTTGCCCGGTGAGCCACTATTTCTTCTTGTTGGAGTGATAGGCCTAAGTTAACGCTACCAGTCGAAATCACAGCACCTGTGCCTGAATTAATTCCCTGCAGGGACACCGGCCGCGCCGCCCCCGCAGAACCGCGCCGCCGGAGCCGGAGCAGTGGGTCGTCTCGCACTCGCCGGTCTCTCCTGCGCCATCGCCGTCGTCGGATTCTTCTAGGATTCACCAATCGATTCGTGTGGTCTACCCATTCCAGTTTCTTTATTTTCATGCGCTGAGAAGTGTATTACGTTGCCAGAATTCAATTTGCGTTGTTTGTGTATCCATTCCAAGTTTCCAAGTATGAACAGACGATTGATGTTCTTCCATTCTATGCTCGATCGGTGTCTTGCGCATATGTCGGATGCAATGGGTAGATGGGAAGAAGGGTTGGGTGAGCCAGAATTGAATGCTATTCATGATCAGAGCGGTGATGGTTGATGCCGGCTGGGGGAGGGAGACCTTAAGGTTGGCGGTGCTGATTGGGTCGCGTTTGTACTTCATAGGGTCAATGAATGCATCACGTGCGACGTTAATGACGCCATTCAAGTCCTCAACTGCATGCCTCTCAGTATCATCTGAGACCGTACACATCCGATTCCGAACCATTTCCAAGATTGAGTATTCCGAGGAGGACGGGGACCGTTCATTTTCACATCTCGACCGTCCGTTGGACCCATCTCTTATATATATATGTGGTATAAATAAATAACTATATATACGTGTATATATATAAACAAGAAGAGGTTCATAAGGAATTACTGAACAATATGTTTCTTAAGCCGAATAAAGACATTCGATAGAGAAACCAAATAGCCATATGATGCAATTTGGAGTTTGTAATTTATATATAAATGTTTTCTATAAACTCTTAAGAATATGTTTTTATGAAATTTCTATCTTCTATTTTTGTGATTAGTGTGGAGATGAGAACATTTTGTATTACAAATAAAAGAAGGGCTTAAGTTTGCAACTAAAATTTGAAATGTATATAAACTATAATTGGTTATGAAAATTATGCTTCTGGTCAAGAATAGTTTCTATCTTAACAATAAATAACAAACCAAATTATAAAGAATTATTTTTAAATCATATTTTTCGATTCGGTTCGCTTCGATTTGATTTGAAGGTCTTGACTGAGTGATGAGTAATTATATGTAAAAGCTCTGATGAATATTTTCTAAAGATGGCTTGAAATATCATGTAATATTCAGATGAAGATAGAGATCAAGAATTGTCATATGTAATACAATGGGTACAAGTCAAAGCCTTTTTATACTGGATTACAACTAAATAAAGACTAAACTTTCCTTATCATAATAGTTCTTGCAATTTTGGATTTTGATTCATTGACTTCTTTAATTAGCTTTTACACTCCACTATATGCAACACCAATATGAAACTGGTCATATGCAATCTAACCCAGTCGTTCAACAGTCTGAGGCAGCATTGCATGCTGTGGTTTCAGATGTTTGGTTTTTACCTGCAACCATCAATCATGAAGCTGGAGAACACTAGTGGGAAAAGGAAGTATGGTCGCCATTGGAAAGAGAGAAAGAGAAGCTTGTTTGGTGGCATGGCATTTATACTCTGGCCGGTTTTTAAGGCAAATTAATGGCACAGCACAGTTTAGTTACGAGTGGGGTATTCTATGATAGGCTCGTTGCTGTTTGCCATCAGTGCAAGGGGAAAAGGATGTGTGTCATTTGTTGTTGTGCACAGCTATGATCCATCGACTTTGGAGTATAGGAATTGCGTGGGTTTTATGATCATGCTAAGACCAAATTTTTAGCCAGTGATTTTTGTGAACAGTGTCATGACTCATCTGCTCCTTCACTCAATAAAAATGAGTTATTGTTGGCTAACCATTAATTAAAGTATGCTTTCAATATCTTAATTACAGGTTATTGTTTTCATATCTGAGTTATTGGAAGCTTTAAACATATTCCTGAAGCCCCTTTCTTGTTTTCTTGTCCTTAATTTAGGTATTTACTGTTTTGGAATTTTCACCAAGCAATAAAAAAAAGCTTGGAAATTGAAATTTCAGCCTCTAAAAAACATTTCTTCTTTTTTTTTATGCGCATAATATCAACAAAATTCCGAGCCTTGTTTTTCCTAACATGTTCCAAACACAAGGAAAAATATTTATGGTGATATTTTTTTCTGACACTATGGTCTTGTGATCAGAGTAGATATTCCTGTAGATTAGAATGATTATTTCCAGTGGATAGATTCCAGACATATTTGTTCATTTTACTGTTCTTGTTTGCAGATATATATGTTAAATTAACCTGATACTGTAATGTCTTCCAAAAATCTGCTTCCAGATCTCAGTTTAACAGCCCTGTGTTCTTTTCTTTGCCATCAGAATTCCTTAGAGAGTTAATACAATGTTTGTGCTGATCATTTGTAACAGAAATCTATCATTATCTGACTGATATTTCATACAAGTCATAAAAATTCATTAGACTGAATTGACATCAAAGGTCATGAATTTGAAGAGCTAATCTCAACATCATCTCATTTTTGCCATTGCATGATAAAGACATAAGTACATAAAACATAATAATCAAATATAAGCACTATAAGAAATCTTGATCAGAGACATGAATGCAATAGCTTGATTGGCTGAGGTCATAGCTGCTAATCTAAAGATGCTAGGGACAAATCTCCTGTACACACTGAGAATTATGGATCCTTCAACATTCTGATACTGTCAACATTGTGAATCATTAGACTAAACTGATATGAAAGTCATAGAATTGGTGTGATCTCAACATAATTATGCCTGAAACCTTGTCTTAGCAAAACACTCTCAAATATGTCATTGCATGATAAAATGACACGATACTGGAGTCTTTCATAATTACTTAAAGCTTAATCAGATAAAGAACTGGTGATACACATCATATCTCTGCTAACTAGAATGAGGAAATTAGGAGAAGCTTGAAATCTTCAAGTAGAATATTTCAAGGACATTTAGGGCCTCCTCTCTTGGTCTTCCAGTTATTGTAGCATGGGCATACCTCCTTGTGTGCATAAGTCCCTGGAGGAACACACTTGCATTTGAAGCAACACTGCTGGCAGAAGAACATGCAGGGTTTCTTGTAGGCTGTCTTCGAACATCTATACTGACATGCACCCGGGCACTCTGCAAAATCATGTCCAATGATCATACGATATGCCTGTGAATGAATTCCAACATGCATGAAACTTGGAGTTGGAGGCATAATGTGTTTGGCTCTTTTAGTCTCGGACTTGTTCTGTTTGAACAGAATTGAAGGATCTAAAGCACAAGATCTTGCAGTCAAAGCTTATAGGGACAGTAATGTCTTGTTTTGATGTTGTTGTTGATCATAAATTTCTAGTCCAAACTAGATTGGTCTACAGAAATTTCCTGGATATGACCCTTTTGTCACATTGGATCTTCTCTTGGTAGTTCTAACACATTTCTGACTCTCTATTGTCAACTACCTCTTTTGTTTGAGATTCTACCTCTTCTACTTCACAAAAGTTGGATCTGCCTTTGTTATCATAAACTTGTTGTGGATCTAAGCTAGTAAATCTCAAAGTTCAATTTTTTTAGTTGAAAATTTCGGTGTTGTACTGCTCTCACATTTCATCAAGGCAGTATGGAGAACTCAAAAGAGCATGGTGGGAAATTAACCACAGTTTGTGGATTCTGAAGCAGATGCAAAGCTATCCATTAGCAGAAGCAATGTAGTTATCCATTAAATTCAATTGTTATTTCGCAGAAACACTATAAATGCATCAAAGACCCTGGATGTGAACAGTTGGAGGAACATAGAACAAGCAAAAACATGATGGCCATCTCACCTGCTTGAGAAAATCCGGAATGCTTGTGTTTCTGCTGCCGAGTAAGGAACAGAGCAAACAGGAGTTAGACCTCGTCCATCTTCACTTGTATTCTCAAGGAAACATACAGGACAAGAGAAGGAAAAGGAATGACAAGAAGTCCAAGTTCAACTCACATTTTTTGTTGCTGCCAAGTTCACTCCGAGCTCCTCATTTGGCGCATCCTACAAACACCATGAGGACAGAGTAAGCGAGGAAAAGAAGGAAGAAAGGGAGGGAGAGACCGACCATGGTTGATGATGCAGCCACTGCAGCACAGCAGATGACGAGGAGAAGCAAGAAGAGAAGAGCAGGAACGGATCCCGATCTCCCCATTTGCGATGCACCCACCGGAAGCCTGCCCTGCAAGGAACCCAAGCTGTGCAGTTATTAGGTGGAGACTGAGCTAAGAAAAGCCTGCGCCACTGTTACCACCACCACAACCACTACCGCCACCACCCTTCTTCACCGACACACCTCCATCAATGCCATCACACCTTTTAGCTTTCCTTTGTCTCCTTGGCTGGTGAGATTAGTTGGCTAACATCCAGCGGCTGGGCCAGCCATGGTAAAGGTACGGAGGATGAACTTGTTCTCGTTCTCATCGCAGAAACTGTGGATCCGTACGTGGTGATAGGACAGTGGTCGGTAACTGCTTGTCTGAGGTTGTGTCCATCACATAGCCTGCGTACACGGATGCGTAGGCTAAACCAACGTCTGTACCATGCAACATGGAGCTCCATATACATTTGCCCCCACCCTCGTGCCTCACCGGCGACATCTGCTATCTGCCCGTCTCCCATTTTACTGTGACAATCTTTCCATGTAATTTCCTTTTAATATAAGAAAATAAACACCAGTTTTTGGATGAATCGATGAATAGGAATCGGTATAGAAAATGTATGCATATACATATAAGTCAGATCAATATTATGACGACAAAAATCTTACACAAATTTATAAAGCTACATAAAACAATTAGCTTTTCCAAGGACACAATAATTTGAAATCGAGTCGATGCATGCCCAAAGGGTTAGGTAATAAGCATCTTCGTCTGCTTTGGCTCATCAAAGCCAAGTGGTCCAACTCATTCAACAACTGTGAACTAATGAAGCTGAGCCAACCTCCTTTTTCCCATTGACTACCAAAGAAACTGCATTTGCCTTTTTTGTGAATGCAATTATTGTGTTCTGTCAAGATTATGTTTTGCAATAATCACCTCCTTTTGTGTAAACATACTTTTGCTCAATAGAAATTATTTTGGGTTGGTTAAATAATTGTTTTCTAAACAAAGAATAAAGATTTGATTGTGAGACTCTTGTCTTGTTATCAACAATCAAGATGGCTGACATCATTAAGAAATTTATAGACTAGATTATGAATCATCAATTTGTAGAATGTGAGTCAAATGCCTCAGCACTAGACTAATATTTTAGATTAAAAAATTATAAACCAAGGGGCTAAACTCAATCGAGGGGTATATGTGTCAGATATTTTACTATCAAACTAATGAATCAAACATGCAAATTTTATAAGATGAGGTTCGAAACTCTGAATTTGACATAAGTGAGTCAAATATATCATCATATTAATATCTTATACATCAAAATTTGTAGGATAACGTTTCGAACCTTTAATTTCACATATGCTTTAGGTATTTACTTTTTTGCCATTCAATTTTATGTATGATAATTCAATAACATTAGATATTATTGAGAAAAAATATCATTCATATCCTTATTAACATGATGTGGCCCTAATCTATATGCATGGAGTTATCCTAGGTGGAAAATGCCTTCTAAATTGTCACATGCACAAAGACCAAAGTCGAAAGAGACTTCTTGAGTCGGTCTTGTTTTGGGCATGTTTGGCCTTGCGCATCTATCATAGTAGATTTATCTTAGTGCGAGTTAGATTTTCTCGATCACATGTCTCGGGTGCATTTGGCCTTGCATCTTTGTCATAGCGAATTTATCTTAGTGCGGGTTGAGTTTTCTCAACCTACATATCTCGAGCACATTTGACCTTGTGCCTTCATCATAACAGATTTATCTTAGTGTGAGTCAGGTTTTCCTAACTCAAGTACCTCGAACATATTTGGCCTTACGCCTCCGTCGTAATAAATTTATCTTAGTGTGGGTCAGGTTTTCCTGACTCATAGATCTTGACACATTTGGTCTTATGCCTCCATCATAGTAGATTTATCTTAGTACAAGTCGGGTTTTCTCAACTGACGTATCTCAGAAAAATTTTGACTTGAGCATTTGTCGTAGTGGGTTTTCTAGCACATGTTAAACTTTTCTCGACTCACGTGCCTTAGGCACCATTTGACCCGAGCCTCCATCATAGCGGGTATTCTAACATAGGTTGAGTTTTTCTCCACTAACATGCCTTGGGTACTATTCGATTTGAGCCTTTGCAATATTGGGTCTTCTAGCATGGGTCAGGTTTTTCTCCACTCACGCACCTCGGATGCCATTCAAACCGGTCTTCATTGTGGCGGGTATTGTTTTTATCGACTCATGTGCCTCGAGCACCATTCGGCCTAAGCCTCCGCTATAGGGACTCTTCTAGCATAAGTCAAGTTTCTCTTACTCACACACCTCTTTGGAGTGATGCTAAAGAGACATTTGACCTAATCACAAAGGGTTTGGGAACGAGGTGCTCCCTCAGTTGTTAGGCTAGCCAAAAAAAAAAAAAGGGACAATAACCTACATCATACCAGCTAGTGTTTGTATTCGCTCGATAAGATTCAAGAATACCTTAGTAGGGATAAATAAATGGTCGACCATCACTCCCAAAGGTGAGAGTCCCGGGTCATTGAATAGACGCCAATATTATATCGAAACATGTGCCAAGGTGGATGCATCCATGTAGGGAAAGGGTGCCTGCTGCACCGTCTAAGCAAAAGTGATGTCGATCGAGGGTAGAGCCTCACCCAAGTGTTTACTGACATGGTCGGCTTGTGGACACTCTTGTAACATCGAGCCCTCCTTCTAGTGCTAAAATATTAAAGGAAAATACCGTTGACGTCCTTCACAACACGACGTGACCATGATCCATATGTGTTAAATCATCCAAAGCGATTTTTTCTAAGTTGTCACTTTAGGTATTCCAGGTCAACTTCTGTAAGCCTAAGTTCTCAATTTATGTCTTTTTACTCGGAGTTGAGGATATGCTATTATATCTAACAAAGATTTCATAAGAGAGATAATTTGTAACAAACCCAAATTATCCCAAGGTCGAGAATATTCCTATGAATATTCTATATGGAAGGTAATCGGTAATCGACTCGAGTTGTCTTTTGGACTTCTATCTATACGAGCAAGCAGATGTCAAGTCGTCTTAGATTTTTTCTCCTACAGGCCTTACGTGGTGAATAATGGTTGGCTGATTATATATTTCATATCGGATACCACGGAGAAATATTTATTATATATATATATGAAATAAAAATTAAAGAAAAAATAATACTATTAACATGATTTATAAAAAAGACCTGAGAATTGTTTCTTCTCATAAAAGTATAAATTTAATTCCTGTCAATTGCCAGATCAATTCCCATTAAAACACATCAAATTTGTTAAAAAGCGGTTTTATAGTGTGATCTATGCTTAAGACGTTATAACTCCCATAGACGTGACAATAAAATCTTCAAATGTTAAATAATATTTTTATAAAAAGTAAAAATTATCACATTAAATATTTCCCGAGAGATCATTAAGATCATAATATTACTTGAATGTTGCAGCAATAATTTGATCGAACGCTAATCCATGTTTAACTCTTTGCGTGTGTCGCATAAATTACAAGCCATTAAATGCTCAGCAATAATAAATTAGTGTTAGCAAACGTACACTTCTTTTCCTTTCCTTTCATATATAAACTAAACTAATAATAAAGTTCACGTTCTTCTCTCTCCTACGACAAGCTCTGATGGCCGTGCGGCGACATCGAAGAGCCGGCTTCCATAAAAAGGCCCGAATCTCCCGCGAATCGAGCGAGGGAGACCGATCCGAATTCCTCGCCGTGCGAAGACAAGCTCCGGAGCTCGATTTTGATGGTTCCTTCCCCCTTTCCGTCACTCCGTTCGCCGTGGATCTACGATACGTGATTCGGCTCGCTTTTGGTTGGAAGTTTGGTTAGTTCCCCTTTCTTGACATCAAATCTCTGCTTCTTTTGTCGATTGGGGCTTGGCTTGCTCGGTTTAGGTAGCTTTGGTTCGAGTTCGATCATCAAAATGTCGCCTTTCTGCTCGTGTATGACTAGGGTGTGAAGTCGTCGCGGTTTGGTTTTGTGTGGGGGGCTGTTTGGACGATTGATGATGTTCTTCTTGTCTGAAATTTTTGCCAGATTCATTTGGTTGCAGACCTGTTTCTTGATTGAGTATGGATTAGAGCTGGCTACGTTTGGGAATCAAGTACTGGAGCCTTTTGTTTAACCGGCTAACCTTTATCTTTAGCTTCATTTGGCTTGGGTTCGTCCAGAAATTTGATTTGTTTTCCGTAAGAAACAAATTCCATTTGTTTGATTTTGTTTTTCGATTGGTCTTGGCCACTGTTCTTGGTTCCTGGGTTGATAAAGCTGGATGCTTTGCAGCTAAATTAGGTATTTTATTGGAGATCTGTGCTGCATGGCCAATAGAAACATTAGACCATATTGGTGTTTATGCCGGAAGCCCTTCCTTTTCTGCCTCTCCTTTGCCACAGTCCTGGTTCTGCCCTACCTCTTCTTCTGGGGTTATGCTGGCAAACCAGTCGTCAACCATGTATTGCTGAAAGAAAAGATCTTTTCTGTGATCGAGAACCAAGGTAGCCCTTCAAGGGAACATGAAGATGAGGCTTCGTCGCTCGTGGAGTCACCTTTCTTGGATGAAAATGGACCAGCAGATGAAAAGCTCGAGCGATGTCATCCGAACAACGTGCTTCTGAAAGTTTTCATGTATGATTTGCCACCTGAGTTTCACTTTGGTCTTTTGGGTTGGGATGGTGGTGGCAAGAGCTTGTGGCCTGATATACGCACCAAAGTTCCAAACCATCCTGGCGGGTTGAATCTTCAGCACAGCATTGAGTACTGGCTGACACTGGATCTCCTGTCCTCGAGGTTTCCTGACCGGAGTGGCCCATGCAGCGTGGTGAGGGTCGAGGATTCTCGTGAAGCTGATGTTGTGTTTGTGCCCTTCTTTTCATCTTTGAGCTACAATCGACATTCAAAGATCAAGGCACATCAAAGAGTCAGTACAAACAAGTTGTTGCAGCAGAAGTTGGTGCGGTTTTTGACAGCTCAAAAGGAGTGGAAAAGGTCAGGGGGGCGAGACCATATCATAATGGCACACCACCCAAACAGCATGTTAGATGCTCGGACGAAATTGTGGCCTTGCATGTTCATTCTTGCAGATTTTGGACGGTACGCTCCCCATGTAGCTAATGTGGAGAAAGACATAATTGCTCCCTACAGGCATTTGATCAAGACATTTGTCAATGACTCATCTGGATTCGATGATCGCCCTACTTTATTATACTTCCAAGGAGCTATCTACAGGAAAGATGTGAGTGTTTTGTTATAAACACTATTTGATACTATTATTTCTAGCATATCTTTGATTTCTTGAAGTTCATAAGAAGTATGCTTGCTAGTGGTGTTGATGTATCACATTAATTGACATATCATTTTATTTTCCATTGATTAATCCATAACAGAAAGCTTCTTGATACTTTATTTTGTCAAATGGCTTCTTTTGATTCTGATCGAGCATGAACAATGGTTTATACCATTCAGCGTACTCAAATAATTGTTTGACGAGAAGACAATGCTTTATTCTAAGCTGAAGAACCAATCTATTTCCCTAATCCCGGATGAATAGAATGTAGGACAAAAGAAATGTTGTTCATTTTACATTTACATATGAATAGAGGGAAGACGACAAAAGTATATGTCATGTGGTATATAAAAGGTTAAGTGATAAGAATCTTGTAAAATTTATTATTGGTGACCTTTTTTCTGCAGTGACTATGCAAACATATATGACAGGAGTATATAATTACCTAATACACTAAGTGAACATACCATTTAGCTGAATCTTTAATTAAAAAATGAACTATTGTGCTCATTCAGAAAGCAAAAATGTTCTCCACCTTATGGTTAAAATAATGTGACTGCATTTGCAATTACATAATTTGCAAATGCAGGAAACCAAATTGCCCCTAAGAAAAAGTTCCCTTGAACCTGCATTCAGTGTTTGTGTTTGTATTGTTTCTTGAACCTGTTTCTAGTAAGCCTGGTTTTATGTTTCAACTTAATTTGTTGTTACCTTTGGTTGACGTGTGGGTTCATTTTGATGCTGCATTATGCACGGGCAGTATCCAGATTCCAGAATGTCTTGTTTTTATGGAATACTAAGTTCTTTTGGAGGAAGTGCAATCAAGTTATTTTGTCTGCATCTACCAAGACTTAAACACATTCTCTTCCTCATATCATGATATCACCTGATCAGTTCTTCCTTTAATAGATCAGGGTGTGCCTGGATTTTGACTGGTCTTTTGCATGTTTGATTGTAAAGGAACTCTCTCATCTGTCATACTATTATTATCAAAGGTATAAACACTCTGGATCTTTTACATTTCATTTATTTTGGACAACGATGAACAAAAGCATTATATGATTTAAAGATGGTACTTGAAGATGCCAAGCATTACAAGCTCAATTGAAAATATTTTAGTAAACACTATCAGGGTTAACTCATTTTTGAGATGGACATCCACAATCCTCGCAAGCTACCTTTTTAAAGCCTATGATTGCCTGCTTCTGCCACTGAATAGCACTGTCAATGCATGCTATCCTTGGCCCATCAGCTTGAAGCCTAGGTAGAAAATATACCTGATCAAAGTTAGATTATCCCTGTACTTGAACTTGTAGGAGCATATATTTAGATATGATATGGAATGCATTGACAATGTTCCTAAGGATGATCCTCTTCATGTCAAGAACAACCACTATTACATTGCAATTTGTAGTGGGAACAGGCAGAACAGTGAAGTCCATCATATTGCTTGAATGATTTTGAGCATCTGTTGACCTTTACATACCATGCATGAAATGCATTTTTTACTTTTCAGTGCAGTATATTTCGCTTTATTTGGGTAAAAAATTAATATAAACTTCATGTTTTTCATGCTGAAGATCGGTTATTTAACAAGATAGAGATTGATAAATATATTATTCATGAAGCCTTTATCAGGGGTTTTGTGATTATTGCATACCTTTTAGATTAAAAAGAAAATCATATATGATAGTTCTTAAATGAATGGTGCTTTATAGATCTGACTGTTCGATAATAAATAAACAACATATTCAAAATTTTGTGTTGTTGAGATGGAAATATTGAGATGAGTGTGTTGAGTCCTTAAAAAAATATAGAAATGGATATTCTTATTTGTGAACAATTAGATATAGTTTCCGTAGAAAATGAGAATAAATGATTCAAGATAGTTGACTCCATATAACTGATTGCATCTTCATAAGTGTATTTAGTTGCATATTGAGACAACAAAACAGCAAACTGTCTTGGTAGACATCTGAATCTATATCCTTGAAAATTGTCATCATGATTATTGGCATCATATTTCAGCAATCCTATGAAGTATTGTTAAAGAAGTTGCTTGATTTAGTAGTGGTTGTTTGGTGTTTGGAGATCCAATTATTCCATAAAATTTGCTATAGTGGCATGAATTCTTTGCGGTCTTGTAGTGTAATTTACTCTGGGGAGGAGAATTTTATGGTGAATGAGGAAGAAAAGTAGCAAAGCAGATGAAGAATTTGTTTGGTTGGGCTTGCTCTCATGATGAATACCTTAAAGAATGCAAGTGTTTATGAAATTTTGATGGATGATGGTTTTCTTCTTTGCTAATCATGCCACTAAAGATGGAATGGATTCTGCAACCAGTTACTTGGAATTTACTTAATCAAGGACTTCTAGTAGTATTTCTTGTAGGTTTTGTTTGGGTCAATGTGAACCGATTGTGTGACTTTGTGATGCTACATGAAGCTACATGCAGCACTGGATTTAATGAGGAAATACAATCTAGCTAACAAGCCATGTGTGAAAGTCAAACAATTGGTTGGCATAGTTTTCTCCCTTTGCATCATTATTTTCTGAGGGGAAGATGGTTAGTTACTGGGTAGTAATGATGATTAGGGTCCATAAATAGGCAGTATATCTTGAAAAAACCTTGGCCGTAGATTTGCTTGCTTATTATAAAGCTAAAAATATGTCTAAATTTCTAATACAAAAAAATGATGCAGATAACCAGTTTATTATAAGAAAAAATCTTGTCAATTAGGACATTATTAAACTATCCTATCAAGAATATTTGAAGTTTATTCCTTCTATCTAGATTCATGTTTAATCCATTCATTTTTTTCCACTCCCTTTCTCTGTTATAGTCATCTGCATTATATTTTCTCATGGTTGTTTTACTACAATTTACTGAACTGTGGATGTTTGTCATCAGAATTCTCTACTTCCTGTTGTAGTTGCCATTCAAACATTTTGAATCTAAAATTTTGCAAAGATCTCGACTGTGCCCTTGAACAATTTTACAATATCTTGAGTGTGCTCTTGAGCATATGTTTTTCATTTAGGATCTTAAATATAGTGCTTCATTTGACCCTGTTTGCTTGACTGGTGTAGTTCACAAGATAAGCTTGTAATCTAGTATTGCCATTGGTGTGCAGGGAGGATCAATCAGACAAGAGTTATTTTATCTTTTAAGAAATGAAAAAGATGTGCATTTTTCATTTGGAAGTGTTGGTGCTAATGGGATCAATAATGCCAGTCGAGGGATGCATTCAGCAAAATTCTGTCTAAATATTGCTGGGGACACCCCATCTTCCAACCGCTTGTTTGATGCCATAGCTAGCCACTGTGTACCAGTCATCATCAGCGACGATATCGAGCTCCCATATGAAGATGTCCTCGACTACTCCAAGTTTTCCATCTTTGTGCGCACATCCGATGCGATTAAAAAAGGTTTTCTGATAAAACTGATCAGAGGAGTAAGTCGAGAGGCCTGGACCCAGATGTGGCAAAGATTGAAAGAGGTCGAAGGCTATTTTGAGTTTCAGTACCCATCCAAGGAAGACGATGCAGTTCAGATGATATGGCAGGCAGTAGCCAGAAAGGTGCCAGCAATTCGGCTTAAAATACACAAATCAAGGCGATTTTCTCAGTTTAATATACGAAAATAGGATGAGAAGCATGTCATTTTTTAGTATCATCTACACCTAGTAGATTGACTGCCATTCACATTATTCCTCTAACTTAGAATTGCCCACAGTTGGTGAGTTTTCTTCGATCCGACGAGAGTTTGGACATATGCTCACAATAGTCTATCGCAAGAGTTTGTGGCAGATTATTTCTCAGATTTTCTAAGTTGCAGATAGTGAGTGAGAGGATAAAGTGATTTTTCAGAGGGACATATGCTCATTTGTTAGGAAACGAACACTGTTGGTTTCTCTCCTAGTCCAAATTTCATAGACTATGATCTTGTTGTAACAGCCATATGAAGATCGTCTTCCTCATGATGTAACATAGGTGGAATCTGTGAAATGTTCATAGCACCAAACAGCTGATGAGTCTTTCCTTGATGATCAGCTGCACCTATTTGTATTTTGCAGAATGTTCATTATCTTCTTGGATATAATTGAGTTATATTCTTACCAATTTTATCAATTTACCATAAGGGATATATTTTTTTGGGTTCATTATATTATTTTCTTTTACGAAAGATGAATGTATGGGTTAACATTAAGAATAGTTTTGAGTTCAACTTAAAGCTTTTAGATCAATAATTGGAGCTCAATAAAATTAATAAATTAATTATCTCATGAATCATGATAACTGATATTAAGATAGACAATAAAAATCTGTGTGAATGGATCAAAAAGCATGGCTTCTCAAGTCTATTACAATAAGTGAAAGGTCTTGCTATCAACAATCAAGACATTAATCATCTTGATATATAAAATATTAATAGTTCAATAAAAAATATAAAATAATTTCACTCCAATATTGTTCATTCAATGATAGACCAAAAACAGATATTCACATAACTCTTTTAACACCACCAACAAAACCGAACAAAGAAAGAGAGTTATTGACCGTTAATCCATATTATCCCAAATAATCTTAAACATACCTAATCTTTTATTTATTTTTTTCTGGACGTTTTTAGCTTTTTCTGAAAGAACTATTATACTTTTGATCTCATTTCTTATTTCTCTCTCACCACTACTTTTATCACTTGCATTATTCCATAATCATCGTTTTTCATCATGATTTTACTTCCTTCTCCTACGCAATCTCTATCATTATCATTAAACTCAAAGGCGTTTCAATTGAACATTTTTTGTTCACCAATTTTGTCAAATTCATCATATAATATACACAAGTCTTTTGCTACTAATCAAATAAGCCTGAATTGTTTAACGAGGAAAGAAAGTAGAGAGATGAAAAGTAAATACTATTGTGTAAAAGCCAACGAAATCATCGGACAAGTGCTTTTGTTCACATCATACAGAAGAATAGGCACTACAAACATAGACGGTCTTTTGTTGCATCGTGTCAACAAAACTGAAATGTTATGGCTTCTACTAAACAAAAACATCACTAGCAAGCATCAAGGAATTCACCAAAAACGAGCAAACTACATCTGTATGCTGCACTTTCGAATTCCATGATATTGGCAATTGTCTGACAACACATCAAGCACATGATTCCTAAATTTCCGAGACAAAAGAACCAAATTTTGCAAGCCATGATTCCTCACAATAGCTGGAATTTTTGTTAGCAAATGAGATTTGGAATAGCACAGAACAATCAAGCACAGTTTGCTACCAATCACATTTCCAAAACCGATTTCACCGCATCGCAAAATATTCCATGTCAAACCGGCTGCCACACAAGTGTTGGACCAAAACACAAAACAAACCTGTCAAGATTGTTGAAGAGAGGAACAAGGCAAGGAGGACCAATGTGATCAAATGGATCACACATGGAATGGACCCAACTTCCAAATGTGTAATCATAAAAATGGAAGACATCATTTTGTTGAGAGGCTTTACCACATGAAATAATGTTATTCATAATACGGTTTTTCCAAAAAATTAATCCAATACATAGAAGCAACACATGCAACCGGAAATCATCTTGAGTACTGAAAAGAATTTTGTACTTCATATGGACTGATTCCAATTGGAAACCTGCCACGTCTGTCCATTTTACCTCAGATCTGCACATAAGATGATCTCCATTAGTGCAGTTCTTCAATAAGAAATGCACAATTCAACAATTCTTATGATTCATTGGCTACAGATACTCAAGAGTCAAGACATGATATTTTGGGAATCTATTGAGCTTTCATATACTCAATCAGTGCCTAAGAAACCAAAAAAATTATTGACTAAAAACCAGCTCGCCATAGGAATTAACAAAATTGCCTTGCCATTCAATATTTAAAATCATGAAAGATCTGTTCGATTAATAAATATAATGCAGTTATCTACAAATCATTGCAGTGTATACATATGATTATTTAATGATTATCCAAGGGATGCAACACTACATAAATAAAAAATCTTGGTGCAAATAGATCTTGTTTAACATATCTATCTTCAAAAATGAAAAAAAATATTGAAAACAACACAAGGAAATTAAGAACAAACCTCAAAGCCAATTTCGGCTGAACCAGCTTACAAGTTCTCTTGTATAGCCTCCTTAAATCAACCAGTACTCAATGAAGACGTCAGTATAAAACAATAAAAAATCTATCTTTGCCTCGTAACATAGAAAAGCTAAAGGCCTATTACAACCTCCCATCTCAGGCAAAGAAACAATCCAAGCCTACTCAAGTCCTCTAAACAGATAACAAGAAATTTTGGTATTTATGCCCCATTCAATTGTTTCAACCATTATCTCATAAACCGAGAATTTGAACAAAACTAAAGGTAGCAGAACAAATCCGGACATATCAGAAAAAGATCTCATAGAATATACAACTGACAATCTAGAGAAAAATCAAATTTAACCGAAGTCATATTTGACTACCTAACAACCAAAACAATTAATTCAATCAAGAAACAAAACAGAACATCTCAACAAAAAGCGAGCTTCAAAGCGATCCAAGAAAAAACAAGACAGATGCAGCAAGGATGGTTTGGGGGAGCCCGCGTGTACGTCATTGCACAACCTTCTTCTTCCTCGTGGAGGAGAGAGGTAACATATGTGCTCCGACCGCGGGCAGTCGTCATCGCAGCAGCGGCGCCACCACCTCTCCCCACGCGCGAGCGTATGCGAACAAGAGAGAGAGAGAGAGAGAGAGAGAGAGAGAGAGAGACCGCTACCATCCCGCGAGCGGGGGCAACGGCCTCGCCGGAGAACTCTCGTCGCAACCGCCGCAGCGTGGGATGGCAGACGAGACGATCGCCACCTGCTCAGATAAGATCAAGTAGTTCGGCTTCCCAAAACCCTTGACAGGGCTTATTTATAGGATGATGGGCGAAGATGGACGGTTGTGATTCTACCAAACCTTGATTGATTTATTTATTTATTTCATATTTTGTTTTTGGCTAATAAAAAATGTGAGAATAAGATCAAATTTCAAATATATATATATATATATATATAATTTGATATATGTGTGTATAAGTAAACCTTTGACATTGTTTTTCTCCTACCCAATATAAATCTGAAAGAATTTTCAGAAAAATACTTACCTTTGAATTAGTATTTAATTTTTTGGTATTAATGGATCATTCGAATCAGTTCTATCATTTGCACGGCGAATTGAGTTTGATTTGAGGTCAAAATTAATTTTGACCCAATTGATAGATAAGACTCGATCGACCGGACTCAATGATTCAGTCCGATCCGGATTTGATGGAGTCGACTCGATAAGCCTGGTCAATGATTTGGTGTTGAGCTGCACGTGCGCACAGATATGGCCAGCTCGACCCGACCCATCTTGCCTCTGCGGTCCGTTAGTGCATGAAATCCATGGGAGACGATCGTTGCGTCCTGCGCCCAAAATAGACAACCTAATGGTCCGATCTCGATTCCAAACCGACCCCTCCCTCGCGTTCCATTCGCCCGACGCCTTCCGCGGACGACGAACGGCAATTCGGAAGCCGCAGGAAGGAGAGAAGGGATCCAAATCAGTAATAGGATATTTGTTCTTTTGTCGATCGTTTGGGATTTGATTTGATTTAGGTTGATTCTCGAGGAAGAGGGATCGGCTTTTCTTTAATCCCTTCCTTCGTTGTGTTCCGTGCGGCTCTTTTTATGATGCCCTGCTGTTCTTCGTCGCTTGGATCGCGGATTCGATCGTGGCTCCGCGACTACGATTGCCTCCAGTCTGTCGCCGTCGTCCTCATCTACGTCCAAGTAAGCAATTCCGTATCGCTAGGGTTTCTCAGTTCTAACAACCGTTGATTGTGCGTAGTATATTTTGATTTATGTTCTTGTGATTTGGTTGGTTGTTATTTTAGGATTAGATGTGGGGTTGTTTGCAGTTTCAATTTAGATTAGGTTTTCGTTATTTGTTACTAATTGATTTAACTGGCTGTTCACTGGATGAAGGTAGAAGGGATATAACGGTTTTTTTCGTGTGGTCATTCTCGTGGTGTTAGATTGGGTGTGCACTGGTCGGATCGCTTGGGGCCTTGTTCAATGGAGTGTTGCTGATCAATCTGGTGGTGGCGCTATTTGCTCTAGTTGCGATTGAGAGCAGTAGTCAGATCCTTGGGAGGACTTACGCTGTGCTTCTCGTTTTCTCTATCCTGCTTGACGTCGCGTGGTTCATACTTTTCTCCCACACGATATGGTGAGAGCCATATGGATATTTTGTAAAGCATGTTTGTATTTGGTAGTGATAATTCCGAGGTAAATGAATGAATTTAATTGTCACCCCTTGAATGTAAGGGAGGACATCTCAACTTTTCTCTTGCATGCTTGTTGTTGGAACATACATGTAGTCACGTCAAGATGGAAATTGAGGCTACTCAGGAGGCTAATTCCGTGCCAAAAGTGGTAACTTTCTTGTTAGGAACAAAGCCACCAAAAATATAAGATGAATTAGTTCGAAGAATGAGCCATCACCATGATTTCCTAGTGTGTGGTGCACAAAAAAGCTGCCAGAGGTTCTACAACCACAATAAGCACATTTGGTTCAGCCTCCAAGGGGGTTACATCTAGTTTTAATTCGTGGCCAAATTTAGAAGTGGCAAGCTTATCCATCTTTTGGTTCAAAATTCTCTCATTCGGGGGATACATGTTGCCTTTAGAATCCTACTTTTTGATGCTGGGATTCTTCTACAAGTTGGGAAGTGATCCATTTATTGTCAATCAAGAAGTCGTCATTGGACATGGGTTGTGAGCTTTAAAATAATTTAAATCTGGAGTCCTTCGGTACTAGCATGAGTGGAAGCTTCTTTAAGATGCATTATGTTTGGTCCCTGTAATTTACATGAATGAGAGTATATATTGAATATCTTTTATGTTGTACAATTAGAAGCCTAATTTTCATCTGTTTCATATGAAACTTCAAATTTCTTGCTATATTCATATTGGATACATGTCAGATACAATATTTCTAGGGTACTTGCTGGATACTTCCAGGAATTGTGCAATTAATTATCAAAAAGATCTTATACTTTTAGGATACTTGGGATATCGAACTTTGTTTTACTTGATTATTGACTTTTGTTTGTTGAAATGGATGTACGATTAAAGAGATTGCTTATATCTTAACAGTTAAGGACCAATATTTATTGAAATGGAAAGAATGATCTCACTTCATTACTCATAAGTTCTTGCTACATTTTTTTATATTCTTGACATACTAGTTAAATGAATATAATATCATTTATGATGAGTAAGGTAGGGATGTTAGTTAATTATTATTTACAGTATGTGCTTTGTACAATATGATGCTCATGCTTTTCTTGATGTAACATATGCCATTGTAGGAACATGACTCCTGATCAGAAGTTTGGGCCACTGTTTGTCTTCTCACTTAGGCTTGCTTTATGGATGGAGATCATTGGCTTTTCAGTGAGGTTTTTGTCTTCATTCTTATGGATTCAGATGTATAGACTGGGGGTTTCAACTGTGGACAGTACTATCCACCATGTAGATTACAGTGTGAGAAATAGCTTTGTGAACCCTTCAACACAAATAACTAGGCAGAACTCCACTTCTGATGAGATCTTGGGAGGTGCCATTTATGATCCGTCTTATTACTCCTCGCTTTTTGAGGATACTCAAGACAAGCAATGCCTTCCTGAGGTATGCTCTGTTCATGTTTTCTGTATTCCTGTTTGTGGCCTCTTACATGGTCAGATTTAATCAATTTTCAAATTGAAGACCTTCATGTTTGCATATGTTTAATAGGACAGGTTCAGTAAACAAATTAAGTTGATTCATTATGTTCCAGTGGTTGTGGCGTGCTGTATCTCATAGTAGTTTTTCTTAGGGAAAGAAAGCCTATACTGATTTTAATATAGTTGTCAAGTTCAACATAAGCTGCTGATTTGTTCTCATGATTGAAGTTTTCTAAGGTGGCTGTAAATTGTTTCACAAACATAAGTTTAATTTTTTAAAGAAGTTATTGCTAGTAGATTGGAACTTTGTTGATATTTTGGGGCTTTTGTAATGTATGGTAGCTTTATGTGATATGACCAAAGAATTGTTATGGAGTTTCTTTCTCTTACATCAACCTTGTCGAAATCTCAAGGCTTTTTGGGATCATTGTATCTCAGTCCATTGGAAATTTGAACTTCTATCATGTTGCTACATTATAACTTTTCAGGCTTGACACTAAGATTGCTGATTGAGAGGTTCAGGGTTGTGAGGTTTGATTAAAGTGTATTGGCTGCCACCTAGGACTGTAAAACATAAATTAGAACATCATGTAATGCTTCAGCAACAGCGATATCACTTGCATTACATGGAAGCAATCACATTGTCAATCAAATAACCGAAATGATGTTTAAATTCACAAGAATTACTGCTTTTGCATGTTCCAGTTACACACTTTGCAACTTCAAAGTTGCCTGTTGATAGTGTTGAACATTTATGCAAACGTCTGATCCAGCAAGGGCACAAAATGGAGATACAAGGAGCCACATAGTAGAAGAATATGTTCTAACATACGATATAATGAGGCACATAGGAGAAGAATAACTAAAATAATAAATTGATACCCTTGTTGTACTGTTGAAAAATTGTAAAAATTTGGAATTCATAAGCAGATAATTACAAAAAGACTTACTTATGCTTTTATATATTTTGATATTATGATAGTACACTAGTGGAGTCTGATGAGTGTTGGGGTTACACACCAGAAGGTTTGTGTGTATGAATTTGAGAGTCCATGGAACACTTGTAAATATTTCTCAAGAGGGTCCTTTTTTTCCTAATAAATGCAAACTGTTAAAATCTTAGCTATTCCTTAAATGCTAATTGATTTTGCTGTCGTTGAACATGTTTAGCTAATTTAGCTTAATTAGCAGTTTATCATGTATAAAACGAGCCACATAATTGGACATTATATTTCTTGAGAAACTATTGCAGCATGTACCATTACAACTGTATGGCCTCCAGATCCATGGCATTTTTTGATAGAGTCGATCAAAAATCTGCAAGAGGAGATAATCCAGTAACACCGACCTAGATTATATTATAGGTGGATGACCACATTAGTTTGTTTTTCTTTTTAGTATTTCTATTTTTAATGTTTTCATACTCCACTTCATATATATAAGGTAATTTTACGTTCTTCTCTCAGT